>NC_067407.1:35010928-35618623 GCF_009764475.1 Pristis pectinata | reverse complement strand
ATAACAGCCAGCACAGATCACTAGATTTTTTGAGCCAGCAACTACTAACATAACTTTTCAGTTGCAGACCAATTTCTAAGCGCTTATTTAAATAACTTTTTTTTTGCAGCCAGTCTGTAAAAGATCCAAAAGAGACAATTATATGAAAATCAAGTTATTCATATAATTTAGAAACTGGAAGATCCTGGCCCATATTCTGGGGCCTTGCTCTTATGAGCTGATAGCAACAAAACTCCACTCACTCACAACTGCCCACTGCTTTATTCTGTTCAATCTCATATTGGCACTTTAAATTTCATTAAAGATTTAACATACTGTATACCCTGCCAGTGTGCAAAAAGCATCATATTTAAAATAAAGTATAATCCGAACTGTCCCTCTCTTATAAAAACAGATAATTTTGAAACACTCCAACAGGTCAGGCAGTATCTGTGGGGAAAAAGAGACAGAGTTAATGTTTTAGGCTGAAGAGCCTTTGTCACCATTGCAATGTTAACTTTATTTCTGTTTTCACTGCCTGACCTCCTGAGTATTTCCAGCAAGCTCCTTATATTTCAGTTTCCAGAATCTGCAGTTTTTTGATTTTCAGAGGACTGTCTAGATGAAGGGTCTCAACCCGAAACGTGGACTGTTCATTTCCCTCCATAGATGCTGCCTGATCCGTTGAGTTCCTCCAGTGCTTTTTGTGTTGCTTCAGCTACAGAACTCCAGTTGTTAACCTACAAAACAGCTCACTCGCTGTGAACATGTGAAAACTCTGTATGAATGCAGATTTGACCTTTTCATCCTTCTGTGAAAGAAAAATCATGTGGCAGCAACTACAGGGGTAAATGACGCAGAAGGCATGAGTCTGGGGCATGGTTAAAATAACTAACAACCTTTAGAACCTATGGTCGGAACACAACATGCAAATAGTGAAGAACACGTGGAACGATCTTGCCAGTAATAATCAGATGGAACCACAGCAGATCCCTATAGTAAGAAGAATTATATTAAGCAACTTGAAAGACGTGCTGTGCTTTATGTTCACCGAGTGGTTGTTGCTGCCATCTAGTGCCTACTTATTTAGTGAGAGATAGGAAACTGGAAATAGTGCTGTGTACGCATGAAAGAGAAGAGTATCAGATTGCATGAGAAATGTAAGAAGGTCTAGCTAGGTGTGATGAAGACCTGCATGTATTGATACCCTGTCCTAAGTCCATCTGTTATTCGAGCATGCAGGAACACATTGATGCAATCACAAAGAAGGCACGCCAGTGGCTCCACTTCATTAGGAGATTTGGTATGTCACCAAAGACTCTTGCAGATTTCTACAGATGTACGATGGAGAGCATTCTGACTGGTTGCATCAGTGCCTGGTATCGAGGCTCCAATGTGCAGGTTCGAAAGAGGCTACAGAGGGTTGTAGACTCAGCCAGCTCCATCACGGTCACAACCCTCCCTGCCATCGAGGACATCTTCAAGAGGTGGTGCCTGAAGAAGGCTGTACCCATCATTAATGATCCTCACCATCTGGGACATGCCCTCTTCATATTACTACCATCGAGGAGGTGTTAAAGGACCCTGAAGACCCACGCTCAACGTTTCAGGAGCAGTTTCTTCCCCTCTGCCTTCAAATTTCTGAACAGTCCATGAACCCATGAACACTACCTCATTATTCCTCTTTTGCACTCTTTACTTATTTTTGTAAATTATCATAATTTTTATATCTTTATGTTTTGCACCGTACTCTGCCACAAAACAACAAATTTCACAACATATATCAGTGATAATAAACCTCATTCTGATTCTTTTTTGAAGACCTCCTGAATCAAGTTAATGCGGTGTAATATCCATCTTAGTGATTCAACTTTAATTATAGTTATCCTTGAACACAATATGGTTTAAGTGGCTTACTATTTAAAAGGTATGTGCTACACTCGCGCATTGTCAGTTGGACAGGCTGTTGAGATTAAATTTTTAACTTTCCCTGTGTTCTGCTTTCAGGGCAACCGTTCAATCCTCAAACCAAGATTAATATATCAATCACAAATATAATCTGTTCAATTGTCTTTGGAGAACGGTTTGACTATAATGACCCCCAAAGCGATATACAAGAGATGCATCTTTTACTTGACAAATTTGGACATATTATGGAAAGTATTTGGGTTCAGGTATGGTTATATTTGTGAATAATACTTTTACATATTGAATTTGGGAAGATGAAGAAAAAAACTTCTGGAATGAATTTAAAATCTCTTTATCTGACAAGAATGTATGTTACCATAACTAACCGTGCGTAATTTTTACAAATTCACGAGATACATTTGTGTTAACAATTTTTAAGTATGTTTTCAAAGTCTAGTTCCAAAATGTAGCGTGTAAAAGGTAGAGTCATAAAGATAAACAGCATGATATGGACTTCGGTTCAATTTGTCCATGCTGACCAGGATGCCTTCATGAGCTAATCCCTTTTGCCCATATCCCTCTAAACCTTTCCAATCCATATGTCTGTGCAATTACCATTGTAACTGTACCTGCTTCCACCACATTGTGGCAGCTCATTCCTTATGTCATCCACCCTCTGTGGAAAAACCTGCTTCTCAGGTTCCCTTTAAATCTTTCCCCTGTCAACTTAAACCTCTGCCTGGGAAAAACACTGTGAACATCCACCTTATCTCTGCCCTTCATGATTTTATAAACCTCAGTAAGGTCAACCCTTAGCGTCTTTTGCTCCAAGGAAAACAGTCCCAGCCTATCCAGTTGATCCTTATAACTCAAGCCCTCCAGTCCCAGCAACATCCTTGTTGATCTTTCCTGCACCCTCTCTAGCTTAATCACATCCCATGGTATAGACAACTAGAACTGTACACAATACTTCAAGTGCAGTCTCACCAATATCTTGTGCAGCTGTAACGTGATGTGGCAACTCTAAAACTCAGAGGCCCATCCAATGAAGGCAAGCATGCAATACATCTTCTTCACCACCTTGTATAACTGTGTTGCCACTTTCAGGGAACAATGTACTTGTACCCCGAGGTCATTCTGTTCTACAACATACACCAGGGTCCTGCCATTCACCATGTATGTTCTGCCCTGCTTTAGCTTCCCAAAATGCATCAATCCACACCCGTATGAGTTAAATTCCATCTGCCATTCCTTTGCCCACTTTTCCAGTTGATCTAGATCCTGTTGTAACCTCAGACAACCTTCTTTGCTGTCCACAGCACCACTAATTTTGGTGTCACCTGCAAACTTACTAACTGTACCACCGACTTCTCAACCAAATCATTAATATATATGACAAAAAACAGGGGACCCAGCACCAATCCCTGCAGCACATCACCGGTCACAGGCCTCTGATCTGAAAAACAACCCTCCACTACCACCCCTGACTCCTTAATTATTTGTTTATTTCAGCATAAAATTGGGCAGGAGTAAATGAAAACAATACGGATATTGGAGATGATTTTCATCTCAATACTGCTATATGTCAATGTGAAAATGGAATAGTGGTACAATTTAAATCATAGTAAATGCAGGCAGTTAACATGAGTATAACCATGGCCTCATGACACTCAATGGGACACCGTCATGAAATATCTTACCTACCTTCTGGGGTCAGTATTGACAAGGTCCAGTACAGTGAAGCCGCGAATGCTTCGTAGCAGTACCTCCTCAGCCTGTGACCACTACCACTTGGAAAGAAGGGCTGTAGTGCATGGAAATACCACCACTTGGAAGTCCCTCTCCAAGTCATACACCACCCTGATTTGGAAGTATGATTATCATAGGCTTGGACCTCTCCACCCTACAACTCTGTGAAGTACCTTGTCCTCTCAGACTACATTCGAGAAGACAGGTTATTGTATACTTGTCCTGATCAGTCAGGGATGAGCAATAAATGCCAAAGTACCTTGGAAGAACTTCAGAAAATTGCTTTGCTGGAGGTCTGCTGAGTCCAACTTGCAAATAAAATTTTATTTGGACAGAGCTTCCCCCATTAATTAAAGATAATCAGGGTAAACCTATCTTGTTATTGTCTTCAGACATTCAGTCATATAGAGTGCACTTTGTGAAAGGAATCCTCAGAGAATGGTAACCTTGCCTGGGTTGATGTGGTGGCTTCCTGCAATAGAGTCAGAAGGAATGCTCGGTGTGGAATGTTGTTAAGGTCTATTTTGCAAATGGAACAAGGTCTGGAGCTGTCATTGAAATAAACCTTCAGTGTGATCAGGGCGATGATGCAGAAGACCTTGAGCAATTGGGAAATCTCCATCGAATGCCTGGAGACAGAAACCTTTGGCAGCAACTCACAGTCGTGTCAAACAACTGTTCTGGTAATTTCAGCCTTGAATAAGTTGGCTCTCCCTAAAATCCGACATTGAATTTCACGTCATGTAGATGAAGAGTCAGCAAATAATACAGGAATCTTCTCTGCACCTGAGGATTTAACAAAGATTTATCATTTTATTTTGATTGTCAAGTGCCTGAGTACTAATTATCACCTAGCTGCTGGTTCTCTGGCCTTTCCTAGGTGCTTTGTGACCTGTTCCCACGGAGAGTTCTCCCAATCACTTCAACATGGGAGATGTGGCTCAGCCAAAGGACGATTAACATCCTCTTCTTTTGGTGTCTGGCAGGCACTGGCACAAATCATCATACTGCGGCAACAAGGTGCCTGCTGAGACGAAGCAGCCCAGCTAGTCTTCCTGTACCACAGTAGGCATTGGTTGAGAAGGTGCCAATGAACCAAGTATCATATCAATCTGAGAAAGGGACTGTAGGTGACCTTGAGAATGGACAAGAAAACGTCTATGAATGTTATTCATATAGACTTCCAGAAGACATATGATAAAGTCCCTCACAAAAGATATTTTAGTTAAAATTAAAACTCATTACTTTGAAGGGGCATTATTAGTCTAGGTAATAAGTTGGCTGAAGGCACAGCAGTTCGGTTACCAATCTCAGTAATCCATAAATTTGTGCTAATGATCTAGGGACCTGAGCACCTCCCACTATGGCAGTTATGGTATTTAAATTCAGATTAATAATCCAGAATTTGGAAATTAACAATGAGTCTTCATAGTGATGGCCACGAAAACCTCTGGATTGTTGTTTTAAAAAAAATCTAGCTCACTAATGTCCTTCAGGGGAATTTGCCAGGTACGGGTGAAAGTCTAACTAGAACTATTAATTGCCAAGTGAAGTGAATGGATCAGACAAAAAATAGTGACAAATGGTGCAAAACGTTCATTCACTTCACCCCTGAAATAAAGAGAACAGAGAGTTTTTTAAATGATGAAAACCTTGCATGAATGGAAGTCCAGACGGATGCACAGAGATCATTAGAATGTCATGGATAGGTAGAGAAAGGAACGAAACAGGTGAATGGAATGCTTGCTTTTATTTATGGAGGACTAGTTACAAGAGTGTGGAAGGAATGTGACCGGCACACAAAGACTTGGTTAAATCTTACTGTGTTCAGTTCCAAGCATCCCACTTCAACAGGATATATTGGCCTTGTAGAGAATACTATGTAGATTTATGACGACAATAGCTGAATTCCAAAGAAAGTATGAGGAGAGATTACACAAATAAGCATTGTATTTATCAAAGTTTTCAAAATAACCAAAGAATTGACAGGGTCATTGGAGAAAGTATTTGTGCTGGTTGGGAAGCTTGGGACTGGGAGGCATAATTTAAATGTCAGACCTTGAAGGAATGAAGTTTGGAAACACTTCAATGTGAAAAGTGTAGTAAGAGTGTAGAACTTTCTTGTGATGCTAGGTCAAAAACGGTGCTCCCTTTGAATAAAATAAAATTTGTTTGTTTCTTAAATCAGTCATGGGAATAAAATTACTCTCATCCTTTTCATTTCATTTTCCTTTCTACAGCTATACAATTCATTTCCAAAATTAATGAGACATCTTCCAGGCCCACATAATGATATATCTGTTACGTGGAAAAAGTTGGAGGACTTCACAGAAAAGAAAATCAAGCAGCACCGGGAGACATGGAACCCAGCAGAACAAAGGGATTTCATTGACTGCTTCCTGTTACAAATGCAAAAGGTGAAGCTTTAAGTAAACTTAAATTGACACCCAAGGTTTGGATTATAGAACAGTGCAGGCCCTTCAGCCCACAATGTTGTGCTGACATTTTATCCTGCTCTAATATCTATCTAAGCCTTCCCTCCCAAATGTTAACCCTTCCCTCCCATTTCTCTATCATTCACATGGCTCTCTAAGAGTCTCTTAAATGTCCTTAATGTATCTGCCCGCACAACCTCTGCTGGCAGTGCCTTACACGCACCCACCACTCTCTTTGTAAAAAAAATACTTGCCTCTGACATCCCCCTTATATCTTGCTCCAATCACCATAAATTATGCCCCCTCGTGTTAGCCACTTTCGACTTGGGGAAAAGTCTCCGACTGTCCACCTCTTGTCATCTTGTACACCTCTATCAAGTCACCTCTCATCCTCCTCCTCACCAAACAGAAAAGCCCTAACTCACTCAACCTGTCCTCATATGACATGCTGTCCAATCCAGGCAGCATCCTGGTAAATCTCCTCTGCACTCTCTCTAAAGCTTCCTTCCTATAATGAGGCGACCAGAACTGAACACAATACTCCAAGTGTGGTCTAACCAGAGTTCTATAGAGCTGCAACATTACCTCGTGGCTCTTGAAGTCAATACCCCGACTAATGAAGGCCAACACACCATATGCCTTCCTAACAACTCTATTGACCTGCCCGGCAACCTTGAGGGATCTATGGACATGGACCCCAAGATCCCTCTGTTCCTCCACACTGCTAAGAGTCCTGCCATTAACCTTGTATTCTGCCTTCAAATTCGATCTTCCAAAGTGTATCACTTCACACTTTTCCGGGTTCAGATGGAGTTGATAGTTCTTGCTCAGCTTATCTCAAACTTCTGCCTGTGCTCAGCCAGCAGCAGTATTCTGAGCAAGCTGGAGTTTAGATGTTGGTTTATCAGACCCCTGCTCTCCAACAGTGGACTTGCCATTGTATCCAGCAGTGGAACACTGACGTGCTGAAGAGAATACATTACATCAGGCCCTTCAGTATTATCCCAGAATGGCTAGCATACATTTGACAATCCCATTCATTTCAATGGGTTCAACACTTCGAAACAGATAAATGCAGCTAAGTGTTTGAGTTATTGAACTTAATTTAGTTTAAAATGTTTTTAATTATTTATTAGTATTTTAAGGTGTTTCAGTTGCACTAATTATTTTTACTTGTTAATTTTTTAAGAGGTTATTTAAATATTTTGAATGGTTTTATATGTTACTATCAGGGACATTGTGAGGAGAGCCTGCAAAGAGAGACAGATATGTTAGCAAACGGGGAAGAAATTGGCACTTGGAGTATAATATGGAAAAGTTTGAGGTTGTCCAGATTGGTAGGAAAATAGAAAAGATAAATATTGTTTAAAGAGAGAGAGTCAAGGATGCTGCATGACCGAGGGCTCTGGGTGTTCTCATGTACGGAACATGGGATGTCAGTGAGTAATTAGGAAGGCTTTTATAATTTCAGCCTTGGTAGCAAAGGTGGTGAGTTACAAAAATTAAGAAGTCCTGCTAAAACGGTATAGGATATTGTTGAGATCTGCAGGGATATACAGTGCTTACATCAGAGCAGTTTTAAGAAGATTCACTGGGTTGATCTCTGGGATGAAGGAAATCTTTTATGAAGAAAGGTTAGTTGTACTGATGGGACTTTAGGAGAATAAATAAGGGGGTATAATTTCAGAATCGGTGTCACCCATTTAAGATTGAGGTGAGGTAGAATTTCAACTCTGAGAATTATGAATCTTTGGAATTCTGTACTCCAGAGGGCTGTGGCAGCTGAATCCATGAATATATTGACAGCCACAGTAGGATAATATTTGGATGATGGAGGAGTCGAGGATCATGAGGAATTGGCAGAAAAGTGGAGCTGGAGCCAACATCAGATCAGCCCTGTTCTTATCCAATGGCTGGAGGGTTCATGGGACTGACTTCTCCTATCCCTGATGTTCTCATGTCCCCATTTCAGACATTTTGATTCTCTTATAAAATTGTTGCTGGTTTCCATTTGAACACTTATCCTAACGGGCCATTCGTTGGGAGTATATCTATGGCATTGTTTCAGAAGCATGAAAATTTAAAAAATGCAGATGCTAGAAAGCTGAAACAAAAACATAAAATGTTGGAAACACTAGCAGGTCAGGCAGCATCTATGGAAAGAGAAACAGACATAACGTTTCAACCAAAGAACCATTACTGGGGTGGCGAGGGATTAAAAGTAATGACATCACCAATTCTGTTAAAGGTACCAGACCTGAGGAGTTTACACTGTTTCTCATTTGACAAATGCTGAGTATTTCCAGCATTTTCTGGTTTGTTTCAGAAGCATGTCCTACAGTGGTATCTGAGCAATAGGAAAGATATCATCTTCTAGTTGTCCCTAACTGTTTTGATGTCATATTGTCCTCGAAAACAACCTTACAAAGGCTTTTTTTCACACAGTAAAACTCCTAGTATGAACCTTTGTTTAATGATGCAATAGATTGAGGTTGTGGACTGGGGAGCAATAAGTTTAAAAGTACTGTTGCATCAGATTTTGGAAGGACAGACCCTCAAAACCTTCCCAGGAGAATTTCAAGTTAGCTTATACCTCTAATATTAATCAGTGTGCCCCAGCATCCCTGAAAACCTGAACTCTGAGTTACTTGGGGAATGTTCACATTCACTTGTCTCTTGTAAAATTGAAAACAAAATGCAGGGAATTTTGGTTTAATTTCACTACTCCACTACTCTTCAGATCTGCTCTTCACTATCATTTAAAATGAGGTTAGAATGGGCTGGCTGAGCAATAGTTAATCCACCTATTTACACTAAGTGAAAGAGTATTAATGAACTGGACTTTGCACCCTCGTTGATCAATGGGAGAGCAGACACGTAGGGTGGGTACACCATCTTTGCTCAACAATCCTCAGCACATGTGCATGCATGTCAGTGATGCCCAGATGCATTTTTTTTTGTCGCGAGTGGAAATTTTAATTATCAGCGTCATCATTTTGCATATTTACAGCTAGCAGTAATCACCGACCCCATCGTGCCCCTGGTATAGCAGGCTCAGTGGGTGAAGTTGGTCTATTTAATCAGGAAAACCAAAGCTGTAACTCATGACATAGAATTTAAATCTGTTATCACTTTATATTTCTTGCTGTTTTAGGGTACCCCTAACTCTAGTTTTGATGACCAAAATCTCCTGTGTACAGCATTGGATCTGTTCTTTGCTGGGTCTGAGACATCAACAACCACATTACTTTGGGCACTGATGTACATGGCAGCATATCCAGACATTCAAGGTGAGTAACACTGGAGAAATTTAAGAAGATCTGGTATTCTGCCTATGACTTCTGAATCCCTATGGTTGAATGCAGAAAGTGAAGCCATGGTTTTCTTGCCTGATTCTAAGTTGGTGAACGGTGTAATAACTTCCTTAAAATGAGATGTTCCATGACTTGTACCAGGGAACCATATGGATGAAGATATTGGTGCTTAGAATTATCTAAGAAATATGCTTTGGCAAATCAACCCTAAAGGAAAATGTTGCAATTAATTGATGAGTACAAACCATTGTTTTGATACTGTGGCGGTTGCTACCGCGAAATAAAACAAGACGCTAGTCGGAGGATTGTCGAACAAGAACTGGTTAATTTTCCCGCCTTGCGCGGGCCCTTTAAGGGAGACTGTTCCTGCCCAATCCAACCGGCAATGACGTAAGTACTATGTCATCAAGACTTTCCCGCGCGCGGGTTCTCCCCGTCGCTCAGGAAAGACGAGGCCCGCCGCCATCTTGGGCCTCGTCGCTCCGACGCCGCTCGACCCGACTGCCGAGCCGGTTGACCGACTAAACGGTGAGTCGCCACACAAACCCCCCACAGAACCGGCGATACAGTCCCCAAGGTCCGCGGGCTGTGCCAGCTGCCGCTTAGGGGGCCAGCCTCTGCGTCGCGGCGTTGCAACCTCGACAGGTTGCTGCAGATCCAAATGGGCCGGTTTGAGGCAGTCCACCATGAAAACCTGTTCCCTGCCTCCAATGTCCAAAATAAAGGTGGATCCATTATTCCTTATGACTCGGAATTGTCCCTCATATGGTCGTTGCAACGGCGCCCGAGGTGTGCCCCTGCGAACAAAAACAAACTTACAGTCCCATAGATCCTTGGGCTGGCAGGATGGGGCTTGACCATGCCGTGAGGTGGGAATCGGGGCCAAGTTGCCAAGCTTCTCGCGCAGTCTTTGTAGGACTACTGGGGGTTGTTCCCCTTGGTCCCAAAGGGCAGGTATGAAATCCCCGGGGACAACTAGGGGCGCCCCGTACACAAGCTCAGCTGACGAAGTGCGGAGGTCTTCTTTGGGGGCAGTGCGTATGACAAAGTGCGGAGGTCTTCTTTGGGGGCAGTGCGTATGCCGAGCAGGACCCAAGGCAGCTCGTCAACCCAGTTAGGACCCTTCAGGCGGGCCATCAAGGCTGATTTCAGATGGTGGTGAAAACGTTCCACCAACCCGTTTGATTGAGGATGGTAGGCCGTGGTGGTGTGCAGCTGCGTCCCTAGCAGGTTCGCTAATGCAGTCCAGAGATTGGAAGTGAATTGGGTGCCTCTGTCTGAAGTGATGTGGGCCGGAACACCAAAACGTGAGACCCAAGTTGTGAGCAGTGCCCGGGCGCAGGAATCAGTTGTGATGTCAGTCAGGGGGGTTGCCTCAGGCCACCTCGTGAACCGGTCCACGATGGTAAGGAGGTACCGGGCTCCTCTTGAAACTGGCAGAGGGCCCACGAGGTCGATGTGTATGTGGTCGAACCTCCTATGGGTAGGCTTGAACTGCTGTGGTGGGACCTTGGTGTGTCGCTGGATTTTTGACGTCTGGCAGTGCGGACAAGTCCTGGCCCACTTACTGACCTGTTTGCGCAGGCCATGCCAGACAAACTTGCTGGCGACCAGTCGGACAGTTGATCTGATGGACGGGTGTGCCAACCCTTGTACCGAGTCAAAAACGCGTCTCTGCCAGGCTGCAGGGACTATAGGGCGGGGCTGACCAGTCGCAACGTCGCAAAGTAGGGTCCGCTGACCTGGATCAACCAAGAAATCTCAGAGCTGTAGGCCCGAGACTGCGGTTCTGTAGCTGGGCAGTTCGTCATCGGCCTGCTGTGCGTCAGCTAGGGCCGTGTAGTCGACACCCAAGGATAGGTTGTGGATGGTCGGTCTGGAAAGTGCATCAGCAATGACATTATCCTTTCCGGAGACATGTTGGATGTCAGTTGTGAATTCGGAAATGTAGGATAAATGTCTCTGCTGCCAAGCTGACCAGGGATCGGAGACTTTGGAGAAGGCAAAGGACAAAGGCTTATGATCGGTGAAAGCGGTGAAAGGCCTGCCTTCTAGAAAGTATTGGAAATGCCGGACCGCCAGATACAGTGCTAGAAGTTCCCGATCAAAAGCACTGTACTTCAGTTCGGGCGGTCTAAGGTGCTTGCTGAAAAATGCCAAGGGTTGCCAGCGGCCTTCGAGAAGCTGTTCCAGTACCCCACCCACCGCGGTGTTGGACGCATCTATCGTGAGGGCGGTTGGGACGTCAGTCCTAGGGTGTACAAGCATCGTGGCGTCTGCCAGGGCGTCTTTGGCCTTACTGAAAGCAGCCGCAGCCTCGTCAGTCCAGGTGATGTCCTTGCCCTTACCAGCCAGCAGCGAGAACAGAGGGCGCATGATACGGGCTGCTGCAGGGATGAACCGATGGTAAAAGTTGACCATCCCAAGGAATTCCTGTAGGCCTTTGACTGTGTCGGGGCGGGCAAAATGGCGGATAGCGTCCACCTTGGCGGGTAAGGGTGTTGCCCCGTCGCTGGTGATTTTGTGGCCGAGGAAATCGATAGAGTCAAGACCAAATTGGCACTTGGACGGGTTGATCGTGAGGCCAAAATCACGGAGGCGGGAATACAGCTGGCGGAGGTGGGAAAGGTGTTCCTGGCGGTTACGGCTGGCGATCAGTATGTCGTCTAAGTAAATGAACACGAAGTCCAGGTCTCGGCCTACCACGTCCATCAGCCGCTGGAAGGTCTGCGCGGCGTTCTTAAGGCCGAACGGCATCCGAAGGAATTCGAACAGGCCAAATGGGGTGATAATCGCAGTCTTGGGGACGTCATCCGGATGGACCGGGATTTGGTGGTATCCCCGAATGAGGTCCACTTTGGAAAAGATGCGGGCCCCGTGTAAGTTCGCTGCGAAGTCCTGGATGTGAGGGATGGGATAGCGGTCCGGGGTGGTGGTGTCATTCAGCCTGCGGTAGTCGCTGCAGGGCCTCCACCCTCCGGTGGCTTTGGGGACCATGTGCAGGGGGGAGGCCCAGGGGCTGTCTGACCTGCGAACAATCCCCAGCTCCTCCATGTGACGGAACTCTTCCTTTGCCAGGCGGAGCTTGTCTGGAGGTAATCGTCGTGCTCGGGCATGAAGGGGTGGCCCTGTAGTAATGATGTGGTGTCATACCCCGTGTTTGGGCCTAGAATTCGTAAACGAAGGTGCCAAAATTGATGGGAATTCGGCTAGGAGCTTGGCGAAATCGTCGCCAGAAAGGGAAATGGAGTCCAGGCGCGGGGCTGGTGTGCTGATTTCTCCCAGGGGATAGGTCTGGAAGGTGCTAGAGTGGACTAACCGCTTCCCTCGCAGGTCGACTAACAGGTTGTGGGCCCGAAGGAAATTGGCTCCTAGGAGTGGTCGGGCGACGGTGGCAAGAGTAAAGGTCCAGGTAAAACGGCTGCCGCCGAATTGTAATTGAAGTGTACGGGTGCCGAAAGACCGTATCGTTGTACCGTTGGCGGCATTGAGTAGAGGACCGGGTGGCCTGTTACGAGTGTCGCGGCCAGTCGGGGGCAAAATACTGACCTCCGCTCCAGTATCAACGAGGAAACGCCATCCAGATTTCTTGTCCTGAATGAATAGGAGGCTCTGTCGGCGGCCAGCTGCCGTAGCCATCAGCGGCGGCTGGCCCTGGCGTTTCCCTGAAACTTGCAGGGTGGGCGGCATCGACGGGCCTCCGCACCCCACCTCTGATGGTAGAAGCACAGCTGGTCACCCGTGTCGTCGTTTGCGTTCCTGGGGTGTGGTTGCTCGGTTGCTGGGGCCGGGCGAGGTGGGCGTTGGGCTTGCGGCCTGGTGATTTGACTGACGGACGAACCGCTCTCGCGCTTGGCCCTCCACAGGACATCTGCCCGGGAGGCCACCTCATGGGGGTTGCTGAAGTCGGCATCAGCTAACAACAGGTGGATGTCATTGGGGAGCTGTTCGAGGAAGGCCTGTTCGAACATCAGGCATGGCTTGTGTCCCTCGGCCAATGCCAGCATCTCATTCATTAGGGCAGATGGGGATCTGTCCCCCAGGCCGTCCAGATGAAGCAGGCGGGCGGCATGCTCACAACGGGAGAGGCCGAAGGTCCGAATCAAAAGGTCTTTGAAAGCTGGGTACTTATCTTCCTCCGGAGGCGACTGGATGAAGTCTCCAACCTGGGCAGCTGTCTCTTGGTCCAGAGAGTTAACCACATGGTAGTACTTCGTGGAGTCGGAGGTGATCTGCCGAAGGTGGAATTGTGCTTCGGCCTGGTCAAACCAGACGCTGGGCCGAAGTGTCCAAAAGGTGGGCAGCTTGAGGGCCACTGCGTTGGCTGCTGCGCTGTCGGCCATTGCGTGGGTCCAAAATCCGTTTGGACCATCGGGGTCACCAATGTGGCGGTTGCTACCGCGAAATAAAACAAGATGCTAGTCGGAGGATTGTCGAACAAGAACTGGTTTATTTTCCCGCCTTGCGCGGGCCCTTTAAGGGAGACTGTCCCCGCCCAATCCAACCGGCAATGACGTAAGTACTACGTCATCAAGACTTCCCTGCGCGCGGGTTCTCCCCGTCGCTCGGGAAAGACGAGGCCCGCTGCCATCTTGGGCCTTGTCGCTCCGATGCCGCTCGACCCGACTACCGAGCCAGTTCGACCGACTAAACGGTGAGTCGCCACAATACTTTTGAAAATAATGGGTGGACAGAATAATTTAATAACTATTGTAGTTTCCGTTTTACTCGTCCCAACCATCTCATCTTCACCCTGGACATCCAATCTCTCCACCTCTCCACACCTCCATCTTCCAGCAGGACAGCCTGCAGGCCCTTCACTTGCTGAATGGAGGAAAAATCAGTTCTTATCCTCCATCATTGCCATCCTCCTTTGGCTCAACTTTGTTTCACATCGAACAACTTCTCCTTTCACTCCACTCACTTCATCCAAATAAAGGCTGTTGCAATGGGAAACTGAGTAGTTCCTGGCGAGACCTGCCCTTTTGTGAAATACAAGGAACATTCTTTGTTCTGGTCCTATTGCCATGTTCTACCCTTCTCTTGCCCTCACATGATCTACCTGTGATTCTTCCCTTTCCTCAACTTCTATGGCTCCATTGCTGAAGTTCAGTCCCCTCTGTGCCCATAACCACCTTGGCTAGAATTCCTGTCACTCTGCTTCCTGTGAACACTCCTCTTCATCTTCCCAGTTTCTCGAGTTTCATTGAGAAGTGTCCTGATGATTCCACCTTTCATACTGATGCAGAAGTCTGAGTTCCTTTTTCCTTAACCAGGAATTCCCCTCAACTACAGATAACAATATCTGTCCCATTTCCCCCACTTCCCCTCTCAGCTATTCAGCTCCCTCCCAAAAGGTTGTTCTTGCCTTCACCTTCCACCCCATCAGCCTTCACATCCAATGGATCCAGCATTTCCACTCTCTCCAGCATGAAGCTTCCACTATCCTTCTTACCTTCCCTTTCAAAATTATAAATGTGTCTCTCCCTTCATGGTACCTCAGTTCACTGCTCAATTCCCCCCAGCCTGCAACGCATCCCTCTCCCATCGCACCTCACTGTCCAAGCAACACCTGTCCTTTTATCTCTGCACTTCCAATAGTTCAGTGCCCCAAATATCCTTTACAAGTGAAATATTCATTTACTTGCTCTGCATTTGCCACCATTTTTGTATTTATTTTCTATTGCCCTACCCAATAGAATTTCTAGGTTAATTTTCCTTAAATTCCATCAGTCCTCAAGTGGAAGAGCGGGAGCCAAGAAACAACTGTTAGTTTGGATTGATGTTTACGTCAACAATTCTGCAGGGAAAGGCACAGTGGAAGTAAAAAAAAACAACAAATCTCAATCCCAGTTGGTCTGTGAACTCTGGACCAATTAACTAACTGTTCTTGGAATAATTTCATTCGATCTGTCTGGATAGGCAAGCAGAACCGGAATGTTGGAGTCTCATTTGAAAAGCAGCCCTTCCAACACAACCTCAGTACAGTACTGATGGGTTTGCCAGTTGTGTGCTCAGTATTTGGTGTGTGTATTAAACAGCAACCTTCTGAATCAGAGATTGCCAGTATAAGCTTTCACTAACGACAAGAAAACATCTTTGTCTGTCTTTTGAGTAATCCATTTACGTTTTTCGAGGTACCCTGTCAGTCCCTTTAGAATTCAACATATGAGGTTATTTATACTCTTATTATCCTGCATGCAAGATTTGGCATGGTCACAGAGTCACATAGCACGGAAGCAAGCCATTCAGCCCATCACATCTATGCTGACCAGATGAGGATGGTCATCTTGGTGCCATGTTCATGCTCTGTAATTGGAAATGATGACTGTAGTTGCTTTAAACACAGAGCAGTCTTTCCTTTTATGATAAAAAGAATAGCAGATGCTGTAAATCTGAAAAAAAATTAGGAAATGCTGGAAACATTAAGAAGGTCAGGCAGCATCTGTGGAAAGAAAATGTTTAATGTTTCAGGATCAAGACAGCTGGAATATTGTGTACAGCCCTTACAGCTGGAATATTGTGCATTTGGTTGCAGTTCTGGTCACCACACTGTAGGAAGGACTTGATTATATTGGAGAGGATGCAGAAGAGATTCACCAAGATGTTGCCTTGGAGCACAGGAGGCTGAGGGGCACCTGATAGACGTGCACAAAATTATGAGAAGCTGAGATGGGGTAGATAGTAAGAAATGTTCAACCATGGCTGAGGTGTTTGAGACCAGGGGGCATAGGTTGAAGATGAGGGGTAGGACGTTTAGAGGGGATCTGAGGAAATCTTTCTCCCAGGCAGTGGTTGCAATCTGGAACACACTGCCTGAGAAAGTGATAGAGGCAAATACTCTCACAACATCAAAGTAGCCTCTGGACAAGCACTTGCATTGCCAAGGCTGAGTAGGCTACAGACCAAGTGCTGGTAAAAGGGATCAGTATAGGTAGGACTCGATGGTCAACATGAACACGATGGGCCAAAGACCTGCTTCTGTGCTGTATGACTATGAGCCTATGTCCATCAGATCTCACTCTTGAAATGTTAACACCTCATTCCACTGAGGCTGCCTGGTGGGCTGAGTGGTTCCAGTATGTTCTGATATTTCCTCTTACACATTGGTTTGTTTTTTCCACATCGACTAGAGCAACACGTGGGACATAGCACATGTGAAAACTGAACTATTATTGTAGTAAAGGGTAGCACAGTGGTGGTTCGCTGGATATTTCTGTACCCTTTCTCTTTCTTTGCAGAGAAGGTCCATGATGAGATAGAGCGTGTAATTGGCCAACAAGATCCTGTGATGGCTGATCAGATCAATCTTCCTTACACCAATGCAGTTGTCCATGAAATACAGCGAAAAGGCTGCATAGCCCTATTCACTCTTACTAGAGAAACTACTCGAGACACAACTGTGGGAAAATACTTCATACCAAAGGTAATTGGAACACAGATTTTGGACATGAAATTGAATTGAACTAACACAGAACACAATATAAATGAGATGAAAAGATCTTGATAAAGTTGATCATAAGGGGTGGCTGGTGTGGGCATTGAGGTTTCACGTCAAAAGTATTCAGAGTTTGAGAGATTTTCAAAAGCTGGACAAACACACACAAAAAGTGCTGGAGGAACTCAGCAGGTCAGGCAGCATCTAAAGAGGGAAATAAACAGTCGACCTGATTAAGGTGTCTCCACCCGAAACGTCGACTGTTTTATTTCCCTCCATAGATGCTGCGTGTGTTGCTCCAGATTCCAGCATCTGCAGAATCTCTTGTGTTTCAAAAGCTGGAGGTTTGTTTTGATCTGAATAGTTGGTTTCTTGAGCCTATTGAGATATCACTTTCCTCTTTACTATTCCTACAAATAGTTGATTGCGTTACAGTTTAAAACAAGAAATCTATCAAGATATCATGAGAGTCTTACGGATAAGAAATGCCATTCATATTCATATTCAGTCTACCTTAACTTATCTACTTAAACAAACCTCCACTATTTCCATTGCTCCTGTCTAATTGTTTCTTTAACAATTCTATTGTTTTTGCCTCCACTCCAAGGTTTAGTCATTCACTGTGAGTAAGAAGTACTCTCTGTTATAGAACTATCTTTTACTGGCTTGAACCTGTCTCCTTCTTCCATTTCTGTAGTCCAATCTTTACTGTATCATTAGCTTTCCTTGGTACCATGATGTGAAAAATGAAGTAACACTGCATCTTTCTTCGGGCTATAACATAGGTGCACAGTGACAAACTAGGATGCGGAGAAGGTGTAAGGCCAGTTTTCTTGTTGTTGGGTGGCAGTGAAAGCTGCCATAAACGATCCTGGTCTCCTTCGAAATGTTGTTGCACCTTTGCAACATTGGTTAACGATCAGAGTTTGCATTTTCCAGCTCTACAGCAACCTAGCCAGCAGAAGAAACATGCTGGTAGGTTTCACATTAACACCTTAATATACAGCTTGGACGAAGGAGAAATGCTGCTTCTCCCTACATAAAACCACTGGTTGGCACCATCCACCCCTATCCTGATAGCCACAGAACCATCACTCTCACTCAGCAGGGAGGTTGTGCTCCAAGTTTATAGAGCATTGGTCATACCTTAGCTGGAGTACTACATGCAGTTCTGGTCAGCACACTGTAGGAAAGATGTAACAGTGCTGGAGAGTGTGAAAAGTAGATTCACCGGGATATTGCCTGGGATAGAATGTTTCAGTAAGAGGAGGGACTGGAGAGTCTGGGTCTGTTTTCCCTGGAGCAGAGGAGGTTAAGAAGAGACATGATTGAGATAGATAAAATTCTGAGGGGTATAGATAGGATAGACTGCAGGAAACTATTCCTCATATCAGAGGTAGCTAAAAGTAGAGTTCATAAATTTAGGGTAAGGGATAAGTGATTTAGAGGGGATCTAAGCGGGGCTTTTACACGCGGGGTGTGATGAGTACCTGGAGTACATTGCCTGACAGAGTGCTGGAAGCAGAGTCGCTGACAGCATTTAAGAAGTGTCTGGATAATCATTTGAATCACCTAGGCATAGAGGCTATGGACCTAGTGCCGGACGATGGGATCAGTATGGATGGATGCCTACAGGTCTGCATGGACATATTGGGCCGAATAGCCTTTTTACATGCTGTATGACTCTATCTTGCCCAGACTGGCCATTTGGCTTTGGCTGGATCCTGAGCAAGTCGGATTTGCACAGAACTCAACAAGCGAATGTCATTGGTTTGCACAATTGACCTTTGCAGCTTGCAGGGGTTATGATGAAACCCAGGGACCACATTAAGATGGCCCCTTGGGCCTCTGTGTTCAGTTGTCTTGGTTTGTAATGAGTTGAAGCCCTATAGTTTTTCCAGGCTTTCCTCACATCCAAGCTTGGATATAGAAGATTGAAATTTCCCATTTCATTTAGCTTATACTTCTTGTTTGCTAATTAGGGCACAAAAGTACTTGCAAATCTCTACTCAGTGCTGATGGACAAATCAGAATGGGAAACACCTGATGAATTTAATCCTGAACACTTCCTGGACAAAAGCGGAAAATTTGTGAGAAAGGAAGCATTTGTGCCTTTCTCTGGAGGTAAATAGTTTCATTTATGTTGCACATTTATATCACAGAAATTATTAACTTTTTGAAGATTGCAGGAGCGAGTGAAAGTAAGAAACAGCTTCCTTGTTATATAATCTCTTCTGTTTTTGGTTCAAATTACTGGGAATGCATACCATGTCCATTCCTGTTGACTTGAGAGATTAGGATTTTACATGTACCTGTGGACCCCTCAATATTTTTGATAGAACTAATATTACAGCTTGGAAAACCTTTTAAAACAGTCAAGCAAACGTAAGTTTCTAATCTTTATGGGAAAGTAGCTTAGAATTGTTGACTTCCCCATAATGATAGGAAGCTTGTGTTAATTGGTAAAACAAATGAAAATCTTCAAATTCATCCATCACAATTCTGGCAGTTTTATTATATCTAACCAACTATAAAGGCAACTTTAATCTCACTTCTGAATATATTATTGCTCTTATAAGATAAGAGCCTGAAAATCTTGACTGAACATGGATTATTTTGCTCATCTTCTGTATTTTCCAAAGATCATTTACTAACTTCTTCCTTATGTTATGATTGCAATCCAATTTATGTAATCCTTTCAGGAAATGTTCTACATGAATAATCTTTGGCTTTCGAGGTCGCAAGTGCAGCTCCAGAATGTGTAACCATTTCACTTTCTCCAATACTGTGACTGTTACTGTGCCTGCTACCCTGTTCAGATAACAAATCTCCTCCCACTGCTTTGTGAGATAAGAATAAAATTATTATTATAAATAAATAAAATAATAAAACTGATGGACTTATCAGAGGATGGATTTTTAATGGATTTGCTTGACAGCTCCTGTTTATAATCGATACAAATCAAAATAAATGTGTGTTTAAAAAGTTTCAGCTAAGCTGACTTCACATTATGCACTTGCATAAAGCATACATCCATTCATATTTTTAATGGTGTCCATAGTGGAAACCAAGCACGATATTTCTAGGCTCCATTCCCTTCTAATCTCAGTCGTGCATTCCGAGGGAATTGCCAATCCAATTCATTCAATTCCAGACCAGAGTCAGTCCATGGCAGGAACTGCTGTTTGTTGGATTTAGTGCTCTTCCCTGTTTGTGAAGTTGTAATTATCTGAATATTTTTAGGGACCTCTGACTGCAAGAATCATACTTCAGCCCCTAAAATGATGTTGTGATTAAGTATATAAAGAAAGAGGAGATTCTGCGGGGAATTTAGCCTTGAAGTGCTTGAACATTTATTCACATCACCAGCGAACGGAATGATTATTCCACTTGCCTGTAATTATCTTATTCGCATGTCTATTCACTTACAGGAAAACGCAACTGCATGGGAGAACCATTGGCTAGAATGGAATTGTTCCTTTTCTTCACTTCATTAATGCAGAAGTTTAAATTTGTTGTTCCTGATGGTGTCGAGATAAGTCTTGACGGCATTATAAATGTGACACATCGCCCACAGCCATACAAGATATGTGCAGTTCTGCGCTGAACCAAGACTGCAGTAGTGTCCACTGGCTGATGCAGTACCTTGGCTCCCCAAGCCAGCCTTCTGTCCTTCCCCTTTCATCACGGCTCTGCATCCTCTTTTCCTCTGACTCAAGTTCTCTAGGATATCTCACTTTTAAACAATGTCCTAACAAATTTTGTGGAACCACAAGAAAAGCAAACATTCGATACAGTTGATAATAACATTCACTCTCATTAACTCTCCTGAAGTATTTCTTTCTGGGACAGCCCTTATGTGGCGCTATTCCTGTCAATCAAAGCTAATAACACACATTTATCTTCTCTTTACATTGTTTTGTTCGGAACCTCCGAGCCACCATTCGCTCTTTCCCCTTCACCTTCCCATCCAACTACTGTTCATTGATAACATCATCTGAAAACGTAAGCCAGTTTGCACATAGATGCCTATGACACGTTATAATACATCTAATCATTCACATCTTAACTCTCTCTGTTACGGACTCAGTGAATGTCCCTTTAAGATTGTGTGTGTGTGTGTGTGTGTGTGTGTGTGTGTGTGGGGCGTGCTTACGTCAATAGAAGATAAAGGACGTAATGACGTTGTTGCAGAGGAGTGGAAGGGAGAGAGAGAGAAGGGAGAGAGACACCAGCCTGCTAGTTTTCTCTATCGATGGATGAGAAACAATAACTGTGTCTGCCACTGAAATCCATGTATGGAAATTGGAAGTAATCCGGTGGAGTTCACTCTGTTGCTGACCTGTAGAAGGAAACAGGTATTCGTGTGGACGGCCACGATTCGGATGCTTTTCGGGGTGAGGAAGTCACTACCGAGTAAACACTGAAGTGTCGTTTGGGTTCCATCGTGGAACATTTGGATTTCATAATTACTCTCTCTCTGTTTCTCTACATCTACATCTCATCTTCAGACAACGGTGGTTGTTGAAGAAGCCTTTGCTCATGTTTCACCTTATGGCTTGCGGAACTGAATTTTAAGAACCATTCCTGGACTTGGAGTTTGGGACTTTGCCACACACACACAAAAAGTTTAGTTTTTGGGGTTAATGTTCAAGGTTTAACATTTTTGAATTCTAACATACTAACATTTTTACTTTTATTTTTCATATTATCATAAGCTGTGATTAATAAAATAGTTTTTAACACTGAATCATGACTCAGTGTGTTTCTTTTGTTGCTGGTTCGTAATGCTTTCTGATTATTTGTCTGACATTCACTTCTGGATGAGCATTAATTTCCTCCAAGTATATCTTGAGAAGACCAACATCATGAACTTCGCAAATTCGTCCTGCTATAAATTCTTCACCAGCGGCTAACTCCATCCCCCTCTCTCATAATCTCAATCAGAGCATTTATTACCTTGGAACAGATTACTTCAAAAATGCTTACTTCTATATTGCATGCCCTGTCCAAACCACTGCGTCTTAAGCATGGAAAGTGCAGGAGGATAATATTGAGGTCAATGGAAAAGAGCTGAAAAACTCATGATTGACTGGAGTCATTAATTCATTTGCAGTCATGAGAGACCAATTATCTCTGCCCCAGGACATCAGTGCAGAGTCAGGCCAGTGTCCCAGGCTTAAACATCTTCAACTGCTTAATCCACAATCATCCCTCCATGCAAATTCAAATTGTATTGTTTCATTTGAAGGTCCTCTGAGATTCATACCGTGTGTGTATGCTTGCATCCAAATTGGACAGCACTGAGCTCTGGGTGGGTAAGTAGCAAGTTATATTCACAAAGCATAAGCACCAGGTTAAAAACATCTACAAGAGAAAGTCTAACCACCAGTCTTTGACATTCAACAGAATTACTATTGTTAAATCCCCGATCATCAAGATAACTGGAAAGACAAATTCCAGAAACCTAACTGGATTGACCAAGTTGAAGACAGGGTACATTGTGATGCATGACACCTATTTTGATTCCCTGAAGTCTTACTACAAGACACAAATCAGGGGTGCGATGGATGGCTAGATGAGTGCAGCTCCCTCATCATTAAGAAATTTAAAACCATCCCACATACGTAACTCACTTGGTTGTCACCACATCCTCCACTCTGGAACATTTTCTCCCTCCACTATCAGCAAATCTTGATTCTAATGTGCATCATTACAAAATCATCACTCCGACTTACTAAGGCTTGCTTGATCGCATTTCCCAAACCCACGGCCTCTATCTAATTTGAAGGAGTAAAGGAGCAGTTCTATGGCAACATCACCACCAAGAAGTTCCCCACCAAGTTCATATCATCCTGATTCAGAAATATTTTGCTACTCCTTGCTTTGTCAAAATCCTGGAACTCCCTACTCAACAGTACAGTTGGTATATCTTCAGCATGAGGACTTTAGTGGTTCAAGGACATGCCTTGCCACCACTTTCTCAAGGGTACCTCTGTGGTGAGCATTAAATGCTGGCCTTGCTGACTATGCCCACATCCATAACTGAATTTAAAAGAAGAATGGCTTCATCGCTTTGATATTTAACTGCTCCACTGAACTCTTTCCTGCCTCCTTTCTTTCACCAGCTCGAATGTGCAACATGCTGCCACGTGCACCTTGTTCTGCACGAACACCTAGTCATCGAGATTTGGTCCTGACGATCCACATCAGCTCACGGTCCTCAACGTATTGAACTTAAAATCTTTAAATCTGCATTCTCCTCGGCACCCCATTGGCTTGCCCTCTCCATGCTCTGTTTCTCTATTCCCAGCGTTTTGTGCATCCATTCCACTTTCAGCTTCAGCCATCCAGGCTCAAAGATCTGGAACTCTCTTTCTCCAATCTTTTATGAAAGCAAATTTGTACTACCTCTGTTCTAAGGTCACTCTCTTAATCTTTACTGCAAAGGCATCGACTTTTTAACACCAATCTGTGAAGCAATTGCAGATACTTCAAATGAATATTATTAGTTTGTGTATATCCTTCTTATTCTTATTAATTGGTCATATGAAGGCCTTGTTTTGATTGTTGTGAGTAGACTTCAAAATTTAGCGTTCCTTGCACAGGGAGTGCAGTAAGAACTTGGAATTGGGGTATGGAAATCATGTTTAACGTGTCAGGCAACAATTTGTAAGGAGAGCATGCATCACCTTCCAAGTATTTTGTGCAGTATGCAATGAATCCCATATCTGGCTTCCAGCTGTATCCTTTGCAATATGGAATAACGCTCTGAGAACCCTGATATGTAAAATGTACCTGATATTGTAATCTGAAGATTGTATGCAAGTAAAGTGCCAGCAGGTCGGAATACATCTCATTTTAGAAATATCTTTTTGTTAATGTGTTAAAAGTTTGCAACTGAGAACAAAAGCAAAGCTAACTCCTGTGCATCAGGCAGCAATCTATGGAATGGGAAAGCATGTTTCTATAAAGAAGTAAGCAGAGAGCTAACAGTGCTTCCCATTGCTGGGTGGAAATTGGACAACAGCTTCTGACCACAGCAATGGACAATTAAATGCATAAATCAAAAAGTTTATGTCCAAATTCTTCTCTAAGGTGGAATCTGGTTCTCACAAATTAAATTCACCAGTAAATTTAGACCTTGAGTAAATATCCTTTTAATAATATGATGTGTTTTAATAAAAGTGAAATAACCTCTCTGGCATTGAACATTTTCTTCTGTGGAGACTCATTTTTCAAATTTTAATTATTGTTAGTGATTAACAAAATCTATAAAATGTAATTTATTATACTTTGTTATTTGCTACTTTTACCTCTCAGTTTTAAATAACCTGATCTTTCTTTACCTTTCTGTGTATCACTTCCTGTTCATGATATGACCTTGAATTCCCTAATCTTTCTTATGCTTCCTGGGTAAGACTCTGCACGACAAATTAACAGTTTTTCAACTTGATTGGTTAAAGAGATGCAATGGTGTTTTTGTTATTTGCATAAATTCCAGAAGTCCTGTTGAGAACACTGTAGGTGGGTGGATGATGCCCACTTCCAGCAGAAAGGCTTAGAAGGGCAAGCACCTGGCTCTATGCAGTAAGACAGGTTCAATTCCAGTCCAGCCCCCTGAATGAGCCCAGTACAGCATTTTCCCCAGACCCCTTTTTGACCCAAAATTTGTGGTTGTGAGCAAGCTGCTGGCGCAAACTGGTAAACACCAGTGGTATGGCTCAGTATTGTCACAACTATTAGATCCAGATTCATTCCTGACCTCAGGTACTGTCTGTGTGGACTTTGGACATTTCCCCTGTGACTGCATGGGATTCCTCTGGGTACTGCAGTTTCCTCCCACATCCTAAACACTTGTGAGTTAGTAGGTTAATTAACCACTGTAAATTGCTCCTAGTGTGCAGGTGAGTGGTAGAATCTGGGGAGAGTTGATAAGAATGTGAAGAAATATATAAAAAAAATAAGGTTAGGTTGGGATTCGTGTCAATAGTTGGTTAATGTCATCATGGATTCGATGTGTCGTAGGACCTGTTTCTGTGCTGTATCTCTCTATAACCCTATGAAATTTGCTCTTACATTGCACAGTTCCCCAATGCAAACTTCAAGTGTGGGTCTATGTCCAAGGGTCCCAGTGAGGTACTGTGTGGCAACATGTCCTCCCTTGACCTAACTCCAACATGTGGGCAAGACTGGAACAACGCTCATGTACAGTCGTTGTAAACGACAGCCAGCTAAGCTGGAAATGCGGAAGCGCTGAATGTTTCTGAATTTCAGTAACAATCAAAAACTGTTGTAAATGTTGAAATTCAGAAGAAATCATTTAAACTTAATTTAAAAAATAATAAAACAAAGACATTTAATTGGAATAATTTAAAAGCACACAATTAAAAAAACAAGATTAATTAAATTAAAGATCTTTTAACTAGATTAAAATTAGTGGTTTAGTGGACAGTGAGGAGGGTGATCTAAAATTACAGTGGGATCTGGATCAACTGGTGAAGTGGGCTAAAGAATAGCAGATAGAATTTAACTCGGACATGTGCAAGGTCTTTGTAGGTTAAACAAGGGCAGGAGTTGCACAGTAAATGGTATGGCTCTGAAGAGTGTTGCAGAATGAAGAGACCTAGGGGTACAGGTGTATAGTTCCCCGAAAGTGGGGACACAGGTAGACAGGGTGATGAAGAAGGCATTTGGCACGTGTGCCTTCACAGGTCAGGGCATTGACTGCAGGAGTTGGGACCTTATGTTCTCACTATACAAGTTATTGGTGAGACCACAGTTGGAGTATTGTGGGCAGTTCTGCTCACCCAGTAAGAGGAAGGATGTTATTAAGTTGGAAAGGGTGCAGAAGCGCTTCACAAGGATGGTAGCGGGACTGGAAAGCTTGAGTTATAAGGAGATGTTGACAGGCTGGGACATTTTTCTGGGGGTCCCAGCAAATACAAAGGCTTCAAGCTGCAAATCCCAGTGATCTGAAGAGAGAAGCCAGTGCCCAAGGAGGAGCAACATGGAGATCCAGAGCCCGAGGGAGATGAGGAGCAGGAGGATGACAAAGGCTACTGGAGGAAATCCCAGCACAACACCTACATTGCCCAGCAAATTGCAGGGGGAGGCATTGGCTCCACAGGCATTACGGGACTCCCCGACAGATATCTTTCATTAGAACCTGCTAAATTCAAGGTGGCCAACGTGGACAAAGTGACAGACTGATCATAACACATTAATGGATGAATCGCTGGTCCGTTCACTGAAATGACCACTGCAACCTATTTTCATTGATGTGGATCTTGCGAGGACACAGGGCGGGAGGAAAACTGCACAAACAATGTTCGGTGAGTCCCTGCTTGCACACTGCCTGCATCAAGCTGTCGAGTTCATTGGTAAGTTAGTACTTTCTAAAACGAGAACTTGCAATTGGAGCAATTTGATCACTCCTGGAAGGGCCCCATGCATTGACTGGGCCTGCAATGCCATAAAGCCAACGCATAGGCACAGCACCATAACAAGACCGTAAAATCTGGCTGGGCGACACGGTCTTATTTTTTAAAAATAATATCTCTTCCACTTTATCATTTTGAGACAGGCTTAAAATGAATGACGAGTGCTGTTTATGTACTGCTCAGACCACATCCCTTCCATTTGAGTTTATTGCAAAGATGCTCCGACTGTTAATGACAGAGAAACAGCTGGATAGAAAAGCTCATTAACTTTTCTAATGGCTAGGGGCAGTGCAGTAAAATGGGTGTCTGAATGTGAGAAAGATGGACATGGATCTATCTTGTTGGCATGTTGTGATTAGTGCCAGTGGATACCTGTTTATTTTCCAGAAATGGAGATAGAGAAGTTGAGTGAGATGGAGATGGACCCCGGAAAAGTGAAGGGTGGAAAGTGGCAGTAAGAAACGATGAAATTTTCCTGTTCAGTGTGAAGTTGCAAGAAGTTGCACTGACCATTCATGTACCGGATAGAAAGGTGAGGTTGAAGAGGCTGATGGTGTAAGGATGAAGAGGGGAACCTGAGTTGAGAGGGGGTGTTATATAAAGAGAGGAGATCTTCCACCACTCCAATAAATGGAAAGCATGAAGGGAAATTGTCAGCAGTTGTGGGAACACAACTGAGAGAAGAGGGTAGACTCATTGATTAGATGAACCCGGTAAGTGTAAAATATGAAATATACTGTGGAAAGGCATTTGTTCAGAATTAGGGCAGAAGAATCACTGCCTGATTGAACATGCATGTGGTGGGTATGTAAAACATATTTTAAGAATTGCATATGTTGGAAATCTGAAACAAAAACTAAAAATGTTGGAAAAACCCATCAGGTCAGGCAGCATCTGTGGAAAAAGGACCGCTCAAAATTTTGGGTCTGTGACCTTTCAGAAGTGGGAAAGAGTGAGCTGGAAGTTAGTTTTCAGTAGTCAAGAGGGTGGGAAATGGTGGGTGTACGTTAATGATACTAATGAGACAATATGATCGATTATTGGAAATTTTATTAACCAGGTTTTGAAATTTGAAGCATTCTGTATAAGATGTATTGGATTAATATGCAAATATCTGAATTGATTCTGGATTTGGTTGTACACCAGAATAACCACCTGTTGTTTGGCTGATACAAAATCATCTTTCTTGTGCCTTGCCGACTTACAACTGCCCACCATGTTTTGTGGCCAACTAGCATCCTGGACGCTGGGTTGGTGGTGTCTTGGTTTACTTTGTATTTTGTCCATCTCATTTCCTTGACTAAATGTCTGTTCATCCATCTAGTATTGCTGGCTATTTGACGCATGCACACCCATCTGTCTGGCAGTCTTGAGTGTTCAATAAATCCAAGTTCCCTGGCATTCTATATAGTCTGACACCTTTGAGTAGGCTCTCTGGCATTCAAATGAATCTACATTCGGTAACAGTCTAGTGAGTTTAATCCCTTTGAGTTTACTGGTGGTCTGGTAGGGCAGATGCACTTGTCCTGCTTGGGAGACTGATTGCTACATGAGAAACTGATTAATATGAAGTCGGATTTCCACCCTTACCACAACCTTAACCAGAGATTAGCCAGTTGTGATAACAATTAGGTCCATGCATTGTAATTATAAAAACATAGTTTAATTAACCTCAGAAAGTACGCTCGAAAACTGGTGAGGAATTCTGAGGAATAGTTTCTTGCCATGTTGATGTAATTAGTGGTTGGGCAATGACTTTTCACATCAAGCCAAGTCGAAACATTTTGCACAGAATTAACTATGAGAAAAATAAAATCTTATTTAAAAAATGTGAAAAATTGCAGAGCCTAAATTTTCTGGGTTTTTTTCTTAATGTGAGTTCCATTGTCTTCTAACAATCTTTAAATTGTGAACAATATTTCTATTCGATAGCAAAGATATTGATTGAAAGCGCAACTTCCATGTGTGGCCTGTATCCCATGCCTCATTTCCCTTCAAACGTTCAAGTGAGACTTATTACAAACAGAAATTTTAACATTGAAAAATAGAATGTCTGGGTTTACAGGTAATTTGTGACTCTGAATGATGAGGGATTCCTGACAACACTTCTATGTCAATCTTTTATTGAGGTTAAACTTGCATCTCCTTGACACACAATGGTTCACCACTGTTCTTTTTGTATTGTAGCCAACTTTGTATACACATTGCTACTGCTCCTCTAATCTTATCAGCTTCAATCATGCTGAATGGACTATTAAATGGCACTTAATCAAAGTCTTCTGGAAGTCGATATATATATCCAGTACATTCCTTTCTTCAACCCTTGTACTTATAAAATAATTCAATCAAGTGAAGATTTCAAACAGGTTGACTATTGAACAATCAGTATTACCTGCTATTTACCATCTCAGGTTCTTTTAAGAGACATTTAGTTTAGTCTCACTTGGGTAAAATGGAAGGAGAAGCAGTGCACAAAGCCTTCAGGACAGAAGTCACGACGTACTGCACAGAGTGATCCACACCTGGAGCAGTTGGTTGAGAGTGAAGGGGAAAGAATGGGAGGAAGAGGAGAGGACAAGGGACGGGGGAGCAGTGGGCTCAGGGTGTTCATGGATGCAAAAACTATGCATTCCCTCAGCTGGCCATTTTTCAGGAGGGGAAGCACATGAGCGGTTGTGCCATTTTTAATCCTGTTCATTGAAAGTAGATTTACTCTGATTAATAACATATTTACAGTTACTTTAGCCTGTTTGCATTTTATACCATGTCCCAACTGATGAGTTTTCAATTTACCGTTACATTGCTCAGGTCTGCCCTCGTGTGTGTGTTCGATGTATTGCTCTTTGATATGCTGAATCAATTTGGCCTCTGCTTAAAGCGCTCATTCCAGGATCAAATCATGTCTCATATATTCCATGGATATTGGGTTAGAGTATTGAAACAATTTTGAATGCTCTAACCCAATATCCATGAAATACATGAGCCATGAAACAATTAGCTTGATTTCTACATGAAGGTGTGTCCTTCATTTTGGTGTGGAGACTTTCAAGTGAGAGAGTGAACGGTCACATTGACTGGTGTCAGTCAAACCCATGCATTAAACCTCAACAAAGTTGTAAACTGTTTCTCAAGTTGACTGTGCAGTGTCACATGATGTTCTCAAATGTAAGGATAACATTTATAAGGTTGCACTCCCCGTGTCTGTGTGGGTTTCCTCCGGGTGCTCCGGTTTCCTCCCACATTCCAAAGACGTACAGGTTAGGAAGTTATGGGCATGCTATGTTGGCGCCGGAAACGTGACGACACTTGCGGGCTGCCCCCCAAAATCGCTACGCAGGAGATGTATTTCACTGTGTGTTTCGATGTACATGTGACTGATAAAGATCTGATCTTTTCTGATCTGATCTGATCTTATCTTATCTTATCTTATCTCGATACTTTCCGCTCCTTACGCCATTAGATATTTTCTGCTCTTGACACCAGTTGTCCAGCCTTCGAGCTTACGGTTGTGGCTTTATCATTGGTGTCAACAGGCCTTTGGTGCCTCCAGTTTCTTTTACTCACAAGTATGAACACATCGCAACATTCCTCTCTGCAAAATATTTTAGCAGAAATTTGTGCCCTCAGTTGTTTTTGTCACGCCCACTGCCTTAGCCCAGGATGGCAAAGTGACAAGGAATTACTGCTAGATCCCAATCCAAGATCACCTTGGTTTATGTTGTATGATGACCACATCATACACCTATCTTTGGAAACTGTCACTGTGTGGCCCAACTGTGATCCAGGCCGAAATGATGATCCATTGAACTCAGGATTCACAAATATTGGAGGAGTTCCTCATGGATCTCAGCTGTGGACCTCTGATGTCCTGTTCACATCTTTTCAATCTGTTGGCTGTCGATTCTACCACAATGGGGGCTTCCTACACATGCTGGCCCCATGTCATGTCAGAATCATCCAGAGTGCCTATCATCCATGTGTTACCAGCTCTGCAAGCCTGCTAATTCCCTGCAGCGGGCAAAGGGGATGTGCCTGCTGTAGATGTGTAGGTCCGGGAGCTGGTGATGAGCCTGACCTCTGTTATGGAAAGTGATAATCAGGTCCCCACACCCTCTCCCACAGCATCTGCGTGGTGCAAAACACAATAGGAAGATGAGTCCTTTCTCCTGCTTTGCTTGTTGACTGTTGTTGTCTCCTCCCACTGCTGCATTCTTACGTCCCTGGCTCATCAGCAGAATGCTGAGGGGGAGAGGACCCAAGGTCAGACTTGTGCAATTAGTCTTGGGACAGCTTGCTGATGGTGGAAAAACAAAATGTTCTTTCTGATCCTGTGGTCTGCCAGTATGGCACATCCCTCACTCTGTCATGGTCATAGAATCATAGACATTCACAGATGGAAGGAGTCCATTTTACTCATCGGGTCATGCATTTAGGTTAATCCCATTTCACAGTTCTTGGTCCATGGCTTTGAAAGTTATGGCTCTTCAAAAGCTCATCCAAGTAGCTTTTAAATATGGTGAGGTGCTCTGCCTCTATTTTCAGGCAGTGAGTTGCAGACTCCCACCACTCATCACCAACACATGTTCAGAGACGGGTATGGAGGAACAAGTCAGGGCGGCAACCTGTGTACCTTAAATGAGGTCCCTGCATGGTGAACTACAACACAGGGCTCCGTGCCTGCTAAAAGGCTGAAGCAGCATGCTATGGTCAGAGTTAGACAGCGCAGTGGCACAATTCGTTGAGCTGCTACCTCACAGCCCCATGACCTGGATTCAATCCTGATCTTTGGTGCTGTCTGTGAAAGATGCGCATGCTCTCCCTGTGACTGCGTGGGCTTCTTCCAGGTGCTCTTGTTTCCTCCTACGTCTCAAGGATGTATGTTTTGATAGGTTGATTGACCACTGTAAGTTGCCCTTAATGTGTTGATGTGTGGTAGAATCTAGCTGGGGGGGTGTGGGCGGTTGGACAGGGTGTTAATGGGCATGGGAAGAATAAAATGGGATGTGTAAATAAATGCTTGATGGTCAGTACAGATTTGGTGGGCCGAAGAACCTGCTTCCATGCTGTATGACTCTTTGACCAAGTGACAGTGACAATGGGTGTTGGGTCCTGCAGAGGGAGCAGGGATGCTGTGATAGTTCACCGTGATCCTGTTCTGGAGCAGAGTCAGTGCCACCTAGAACGAAAGGGAGCTGTGACTGACACTTTGGAAGCTTCTATCCATATGCTGCTAAATCTCTGCTCCTCATTCCTCTACACCAGTAGTTATTAAATCTTTCTGCGTTAGGGAACTCCGATAAGTATTGACACACTTATGGCAAGCCATTGTCATGCTTCTTAAAATCAGAGAAAGCATTTTATTAATGCAAAATTATAACAAGTATGTGCCAATTATTGAACACAAACAGCCACCATGCACAACTTTCTCCAGGTCTGGGAAGAATCCTCTTGTCGACTCCAATTCTATGCTCTATGTAGGAAATGATGACGTAAAATGAAAGAGTCATGTATGTTTACACCTTGAGAGGAGGACATTCGGCCCATCGTGCAATACTGGCTGTAAAATAGCCACTTCCTCGCTCTTAATCTGTATCCCTACAGGTTGCAGCACATTAAATGCTCATCCATGTATTTTTTAAATATGATGCAGATTTTAAACAGCCTTACATGCAGTGAATCCCATATCCCCACCCTCAACTCCCTTCAAATTCTTCTAGTGCCTTAAATTCATTGCCCCTGGTTTTTAACCCTTTCATAGGTTTTTCCTCTTCATGTTGTACAGGCCCCTCATAATTTTACCCCTTGTTGAACGTTGTATAAGATTGCACAAGAAACAAGGGAAAAAATGTGAAATAACACCAAATACTAATATTACTTTGAAGTAACCTGATAATAAATGAAGGGACCATTTTAACAGAGTAATAGTGTAAAACGACCTTAGTTGGCATTGAATTCAATAACTTTTGCTTAATGCTGCTACAAAAGTCAAACTTACGCGCTAAGATGACAAATCAAAGCCCCTCCAGTGAATCTGCCAATATATTCCCCTCAGAGGATTGACTCTCGCCCAGATTGGCCAGCACTGCCTGCTGTATTCAGAGCTATACTTCGCAGGTGGCTGGACAATGAGGCAAATGTATTGCAGGTGCCGCAAACCCAATAATCTGCAAACTTTCAACATTCCAGTATTCTGAGCACAGCCTCAGGACACCTGTGTCACTGGCAGGCTGCTTGAACCACCAGCGCCAATGTTACTCTCCATTAGCGCAGGACAATATTCCTGTTGCATGTATAATTATCAGCATTTGTTTTTAAAATGTCTGAATCAGGCGCAAGTTTATTAGAAATCTATTTTTAAAAAAATGATACGTTTCAGTGATTTGCTATTGTTCTTAATTGCTAGCTTGTTTTCCCCCCTTCTCTTTCACAGCTGTTGGCCACATTTCACGGTAGACGTCATTAATTACTTGATACCAGGATAGAGACTTTTATCGCTGGTTTCCATCTTAGTACATGAATGCAATCCAAAATGCTTCTGTTTTTTTGCATGTGGGTCACGAAGGTCACCAGCTGCAACAAATTATCCAGTTAAAGCTTGTAACTTATTAGAAAGCAGAGTCGTTCTGCCATATTTACTCACAGCTGTGTTGGCTTAATTTTCATCATGATTAAATATGAAAAAATATAGACCACTTAGTGGAAAATTATTGGAGATTTTATTCTGCTGTTGATTTCCTTTGTTACATGTCCTTGTTTACCTTTTTTCAGGTTTTGGTTTCTATTGGTGTCTTCTAAGAACAAGAGAAATATTATTTTCAAGTACTTTTTGACAATAGGTGAATCAGAATATTTAAACATTTGTAGTTTCTGACAGAAAAAGTGCCAGTGTGATCTTTTACAGGTAGATCAGGAAATTGTTCCTTTGTTAATTCAGTGCTCTCAGAACCAGAATCGTAAACGAAAGGGCCCTCAAGCCAGCTTGGTGTACATTCAGATCATGACTGATCCTGCGCCTCACTCAGTAATATGGTCCACAATGAACTACAAATTGCCATGCTTTTTATTGGTCTTTTTTTCCCATTTTTCCTCACCTCTTCTCTGGGAGCACAAATCTTGCTGTACAGGATCTGCTGATGTTCCAGCAGGTACTTGCTACCAGTGAAGTCAGCTTTAAGCCCAATATGTTTCCAAGTTCTACTTCATTCCACCATAACTTTAGGTGATATTGCCCCAAGCATTTTTGAGATTTTTGAAAGACAGTCTTGCCTCCAATTTTCTCTCCTGCGGGTTCTGATGAGTGTTGAGATGCAGCTTTTTAAACACACACACACATGCCACCTTGTAGACAACTGCCTGAATGGTGATTCTTTGAGCCTGAGCCTGGGTGGTATGTGTTGTCTGTCTGAGTAGAGGGTGGAGGAGTATTGCAGTGCAGCCTGTAGCTGTCCTCTCAGGAATTTGTGGGCACTGACCAAACTCTCATTGTCTTTATCTGTCTCCAGCCTGAAGCTATGGCCTAACTGTGACTGATCATCTAACTCTTGAGTCAGAATTCAAACCATTGTGTCTCAATGGCCAGTACAACTGCCTGCTCAGCTTTCTTTGTCATTTTATATACTTGCGTTAAAAACTCCCATTCCCACCCGAAGGCAATACCTTGTTTAAATGTTTGGAAGGTCCCATTAATGTGGGATTTATGTGTTCTTTTCTATACAGTAACCAATGATAAACTCTGAGACCAGTTATAGAAATGGCTGTAAATTGTAACTGCACTCCACTGCTTTTGGTGCAAGACCTCTCTTCCTTGTGCTCATTGATTCAGACTTAGTCCTATAAAATTACATTCTTCAAAACTGTGCATCTCTGAGAATGCCAATGGTGGCTAAAGGCTAGAAGATTCATAAGAGACAGCTCCATTTCAGTTAAATTTTTAGTCAAAGACACCAGATTTTTAAAAAACATTTATTATTTATTTATTATTAACTATTACCAAGTCCCACAGCCTTGTTGGGTGTAAGGAGTGGATATTTGAAAACTGTGGCAAAAAGGAAGTGGGATCTGAAATTGGAACGTAACTAATTCATTATAAATATTTCCAGGGAGCTGGGTACTGGGCAGTATTGCAGAACTACAAATCTTTGTTTCTATTACTGCAGACTTCCAGCTTCCCTTGAGGAAAGGCAAGCTTAAGGTTTCCATTAGGCACTGGAGGAGCATAAAGAAAATGCACCACCTTTGTCTGAGGCTTTGCGGACCCACGTGCTACTTTGTTGCCAGCTTTCCCTTTCACTTCCAACACTTGGTGGGCAATTAAAGTGCAGAGTGGTCTGAGTAATGTTGTTAGATGCTAATAGTCATTATTTATATCAGGTTAATGTTTCCCTGTGGGGTGTAGCACTAAAGCTTGTGAAAAATGAATGTTTAACTGGCTGTGGATCTATTGCATTGTTTACAGCTCACCACTTCCCCTGATCATGCCTGATGGGGAGAATTAACATTAGGTCTATCTTCAAATGTCAGAAATGAGCATAAGCCAAGATTTGAACCCTTTGGAAATATGAGGAGTTCTCTTAAACCCATATGAGCATTGGGTAAAGCATTAAATACAGATTTCAGTAAATGTTTGAGCAGGACCAGTTGAAAGGGGGAGTGGGGTTTCAGTAATTTCAGTTTTCATCCTTGTTCAAAACTCCTAATTGTGGATTGTAAATCAAAACCACGCTTAATTTTTAAAAGTAACATGGACAGAGTAAACAATGCAATGGATTTCACACACATTACAGGTATGAAGTGCAGCAGGTATTAAATTGAGGTTGATTGCAACTGGAAGCAGCTTATTAACATGAATGGATCATCATCAAACAACATCATTCATTCATGTGAAAATCAAAAAAAAGCTACAGATGCTGGAAATCTGGCATAAAGTAAAAAATGCTGGAAACAATAGGCAGGTCAGGCAGCATCTGAGAAAAGAGAAATCCTTCATTAGAACTGAGAAAGACAAACAAGTTAGCATTTTCAGTGATAGTAATATAGCCAACACAGGGATGCTTTGGTAGTAGCATAACTATTGCAGAGGATATTTATGTCTGATAGAGAGTCAGGATCCAGGTTGGTGGTGACTGAAGATCTGACATGTAACCTGTAATGAGAGTTAACAATTTGTGCTGCAGTATCATTGAATGTGGTGGTTATTATACATCTCAATGTCCAATTCCTTCCAGAAGCTGGCTGGGGATATCACAAGAGCCAGTCATGCACTTGAGGTAACTGAAGTTCCTTCAACAACCTGCACGCCATCCTCTCTGTACGTCAAGCATCATCGTCAGCTGAGTCAACTGTCATCCACATTTCTTGCTTACCCAAGGTGCGTGAGATTTCTCAAAATACCAATTTCGTTGCTGATCTATCTTCAAAGTCTAACAGTTGGTATAGCTGCCTTATGAATGGATGATACCTAGAGTCTTGTCATGTGCTAGGAAATAGCACATCCAATTCCTATGTTCTCAAGGGGGGCACAGCTGAGCCAGTGATTGACAACAGTGGGGAATGATTTAACTCGTGATCAAAAAGCTGCCGGTGATCTGAAATAAAAACAATGCTGGACCTACTGTCAGGTCCAGGTCACGTCTGTGGGAAGAGAAACAAAGGTAATGTTTCAGATCGAAGCCCTTTTTCTCTCCCCACAGAAGCAGCCTGATTTGCTGGTGATTTTAATTCCCTTCACTCCACAGAAACTCTGCAATAGATGGATTAGCATGTCCTGACCACCTAAATTCCCACATTGACATGCTCCCTCCCATGTTTCATGGGGTGCAAGGTTGTCATTTAGAATCAAGCACTTGGGATGTGCAGCTCACTGCACGATGTTGCTCAAGGTAGTTAAAATCTGCCTTTCATTCTCATGGGGATTGTGACGCCATCACTTTAAACAATGCAATTGTGACGCTGTTGCTTTAAACATTGCTTGTGGCCATACAATGAAATTGAGGAGGCTAGATTAACGGGAGGCAAACGAAAGAATGCTCAGTTGAAAGGAACAACCAGTGAACAAGTTAGTGCTAAAGGGAAGCCATCTGGTTGTTGTGGTATGCTACAGATTGGTGTTGGAACCAATGTAATTTATCATTTCAATAAATTACCTCAAGCTGCAGGCAGTTCAAAGGTGTCTATATTTTCGGATGACAGCAAAACAGCAGCAATGACAAATGATGAGTAATAGTGTGCACAAATTCAGAAGGATCTATAAATTTTGGGTGAACAGGGTAACGCCGTGGATGCCATTTTTTTCCTGCCTTCAGATATAAAATTGTGTGATTTACCAAAAAAAGAAAAATAGGAGACATGTTTACTAGAAACATATCGAAAGACCTTGGAATCTTGACAGATTGATCACTAATACCAGTAGCCTGGAGTTTCCAGGTGCTAAATCTAATAAAGAAAATGCTGAACTGCATTACAAAGGGGATAATATTTTAATCAAAGTCCGTCAGTGAGAATTGCTGTGAACAGGGTGGTGTGTTGTTAAATATTATTGATTCTATAGTGAACTCTTATAGAAAGTAAGGGTAATAATTAGATGAGATTGGCCAGTTAGGGCAATAGTCTTACATAGCTATACTGTAGTGCATGAGTCCATTACAATTTCTTACATATAAAGTGGAAAGTATCTCAACTGTCTTTTTTGAAATGGCATGCAATATTGCTAAAAGTATGTGCATTTTTTTAAGGAATAATGGAATGGTAGAGCGATGGAGCTGTTAGCACTGCTGCCTCTCAACTCCAGCAACTAGGGCTCAATCTTTCCTATGGTGCTGTCTGCATGGAGTTTGCAGGTTCTCTGGCTGTTCCAGTTCCCTCCAACATTTCAAAGACATGTGGGTTGGTAGGTTGTTTAGGTGAGTTATAGAATCTAGGAGGGAGTTGATGGGAATGTGGAAAGAATAAAATGGGATTAGTATAAACAGGTGCTGGACGGTTGGCACAGACTTGGTGGACTGAAGGGCTTTTGCACTACATGACTCTAACAAATCAATGCAAAATTATTTCTAGATGATGGTATCTCTTTAACAGACATTAATTCGTCAAGGATGAAGGAGATCTAACTCTTAATGAAGGGGGCCAAAATTGTTTATTGCATGCTTTGTAATGCAGCCACGTATAATGCTTTCTTCATGGACTTTGAAGAGCCTTACAGACTGACATACATGATCTCAGCAGCCAGAGAAGCCACGCATCCATCAGAACCTACAGTGAGTATTGCAGTTGAACAGTACAACTTCTGATTGGTCATATCTGCAATCAGGGAATTGTTGAGTTGTTTAACTTGTTTCATTTTGTTTCAGAACTACAAGTGGTCAATTTCTTTCAAAATGATACTTTCTTTTCTGTATAATAAAACAGTCAATAGTGGACTAAAATATACATTTCAACTGACAGGTCTACTAGGTGAATGAGTACATTTGTGGTTTAGGTCTTCAAGTTGTTTAAAATTGCCCCAAGGACTTCCATCCTTTTCTGTCCTGCTAGTTGATGCAGTCCAAGCTGTGAAAATATCAGTGGAGGTTGTCTGCCAAGCAGACAGACGTTGCTGAGAATTATGACCAGCTCTTAAATACCTGCATATATGGTTAATTTGTTACTTTTCTTTACATACATCCAAGTGCTGGATGCCATGAAGCACTTAGGATAAATCATACAACAGAAAATTTAGTTCAGGCAGAGCGATGCAAAAATTATGGGCATTTGCTTTCCTGATTGACATAGTGAAGCAGTTTTTACAACCATTGCCATTCTCTGGTATTAGCCTATTTAATATCATGGTAGGATTTGAATCCACCACCTCAGAACTGTTAGTCTGGTAAAATAATAACTGGGTTATGTTAGTTATGGTTTATGCTCTTCTCCAGTCTCTTTTGGTCTAGTACCTTTCAAAATTAATCTTGTTACGCATTACTAGTACTATTTTTGATGATTCACTATCTGTCCCAAATGTTTTTTTTAAAAGGAGCAAATTTGTGGAATAACTATTCAGAGAAACTTAGGTTTGAGATGGAATTGCATTTATTTGTTCCTTCATTGATATATTTAAGAATTCATGGAATAGCCTCCATCTTATTTTAAGTTTTAAGTGTTACATTCTTGAGAGGTGTATGATGGAAATCCTGGACTTGGCTTGTCCTCTGCGTTCTCCTCTTGTAGGTTGCTCTGTGCAGCCAGATGGCTGATCCATAACTCAGTGAGCTGAGGGACCAGATATACTTTGAAGGGCCAGGTCTCTGGCCCTTAATGGAGTATCAAGCATGGCCCCATACATTCAAATAGAGTTACCAACACTGTAAGTATTTTAAACTTCATTTCAATAAATGTGTAAATTAATTAAAAATATAAGTTGAATGTGGACTTCAGATGAACTTGGTTTTGAATTTTTAAAATTTATTTATAAGCTCTCCAACTATTTTGAAATGTCTCTGATGACTGGAGACCTTAAGAAATGGTGGAAAAGCTGTCAGAAAGCCAACATGGTGGTCTGAGTGCAGGGCCTCAGTTTCCACCACTCACAGCCTAGTCACCAATACTGAGTCCAGGGGGGCAGGGTGGGAAGTCAGTGTGTTGGTCTCTGACCTCCAGCATGTTTTGTACATCTGCATGCCAATACACAGGTGCAGAAGTCTAAACTGCACCTGATGTGAACATTGTAACTGGCCAGTTGTTCTCTATGGAACTGCTGGTTAGTCATCAGATGATCCATCCCAATAACTAAGTGTTGGCGCTTGGGAAGTTGAAAATTATGCTTAATGTATCTTAAGTGGCCACTTTTGTCAACTGCAGTGCATTCATATGGTGCACACCTTGCTGCAACTTATTTTGTCCAGTATAAATAGTCAATAATAAAAAACAAAATAAAAATGCTGGAAACACTCAGGCCAGACAGCTTCTGTGGAAAGAGAGAGAACAGGACAGTTTTCATTAGTAGAGAAGGTGGGGGAAGAGTTTGGGTAGAGCACAGAGAATATGTCTGATAGGATGAGACCAAATGACTTAAAGCGGCAAGTAGAAGCACGTTATGTGTTGCTAATACCAAAACTGTTGGACATGCTCGGCCGACCAAACTAGAAAGAGAAAAATTGAGCCAAAATGATGACCCCCCCCAGTTCTGATACAGACAAAGAAAAAGTGTGTTACCTACAGTTGGAGAATAAAATATTGAGTAGGGAAGGAAGAATGAGGTGTTGTTACTCCAGCTTGTGTTATGTCTAGTTTTAATAGCACAGGAGGCCTCAGACAGATAGGATGTGGGATAAGGAATTAGAAAAGCAGGAAACCAGAAGCAGCAAGGTCTAATACATCTATTCGTCACAAGAGCAGCATGCAAAATGCATCCCCATAACAATAGATTTACATTGCAGCTGTTTCGAAATTTAGAAGGGTATGAATCAAACCAAAGTCTGTAAGTGGAGCAAGGCAAAGTAATTCATAGCATGTTAATTGTTTAATCTTTTTTGGTATAGTATGAGCTTCACAGAGATTATTTCAGCCATCATATTTCAAGAAAGCATGATTTTTTTTATGCCATGAATTTGAAATCTAAGGCCAGAAACGACACACAGTAGGCCGTAACAGCATCTATGCATCGAATCAATGGAAATTTAATTGCACCTATCATATCATTTAGTTTACAATCTGGCATTAGTTGCAGAGCCTAAAAGATAACAAAGGTTCAGAAAACATTTGCAAATTGCATGGATTTATGTATGACTGGTTTAAAAACTATTGAAAGTATTATCCTTGAATATTCTATTACCACACAAAGCACTGAATAACACGCACAAAAATAAAAACAGAAAATACTAGAACTCAGCAGGTCAGGCAGCATCTGTGGAAAGTGAAATAGTCAATGGTTCAGGTTGAAGAAGTGTTAAAGATAAAGGGTCTTCAACCTGAAATGTTGACTCCTTCTCTTTCCATGGATGCTGCCTGACCTGAGTTTTTCTAACATTGGTTAACATTTCTAACATATGTTTTCATTTCAGATTTCCAGCATTTGAGCATTTCCTTGATTTTCCAACATACACTGAAACATCTGCATGCTAATTTGATCTGATTACAGTTTTAAAGCAGCATAGCATTTAAGAATTTTAAACAATAGTTGAGCTATAAATTGCTTATTTAGGCCCAATGTTGATTGTAACTCAAAAATTAGAACTAAATTTACAGGAGTTTTGAAAAATTAAATATTTCACTCATGCAAGTTACTAATTTTATTCATTGGGGTAATGATGTGCTTGGCTAAAGTATGAGAACATGTTTGGAAATAGCTGTAAAAATGATTGTTATAAGAGGAGCAAAGGCAGTGCCACACATGGACTGTAGAATGGAAATATATCTGATTAAGGAATCCAACAGGTTATGGCTTGGAAAGAATTAATTCCTTCAGATGGAACTTACTTCAATAGAAGATCAAAAACCATCATGTTGACAGTGTTCATCTAACAAGCAAATTCCTCAATCATTCTGATGATTAATGCTCTGAGATGCTGTTAGTAGGAGCTGTATTTTCTAATACCCAAAACTTTGTTATTATTACTGGCAGAGTAAATGCAAGCCAAATGGGGTCTGTTTTCAATATTGCACAAATGGGTAAGAATTGTTTTAGTCAATCACCATTTCCTTCGGTGCTATGTTGTGTTCTTTCGCTGGAGCGAAATGTGTTAATAACCATGCCTGGGTTGTTTTGTGTCAGCCCTGGAAATTCAACAGAAACTTCTGGGTGTACCTTAAGACCTGATGTGATTTCCTCACCAGGGAAGGCAGGATGAAAACGTTACCCGTATAATGCTTCTGTTGAAGCACTACAGGACTTCTCTTGGACTGGGAGTGTCCATCACTGGATTCCTTGGGACTACCTGGTTTTCCCAGCAGTGGAGTGGCAAGACTAGCAGGTAAGTCACTCACTTACCTATTACTCTTCAGTAACTTCCTCCACACAAAACTCTTGAGTCCTGAACTTTTGGATGGGGTTGGTGCAGTTTCCTCCCCAAATCATCCATCTTTCTGATAGTGTCACAACTTCCTCCGCTTCCCAACCCTTTCACCTATCAACAATCTATCACTGCACCAGTGTCCTGTCAGGAGCCAGACAACACCCACCCCCAATCTATCACCATGCTGGTATCCTGATATTTTTGCCTTCCCAATCTGACCATTCGTCATTGAAGGGTTTGCATCCTTCCCTGTCTAGTAATCCTCAGCCTGAGTGCTTCAACCATCCTCAAACAGCTCATCACATTACAGATCTTGAAAAATTGCAACACTTGGTTGGCTGTGCCTAGTTAAAGTTTGCAGCTAGGGCAACGACTGAAACGGTCATTGGCACAGGACTGCCAGGATTTGACATGTTCTCATTGGGGTGCAATAGAATTCTTAAAGTATGATTTTTGATTTTACTAGAAACACCAAATAGCAACTGCAGTCCTGGAGAAACTGACAAGATTTCTTCACGTAATGATAAGGCCAATTCTTACTCTAAGATGAATTGCAATTGTTAAACAACATAGGAGAGGTCGCAGCACCAGACACAGTTGAAAGAACACTAGTGATTAAATGGGATACTAAGCATGCCACAAATCAATCAATTATTCTACCTGCTCTCAAAAGATAAATTTTAATCTTATTCTTTTAAATGTTTTCGGGTTATTCTATTATGAGGCATCCTGTTCACTTTTGCGTCTAGTACCTGGTTTTAGAATTGACAAGGGAAGCAAAACAGATGCATTCAAAATACAATTTTTATTGATCAGTGGCATGAACTGATCAGAGGCAGAAATAATGGAATCTGTTGTTTCTGACAACTTTGTCAGCAGCACAGTACCTTGGGAGATTTTTTTTTAAAAATAGGCACACATGTATAGGCTTCTAATATAATCAATTAGATATAAAAATACTGACACTGCATTTTAAGGGGGCTTGATGAGATGTTCACAAAAACGTGACTTATTTTGTGATGGGTAATTTAAAGTCTTGACAGAGGAATGCAACATATATAGCTCTCCTGTTTCTCATTGCACTTCCTGCTCACCCATTTGCCCTTGTCCCGGACAAGAGCACAGTTAGTTTGCAGATTTCCAGCTGGTGAAAATTTTCTTTTCATCCAGTTTGTATAAGTTACTAGCCTTCCATTTGTCCATGTCCATTTTCCAGAACCAGTCTCATCTATTAAACCTGCAACAGATTTTTGGAAAAAAAAAGCAATATAATCTATCTTGATAACATCAGATTCTAAATATCGCAGTCAAAAACACAATCTTAACATGTTACTCATTAGTTGTCAATGAGTTAAGTATAAACATGCTTACAGTTCTGGTTACGTTACAGCTATTAGCATTCCAATGCACACAAATATGCTCCTTAATTGTATTAGTCATCCACCTGCTTTATTCCATTTTACAACCATAGATAATAACATTGCTCAAAAATCATCAATGTTAATAGAGTCACCCAGAAATGCTCCAACATGAAGCCCGTAGGGCTCAATGTGCAATCCTATTTCCCCACCAACAAAGATGAAGGTTTAAAAAAAAGTACCAGCAAGAAGTTCTGTTTGCTGTCTTCCTTGTCTAGCAATCCTGAGAAACAGGAGAGCTATACGTGTTGCATTTCTCTGTAAAGACTTTAAATTATCCATGACAAAATAGATCATGTTTTTGTGAACATCTCATCAAACCCCTTTAAAATTTTTGGCTTGAGCATTAACTTCTATTGTAGCCACATGCAAATTACTGATTGAAAGTAATAGGAATTAGGAAAATAATGCTGTCCATTCATACATGTGCCATTTCATGACTGCATTCAGTAGGGCAAGGGCATGTTTATTCTATTCAATTATGAATCTCGACAAAACAGCCAGATCACCATCAGATCTATGGCCAAATCTAAATGTTTCCTGGTTGATGACATGGCCCCAATTTTGCCTTTCCAATCCAATGAAGTTTTGGGGCCATAATATGCTTGTAAGGGGCATCCTGCGTGTACTTTGTTGATCAATCTGTGACTGAACTAAATGTGATTATATCATGCTTGTAGTGTAATTTTATTTTTCAATTTAAGATATTAAGGAAGCTACATGGGGCAGAGATTCACCTTTTGGTTCATTGTGCTCTATAATGTATATATATATGTGCAAAAATATCAATCACCAGTTGTACTCACTGCCCAACACACAGTTATATTAAAGTTAACAGAACTGAATAATGGCAGATGAGTACAACCAGTGGTTGATACTTAGGCATGGGTTTAATGCTTGCAAAGATAACATTTTCCTTGTTTTATAAGATGAAATCTGAGGTGTTCAGTGTGTTACGCAGTCTAAATTAATATTCAATTTGTGGTTTTGACCATTGATATCTCATATTTTGATAGCCAAACTAACATCATCTTAAGCCAAAGGCCCACTGACAATTTTCAGATGCTGGATGTTCAATATACTGCCATTTTACTTTTTAGATAAAAAGTTTGTTAGTTGTTAGATCACTACATCCAAAATTCTCCAATATATACATACCAATCCAGAATGGCTGTTTTCTGGCAAAGTTCCAAAGCCATTTTAGTTCCTTCTTGGAATGTATACTGACTAAGTTAGCATGAAACCTAAATATTAGAGAAAAACATTTGTAAGTATAACCTTTTGTAGAAAATGACAGTTGAAGAATAAGCAAACCAGTTAAACTATGATAAGAAGAAAAACTTGTTATGTTTTAATGATGTTATTTGAGTTAAAAATAATTACAAGTACTCAAGGGTGAGCGCCCCTGTTGTTCTTCAAATATTATGATACATCTGACAGTACACACAGGGCCTTGGTTTAAATCTCAGCTGAGAGATGGTACTTACACCAGCAGAACATTTTGCCAGCTTACCTTTCATGGTCCAGTCACTTAAAGTGGTGAACTACTTCTGACTCAAAGGAGATAGTGCTACTACTGTGCATGAGCTGCCACAATCACTGTATTCACCTAAAAAAAAGGCTCAATTTCATATAATGCTCACCCTTGTTCCCCATGGATTAATTTGTTGCTTATTGTTATTTTTAGCTATCTTTTTTGCTCTATTCAGCATATCCTATCTACACTTAAACTATTTTATCAAAACAGTTGTTACATCCTTCTTTTATCTTGGTGCTGAAATCAAGACTGATCACACCATCTCCTATCAAAATAGTGGGAGGTCATACCTCATACAATTTTTTCTTGATTCTACACTATCACATTTAAAAATCCAAATCTGGCTTCACTCAGCAAGTGCTTTTGAACTTGTATCTTGTTTTTTTTGTGTGGTTCAAACAATGTTGGTATCTAGGATTATGGGGATCTTGTCATTTAAACTAAAATCTGAGTTGTGGAACATTTTTAACGTAGGATGATTAATTATGCAATTAGATTTAACAAACTAGGAAATAAATTAAGATAATTTCATTAAACATGTTTATTGAAAGAAAAATGTCAGAGAGTTTGAAGGAAGTATTAGACTTAGACTCTTATTTAAAAAAAAGATCTTTGGAAGAGTTAACTGCTTTTTAATTATACGCTTTATTCTACACTGCTTAAAATTACCTGTACCTATACTACTTTGAGAAATGCCATTCTTGTAATCAGGCTATAGTTCACAAACATACCTCCATTATTCTGCAGCAACCTTTGGAACTATCACTGAGGTTAGCTAACATTTTTGACCTGTGTTTAACAAGAAAATTAAATGTATTTTAAATAAAGTGTGTGAAAACTACAGTACTGAAATACTATTAGAAGCATATGTTATCAACTAAAACCATTTCGAACAGCAACATGCTTGTAATTTGACTCAGTTCCCTGTTATGGAGCTGGAACACCCATAGCGAAACAGTTACTGCTTGAACTATGTTAGAACGCAGTGCCCATTATTCTCGATAGAACTGTTCCTGGCTTTCCTCTGGCTTACTGTCTGGTAGATGTCTTGGAGATTTTGAAATGATTGGAAGTTTATTTGGCAATTGATGGAAGTTGCTCACATTTGCCTACAGGCCATTTCAGCTCCTACCCAGGTTTCATTTCTCTCAGGATTCAGAAGATAACAATGTTTCTTGTGAAGGGTCCAGCCTGAAGGACATTCCTTTTGTTGATTACCCTGTAAATGCACAAAATTATTATTGCTCCATAACACAGCAGTTGTTTCAAATATGTCATAGTTTGAGGATACAAATTACAAAAAAACCTCCCCTGGATTTAGATTAAGACCTAAACTACATTTTTTTAAAAAAAACTGTTGGCACTCAGGTTCCTCACAACACAGTTCAGGAAACAAACAAACTAAGCCGAGGTTCAAACCTGCCCTCTGTTCCGAGTTTGTGGGTTTCAACTGAGGCACAAGAATAAAGCACAGCAATTATTCACAGGGCCCCGAAGCTAAGGAAGGAAAACAACTGGTCAAATTCCTATCCTGATCACGATCCAGTGGTCCTTACTAGAAACTGTGACTGCTTGGACATCAGATGTGAATATAATTAGATCCAGTTGTAACACAATCTGTGGTTACATTGTTAACCAACTTTGAATCTCTAGGTATATACATGAAAAAGCCTTGATAAGGACAAATGTTAGAAAATATTTCAACTTTGCAGTTTTGATCAAGTAATAAAAACACACTGAATCACATCTTTTGTCTATATTGTGATTTGTTTTGCTTTTTCATTCACAGAACCAAAGCTATTATTTTATCCAACAGTGACTTATCATTGTTACTCTCTTGCACTTCCATCCAAGGTCAGCTAACGACACACTCTTTATAATAAAGTTGTACACTGATGCTGGCTTTGCAAACTGAGCCACTGAGAAAGCTGATGCAAAATCTTTTGTTTGTTCTTAACACAGAACATACTTTTGGACCTACTCAACTTGAATTTTGTTTTGTTTTCCATACCTGACTGCAAAAACACAAGGTTGCTCTGAATGATGAACCTGATACCGAAATGAAGAATTGGAAATACAAGACTGATTCAGGCATTCAACATGACTCTATCACTGGGTACTCTGACTCAGGCAATTGTTTCAGGTCACCTCACGAGGTATTTCTACTGTTGGCCTTGGTGAACTATCTGGGGTACATCTCTGCTGCAAAGGCTGGGAATATAGGAATAACATCAGTTCTAAAGGTGGAATTTCAGCTTCCACTACTTCTCAGCTTGCTGAAGTTTGAGTCACTTTTTTAAACGAATGATCCCATTCTACATTATCAGATAGGGTTCACTTGCTTTTTGGGTTACGGGCAAAGCCTAGTCTCACCAGCTGTATTTCCCTATGCAGTCTCTCTAATGGTTGGGGACCTCCTACCATTTGATTATCTATTTCAACTCTTTTTTTTCCAATGCAGGGCAGTTAAGAGGAAGAAGACCGAGGCTGTACTATCAGGAAATGAGCTTCAACTGAGGATCTAGTCTCTCAAGTGGATGTAAAAGATCTCATTTTGAAGGGCAGATGAGTTATACAGAGAATACTGCATAATACTTGTGCCTTATAACGCATCACTTAAACATATATTACTTGGTCTTTAAGACACTATTGTTTGTGGGATCTTGCTATGTACAAATTACCTTCCACTTTTCCTACATTACAAAAATGACCACACTAAAAGATTAAATCATTGCCTGTAAAACATCTCAAAATGGAAGTAAAAATGTTTTCTTTTACAGATATAGTTTTTTCTCACCTTCCTTCTATGGTCCCAACAAATATCCCATTTTTAATTAGAAGCCAATGTACACAAGTTCCAGTTTAAGGACTTACATGGGAATACCCCAAAAGAATCAAGATACCTGGAAAATGCCTTAACTCCTCCATTAATAGTAGAAACATTGATGAAGAATAATGCTTGAGATCTACATGAATCAGTGCTATAACTTCAAACTCAGCAGTTGTATTGAATGAAAACATCTACCTGATCCACATTGCTGGATGACTGTGTATTTTCCGCTACAAATGGGAAGTCTTTTTGGAGCAGGTCTCGCCTCTGAATTGGGAGCAAAGGCCACAGCCATCCATTGGCTTTGGTGGAGATAGAAAAATCTTCTTCAGTACTTTTTGGCACCATCCCATGGTACTACAAAATAGCAGAAAATGCTGATTATTTTCTTCAATCCAAATTGCTCATCGTTATTCTCTCACTGATTTAATTTTTGAAACGTTAATTTGTTTAAAAAATACATTAATTGAAAAGTGAAAAAAAACTGTAGCTGGAAATCTGAAGTAAAAATAGGAAATGTTGGGGACATTCAATAGGTCAGGCAGAAATTATGGAGGAGATATAGAGTTAACATTTTGGGGAAAATGACCTTTCGTCAGACCTTCTAATAGAAGGTCACTGATCTGAAAAGTTAACTCTGTTTTTCTCCACAGACGCCACGACCTGCTGAGTATCCCCACCATTTTCTGTTTTTAATTTTAAAAATTATTGAAAAAGAACAAATGTTAAGAATCTTCAGTCTGAATGCACCACTCTGCTGCTTGCCTGAAGGTGTGTACTGGGAACAGCTTGAGAAATATCATCTGAGATCAAAGTTCCATGATGGTCCAGAAAGTGGTTGGTCTGAGGGACATCACCTCTAGGAGGGGAAGTATTGTGATCCGAATATGGATCAGGCTGAGTAAATGGCCTTTCTTCCAGAATGGATATTATTTTCTCATTGGTAGGTGGCTTGGAAGATGTGCTTGGCACTCCATTTACAATGCTGTCCACTTCACTGTCAGAAATATTTTCACCACTTCTCAGATCAGCTGGATTACACCTCCCTGCAGAGAGACAATTTGAAAAATTTATCTATCAAGACTATATTGCCATTCCATTCCATGCATAATTCCTCAACGAATGAAGCAACCTGTGCCTGCATGCAGCAAAACCAAGGCAACGTTCAGGCACGGACTGTTAAGTGACAGGTAATATTCACCACAAAACTCCAGACAATCATTATCTCCATCAAGAAAGATATTAGAATCACCTACCCTTGACAATCAACGGGATTGGCATCACTGAGTTCTCCCACCATCAACATTTTGCAGAATGGGATGGGGGCTTATCAGAAGTTCAGCTGAATCAGGCTTATAAATACTGTGGCTACAAGATCAGGTGAAAGTCAGGGCATCCTGCACTAAGCGACTTACTTCCTGACTCCCCAAAGCCTTTCCTTTAGCTACAAGATGCAAGGCTGGAATGTGGTGGAATATGCAATTCCAACAATACTCAAGAAGCAGCCCACTTGGCTGGCACCCCACCCAGCACCTTAACAGTGATTCCTTCATCACTAGCATACTGTAGTTGTAATGTTTGTCATCCACAAAATTACTGTATTGACTGTTACAAGATCTCCCAAACCAGCAACCTCTAACACCAAGAAAGACAAGTCAGCAGGCACATGGGAGCAGCACCATCTACGGGTTACCCTCTAAGTCATCCACTATCCTGAAACACTTTGCCTACAGTACTGTATCTTCACTAGAATACAGTAGTTCAAGAAGGTGCTCACCAGCACTTGTAACAGGGTAATTAGGAATGGGCAATATTGCTTGCTTTGCCAGCAATGATTCCATCCTGAAAAATGAAAAAGAACTCCCAACAAATCCAATGAGTACAAGGAATTAAGAATTCTTTGAAAACCTGGATACAAGTTCGTGGGCAATTTAATTTGAAATAATAAGAGCAAAATGAAATTAAAATTGTATGTTTCACGTCAAGTAGGTAAATACTATCTTACTTTGCTATTACATTGTAATATGCAATTATATATGCAGTTAGCATGTAACATCAGTCAGTAAAACTAAATTATGTGTCTATACCAGATCACTTAACATTGCAACCATTTCATTGGAAGTCCTTTTGAATTAGGATGTGATTGAGCAGGAGAGAGTGCAGAGGTTCACCAGATGTTGCCTAGATTGGAGGACTTTAGTTGTGGGGAGAGATTGCATAGGCTGGGCTTGTTTTCTTTGGAGTGAAAGAGGCTGAGGGGTGATCTGATAAAAAGTACATAAGATTATGGGGAAGCATAGACAAGGCAGATAGTAAAAATGTGTTTCCCCTGGGTTATCAAAAACAAGAGGTTTAAGATGAGAAGAAGGAATTTTAAAGATGAATGGCGGGGGTGGGGGGGGGGAGGGAGTTTTTTTACACAGTGGTTGATATCTGGAACACACTGCCAGAGGAACTGGTGGAATCGGGTACAATTACTACATTTAAGGGACATTTAGATAGACACTTAAATTGGCAAGGCATATGGTTCTCATGCAGGCAAATGGGACTAATGTAGATCGGCAAAAATGTCAGCATGGATGTGGTAGTGGAAAAGCCCGTATCTGTGTTGTCCCATTCTGAGGCTCAATTTATAACTCCTACCTTCATGCATATCTATAATTTCCACCAAAGAGGTATCTTTCTGTCCAATGATGGCATTCATTGGTTTCATTAACATCACTTGCATTTTTTCATGGTTCTCTTCAAGCCCATCATCTTTAATAAAAATATTCCACACTTTCATGGAAATACCTGCATTCAAAGATAAAATTTTAATCAAACTTACATATTAATTTCACATCTCAAAAATGTAGAAACCAGGCTCATGCATAGGAAATTAAATCAGATCAGTTTTGATGGGGCATTTCACAATATTATATACATACTTTCTTTACTTTCAATGCTTAATAATTATTGGAGGGGTGGGGGTGTGGGCAGTATGGTTGTACCTGTGCTCCTTTCAAGCTTCCCCTTGTGCATGCCTACAGTGAAAACTGTTACATTGTTGTTGCATTGCTGTCTAGAGAATTTAAAGCCTTCGCTTCCCCCTTATGTTCTTGGTGGTTTACAATATTTGCCCAACAGGTGACAAAAAGGTTTTGGAAGTAATCCTTTTGGTTGGGCTATTACGAGACTGGATTTGAAGGGTTGCTGGAATCGAATAAGTGACACTTTTCTCAAATGAGGAGCAGCTTTACTATTTTAACCTTAAAGATAATAAAAGGCGCAGATTCCTTTTATTGGTTTGGGAATCTAAAAAGCACATTTGTGGTGGTTTTTATGGAAGTGAGAATTCTTTAAAATATAAAAGGAAAAATTGTACTTTACTTCCAACATGAGGCCAGTATAGGGCCTAATTTTCAAGTTTTCTTAAGATGTCACCTATTCATATCTATGGAATAATATTAAGGCAAATTCTTTAACAGATAGCTTCCTCAATCAATATATAGAGGGTTCTACTAGAGTAGGCACAACACTGGACCTCCGCTTAGGGAATGGGGTAGGACGAGTGACTGAAGCGTCAGTGGGGGAGCACTTTCCCAACCAGTGACCATAGCTCTATTAATTTTATAAAGATAGTACTGGTCCATGAGTTAAGGTCTTAAATTGGGGCAGGGCCAATTTTGGAGGCATCAGGCAGGGACTTGCAGAGGTCAACTGGGTAAGTCTGTTTGCAGGTAAAGGGACATATGGCAAGTGGGAGGCTTTTAACAGAGTTCAGGGACAGCATGTTCCTGGGAGGGTGAAGGGCAAGGCTGGCAAGTTTAGGGAACCTTGGTTGATGAGATACATTGTGGCTCTGGTCAGGAAAAAGGAGGAGGCATACATCATGTTTAGGCAGTTGGGATCAAGTGAATCCCTCAACGAGTATAAGAAGTGTAGGAATATACAAGAGGCAAATCAGGGGGGCAAAAGGAGAGGCATGAGATAGATCTGGCAGACAAGGTTAAGGAAAATCCCAAGAGATTCTACTGGTATATTAAGAGTAAAATGGTGTCTAGAGAGAGAATAGATCCTCTTAAAGACCAGCATGACTGTCTATGTGTGGAGCCATAGGACATGGATGAGATTTTTAATGAATACCTCTTAACAGTTTTTACTATGGAGAGGATTACGGAAGCAAAGGAATTGAGGAAAATGAGTTGTGATGTCTTGGATCATATACAAATTACCAAAGAGGAGGTATTGGCAGCTTGTAAGCACATTAAGGTGGATAATTCCCCAGGGCCTGACCAAGTGCATCCTCGGTCCTTGTGGGAAGCTAGGGAAAAAATTGTGGAGATCCTTGCAGAGATATTTGCATCATCTTTAGCCACAGGTGAGGTTCCAGAGGACTGGAGGGTAGCTAATGTTGTACTGTTATTTAAGAAGGGCAGCAAAGACAAGCCAGGGAGCTACAGGCTGGTGAGCCTGACATCAAGTGGTGGGTAAGTTACTGGAGGAGTTTCTGAGGGACAGGATCTACCAACATTTGGGTGGACAAGGACTGATTAGGGATAGTCAACATGTCTTTGTGCATGGAAAATTCACATATCTGTTAAAGAGTTTTTTTTTGGCGAAGTAACCAAGAGGATTGACGAGGGCAGGGAAATGAATGTTGTCTACATGGACTTTAACAAAGCCTTTGACAAGGCTCTGTATGGAAGGCTGCTCTGGAAGGTTAGATCGCATGGGATCCAGGGAGAGCTTGATGGTAGATTGGCGTGATGGTGTAAGGTTGTTTCTCAGACTGCAGACCTTTGAGTAGTGGTGTGCCACGGGTCAGTGCTGGGCCCATTGTTCATTATTTATATAAACCATTTGGGTGAGAATGTACAAGGCGTGGTTAGTAAGTTTGCAGATGACACTAAGATAGGTGGTATTGTAGACAGTGAAGGTTATCAAAAATTACAGGGGGATCTTGATCAGCTAGGTAAGTGGGCCAAGGAATGGCAAATGATATTCAATTCAGAAAAGTGTGAGTTGTTGTATTTTGGGAAGTCAAACCAGGGTAGGACTTTCACAGTGAATGGAAGGGGAGTATTGTAGAACAAAGGGACCTAAGAGTACAAGTATAAAGTTCCCTGAAAGTGGTGTCACAGATTGACAGGGTGGTGAAGAAGGCACTTGGCATGCTAGCTTTCATCAGTCAGTGCAATGAGTATAGGAGTTGGGACGTTATATTGCAGAGACGTTGGTGAGGCTGCACCTCAAGTATTGTGTACAGTTTTGGTTACCCTGTGAAAGAAAAGAGTGCAAAGAAGATTTATGAGAATTTTGCCAGGACTCAAGGGGCTGAGTTATAGGGAGAGTTTGGGCAGGCTAGGAGTGTAGCCTTGGAGTGCAGGAGACTGAGGAATGACCTGATAGAGATGTGTAAAATCATGGGAGGCATAGATAGGATCAATGTTCACAGTCTTTTTCCCATGGAAAGGCAATCAAAAACCAGAGGCATAAATTTAAGGTTAGAGGGGGAAGATTTAAAAGGGACCTGAGGGGCAACTAGGAGAGCAAGGATCCCAAGTTACTTCCCCTAATATTCTCTTGGCTCAGAATTGTGACACCCATTTTTCTTGATAAATGGGTGATTGCAGAACCAGAAATGGTCTAAGCTGTGCGTGCTCCTGTTCCTCAGCAGGACAGTGCTACCCATCAGTTTGATACAGGTACCCAGATCTATGCAGGCCACACATCTGAAACAGTTCCAAGTCTTGCTTTCTATTAAAGACTTTTTAAATATTGGGTCATGCCTGATCATTTGCTGTGCATGCTCTAGTCAGTTTTCTTAAGCCTAGAACAATAAAATAATATAGTTCTTAAAAGCACTGCTGAAATCTGTCAATTACTAGGCTCTGACTGGATGTCATGTTGCATCCAAACTGCATGGGATGAGCTGCATGGAATAGGGGGCCACTTTACGCCTGTTATTTTCCTGTGCTCATATAATCCTCTTTCAATGATGAAGTTATAAGAGAGCGAAAGTGAACATCATGGTCAAACTGCACAAAAGCAGGATTTTCAGCCCACCTGTCCATGCCGACCATAAAGTATCCATCCATACTGATCCCAGCACTTGATATGTCGCTTTCTATGCGTTGGCAATTCAAGTGCTTGTCTAGGTACTTCTCAAGCATTGCAAAGGTCTCTGCCCTCTACCACCCTCTGCAGTGCATTCCAAACTCCAATCACCCTTTGGGTGAAAAAAGTTCTTCCTTATATCCCCTCTAAACCTTCTACTCCTTATGTTAAACCTATGCCCTTTGGTTATAGACAGCTTTGTTATGGGGGGTGGGGAGGGAGGGAGTCTGCTACTGTCTTTCTTAACTACACCCATCATAACTTTGTACACCTCTATCAGGTCGCCCCTCAGCCTTCTCCTCTATCCCAGGCAACATCCTGGTGAATCTCCTCTTCAGCACAATCATGTCCTTACTACACAGAGGTGACCAAGACTGCATGGAATATTCCCGATGTGGTCTCACCAATGTTTTACAAGCTGTACCATAACTTAAATGCTCTTATATTCTAAGCCCTGGCTAATGAAAGCCAGCATCCTGTATGCCTTCTACACTGCCCTTTAAGGATCTTTGGACTTGTACACCAAGGTAGCTCTGTTCCTCAATACTTCCTGGGGCCTCACTTGATCTAAAAGCAAGAAACTGAAATGCTGGAACTCTGAAATTAAAAAAAAGTGTTGTAAATATTCATGGAGGGTTAGGATCCAAAACCCTGCTGATTTCAATGGGGTTGCTGGTCAGCAGATTCAAAGGCAAAAGGAAAAAACAAGATGTTTAAAGATATTTTACTTTTGTTTTTTTTTAATTATATCTGCTTGTTTTTATAAGTTACAAAACTGTTAAAATTGAAGTATAATATTAAAATATATTAACAGTTTTTAAATGTCTCTGAATGTCAGGAACATATAAAAGCTGTTAAATATAATGCCAGCTGTGACGGAAGGTAAAGCTATGCTGCCAGCTTTGCTCTCTGTCGCAGCCTGTCAGGGCATTCTGAACCTCTACACTTTGCTACCCAATGCCTAGTCACTGAACAGGTCTCACTGCCTGGCAAAATAGGCTCTTCCCATCAGGCCCAGGTAAATGCAGGCATCAAGAAACAATAGGCAGTAATTCTAGTCTAGCCCAACCTAGCCAAGTACTTACAGATAAGAAAACCTCAAAGAAATTTAAAAAACCTAATTCTACAATTCATATAACTCTATTGCCTATAGAATTTCTTTCATTTCCTTGGCAAGATATTGATAAATTACATTTCATTAATGTTTAGTTTTATTAATAGAAACTTACCAGGATCAAACTGAATTAAGCTTGCTGAGCTGTGAGTGAAGTCCCTGCCAACTGTTGCTGTTAACTCCTGAACCTGTAGGAGGTAAATATTGAATTAATATTCAATGCAGAGAGTGATCACATAATGTCACAGAGTTGTCAATACTGTGAAAAGAACTCAATTTTATGATGTATCTTCATTACATGCAATGGAATATATATATATAGACAGTAACGCTAATAGCATCCACAATGATTGTGCAACATTTGGAATGGAACTGAAGCTCCTGCAAGAAAGAGAAGTAAAATGAATGAAAATTTGGGTCATGAACAGTAATTGCTGCTTTAAGTCTGTCACACTTTAAGGATTGCATGAAGTAACTATATGCACTTTGGATCACAATAGCACATGCAGGAAGTTTCAGACATAGTCGTGAAGAGTCTTTGAATAAATTTTGTGCATTTTGTTTGAGCTCCTATTGGCTCGTGTGTTTCATTTTATATTATCTGCAGTGGACTTTGTTCAAGGTTAAGAGCTCATTGAGCACACATACTTTACACTGGCAACAAAGAGTCATCAAAACTGGAGAAGTTGTCGAGGATGTCAAGAGACTACACAAACTTGTTTGTGCGGCAAGACTGGAGCTCACAATTAATGACAAGAAGTCTAAGATGCAGACTTTAGCACAGGGGAAAATGGTTCCACATGCACAATTTATTACAAATAAAATTGCAAACCTGCTAATTGTTGCAATCCCATATAGTACAAAATGGCAGAGGGGCCCCCAGACTGATTATATTGGAAATCTCAACAATTGATATAAAGTCTGTACTTTGAGGGATTTTGCTCAGTTCAGAACGTTAGTGATTCTTGGGGCGAATTACGTTGTTTAAGTGGAGGGTCTGATAAAATGCTTGGACTAAAGCCTCATGCAAATACAAGGCCATCCTATTGGTAGAAATATGGCCAGTTATTTACATGATGTTGGCAGACTTACTTGCAGGGTGATCAAAGTCCCATTTAACAAAATTAAAACCAAAACCATTTCAACCCACTGCTGTCAGAAAATGTGCAAGTTATTCCTTTGGAACCCGTTATCAGAGGTGAAGACAGATGATGAGCAATTAGTTCCTCCAGCACTTTTTGTGTGTGTTGATGAGCAATTACATCGTTGTTCTAATAAATCAGTTATGGCATTGCAACTTAGAGGGTTCTTAGAAGGACAACTGAGAAATAAGTTTATAGGTGGACCAACTGATGGGTATATTCAGTTCAAGTCATTTAAAACACTGGATCTAATGTTCCAATTGGCATGCAAGGTGACTACACCCGAGGAAGTGGCCTCTAAACATACAAAGACATCTTGGTCAGTTCAAAATGTTAGTGTAAAAGTGACATATTAATTAATGGCAGGAAATATGGCTGGAGCTCTAACATCAGGTCCAAGACAGAGATTGAGTGACAGGAAAGGCAGGTTCTGGCAAAAGCCCTGCTACCATTGCAATGGGAATCATTCAGCACATTGTGTCAGTTTAGAGCAGCAATAAGTTTTAATTGTTGGAAGTAGAGCCACGGCTAGTGGTGCAAAAAAAACATTTCAGAACTAAAGATGAATAATCAGGCTTCAATATGCGTAGTGACATAGCTGCTGACTGTTCCATTGTGGAAATGGATATCTATGGCCTGACATTTAGGAAGGTCCAAAGTTAACAACTTGTCTTGGTGATGCAAAGACAAAAAGAAAGCAAGTTATATTGGTTGATTATATAAACAAGCTACCTATACTTGGGAATGATTTTCTGAATAAGTTGAGAATGGATTAGAGGAAACATATTTGGTGTGACTACATCACATCCATGTTTAAAGAAGTTTTTTGAACAATATGAAACAATTATTAAACAAGGATGGCATGTTAACACAGCACAGGTCAAGAGACCTGATTCGATCCTCATCTAAAGCTGCTTGTGTGGAATTTGTATGTTCTTCTTTTACCCACGTGGATTTCCTCCAGGTGTACTAGTTTCCTCCCATATCCCAAAGACGTGCAGATAGGTTAACTGACTACTGTGACTTGCCCTTAGGGTGCATGAGTAGCAAGATAATTGGGCATGTGAGGGAGAATAATGTGCAGGAAGATAAGTAAGGGAAAACGGGACTGATGAGTGTGCTCTGAGAGCCGGCAAAAACATGACCTCCTTCTGTGTCAACAGTAAATATCAAAAGACACCACGTTACATGGACATGAAACCAAATGTCAGACTGATGGTAAAGTGGAGACACTGAAAGATCAAGTAGAAAAAGAGTCCACCATGTTGATACCCAAGGATGGTAAGAGTGTACGGTTCTGCAGACATTATAAAGTGAGGCTTAAGAAAATGATGGATGACAATCAGTATCCACTGCCTATGATTGAAGATTTGTGTACCAAATTCTCAGGGGCAAAGATCTTCTCTAAATTAAAATTATCTTGCATCTATGCCCAGTTTAATGTGGATAAAAAGGCAACACTATCTGACCATTAACATCCACAAGGGTTGTACTTGTACATCCAATGTCACTGTATTAGGTAAAATCATCATCATTAAAAGGTGTGTGGAAACCAGGGCCCCTATGTGCTTAAGGAAATGCAGGAGCTGGGGCTACTATTCCCAAACTTCTATTAATTCACCAGAGCTGTGTTCTCACATTTCTTTGAAACTCATCTTGTTGTGTTTCCTACACTCCATTGAAACTCACTGGGTTTGCTAGAAAATTTATGTTACTGTGTAACATCTTAAAAAAAATTAAAAGTGTGTTGGAGTATTAATTGGAATAATATTCAATGGTCTAGAATATCTGCCAATCCAGCAACACTAATGTTCTGAACCTGCCAGATTAATGGTGCTTTACTGTAACGCTTCTGAGGACAGGGAAGATGAAACATTAAAGTTCAGAGTTGGATAATACACCAACAACATTTGGTGGAACTGCATGTTACCCCTTTAAGAATTGTGTCATGTGTCTAATTGGTCCCTGCATTGCAAAATTGTGCATAGAAAGGACCAGTGTCAATGTGTAAAAGGCTGTGGAATAAACTATATATACCTTGTTTAAGCTTTGCATATCCTACGATTGTCAGTCTCCATAGTATTGAGTGGATTTCATTAGAGGTCAAGATCTCATTGAAGACACATATTTCACAAACTAGAAGCTGGAGTAGGCCATGATGTCTCAAAAACTTGTTTTGTCAATCAGTAAGATCTTGTACTTAATCGACTCTCTCACCCAGCCCTCAGATCATCTGATTCATTTACGATCAAAAATCTACAACCCTCAACCTTGAAAATATAGAAGAGGAGACAATGTTTATGCAGAGAGTTGTAAATCTTTGAAATTCTGTATCTCAGAGCCTTGGTTGCTCCATCACAGAGTGTATTCAAGGCTGAGATTGCTAGATCTTTGGATACAGTTGGAATCAGCAGACATGGGGATTTGGTGGTGAAGTTAACTCTAGCATGGGATCAACCAGGTTTTTACTGAATGGTAGAATAGATATGAAGGGCTATCCATCCTTCTACTGCTTCTACTTCTTATGCTCTTATTTTCTTTCAGAAGTGAAGATCTGAGTCCAACAAGAGGTTGATATAATTGCACATGTTCAATGATATAAAAGGGCAAAAGGTTTCCTGGTTCTATATAAAGAAGTACTGAATATAAAACAAATAAATTATGTGAAAGTAGAGGATTGGACTAGCATTTTATTGTAGTCAATTATTTATCAGCACCTCAGCATGAAGAGAAATAACAAAGAAAGGACTCACACTATAAAACACTTTATCACAACTCAATGGTGTTCCAATATGTTACTTGAATAATGCATTTATTTTGAGGTGCCATAAATGCTTTTAAATAGACAAAACTGGCAGCTAATTTGGATAGATAAATTTTCTCTTGGTCCAAACTTACCAACGTGACGTTGCTTCATTTTTCAATTCAAAAATCATTTAGAATTAGATTGCCATTTGAGGGTACATTTATGTTGTTAGTCTGTGAGCATGGGGTTCTTCAATAGTACCTCCAAAATATATTATGTAAGCTCTTCCAGATGTTGCAGCCAATTTTCTTCCAGTAGTTTGGACTGTATGTTACACATAGTTTTTGGCTAGATTGCTAACCACACCACGTTGCTATACCACTCCCTGACAAGTACATTATCACATCTCATACAGATATAGGTTGATTTTACAAGTCTCCATTTTGCCTATAATCAATATGAAAAATCCCAGGCATATTCTTCATAAATATGGAAATGTGTGAAATAGGCTCACAATTTCCTGAGGGGTAAGGGGTGTGGTTGGGGTAATAGCATTCAAAGGATGAGGGTCCAGGACAGAACGGCAACCCCCTGCCATTCCATCATGGATGTTACATGGATTTCTCTTAGGCTCAATGATCTCTCTATGGATGCTAAAGAAACCAACTGACAAAGGAGGAATCAAAGGTATTTTGTAAAATATATAAATAATTGGAGTTACTGTACCTTTATAGTAACATAAGAGGGATCGGCACTGTATCCTTTCCTGATCACCTTAATGGAGAGAGTTCCTATGTCTTCACAAACTTTATAGCAACTGGAAGCCATTTCAATCCGGGACCACTTCAGCTCCATTCTGTAGAAAAAAAAATGAATATACAGTTAAAACAGTTGTTGTTCAAAGGGATTAAAGTAACCATATATTTCTTAAGGAAATCTCAAGTTAAATCACTGACCATACTAATACTCCCAGGACACTTTTTTAAGGCCTAATCATCTTCAGCTGTTTCATCAATGACCTTCCATCCATCAAATCAGAAGTGGAAATGTTCATCATGTTCAAGTCCATTGCAACTGCTCAGCAAGTGAAGCAACCCATATTGGCATGCAGCAAGATCTAGACAACCTTCAGTCATGGGCTGAGAATTGGCAAATAACATTTTCACCTTTGAAGTTCAGGAAATGACTATGCTGCTTACTCTAATGTGGAGGGTTCCAATGAGTGCAAGCTTTCTTGCACCTGTTCCATGCATCATAACACTCACATTATGAGCCCACGTGAGAAGTCTAAAAATCTACCCCTGATACTCATTGGCATTTTCATCAACCTTTTCAGCATCGATATCTGAGAGATTACCATCGGCTAGAAGCTCAATTGGACCAGTCACTTGAATACCATGGCTACAAGTGCAGGTCAGGAAGCTTGGTTTCCTGCAATAACTACTGCTACTCTGACAGCACCCCAAAATCTGCAATTTCTAACACTAAGATAGATAAGGGCAGTGGGCACATGGGAACACCACCACCTGCAGGTTCCTCCGAGTCACATATCATCATATGAACTATGTTGCTGTTCCTTCATCATCACTAGGTCTAAATCCTGAAACTCTTTCGCGGCAGCATCTTGGGAGCACCTTCATCAGAAGGGCTGCAGCAGTTCAGGAAGGTGGTTCACTACCACCTTCTCAAGGGCAATCAACGCTGGCCTTGCTGACGATAGCCACATCCCATAAATGAATTTCAATAAATCACGATGATCTTTTACATAACATCTGATATTCTCCCAGCTTTATATAACTGTGCGGTTTATTTGCTGTGAAGTGATCTTTTCCTTGAATGTTATCTGCCAAATGTTGTGTCTGCCTACCCTACAGTGAAATGGCCTTGTGTGATAATGTAGAGCTTTGTCAAAGGCTACAAAGGTCACTGTGGTCCTTTTGTTGAAAAGATTATACTCATTCCAGGCTCACTGCTCACTCTAATGTGGAGAGTTTCATGGAGTGCCAAGTAGAGCAATCTCACTTGTAGCCACTCCATACATCAAAACTTTAGAGGACACAGCTGAAACAGGAACTTACCCAGCATTTTGCAAATCTAATAGAAAACTTTATCTATAATACTTGACTTGAACATTATTGTATCTACATATCTATAACTAGCTGCATTGAAACAAGATCCAGCACAAGAGAACAATGATTATATTGGAGACATAGAATACATACACTTGGGAGGTGATTTAGGCAGGATTACTTTCCAGATGTGAATTGCACACTTTGGAAGATGAAAACCTCCAATATCCCTGGAGATACATACTGACTTAGCAAGTGGCTGATTGTCACAGCACCACTGCCTCTCATTCTTTTCCATGCTGAAGTGCTGGCTTATTTGCTGCCATAAGTTGGTAAACCCTCTTTGCATCCCTCATAATGCATCATAACAGCCATGATACATGAGTCAAACACTACTCCAATTGTTTGTAAGAGCTCTTTTGTGCCTGAACTTTAGGTTGTCCTTTAGTGTCTTTTAGATCTTCTTTGCTTGGGAGTCCTTTCCTGTCCCTGCCTATCAACAAAGCTAAGTGCCTTTTATGGCTTCAGAGTTGTTGCCACATCTCATTAATTTTCACTTGCACTGGGATTTTCTGATCCCTACCCTGCACCAATTAGGCGAGCTTTATGCACTAAACCCAAACTGTGAATAATACTGTAAATGCAATGCATTTACTTCAGAATATGGCACACTCACTGGCTAATGAGATTTCCTGCCAGCAATATCGAACTTAATCAGTGTGATGCACATCTGGACCACCACAGAATTCAGGCATTAACTCTCACTAGACAGGAATTTTGAAGTGTTCACAAAACAGACAGACGGCACATAAGGACTAATGAAGATTCACTAAATTGTTGTTTCATAATACTCCAATGCTGCTGGTGCTGGGTTTAGCACAACCAGTAGTTTCAACACCATAGTTCCCTCTTTAATAAAGAAGTCAAAGAAAGAAAGAACTTACAGGCATAAAAGTTCTGCTTGTTATAGACTAGTGGCATTCACACTTGGAATGCTTAACTTGGATCCTGGTAATACCAAGTCCAAACCAAAAAGGCATTAGCTGGAGAACAGTGACAGAATATCTTGGAAATGTCTGAGGTTTTCTCCCTTTAGTCTTCTTTATTTAGCCCGCTTTGCATTTATGGCAATGAAAGGAGGACTTTTCTACCTTGTGTTCTAAATAAACAAAGTGTTGGAAGGTTCTTTGGAAGCCAGGTGTTGTGTCATGTATGAATAATAGCCATACCTCCCTTTTGTAAGAAAGGCTAAAGGATTCTCAAATGATCAACATGCATCCACAGGTTAGAATGCCACGGGTTGACATGAAAGTTACAGTTGCAGCTATGCAATTAATGACACCTGAAGCAATTAGTTCAGGTTATACTTGTACAGAGGGTAAACTGCAAAAACTTGTCCTATCTGCACCGATGAACTCCTTATATGAAGTGGCGTTTGCCTCCTCCAACAAGTTACATCTGAAGAGGGTGTTTCCGACTTCACGGTGACAACTTTTCTTTACCTGCAGTGCCTGGGTGTTATTCTTTGGGTCAGACTCTTTTCTTATTGAAATCTTGAATTCCTAACAGGCATCTGTTTCAAATAATTCATACCATTTCTCTGTGTAAATGTCCATTGCTGAAATCTGTATGTATTCCTTTATGAATTGGCCACACACTTTTAAACTTGCTGCTTCACCAGAATTTTCACTCTCATGGGTACATGCTTTCAGCACTAAGCACAGTGTATACAGGTTACAGGTCTTATGAATCCTCATGAGAATCCTCTACACACTATTGAAAAGACATGCGTATATTCAGATGCTTCATAACTCTATGTAAACTTAATTATTATTTGTGGAAGTATAAAGGAATCACATACACTTTAAGACAACAGACCAGGAAAAAAAATCTGCTCTGCATCTTTATAAACAATATTTTATTTCACTGTAAAATCAAAATCCTGTACCTGCTCTAGATAATGTGATTTCTTTGGAAGACCAAGCATACTCTGCACTTACATTTCTGGAACATTAGAATTTCCAGCAGTGTCAGATATTTTGAACTCAAAGCTGTCAGATGTCAGATCTATAGAGGGATTGATTACATAGCGAACTGCACGTCTGTCCACATCTTTCTGGGTGAATGTGCCTCGAATGTATTCACCTAAGATTAAACAAAAAGTTCTTCAATGTTACTGGGGAAAGAGGCATTAGTACAATTTATTAACAAATTATTTGTAAAGTAAGGAGGATGTTAGATTTTCCATTCTGCATAGATGGTGTCAGTGATGCAGGAGCTCTGTTGGATGTCTGCTGGCCTATTGTGTGCCGAAAGCAGTCTGTTGCCAGAATTTTCAGCTTGCAGTAATCTCCCTTAAAATGGAGAAAGTCTGATTTCAATATGAAGAACGATGGAAATCATGCTGAATAGGTCACAGCCCCATAATCCCCAGTGTTTATTTTTGGCATTTACAGTAACCTTATAAAATAAGCAAGTGCTATTTAATGGGGAGAGAAAACAAAATAACAGAAATATACAGGAATAAATAGAAAATAGAACCATAATAGTTATGATAAGATTTTCAGCTCTTTTACTTGGAACTATCTGAAGATGAAGGGTGGAAAAGAGAGAAGATATTTCCTTCATCCTTCAGAGATTTTAAGAAAATTGGGCAAATATCTGGCATCGGGCTACTCTAACCTGGTCGAGTCTACCTGAAATATGAGCTGAAGCCCAGAATAAAATGCTGTAATGCTAATGATTTCCGTCTTTCACATCATGAGATAATGATGTGTTTGCAAAGAAAATCAACATCAAGTAGGCAGCTTGTAAAATTGTAATGTAAAATATCACATTATCATAAAATAACTCCATGCATCACTAGTTGTAAACAATACTGTCATAATTGTTGCATAATTTTAAAGAAGATTATTCTCCAATTTTCATGTTTGTTTCAGTTATTCGAATACGTGTATTTGCCTGTACCTGTATTTACGCTTTCCAAATATCCATAATAAGGTGGGCGGAGAATCGTGTAGATCAACTCTTCATCTTTGCTGGCCACGTCTGAGGCTTTTAAGTGGCGTGCAGTGATATAGATACCAAATCGTCTGTCTCTCAGATTATCAACTGTAGTTGGGCTTTGATTGATCAGGATAAAGGGAGAAGCCTTGTCAATGTATTCCACCTGCAATTAATGTAGTGTTTGTAACTAGAAAAACAAATCATTTTATGGAGCTTCCTTTATCAATGACCTATACCTTTGGAAGTAGTTACTCTTTAACCCAAGGCTCCAAATTATCTTTAGTTCATTATGTTATGATCTATGGGATGCCCTTAATAGTTTCTTAACAGAATAAACAGTTTAATATTTTATGTTGGCTTAATATTTTTAATATGTATGAAAATTACACTGACTTCTGTTTTCAGGATATACCAGAAAACCCAACTTTCATCTAAGATCTCTAACTTTCCCTTGAAATTTGACTTTTTGTTGTTCAGATTGTGTATTTAGTTCGTGCTCCATCCAGTTTCTTTCTTTTTCAATCTTTTTATTAGTTTTCAAATTAATACAGATTAATATATCAATGTTTATACATGTAATACAAAGAGATCAAGAGAACAGTCATGACATGGATAATCATAAAGAACAATAGAGTATAAAAAAATCTGTAGATCCAATGATCTGTTAGTGAATGAATATAATAAAAAAGAAAAAGATTTATTATAACGTATAAAAAAAGAAAAAAAAACAAAACAATAAGAAAAATTATAAACAATATATCAAACCAAACTAAGCTAAAGAAAAAAAAATCCAAAAAAACCAAAAAAACAGAAAAAAAAACTGGACTAAAATTTCTCAATAGAAACAGATCAATATTATGTCATCAACTCCGTTCCTCTAGATTGAAAGGTTATTATAAGGGGATCTGCATCATGTGAAAATATTGAATAAATGGACTCCAAACTTCCTCAAATTTAAGTGAAGGATCAACAGTACCACTCCTAATTTTTTCCAAGTTTAAACATGATATAGTTTGAGAGAACCATTGAACAGTAGTAGGGGGTATTGGATTCTTCCATTTAAGCAAAATGGATCGTTTGGCCATTAATGTAACAAAGGCAATCATACGGTTAGCGGAGACAGATAAATGGCCAGATTCTATCCTTGGTAAACCAAAAGTTGCAGTGATAGGATGAGGTTGTAAATCAATCTTCAATACATTTGAAATAATGTTAAAAATATCTTTCCAATATTTTTCCAAAAGAGGACAGGACCAAAACATATGTGTCAAAGAAGCCACATTCGATTTACATCTGTCACATATAGGATTTATATGTTGACAGTTTCTATTTTAAGGTACTGATCTACCAGACAGGCGCAAACTACGGTCACATGGGAAAAATGTGATGGTGAGTGACCGAGACAAGGTAAGCTTTGAGACTGTTGGTGAGTGGGGAATTGGAGGCTGTGGTTATTGGAATCACGCATGAATGAGTTCTTTTCCCCCCCAGAGACAGCTCTTCCCTTATAAATTAAGCCATGTTAAATTGCATAGAAAAGTTAGCTAATTACTCTTGAGCATTCCACATAACTTTACTTGCACTAGTGCTCCTATACATAACTACACCAATGGCAGCTGGCTTTTATTGTGAAGGCAACTGCAGCTGTTTCTGGAGGATCATCTGGAAGCCCCACCAGTAGACTAGAGCATCTCTGCATAGACAGCTGTGGTTTTGGGCTGGAGGGCCAGAGCAAAGGCATTGAAGAAGTGGTGGGGGGTAGAGGATAATTGCTGTCTTGTCAAGAGAGAGCAACAGGTTCAAGTTCCATGGAGCCACTGCTACTCCCGGGGCAGGGCCTCAGCAATCCTGTTATTCCTTTAGATTGCTGGATCACTGCGAGTCTTGCTGCCCATTGCAATCCACAGTCATCATGGCAGTAGACAGAACTTGCATGGTGGCCAGCTGAGCTTGCAGAGCAGTTGTTTGAGGATTTACTGCAGCACCCATGGATGACTTCCATTTGTCCCCCAGTGGAAGCTGCGACATCTTGGGTCCACAACTGTACCAATGGAGATGGCCACCAGTTCCATGCCAGAAATGATGTGCTATGCCCTAAACCCTGTGCAGCTTATTCACTGACAATCTGACAGTGTTTCTAGCAGGCTTTCCGATGTATCAAACTTGTCATCATCCACAATTCAGTTTTTTTTTTACTCATTAAAGTCTTCACCTGAATTCTCTGCAGTAAAACCTATTTGTGCTCTTGCCCTCCAATAATCGGCACTGATATAATCCATGCTCCTGCCTTTACTGCAGATATAATGCCCAGTGTACACCTTTGCATATTCTGCTTTTATTCTTATCCCCAAATTATGCATGGGTCAGTGTCTGAGGTGATAGCTGCAAGTGTGAAACTGAGCAACAATGTATCACCATCATTACTGTCTTCCTTATGCTTGACTAGGTTGTAATTCTTGAGTATCTATAAGGATAATGGTGCAAGAGTGCTGGTGGTGAGGGGTGCAAACATGGGAGGTGCATGCTTACATCCTCTGCAGCGTGCAGACGGGGGAAGATCGGAAGATGATGAAGAAGTGGAATGAGAGGAGGAGGATTAAGAGAAGGATAGCCTCGAATGTATCTAGTTGTGCACAATCTTGTCTTGGAAGTGTATCAGTGAAAGTGGCTTAAAAGTGTATGGGTGACATGGCTCTCATGGTTGAACATCTGGCTATGCGTACACTCTGAGATGCAGTGTGAGATTTGTGGCCATACCAGCTTGAAGTAAATGAGTTTTGTTTGACAGGGTTTGTTGGTAGGTGAGCAATGGAGATATGTTGAATTGAGCAGAGTCTGAGGCTAGTGGTGCAAATGTAAGAATATGGCATTTGGTTATGCACTCATTGATCTTGACCACATAAATGAAGTCACCTAACCTATTAGGCAATGCAACCAGGAGCCAAGGGCTGGATATCAGTCAGTGACAGCCAGGGTTACTTGTGCTCACTACTTTGCACCCCCCCCCCACCCCGTAGAAACAGGACATTTCTCCTACTTTGCACCTCATTCACCAAGGTTTCAAGTACAACATTCAGAAACTACAGAGTCTTTCCTTTCATGTGGTACCATTCTTCCATGCCTCTCAGGTCTGATGCATTTCCTGCATGAGTCCTAGCACTTCTTCCAGCCTCAGTGAACCTCCAATTTAGGAGGTGCATTTTGGCTTTTAGTGGCGCAGTCTAGCTTTGAACGGACATCATTCATGATATTGGCCCTCTCTGATGCATGCTTGCATTGCAGTCAAAGGATGTGATTTAAATAGACTTGCGCACACATTAGTTTCATATTTGCTGGACTACCTCAGTATTTTCAACTGTTGAACACTTCATCTCTCAAATGTCAGCATTGGACATCTGTTAATTTCAGGTGTTGGGACGTATAGTTATAGTGGTACAAAATGTCAGTACTTGTGGAGTAAGAAACAGTAAAATTCATGAATGAATCTGCTTCAAGTTGCTTGAATATTTAATTTTTTAATCAAATACTATCACATTCTATGAGATGAATTCCATATGAATATGAGGGTGCATTGTAGAAAACACTAGAAATAGTCAGGCAACATGTAGAGGGAGAAAAGTAGATTTATCCAATAAATTAACCAACCGGTGAATGGGAGCCAGAGGTGGTTAATTGCCTGAGTATTTTTCATGTTTCAAATCAGATGAAGGGTCAGTGACCTGAAATGATAACACTGATTTTCTCTCTCCACAGATGCTGCCTGACCTGCTAAGTATTTCCAACATTTGCTGTTTTATTTCAGATTTTCAGCAGTTGCAGTTTTTTAGTTTGTTGATGTGTGGATGTTAATCGGATTCCTCATTGCTTAAATATCTAAACCGCTTCACAGGAATCGATGAGAAAGTCCCCTATCATTTTCTGGAGGATGCTGGGGAAAATCATTTCCTAATATTCCTGGAAATATTCCAAGAATATTCATCATGTTCGTCGATGTAAACTAACTCAAGAAAGACTGGGAATACTTTGGACAACAACTTGCATTGAGAGAATACCTTTAAATAGCAAAATGTCCCAAAAGTTACACAGGGACATTATCAAACAAAATTTGATGGAGTCAGGCAAAGAGCTAATCGGGGAACTGATCAAAACATTTGTCAAAGAGCATGTTTCAAGGAGTATCTCAAAGAGGCTTGGAAGTTGAAAGGTTTAGGAAGGTTAATTTCAGAGGTGAGGGCATTGACCACCACAGATTCAACTGCTGAAGATGAAGTAATTAAAATCTGAGATGTCAAGTCACCAAAATTGGGTGGATGCAGGTACCTAGGAGGCTATCTGGCTGAGATAGAGAGGGGCCCAGCCAGCAAAGAATTAGAAAAGCTGAGAATTCAAAAACGGAGAAATTGCTTAACCGTGAGTTAGTGAAAGCTGAGCGGGGCCGTACTACTTAGGACACAGGCTGCTGAGGTTTGAACAGCATCACACTTGTGGAGTAGTGGTTAGTGTAACGCTATTACAGCGCCAGCGACCCAAGTTCAATCCCTGCCGCTGTCTGTAAGGAGTTTGTACGTTCTCCCTGTGTCTGCTTGGGTTTCCTCCGGGTGCTCTGGTTTCCTCCCACATTCCAAAGATGTACGGATTAGGAAGTTGTGGGCATGCTATGTTGGCGCCGGAAACATGGCGACACTTGCAGGCGCCCCCAGAACACTCTACGCAAAAGATGCATTGCACTGTGTGTTTCGATGTACATGTGACTAATAAAGATATCTTAGGCTGGGGCGGGGAATGCGGTTAAATAGTTAGGTCTGGAAATGACTAGGGGATGGGTAAAGATTTCAGCAGCAGGGGATCCAAGACAGGGGAATAGTCAAATAATGTTACAAAGGGCTGTAAGAGTTGGGGAAAATGGGCCAGTGTTATCTGTTGCTTATCCTACCAAGGTACCTTTCCTAATGCTCATTGGTGGCAGTTTCACTCAGGGTAAACCTTGGTCCCCCACAATAGGAGGAGGCAAGAAATCTTTCACAGCATTTAGAAAGGCAATTTATTGGAACATCTGATTGATGTAGCTGCTGAAGAGCACCCTTTGTTGATTTAAACTACTGCCGTGATGGTGAACATCAAAGAAAGTGATGTGTCTGAGAAGCTTGTAACTTTTTGGGTCCTGTTCAACCACAGTCCTCCATGTGCCTCATATGTAACACCATGAAACCCTAAAGGCCTGACTAAATCCAGGTGCACTTGCTGCAGAACTTGGCAGAAAACACCCTGGGACACAAAAATCCAACCATTCCAACCTTCAGCCTTGTCTCACAGTCTTGCCCCCCTCCGATGTCTGATGGGAATGTTTTACAGCAGTCCCCCATTCACCAAGCAACTGGCTATGCTTCCCATCCTGAATTCTGTATCCAAGCCAAATTACACGGGAGTATGTAATAAAAACACCCATTGATTTTTAGGATCGCCATCTTATGCTTCTCACCACCTTGACTCTGATATGACACACACTAGGGAGTTCACTTGGGCACTTCACTTTAATTAGTGATCGAGCGCAGGTCAGTGTTTTCATTACTGGGAGAGAAAAGTGGAATAAGGGGCAGTTGGGGGACATTCAGTAATGTTAATACATAAACGTTTAGAAAGGAATTTATTAAAACATTTGATTGATGTAGCTACTGAAATGCACCCTTCGTTGAGTTAACTACATTCACATTTAAAGCGGTATTGCAACCTTTGGATTAGGGCTCTTGAGATTCACAGAGTTAATTTATTCCAGAACATTCACTTTTGGAATTTTGCCAACCGTGTCTCTCAGATTCAGTCTGCATCAGCACCTGCTTAATTAACCCATGTAGGTACTAAACAGACACCCTCTGTACAGGAAACCAACTTGTTTTTTCCAGTCACTTACTTTTAGGTTTATTATGTGAGAAATTGCTGTTAAATGAGATAAAGATGTATTTAATCATTGTAGTAGTTATGCAGGCCTGTGACATACAAATATTTACATAATTCTAGTATTTAGCATTTGTATTGCATGTGTCTGTCATTTCACAGAAATAATACATTTAATAAAATAGCTATGAACATTATAGTGAATGATGAAGAAGCAAAGAATAATCATGGAAAATAAAACATACCTTTCATTCAAAAACGTTGATAACTTAAGGGCCAGTTTTAAATTACCAACTTTCATATTTTGCATATTGTTCTTTTTTTCTATGTGGTTGATGAGGGCAAATCCTCTTTAAATTCATTTTAACTTTTTAAAAAAATTTTTATTTACAGCGTGGTAACAGGCCCTTCCGGCCCGATGAGTCCGCGCCGCCCATTTTAAACTCAAATTAACCTACCCGTATGTCTTTGCAATGTGGGAGGAAACCGGAGCACCCGGAGGAAACCCACACAGACACGGGAGAACGTACAAACTCCTTACAGACAGCGACAGGAACCGAACCCCGATTGCTGGCGCTGTAATAGCGTCGCGCTAACCGCTACGCTACCGTGCCGTGCTACAAAACACTTACATATTCTAAGCAGTTTGCAGACAGTTTTCTGTTTATGTCAATCCGCATTTCAGTCTCTTTTATTTAGTTAATAGATATATTCTTGAAGTTAGATGGTCAAATTATAAATTTAAAAAAAGCAAATTAGGACATGAAAATGGACACTGAAATGAACTCAATTAAACCTCTGGTGAATTATCTCTCTCTTACCTTTAATCTGCAATTCTCCAGCGTGATTGCAACTTCAACCTTATATTACAATTGATAAAATGACTATGCCTTTGCTATTCTAAATTTCATCTCTTGTTTTACCACATCTTTTATTTTCCTTCATCTGTCTTGGTCCACATTGTATTATTGTCTGCAATGAAACTTGATTTCCTGGAAACCTCCAAACTGTCCTGCAATCGCCTTTTATTCATTTGGAAGGAGTGGGTGTCACTTGTACGGGACAGACAGACATTCTGTCCCTGACAAGGTACGATCTGGATCTCCTGGATAATGTTTATTTTCCATCTCTAGTCAGTATAATATGGCTGTGATTGTCACCCTACTTCTTGAACTACTGCAATATAGTTTGATACCACTAAGTGATTTATTAGATGATTTCAGGGATCAGTTAAAATTCAACCACGAACTGGAGTTCATGTACAAGATGTGGAAAGTTACAGTTCTTTAAGGACCAGTTGATGATCCATTTGAGTTTTTACGTCACCAGAACAATTTTAACAATACTGTATATCCAATATACTGGTGAGTTTCAACAGTCTGCTGCTATGGCTCTAGTGCCATTCTGGTAGAACCCATAAATTCCAGGTCAGCCTTCTATGTGACAGAACTGGTGATGTAAAAGGGGGATAGGGTCACGCTATGCTGGGAGATCCCTGTCACTAGTTCAAAGGAGGTGCTTCAACCTTGCATAAATGACCTCTCATGGGCAATCTGATGCAAACATATTAAGTAAATTTGGCTTTGGCTCCTTACACATGAAGACAGTGGGAAAATATGTGGTATCAAACAGCTCTCTATACCCATGCAAATGATGCCCTTTTATTGTCCCCCAAGTGCCAATGAGGTCAGCACAAGCTAAAAGTGGCTTCTACTGTAGTAATTGTTGAAATAGTGATTTTTAAAGAGATCTTCTTGAGTATATTTACTTAAGTAAGAGCTATTACATTCTTTTAATAAGGCATATGATGTCTCACCATAAAATGTAAAAACTTAACAAATAAAAAATGTTGATGTAATTTTAGAAAAAATATTTCTTGATAAAGCCTACTCAAAAACACTTGGCAAAAAAAAAAGAGGAATTGAGGACAATTTGTTTTTAAGCAATGAGTCGTTACGATTGGGAATGCATGGCATGAAAGGATTTTGGAAGCATACTTAGTACCACTTTCAAAATTGAATTGAATGTATGTCTGAAAGGAAAAGATTGACAAGAGTACAGCGAGGAAGTAGGGAACTGGTAACTAAATGGATAGCTCATTCAAAGAGCCAACACAGACACTTTGGGCTGAATGGTTTCCTTCTGTAGTGCTCAATGAATTAATTTATTGGAACATTAAAGCAGTAATTATTTGCGTGTGATTCATGGTTTTATGGGCACTTCCTATTAATTTACATTAAAAGCCTTTATTATAGCATACTAGTGATCCCAACGGATGATGTCATTAATTAAGCAAGTTCACAAACAACCTAAAATAAAAAAGGTGTTTAAAAAAATAGTAAATTAATTTCCTCTTTTGAATAGGTTTACTAGAAATTAAATATCTTGATTTAGTGCAGAAACACATTTGTAGAAGACCAAACATTTTAACACTCATGATATACAAACTCTGAACAGCTTTTACTCTGGCAGGTCTATTCTGGGGCTAGCCCTTATGATACTTTAAAACATCCTTTCTTAACATTCTTCATTTACAGAATTAAATGAAGGTCTTTAAGTACGGTAATTCACTCTAAAATAATGTTACATTTCATTACAATACAACTGCTTAATTAATTCTAGTTCAAAATGAATATATCTGGTAAGTAAATTGTAGATCTGAAAAATGATCAACACTTCCTGGCATATGTTGGAATCAAAATTAATGCCTGTATTAAGAGATAAATTTGGACCAAAATAGTGCTTCTAAATTTCATTTGCGTAACTGCTATACTCACTAATGTATACATCCTGTGTTTATTTTTGTACATATGTGTGAGCATGTGTGACGGAACATTTGTCATTGCAGTTGTAAAGAACGTACAAAAGAATGGTGACAGATATTTCACTGACACTTTTGAAGGAACACATTTTCTGATTATTAATATCTGGTCTTTAAATCAACAAAATATTCAAAACAGAAAGCAGTCATTCAGCCCAAAGTGTCTGTGTTGGCTCTTTGAATGAGGGATCCAATCAGATCCCACTTCCCTACTTCCTGGCTGTACCCTTATAAATTTATTCCTTTCAGACATACATTCAATTCAATTTTGAAAGTGGTACTGAATATTCTTCCAAAATCTTTTCATGCTGTGCATTCTAGATCATAATGACTTAAAAACAAATTGTCCTCAATTTCTCTTTGGTTCTTTTGCCAAGTGTTTGTCATTAGGCTTAGTCAAGAAATATTTTTTTTCTAAAATTACATCAAAATTCTTTATTTGTTAAATTTCTACATTTATGGTTAAGGTGGAACGTATTAAAAGCATTGGCTAGAAATTGTTTTCTCCAGTCTGAAGGGATTTTTAAACTAAATTAACTGTTTAAAATAGAGTAGTTACATCTTGAGCTTAAATCAATACTGTGCTACAAGACAGAAGATGCTAGAATGGAGACATTGGTTCCTATAAATGCATTAATGACATTTCCTCTAAATGGCAATAAATAAATGTTATTAAATACAAGGAACGTTTTATGAATTGGCTTTAAAATGATGAAATATAACTGTTTTCAAGTATTAGTGCTAAATTAAATAGTCATTGAAGTAAAATCTAATCTTGGCTGAAACTGTTATAACACAATTGATCTGTACCGCGCACAGAACTACTCAGTGTAATTACATTACCTATAGAAGTTTGATTTCTTTAAACCTAATTTCATTTATCAGTTGTGAATGTAGTTTGAAATTTATTGTCATAAAATATAAAATATCACCTAAAGAATATTGGAATTTAAATAACCTGACTACACAACTAATCGGTTAGTTTTATTCGAATCAGAGTCTTTGTCCAAATGATATCCACATACCTGTATGCTGAATATAACAGGCTCCTCTCTCATCTGGCCATTGACTAAAAACCCATGATTGGTTCCATCAGAAGCCATGAATGTAAAGTGGTCAAGCTCAGAGGGCCCAACATTGTGCTTGTACGAAATGTCCAAATTATTTACATCCAGCTGTGTGAAGTGGTCCTGGGAAAGAATATTTCTCCCTAAGTATAGGTTGCCATACTGAGGAGGCTGTATAATAATGTAAGTTAAGTTTATCAGGGGTGTGTCTGGATCTGCAAGTTGAAGGTTATCAGGAGGGATGACCATCATGGCTCCATCTGGTAACTGAAGTCCTTTATTATTAACTAGAGTGGGCAGGACACGGTCAGTGCGCTCAATGTTAAACTTCATGGAGCTGTTTTTAACAGTCATTCCGTTGCTGACAAAAAATCTGTGGGAAAGAAGAGTTTGAATGAGAAAGGATTTAATTCTACCATAAGATAACGACATCTGTTAGGAGTTCTCATTTTTTTGTGTAATTATCCCAATCAATCCTGATGAAAAGGTTTTCACTTTAAATTCAAATGTCTGTGCCAAGGGTAGTCATTTTGTTAATCATCTGCATCCATCATCTGTGGGTGTTTTTTTAGACATTGTTCTTCTTGTTCACAAATAGAAATACCCATCTTTCTTTACGACCAATGCACAAGCACGCCCTAATTGTTGATAACAGGATTATTCTGTAATCTTTTAGACATTTTGATGCAGGTTCCTTAGAAATTTAAAAAAAAGCATATTCTGTGCACTCTTTGTATCAATGTTTTTTTATAAAAATGAATTATTCTCTATCTCTTGCACCCAGCCTGTGTCTGTCAAAATTGATCAGTGCTCCAACGAGCCCTAATAAGATTTTTTTTTTTGCATCTCTTTTCAAGCTTTAGAATCTGTCACAATTGGTATTAATCTAATCTGAAAGAGAATTGTCAAGTGTTGGTGCATGAACAGGCCTTGACAGTTTGTCTTTCTGCAAAGTACAGACAGATTGCGAGTTAGGAGCTGCCGAACAGATGGACAAGTTAGGAGTCGCACAATAAAAAGTAATTTAATAAATCACCTGGAACCAGATCACTTCCAAATGCTGAGAATGAATTATAGCAAAGCTGATAGGGAGCTGGGCTTTGGCACTAGATTATGCCAGAAGGTACCAGCTATAAAAAGTGATAAACATTCATGAAAAACATCTATTTCATCATAGTCAAAGACTGGGGACCCACACAGGCCTCTATATTCTAAAAAACAACTTATTTTTCCATGATAAAGTGGAAGCTGAATTATAATATTTGGATATATTGAATTATTATCCACATCTTAGATTTCCATAATTACAGTTAATGAACAAGGCATAATTAACACAAATGTTCCCCTACAGAAAGCAATTAAATACTACAACAGGATTATACATAGATATAAACTCATACCCTGCATGCCCTACGAACTCTAAGTGGTCAGTCATCCCTGACAAAAGTATTCTGTTTGACTAATATTTAGGATTGTCAAATTACAGTTTTGTTATATCAAAAGACGATTTGAGAAGCTTTTGGAAGGGCAATTGTAATTTCCTGCAGGACTAAGACATGACAACAGAATTAAATATAATGATTTTAGAAACTGTCTTAAACCTTGTTCTAATGCACATTTTCATTATATGACATTCATGTTATGTTTAGCTGTAGATGTGAATTTTTGAGATCTGTTCCTGTTATTAAGTATACACCGACTCAACAAAATTAGAAATCTTCAGTCCTGGTCAGCATTTTGTGCTTTGATTTATACTGTTCTTGTTAGGATAGCCAGAATATAGCAGAACAGGCGTCCTCACCTGAATCCGTCCGTGTTGGCATCACGACTGTTGTCATGGTTGTAGCAGACCTTCTGGGCTGCTACCTCCAACTGGCTGAAACTGGAAATGGCCAATCCAGGATAATTGATGTACTCGATCTGACCATGTGCAGGTGGCACAGAGATGGCATACAACAGCTCTTTGGGTTTGCCAGTGCCATCTGTTGCCATGAGAACATCTGTCGTCAAGGTGACCCTGTCACCCTCTGTTAAAGTTACAGGTTTGGTGAGTACGACAATATCACCTATAGAAATAAAAAAAAAGGAGAGGAAGAGAGAAAAGAGAAAGCAAAATTCATATATTGTCGCCCATGAACAAAGCCTCAGCTGTGTTAGTGATGAATTAGCTTAATTTAATTGGTAAAATGCAGTTCTCCTCTTTCATTTGTGAGGTGGCTTTGATTTTATGAACTCCCTATTGTCAGCACTATGCAGCAGATTGAGTAAATGTTCAGGATTTACAGTTTGCAGATGGCACTCCTCGTTCTCACCAGTTGTGACTGTGAATGTTCGTCAGAAAACGGTGCCAGGCTCAGCCTCCAGAGAGACGGCTGCTTCCATTTCTCTCATACCAATCACTTGCTGGCAGCTCTGCTGCTCTGTAGAAGCTGAACCCAGTTCTCTAAGTTGACTGACACCATTTCAGGCAGATTTACCAGATTTTCTAAACTTGCGGCCATCAATCATGAAGATACTCAGCTTACAATATGAAAAGATATATTAAATGATTATATTCATCCCATAAATTTTGACGGTATACAACAGGACCATGAAAAGTGGAAGATCAAAGAGGATATTAAGTGTCAAGCAGCTTGATATGACATCATTTTCAGAGGTTTCTCTTACTGTAGGCTTCAGTACATTAAAGGTGAACACATGGGTTCTGTACACTGCTTCCAGCTGGTGCTCCGCAGAGCACAGCCAATTTGCAATGTATGAAAAAAAAATCAATATGCCACACAGTTGGGCTAAACTCTTATTTCTGATGTGCCATTGAGGGCTCCTACAGTGCTTTTCAATGAATTAGACTTGAAATAATGTTACCATTAGGTTCCAAGGCATGACTTAGAGAGCAACAAAAATATTGCAGATGTTCAAAACAAATTTGGATGCAGAATATTCTATTCCCTGTGTTATTCTTAATCCTGAGGTTTTACGTAGACTATGGTTGTTTTATTATATCCTTATTTGATAAATAATTGGATTTTCCAATAACTATATTCATTCTGCTTCTGATTAACATACATTTAAGTGTGTAAGAATAGACTGAAGTCAAAGTAAAACAAATAAATAGATAAACTTGATATGAAATCCAAAAAAAAATGTGCTAGGAACAAAGAGCAGTTCAACCTGAAGTGTGATCTCTGATGAGTTCTGGCAAAGACATAAATTTATTGTCCTTTTGCAATTGCTGAATTTTAAAAGACAAGTGGTAGCACTTCTGATTATTTTACTTTTATCTTGTGTGTTTGCTATATTCAATGCATTATTAAGTAAAGTTCTCTTTTCAGTTAATATATGATTAATGGCTGGCTTGTGCCAGCAATGGTAATTTATGCATGCTCCAGACAATGGTGTTTTCAGATGTTGGCTCCAGTTCCCTTAATGGCATTGGATTTTCATTATCAAGCTCATCAGTAATTTTGTTTTTTTTTTATTCAAATGCTATGAGGAAAATACCCCATTTGGTTATAGTTGAGATGACAGCACTTGGCGATAAGCAGTTTAATTCCACTTCAGCTGACTTCTGCAGAGAATACTGTACCCGTCAGAAGCACTTGACAAGATGTCTTCATAAAATAATAAACCAATGTACTTTATCTGGTGATCAATAATGATAGCACATTTTTTGTATTAATTAAAATCAATGAAACTTGATGTATGATCTTTGTCAATTAATACACATTGGCAGTAAGACTGAAGTTTTCATTTGAGGGGTAACACAATGGATGTTTTATTATTTTTAATTATATATTCTGCCAGGAACAGTTAAACTTTTATTGATTATTTAATTTTAACAATAATGAGGATCAATGCTGAAAATGTTTGGATACTGCTGGGGCAGAATTCAGTAACTTCCCAAAGTAGGCATGGGGTCCATTGCTTCTGATGCAGGCTACGTGCCAAATTTGTGATGCATGCTTATTTGCATGATAGCAGTGTGCAGCCAGTGCTATTCATTAGTTGGACACCTAAACAAGAGGGCAATATCCTGTGTCTAGCTCCATTTAACACTATCCTGTGCGACTTAAAGTCAGCGTACACCACTTAAAAATGAGGTGCATTGTGACTGCAGCAAGGGATGGATGTCACTCAAGAACTCAGTCTCACCTCTGAGTCACTGGAGAGTGACACAGCACAGGACAGAGGGCTCCAAGGCTTTCTTACACCGCATTGTGGGCTTTGGTGGAGGATATATAGAAAAAAGGTAGTAAGCCCTGCACACATATTCTGTAAAGGTAGTGGGAGCAGATAGAAAATGGTGGTAGTTCTCTCAAACTATATCATGTTTAAACTTGGAAAAAAATTAGGAGTGGTACTGTTGATCCTTCGCTTAAGTTTGAGGAAGTTTGGAATCCATTTATTCAATATTTTCACATGATGTAGATCCCCTTGAAATAACCTTTCAACTTAGAGGAATGGAGTTGACGACATAATATTGCTCTGTTTCTACTGAGAAATTTTAGTCCAGTTTTTTTTTCTGTTTGTTTTCTTTTGAATTTTTTTTTCTTTAGCTTAGTTTGGTTTGATATACTGTTTATAAATTTTCTTATTGTTTTGGGGATTTTTTTTCTTTCTTTTATATTTTATAATGAATCTTTTTCTTTCCTTTCTTTTATATTATATTCATTCACTAAGAGATCGTTGGATCTACAGATTTTTTTATACTTTATTGTTTTTTATGATTATCCATGCCATGATTGTTCTTCCGATCTCTTTGTATTACATGTACAAACATTGATGTTATATATTAATCTGTATTAATTTGAAAACTAATAAAAAGATTGAAAAAGAAAGAAAATGGTGGTTAATATCATGGAGCAAAAACAATAGAAGATGATACTGGGCCAGATTTTGCAATTCTGCCCACAGTACGCCCACATCCACACTCACTTAGTTCGGATACAAAGGGACAATCTCACTGGCCTTCTGTAAGGGCAGAGTCCAATGAAATGATGTGAGCCATAAGAGGGTCTTCAGCAATGCAATGAATAGGCCCTGCCTTTGAACCGGCCAAACGTCTTTTGCCAGCCGTAAAAGTTTGAAATGCTCTTTACTAATTTTAAATATCTCTGATATTCAAAGATAGCTAAAAAAAATCTAATAAAATTGGTATGTAATAGAACATAGAACATTACAGCACAGTACAGGCCCTTCGGCCCACAATGTTGTGCCAGCATTTTATCCTGCTCTAATATCTATCTAACCCTTCCCTCCCACATAGTCCTCCATTTCTCTATCATTCATGTGGCTATCTAAGAGTCTCTTGAATGTCCCTAATGTATCTGCCCCCACAACTTCTGCCAGCAGTGCATTCCACGCACCCACCACTCTCTGTGTAAAAAACTTACCTCTGACATCCCCCTTTTACCTTCCCCCAGTCACCTTAAAATTATGTCCCCTCGTGTTAGCCATTTTTGCCCTGGCAAGAAGTCTCTGACTGTCCACTCGATCTATGCCTCTTATCATCTTGTACACCTCTATCAAATCGCCTCTCATCCTCCTTCTCTCCAAACAGAAAAGCCCTAGCTCACTCAACCTATCCTCATAATATGGAAAAATTAAAAATGACTTATTTTGTTAGTTAAAGAAAGTTACTAAAAAAAACTATAACTGATGAAAAATACTGAATTATAATGCATGTTCCACTTTTCTCCCTGCAATCCCATGGAAATCAGTGGGACCTTCCTTCCTGTGCCACAACCCAAGGGACAAGTCCCCAGCACAAAGCTGGGAAATCCAAGCCAAACTTGGCTCTGCTGCAGAGTAAACTAGCAGTTATGTCCTCCAAATCTGTTAGAAGTCTTGTACTTTTGAGATTGACAGTGGATGTATTCGATTTTGCTACTTAAACTGTTAAGTGTCAGGGATTTCGAATGTACCTACTGGCAATAGTGAACAAGATTCACCCCAATACTTTCATGGCTAATCTTCCTCTTCCATTTTAACTTGCCATCATCCCACACTCTTTTTCTAATTTATATAAGCTGCAGAGAGTGTAAGCATGCACTTCTTACTTTGCTTACATCTGTCTTTTGCCTTTCAGATACCTAAGAAATGCAACCTGGCCTGGGGGTCCCAGTAGTTCAGGGATACGGAAGACTCAGAGTGTGAAAGGTCAAGGGGTGGATCGATGGCCAGAGGGGTGAGGATGGAGACATGGGAAGTGAAGAGCAGTCAGTGTGCAAAGATACAAATTAGTGCACTTCCTCTGGTGCAAAAAGAATTTCTAGAGCAATACGTTTCTATATATGCAAGACCAAAACTCGGGATCGTAATGCACGATCCTCTCTAACAAATCTAACAAAGAATTCTAGACAAAGATATTTCTTAGGAGAGGTTATAATGTGACTTTGCTACCATGTGCAGTGGCTGAAGCAAGTAACAGAGATGCAGTTAAAGAAGAGCTGAATGAATAAAGGGGAGAAAAGAATGGAATGATATGTCAATAGAATGAGATGAAATTAAGTGAGAGATTTGATTGCAGCATAAATATCAGCACAGACCAAATGGATCAGATAACATTTTTCTGTGCTGTAAAATTCTTTGCAATTCGACTGTTCTAATTAATTCTGTTAAGTACACCACCATTAGAAATATTGGTCAACACCAAATCAAAGATTTACTGCTACCTGCCAAGCACTGGCACAAAAATAGACACTATTATAAAATCTAGAGGCATATACAGACTGCAACAGTTAAAGGAGGAAACAAATCCATCTGAAACTTAAGTTTACTAAGTGATATATTTCTAACATAGCAACAATTTTTCATCAAACATGATTTACTAAAACACACAATGTACAAACATTGGAAGCCCGAAACAAAGACTCTCAGGACCTGATATGACACAGGGTGAAGGTGGAGGTGCAGAGAATCTGCACTAGGCAACCACAGTCAGACACCCTCAGAGCTGGTCCCCAGCACTTGGGCTAGGGAGGGCGAAGGATGGTAAAATCTGGAGTGATGGTGTGAGGTAGGTGCAGAGGATAGGCAATGTTTATGTGGAAACAAAATGTCCAAATATTGTCTGTTAATTGAGAACAACTTGCTATTGAAGCATTTATAAGTAGATAAACAAGAATAGAGGGGTTGCAGAAAAGTAACTGTTAAATGCAAATCTTCATAAGAAGCAATAAAAAGCATCCAAGTGTAAGTTAGCTTGCCACTTCAGGCGTCAAGTGAAAGCCATTGATGAGGGACTTAAAGCACTAAAGGTATATTATTTAATGGGGAAAGTGATGCAAGATGGAAGAAGGCACGGGAGGGATGTCAAGAACCACTGGTGCAGTACTAACTACAGCTATCTTACAGCATCGATCCTGGTTGCTGATGCTAAAACTTACACCAGCCAATATCTATAGGGAAATGGTTTCACTGGCTCATTATCAGCAACAGCTATTCATAAAATTATATTGTCTGGTGTAAGGACATAGGGAGTCATCCTGCAGCATTGGAACTTTACTGCAAGTGGCAATGAAAGAAAACTCTATTACTGAACTGTATTACCTCTTTCTCCTCCTAATCCTCCATAGGAATCACCAGCAGCTCCATCAGAACTCAGTGGAATTCATGGACCTGAAACATTACTCTGTTTTCCTCTCCACAGAGGCTGCCTGAACTGCTGAGTGCTTCCAACATTTTTTTTATTTCAGGGAAGCTCTCTTCACAATTGAATCCTTAAAGTCCAGCTACCATTCCACATTATAACATAAGACAAAGAAAGAGGAGGAAAGGCCATAAAATCCTATCAGCTCTGTTCCACCATTCAGTAAGATCATGGCTGACTTACTTAGGACTCTGCCCCACCAACTCTAGACTATCTACCAGGAGAAACATCCTCCCAACATCTACACTGCTGAACCCCTCCAGAATCAAATGTTTCAATGAAGCTACTTCTCATTCTTCTAAACACCACAGCACAGTATATATCCAACTTACACCATGCTTCCACACTAGAAAACCCCTTCATCTCAGGGATCAATTTAGCTTACCTTTGTTGTGCCACCTTCAAGGCAAATATATCCTTTTTTACTTAAGACCAAAAATGTAAGCAGGTAAGTCTCCTAAATCCATGCTGCTCTCTCAAATGCATTTCTCAGCACTAAAAAGCAGTTTTATGAAGTTGCTAACCCTACTTATTAAAAGGTTATTGATGACAGCATTGCTGCTGTTATCAGGTTCCTCTGTCATCACCAATTGAATTATGCTCTGTGACTCAAAGAGAAGAAATAAAATCTCAAAAAATAAAAGCATGCAAAAATTATTTGCTTGACACTTACTTTCATATCTCCAAGCAACTAAAGTACAGTGTTGAGCAGCTTTTAGGCAGAAATAAATATAATGTTTGTAAATTAACAGAACCTTCATGGCATTTTGTAATAGGAATTGGAAATCAACATGTTCTATAAGGAATGGTCAAACAATTGCCCTTAAAATTCTAATACGGGCAACTAAATGTTACTTATATTGGAGATCATCATTAATTTCTCCCCAGAACCAATTTTTGCAGCTTCTCAGTCTCTATTACAATTCATATTCATTGAGAATGTTCAATGGATGGCACAGTAGCTTAAATGATGTCTTTCATTGAGTACAGTGACAAGAAGAACTGAGAGTTGACAGCCTTCCTCATTGAAGGATGTTCACATTCAACAAACTGCTATGTGGAGACAATCAGTCACCCATGGATAAATGTTACCACAACTTGAAAGGGTAGAATAGTGACAAACTTGCTATTACTCAGAATGGGAGGTTGGCAATGGCAACTGACTTGCAAAGAGAAAAACAGAAGTTTTTTTTCCGGTCATAACTTGTTTGAACAAGATGGATCTGCTAAATATTATCAAAAGAATGAAGGATTATTCTCATTTACTGTGATCAAAGGGAGGACTTGAATCCTTTTTGAACCTTTCAAAATGGCAGTAAACAAAGAATGGTTAATGCTTAAAGGATTAATGCAGTTTACAACAAGTATATATCCTTCTATAGCACAAAATCCAAACAGGAAAAGTGGTCCATTTATGGCTAACAAGAGAACTTAAAGATATTTTTATATCAAAAGCCTCATGATGTTGCCAAAGAGAGAAATAAACCTAACGACTGGGAACATTTTGGAATTCAACAAATCCTCACTAACAAATTGATAAGAAAGGTATAAAGAGAATATGAGAGCAATTGAATGAGAATCATTTAAGTACTGTAAAAGCTTCCATGGACATGCAAAAAACAAATGCTAATGTGGGTCATGAGAAAATACGTCAGGGAATAAGGAAATGGCAAAGAAATTAAACAAGTATTTTATATCTCTCTTCATGGCAGAAAATGCAGAATACATCCCAGAAATAGTGGAGAACAACAGGTTGGAATGAATGAGAAGCAAAAAGAAATTAGCGTTAATAATAAAAAAAAATGGGAACATTAATGGAATCGAATACTGACCAATCCTCAGCACCTGATGAGTTGCATGAAGGAGGTGATTATGGAGCTACTGGATGCATTGGTTGTCAGCTTCCAAAATTCCAGTGATTCTTGAACATCTCCCATAGATAGAAAATGTAATCCTACTACTTATGAAAGGAAAAAATAAGGAACTATAGACCGATTAGTTTGATATCAGCGGTGGTGAAAATGTTGAAATCTATTATTAATGAAGTGGAAACAGGATAATTGCAAAATAATAATGATTGGGATGGGTAGATTTATGAAAGAGAAATTATATTTAACAAATCTGTTAGACTTTTTCTGAGGTTGTTATTGGCAGGACGGATAAGGGAGGATCAGTGGATTTGGTGCATTCGATTTTCATAAGGTATTTGATAAGGTGCCACACAAGAGATTTTCAAGCAAAATTAGAGCACATGGGGTTGGGGATAATACATTAGCATGAACTGAGGATTGGTTAACAGACAGGAAAAGAGAGCGGGAATGTGGATTATTTTGGATTTGGGACAATGCAGGGATCATAATCTATAATCAACGTGGCGACTATGATGCTAAATTAAACTAAATCTATTTGCCTGCACGTGATCCATATCCCTCCATTCCCTGCATGTTCATGTGCCTGTCTAAATACCTCTTCAACACCACTATTATGTCTGCTTCCACTACCATTCCTGGCAGCGTGTACTGGGCACCTACTACTCAGTGTGGGAAAAAAAACTTACCCCACACTTTTTCTTTAAACTTTCCCTGCACATCTTCTTTAAACATTCCCCCTCTCGCCGTAAAGCTATATACTCTAGTATTTGACATTTCGACCCTGGGAAAAGACTCTGACTATCCACCTTATCTATGCCTCTCATAATTTTATAAACCTCTATCAGGTCTCTCCTCAGCTTCTGATGCTCCAGAGAAAACAAACCAGGTTTGTCCAATCTCTCCCGATAGCTAACTCTCTAATCCAGGTGGCATTGTGGTCAACCTCTTCTGCATCTTCTCCAAAGCCTTTACATCCTTCCTGTAATGGAGACGACCAGAACTGCACACAGTACTCCAAATGAGGCTTAACCAAAGTTTTATACAGTTGCAACATGACTTTCTGACTCTTATACTCGATGCCCAGACCAGTGAAGGCAAGCACACCATACGCCTTCTTTACCACCCTATCTACTTGTGTTGCCACTTTCAGGGAGCTATGGACCTGGACCACAAGCTTGCTCTGTGCATCAATGCTCACCTGTTCAATTCCAGGGATGGGGAGGGGGTTGACCTAAAAGAACAGATTGAGCAGCTAAGGCTCTTCTCATGAGTTTAGAAGAATGAGAAGTGATCTCTTTGATTTTCACAGGCCTTGACAGGTAGATGCAGGAATGACATTTCCCTGGTTGGGAAGTGTAGAATCAGGCATCACAGTCTCCAGATAAGGGATCAACCATTTAGGATTGTGAGAAGAAGAGAAAAAAAAAATCACTAGAGGACAGTGAATCCTTGGAATTCACTGCCTCTCGGGCTGTGAAGTCTGTCACTGAGTATATTCAAGAATTAAGGTCAACAGATTTTTGGATATTAAGTGAATCTAGAGATACAGTATGGTCTAGGGCAGGAAATTGGTGCTGAGGTGGCGTATAAGCCATGAACATACTGACTGGCTGAGCAAGCACAAGAGACTAAATGGCCTATTATTTTATTTCTATGTTCTTAATATCCCAAAGCTCTTCATAGAACATAGAACAGTACAGCACAATACAGGCCCTTCGGCCCACAATGTTGTGCCAACCTTTAAACCTCGCCTAAGACTATCTAACCCCTTCCTCCCACATATTCCTCTATTTTAAATTCCTCCATATGCCTATCTAGTAATCTCTTGAATTTTACCAATGTACCTGCCTCCACCACTGCCCCAGGCAGCGCATTCCATGCCCCAACCACTCTCTGGGTAAAAAACCTTCCTCTGATATCTCCCTTGAACTTTCTATCCATTACTTGAAAGCCATGCCCTCTTGTATTGAGCATTGGTGCTCTGGGAGAGAAGCGCTGGCTGTCCACTCTATCTATTCCTCTTAATATTTTGTGCACCTCTATCATGTCTCCTCTCATCCTCCTTCTCTCCAAAGAGTAAAGTCCTAGCTCCCTTTAGTCTCTCCTCATAATGCATACTCTCTAAACCAGGCAGCATCCTGGTAAATCTCCTCTGCACCCTTTTCAATGCTTCCACATCCTTCCTATAATAAGGTGACCAGAACTGGACACAGTACTCTAAGTGTGGTCTAACCAGAGTTTTATAGAGCTGCATCATTACCTTGATCCCTTGACTTATGAAAGCTAACACCCTTTAAGCTTTCTTAAGTACCCTAGCCACCTGTGAGCAACTTTCAGGGATCTGTGGATATGGACCCCCAGGTCCCTCTGCTCCTCCACACTACCAAGAATCCTGCCATTAACTTTGTACTCCACCTTGGAGTTTGTCCTTCCAAAGTGTACCAGCTCACACTTCTCCGGATTGAACTCCATCTGCCACTTCTCAGCCCAGCTCTGCATCCTATCAATGTTCCTCTGCAAGCTTCGACAATCCTCTACACTATCCACAACACCACCGACCTTTGTGTCATCTGCAAACTTGCCAACCCCCCCTTCTACCCCCTCATCCAAGTCATTAATATAAATCACGAAAAGCAGAGGTCCCAGAACTGATCCTGGTTGATGACTGTGGGACACCACTGGTCACAGCTCTCCAATCTGAATGCACTCCCTCCACCACAACCCTCTGCTTTCTACAGGTAAGCCAATTGTGAATCCACATGGCCAAGCTTCCTTGGATCCCATGCCCTCTGACCTTCTGAAGAAGCCTACCATGTGGAACCTTGTCAAATGCCTTACTAAAATCCATGTAGACCACATCTACTGCACTACCCTCATCAATCTGTCTGGTCACCTCCTCAAAGAACACTATCAGGCTTGTGAGACATGATCTGCCCTTCACAAAGCCATGCTGGCTGTCCCTGATTAGACTATGATTCTCTAAATGCCTGAAGATCCTATCCCTAAGAATCCTTTCCAACAGCTTGCTCACCACAGATGTAAGGCTCACTGGTCTATAATTCCCTGGACTATCTCTACCACATTTTTCGAATAAAGGGACAACATTTGCCACCCTCCAATCCTCCAGTACCATTCCCGTGGACAAAGAGGACTCAAAGATCCTAGCCAAAGGCTCAGCAATCTCCTCCCTCACTTCACGGAGCCACCTGGGGAATATTCCGTCAGGGCCCGGAGACTTATCTGTCCTAATATTTTCTAACAGCTCCAACACATCCTCTCCCTTGATATCAACATGCTCTAGAACATTAACCTTACCAACACTGTCCTCAGCATCATCAAGGCCCCTGTCCTTGGTGAATACTGAAGAGAAGTATTCATTGAGGACCTCACCCACTTCCACAGCTTCCAGGCACATCTTCCCACCTTTATCCCTAATTGATCCTACCTTTACACCCGTCATCCTTCTGCTCTTCACATAAGTGAAAAATGCCTTGGGGTTTTCCTTAACCCTACTCGCCAAGGCCTTTTCATGTCCCCTTCTTGCTCTTCTCAGCCCCTTCTTAAGTTCCTTCCTTGCCACCCTATATTCCTCAAGAGACCTATCTGATCCTTGCTGCCTACACCTTATGTATGCTGCTTTCTTCCTCCTAACTAGATGTTCCACCTCTCTTGTCAACCATGGTTCCTTCACCCTGCCATTCCTTCTCTGCCTCACCAGGACAAATTTATCCCTAACATCCTGCAAGAGATCCCTGAACAATGACCACATCTCCATAGTACATTTCTCTTCAAAAATGTCATCCCAATCCACACTCGCAATTTCTAGCCTTATAGCCTCATAATTTGCCCTTCCCCAATTAAATATTTTCCTGTCCTCTTTGCTCCTATCCTTGTCCATGACAATGCTAAAGGTTAGGGAGCGGTGGTCACTGTCCCCCAAATGCTCACCCACTGAGAGATCTGTCACCTGACCCGGTTCATTACCTAATACTGGACCTAATATGGCATTCCCTCTAGTCGGGCTGTCAACATACTGTGACAGGAATCCGTCCTGGATACACTTAACTAACTCTGCCCCATCTAAACCTTTGGTTCTAAGCAGGTGCCAATCAATATTTGGGTAGTTGAAGTCTCCCATGATAACAACCCTGTTATTTTTGCACCTTTCCAAATCTGCCTCCCGATCTGCTCCTCAGTATTCTTGCTGCTACCAGGGGGCCTATAGAATACTCCCAGTAGAGTAACTGCTCCTTTCTTGTTCCTAACTTACACCCATACTGACTCTAGAGAGGATCCTGCCACATTATCCACCCTTTCTGCAGCTGTAATAGTATCCCTGACCAGTAATGCCACCCCTCCTCCTCTACTCCCACCCCTGCCCCCCCAATCCCTTTTAAAACACTGAAATCTGGGAATATTCAGTATCCATTCCTGCCCTGGTGACAGCCAAGTCTCTGCGAGAGCCACAGTATCATAGTTCTATGTATTTATAATCCAACAAAATATGTAACCACTGTTGTAAAATAGGAAATGCAGCAACATTTTTTGCATAGCAAGCTTCCCCAAACAACACTATGATAATGCACAATCTGATTTTAATGGTGTTGATGGAGGGATAAATAATGGCCAGGACAGTGGAGATAAATCCTCCGGTCTTCTTCAAAGTAATGCCCACGTGAACTTCACGTGTAACTGAGAGAACAGATAGAGTCAAGGCTTAATATCCCGCCTGAAAGATGGCATCTCTAACAGTAGAGCATCTTCTCAGCATTACAAAGGAGAGTCAGCCTAAATTTTTGTGCTCTGGTCTCTGGAGTAGACTTTGAATCCTTAGCCTTATGACTCAGAAACATGAATGCTGCTAACTGAGACAAAGCTGACAAGTTAGGCACACTGAAGCTGCAAGACATTGATTACAAAGAACAACAATTTCTACAGGCTTATAGAAATGCTACACATATAGTTCAGGACATGTTAAGTCACATGCAGCTGTAAGAATTCAGTGGCATACTGCAAAATTACATAAAATTAGGTTACTCCAAGTGGAATAATTATTAGTCATGGGCTGAGTAATGTAAAGGTACCATTTAGCAAACCTTCATATTTCCTCAAACACAAATGTTGTAGATCGCATCAAAACCACTGAACCAGAAGTCTCAATTTTCAAACAGAATCTTTTCCCAACACCACTAAGACAAAATCTATCATTTAGTATTTTGAAACAAAGCAGAAAAACAGCTGTCTAAAATTATTAATTTACTCACCTTTCTTCGTATTTTTTAATGATACATAAAAATTCTGTGAAGGTGAAGAATTATCCCCATCTGTAACATGGAAACGGAAGCTGTCATGGCCTGTTGATCCCACAATGGTGGTGTGGAGATACCAGAGTCGGTTCATATCGATATCTTCTTGACTAAAATTCATGCCTGGGTAAAGTCTAATCCATTCAAACATAGTCTATTTAAAAAGAATAAATAAACCAGATTAATACCTGATTTTAATACCAATTATAGGATTGAATTTAGCCCTTGATTATGAAGCCTGTAATTTCCTTGGAGTAGAGAGCTGTCTCCACTGAATGATTGCCTCTCTGCTAAACTCACTCTCTGACCTTGAGCAAATCATATGGTGAAAACTTCTTCAATGGAGCCAGCTCTAACTTATTGGTGAGGCCCTGCCAATCACAAAAATGCTTGGATGGCTGTTTTAGCCATCATTTAATAAACATCCCATATCTATAAAAAATTGAACATATTAAAATGGAACATATTTAATAATAATGAAATACATACAATTTATCATTTACAGTGTAGAAGACAGATTTCCAAATGTATATTCTGGGAAACTGCAGAAAGTTCACACTCCACTGCGTGAGGAGTGCAAGGTCGGAGCACAATTTAAAGACAAAAGTTCGGGACTTTCACATTCACATATGCTTGCGTGAGAGTGCCAAGGTCCCTGACAGTAAATGCCAGCAGCTCCATATGGAACTGTCAGGCCTTTAAGAAGAAATAATTGCAGGCTGTAGCCAATTCCCCTTTCACATCATTCCCATCCTATGAATTACAACAATAGAGCATTTAAATAGCACCAGAATATGACAGCAGTGAGATGAATATTCTTCCTGTACATTTTAAAATATTACTGCCTATAATGGATGTACAGTGAGCTTAGTGTCTTTACACCAACACACCAGTTTTAAGCAGTTGGGACTCTATAGCAATAAAATATGTAACTGGTTAATCTGCTTTTAGTAATCTTGATTGTAGGATGTATGTCAAGCAAGGCACCGTGAAAACCACCTGTTCTTGTCCAAGATATTGTTTTAGATCCACTTGAGCAGGCAGACAGGGCCACTGTTTCATGTCTCATCCTTAAGTATTTTATAAGATGGTTACAGCTAAGGAAGGCCATAAACACATTGTCATCCATTGAGACCATTAGCTATACTATAGCATCCAGTTGTTTCTTAAAGGTTCAATTGATCTTGCTTTCACTACCATCTGGAAATCCATTCTGCATACTGAGTCTTCTTTGTGTGAAGAATAATTTCTTAATATGATTCATTTTATTGGTTTGAATCTTTAATCATCAAAATAATTTCCCACACTATTCCAAATGACACTGGCAAATCCAAGTTTCTCTAGTCTTATCCTGTCTCAGATCCTAACCATGGGGATCAGCCTCATGATCCTTTCCCCATTTCATTCAATGCTTAGGCATTTCACTAGGCATAAGTGTTTCACGAGTTTCTTAACAACCAAAGAGAGAGTATTGAATGTACTGTATGCCCAGTGCAATATACATCAATCTCTCTAGTAAGTGAAAAATAAAAAAAACTGTAGATGCTGGAAACTTAAAACAAAAACAGAAAATGCTGGACATAATCAGCAGGTTCAGGCAGCATCTGTGGGAAGAAAAACAGAATCAACATTTCACATTTCAGAGTCAACCTGAAATGTTGACGCTGTTTCTCTTCCCACAGATGCAGCCTGACCTACTGAGTATGATCAATTTCTCGCTTGCTTTACAATGAAGTACCTATTGGTTCCGTACTCGTTGGACATGTTGTGATTCAAGTCCACAAGGAGATAAGCCTTAAACCTCTTTCATCTTCACACTTGGCTTTTTCAGTACAATTCATGGAATGCGCAAGTCAACAATTTTTGCTGACTATGCATGGCATTCTGCATTTGCTTGCACTAAATTTAACTAATTCTCTTTCATTCCTGATACTTGCTGTTGACATCCAATGGAAGTAAGAAATGTAGATTATATTTTTTAATTCATTCAGAAGGTGTAGCATCACTGGCAAGACCAGCATTTATTGCTCATTCCTAACTGTCCTTAAAAGAATGCTGATGATTTCCCTTCTTGAAATGCTGCAATCTGTGCCCTGAAGATACTCCCAGATAGCAAACGATATGAATCTATTTCTGAATACAGGAACCTTATTCACCTCTTTTCAATCAACCTTCTCAATGATATCAACTCCTTTTTAATACTCATCAATGCTTCACAAACCTCATCCTTTGTGTCTCTCAGCACCCTTTGATCAAAAACTTATTTTTTGGGGATTTACTTTTCTTAAGCCTACAAAGAACTTCAAACAATGCAGTCCTCCTTCATTAAAGCACTAGAAAGTCTGTCTGGATTATGTACTCATCCTGTAGTGGGGTTTGAACACATAATCTGATGACTCAGATGGAAAAGTGACAGCAGTTGAGCCAAACTTGCACCAAGTCAACACAGATAAAAGACATTGGACTAGAAATTCAATCACAGAGTGCAGCATTTACATGTGTTACATGATGGGATATAATCTAAAACCACTGTGGTCCATAGCACCTTCTGGAAATTGTACAGCCAAGTTCTATTTTTAGTACACACTAATTTAAGAGGGTTACTGGGATATGTTTTGGTGGCGTCATTGGGCTTGCTAAATATGAGTGGTGCCACTTTCACCATATGACACTGCAAGTATGTGCTCGGGCCTTCCATGCAGGAGCTGGTGATACCATGAAGTGCTCTCCTACTCCTGCTTCACTTAAAGAATTTGCCTCATCTGGAATTTGGCCAGGAAGCCCAACAATGAAGATTCCACAAGGGCAACCCTTCTTAATGGAAGTTTTTCTATTTTCCTTGGGGTGGGTAACAGGAGGAAGTATTCAAACCCTCATTATCATGACACCTGCCATTTTCAAAGTTAATATCATATGCACAAGTATGCACTGGTGCAATGAAAAACTTACTTGCAGCAGCATCACAGGAATATAGCATTGACACACAACATTCACAATAAAAAGATAAATTAAACAAAATTATACAAGAAACAACTTAATTAGAACAATAAAAACAAAAAAAAATAGTCAAAGTGGTCATAAGTGTGGCTATACTGAGGTAGTGATTAGGGTTGTGCAGGTTAGTACAAGAACCGAGTGGATGAAAGGAAGTAGTTGTCCTTGAACCTGGTGGTGTGGGACTTCAGGCTTCTGTACCTCCTGCCCGATGGCAGCTGTGAGGAGATGGCATGGACCAAGTGGTGGGGATCTTTGATGATAGATGTTGCTTTCTTGAGGCAGTGCCTCATATAGATACTACTGATGGTGGGGAGGGATGTGCCTGTGACGTATTGGGCTGAGTCCACTACTCTCTGCAGCTTCTTACGTTCCTGCGCATTCGAATTGCTGTACCAGATCATGATGCAACGTCAGAATACTTTCAACTTTACATCTGTAGAAGTTTGTTAGATTGTTCAGTGACATGTTAAGGCTCCTCCTTAACTTTCCAAGAAAGTAAAGACACTGGCGTGCCTTGCTTATGAACGTATCTATGTGCTGTGCCTGAGACAGGTTAGGTCAGGAATGATATTGGGAATAGATGCTTTGAGAGATCTCACCACAAAAGGAGATTGCAGAAACATTGTTGCATTGCAATATAAACAGAAAATTCTGGAAACATTCAGCAGTTCAGGCAACATATATGGAACGAGAAACAGAGATAATGTTTCAAGTTGAAGATGCTTCATCAAAACCCTTTGTTCTGCTGAAGGGTCCTTGACTTGGAACTCTTGTTTCTTTTCCCGCAGGTGCTACCTGACTGTTGAGTGTTTCCAGAGTTTTCTGTTTTTACTTGCAATTTCCAGCATCTGCCATTTTTTGATTTTCATCAAAGTTGCACTGCTTGCCACTTTAGGCCTACTCCACAGTTTATGCACGGTGACTTGCACTGGAGTCCGGAATTGCTGATTCTAACACATGCAAAGGAATGTACTGTCTGTGTAGGGATATTGCTCTTCTGAAGCCCAGAACAAAACTGGTGTGGCTCTCTCATCCAACGGCGCTTCAATCTGTATTTTCACACATAGAATTATAAAGCCAGGGTTAGCAAGCCAAAACCTTAATTTGCTTCATTAAAATGCATGGTGACAAGAATGCAGATTCAGCTTAAAGGAAACATTTGTCGTCTGGACAAGTTTGAACTGCTTGGGGTCATACAAGCTAAGAAACCTGAGTTACGACGCAAAGATCTCTGAACTCTGAAGCTACTTTGCTGGGCACATGCCCTTGTAGTGCTGCTTCTGACAGAGGTATTCAACACTGAGTAATAACCCTGTCTCTTGGATCTGAGACAAAGGCATGGCGAGGACAAAATGAAGACCAAGTTTCACCCTACCGCTGTTGCAGCAGCACAACAGCACTGCCAGAATTATTAAGCCTCTTACATCAGATTCCTAACTCAGTTGAATGAAATTACAAAAGGGAGGGGGAAATTTCTTTGGTGTCTGTAGTGAGCAATATTATAAAGGAAGGTACATAGCTTATGCAGACCGCTTCTGGTTTGTGTTCCTTACATGCTGATATGTCTTTCCTCCTAAACATTTATTTAATTTCATTGGAACTACTGACCACAGGGAACCTTCATCAACTTCAAGAAACCACTGCACAAAAGGAGAGGAGGAAATCTTTCCCTCAGGTCCCACCACAATTTAAAAATAATCATCCATGAATGATTAATGAGTCTTGCTTTTCTGAGGAGAATAATCACAGTTCCTGTATGGTGCAGTGAATTAAAGCCAGGAATTAGTTCTTCTCTGAACTCCTTCCATGTGTAGCATATGGGAATATCCTGAAATATCGTTTCAGATTTTACCTTTAACTGCAGCTGTCCAAATACAGGCACACTGTTGATAATATAGTAAAGCTCAAATCGTGGTGTGTCCTTGTCTTCAGCTTCTAAAGCCACACTGGATATCACCTTGTTTTCTCCCATTTCCACTTCCAATCCAGTGTTCCTGAACAAGAGAGAGTGATGAAAATCAAACACACAACCATCAATGTAAATCCTTCCAGTGTTTCAGTAGTTTGGAAATGAAAGCACCAGCACAGGAATATGCAATCACTAGGCTATTGTTAATCCTCTTTTATAGTTTAAACCACTGAAGATTACCAGCATTGCTTTATAAATCTGCCAACTAACACTCCTACAATAGAAATATTTTACTGAGGTGAGCACATTCTGTCTTCCAGTACATTAAGATCCTGGTCACGACGTAAGCACAAGATTTAACAAACTGAATATTACTGGTATTTATCAATTCCTTGGATGATAAACATTAAATCTTTCAATGTGAATATCTAGAAACTGAGCTCTGGCTAGTGAGCTATGGGTGTATCATAACCAGGCTGTACTCAACTAACATCCGCACACATACATTTGCCAGCAAATTTTACTGGAAAGCAATCCAGTAAATGGAAAGTTTAGCAGATTTTCCTTTCCCCCAGCTCAGGGTGCTAGAGCCAACTGCATCAGCGACACTACTACCCCAGCTGAAATCAGCCAACTCAGCACAGGAACTTGGAACTTCCTTGGCTGTACTGCTGAGTTTCACACTGCAAAGTTCACATAACTGCTGAACCAAAAGAGTAACTGAAACCATCAACCTGAGCATAAAGGGGTAAAATGAGAATGTTAAGCAGTGGCAGCTGAACCTATTTTATAAATAACAGAAAATTTTGTCCTTTAATACTGCTCAACTATATACAGGAACATGGGCTTTGTATAATCTCTTTCCTAATCTGATATCATTATATTCCCTGATGTCCTTATTTTGAGATATTTATACATTTTAATAAGTTTACCAATCACAGCCACAGTAGTTTAACAAGTCCTTCATTAATTGATACTAAATAAATAGATATGCGAGAAACATTTATCCCATTCTGTGAGCATTACCTAGCAGTTCCAATGAAACGCCACAAAAAAAAGAATCTGAATCTAAACCAACACAAGTGAAAAACTGAATTAAACTTCAAAAAGCAGCCAACTAATCACTTCTCACCTCTCTCAAAAACATGCTTACTCAGTGCTTCAGAATAAATCACACAAGGAAATCATGTTGTGGATCTCTCACCAGAGAATTGATGCTTACTTTAAAATAACCGGCCCCTCATCATTGACTGATATAACACTGATGTATACCGTCCCATGGACCATGTGCTTGCCATCTGTCAACTGAATGGTAAAAAAATCCTTCAGGGTTTCTGTGTCATCGTGCATGTACATGAGCTTCATTCCTGCAAAATAAAGTTACAACAAATCAATGAGTCCACGTGACCCCATAAACATCTACAGCACTCAACACCACTGAGCACTTTATTAAGCATGGGTTATTGTTTTGTACAAATATGATGCAAAAATGTCTCAGGATAAATTCACTATGGCATCACTTGGAAGACCATGCCAGGTGTTAATCACTCAGCTGCCACACACTCTGATTTTATTCGGTCTCATCTGTTAGACAAGTTTTGAAGAGGTTAGTTAAGAATTATATCAATTAAAAAAGATGCAACAGAAAACATTCAACAGTATTGACAACCTGTGGCCTACGAAACTGTGCAATACATGAAGTGCGGGTGTCTGACAGGGAATGCAATCAATGCAAAAATAAACTCAGACGTAGGTTCTTCCAGGAAAATTAACTCAGTAAATGATGCAGCCTTAGAGCTACATTGGGCATCTGCTTCCTCCAGCGTCAGCCATTTTCATCTCACCCCATCAACTGCCAATACCCAAACATGGGTGCTGAAAAAGTAGAAGAAAGATTGTTCCCAGAAACTTTGTCAGAATCAGCAGCCATTGTTTGGGTGAACACCCAGCCACACCTGCACCACAGGAGGAAATTGTCAAATGTCTTCTACTATGAAGACAAGACATCCTGAGTGATGGCGTAAGGTAACCAGAGGACAGAAAGTTTACCTGAATATATTATCGTAAAGGTGCAGCACATGGACAGGTATTGTATAAGTTGAAGTTAATGAGGTTTTGTGGATCCACCATTTCTATTTCAGGAATTTTACATACCACTGCCCTATATCAGGAAAGCTGCACTCCTCAAATAATAACAGAAAACGTTGGAAATACTCAGCGGGTCAGGCTGTATCTGTGGGAAGAGAAACAGAGGTAATGTTTCAGATTGAAGACCCTATGTCAGATCTGGGAAGGAAATCTTTCCAGGTCTGTCTCCTTCCCAGTCCTGATGAAGAGTCTTCAACCTGAAACATCACCTCTGTTTCTCTTCCCACTGATGTAGCCTGATCTGCTGAGTATTTCCAGCATTTTCTGTTTTTATGTTAGATTTCCAGCATCTGCAGTTTTTTGTTGATTTTCAAGCTGCACATCTGTTTGGGCAGGATGCTGTGGAATGCCGATGACGACAACTCCCTTAAATCCGTGTCAGAAACCACCATTGCACTATCCAGCAATATAGGAGTTCAACTCATTTCATTTCCTGCCACAGTCTATTTTCTGCTTTATTATATATTTTTCCCCATTTTGTGTTTTATTCTAATCACTTTTTGTTCCATTCAGGGTCTTTTCCTTTCTGAAAAAAACCTGTTTTGTTTCTCTATGTGGTTGTTCATTTTTACCCCCCATTGACTGTTTTAGCACACCTATCATCATGTAGCCAGTTATCTTTTAGTGTTTGCATTCACACCACTGTGCAAGTTCTCAGCAGCATGTGCATCTCACATTGCGAGTCTTTCATGAAAGTGCAATTGTGACCAACCCCAGGAGATCTGGCAAATTCTGCAACGAGTCTTGCACAGCGTCCGTTATGGAATGTTTACTTTGGAAAAGCATTAAACTACAACTATCCCTTGCCTTGTTTCAGCTTCAGCCTTAGCTATTGTAACACCATTCATTATTCACCTCACTCAACATATCTTCCTACATACTGCAGTTTGCACCTGTTTGTATTAAATTTCATCTGCTCCTGCTGTACCCCCTTCTGCACTTTACCCAATTCATCTCGAGGTTCTCTCCTGCCTGCCAGACTCTGGTCCTTTTAACTCTGTTTAATTTAGAAGTCAAGCCCAGCTCATATCTCTTGAGTGGTGTAATAAGGAACTGAGAAGTATGAGCTGTAAGGTACCATTAAAACTTGCACAGTATGTCTGTACTTTTGCATAGAGGCACACAGGTTTTTCTGCCTAAATCAAGTTTCTCATTGTAAATGTACTACTTTGCTGTTGATGCTGAAAATAGTTTAGGGACTTGCTCAGATCCTGAGTGAGTAAATTCAGAAGGAAAGTTTTGTTTACTGCATCTCCTATGCAGTACAACCATTGTCTCAAATTCCTCGAACCAAATTTCTTATACACTTTTGTCACAGGCTATGCTTGTGTTTTATGGGAGAGGTTCAGGAAATAATCAGCTGATCAGGCCAGTGTATTACTCATTCTGAATCACCTTTAGATGGAGATAATTTTCGCAATCCGAAAGATTCAAATAAAATGACATTGGTGGATAACAGTGACGTTTCAAACATTGCTAAATGAGTTGATGATCTAAGGACTGGTGACCTGAAAACATGTACTTGAAACCATATTCTACCCTTGTAACTAAATTTAAGAAGTAGGAAAGTATAATAATTCTGAAAGAGAGGAATATTTCTTTTAGCAATTCCAATTTGCAAAGTGAATGCTAATTTCATTCAGATGGAAACACAAGAAACTGAAGATGCTTGAGTCTGGAGCAAAAAGCAAACTGCTGGAGGAACTCAGTGGGTCAAGCAGCAGCTGTGGAGAAAACGAGATGGTCGATGTTTCAGGCCAAGACCTCGCAGCAATTTTGTTTTTGCTCATTGAAAATTTGGAATTACAGGTATACTTTCTCTTGACTCTGCACAATTTCCTTTCTGACTATGTAATGCATTTTCTGATTTTTTTTTGTTTTCCCTTTCATAAAGCACCCAGCCAGTGTTCAATAATTCTCTCCGACAGGTATCAAAACATTTTATCTCACCACACTGATAATCTGGAATACAAACTTATGTCTTACTATCCTATTTTGCAGCAATGAAGTGTACCATTTCAGCATTGTAACGGGGGGAAAATCAACATAAACTTAGATATTAAAGAGCATTCAAAACCCAGAATGTCATTGCTTGAAATGCTGCGGCACTGTTATCAAAGTGAGTGATAGCATTGCATGATCAGTGCCTGTGGCTTTTAGCTTCATCGGCCTTGTTAATGTTAAGAATCCTTTTAGAAATAAGAGAGTCAATTTTTATGCAGCTTCTTTCTTTAATGCAAAGTGTTGAAACATAAAAAAATATCTGTAGGCACCATTGGCCTCATGGAAAATTAATATCATGATTTTTTAAAATACTCCATACATCAAAGCCCTCGTCATGGAGAAAACACACAAGGTGAAAATGAGCACATGCTGCCTCAATAAAAGGCTTATTTGGTCAGCATGATGGGATTGAGACCATTCTAGATTCTAGAAAATACCCCAAAATTTTGTGTTAGGTGATGAGCTGCTCGCAGTTCTCTGGTGGTTTATTAATAAAAATGGTCAGTGTGGAATTGAGGTTTAGAAACCATGACATGTCACGAGTGATCCCTGGAATCATGCTCTGTCTTGAACTGCCATTCTCAGTTTGGGAAATGAGAGGGAAAGTTATAATTAGATACATTTTCCCTGGAAAGAGGAAAGTTTGTGAATAATCCAATGATCCTCCTGGAAAGTTCACCTATGTAGGTGCCATCTGAGATGAGGATTGGCCCCTGCTGCAAGCCTGCTCTGGTTGAACAACAGGCTAATATTCATAATTTTGTCTCCAATACAATGGCATCTGAAGGCATCTGAGATTGTAGGAGTGGGACTCACAGTCGAAATATTGGAAATTACAAAGCAAATCATTGTCCATTTTTATTAAGTGTGGAAATAAGGAGCAAATTCAGTTTCTCTTCATCTCACTGTTCACTCTTTACATGCTTTTTTCACACAGATGCACACTTAATCTTCGACTTCTTTACGCAACTACTGTTTCAATGATCAAGGTCAAGCAGTATTTACCTTTAGCCTATTTCAAATTAGCTCCTTTATACTCGTAATCCAATCTCAAACTTTTTGTTCACAAGATCACAAGACAAGGGAGCAGAAGTAGGCCATTCGACCCACCGAGTCTGCTCCATGAGCTAAGGAAAAGAAAAAAAGAAAAAGAGAAAAGAAAGGGAAAAAGAAAAAGAAAAAAGGGAGAAAGAAAAAGAAATGAGAAATGAAAACAAAAATATTCCTTTCTAGCCCAATTTCTGGCCTTATCCCCATATCCCTTGATACCTTGACTAATTAGACACCTATCTATCTCCTCCTTAAACGCCTCCAATGATCGGGCCTCCACTGCTGTACGTGGCAAAGAATTCCATAATTTCACTACCCTCTGGCTAAAGAAATTTCTCCTCATCTCTGTTTTAAACCTGTACCCTCTAATTCTAAGACTGTGCCCTCTGGTCCTGGACTCACCCACCAAGGGAAACAGCTTAGCCACATCTACTCTGTCCAGTCCTTTCAACATTCTAAATGTTTCTATGAGGTCCCTTCGCATTCTTCTGTACTCCAGTGAATACAGTCCAAGAGCTGACAAACGCTCATCATATGTAAGCCCTTTCATTCCAGGAATCATCCTCGTAAATCTCCTCTGAACCCTTTCCAACATCAGCACATCCTTCCTAAGATATGGGGCCCAAAACCGCACACAGTATTCCAAACGAGGCCTCACTAGTGCCCCATAGAGCCTCATCAACACTTCCCTACTTTTATACACTATACCTCTCGAAATGAATGCCAACATAGCATTCGCTCTCCTTACTGCTGATCCAACCTGGTGGTTAACCTTTAGGGTATCCTGCACGAGTACCCCCAAGTTCCTTTGTACTTCTGTACTTTGAATTTTCTCCCCTTCTAGATAATAATCTGCCCATTTATTTCTTTTTCCAAAGTGTACAATGGCACATTTCTCAACATTGAATCTCATCTGCCATTTCCTTGCCCATTCTCCTAAACTATCTAGGTCTCTTTGCAACCTTCCTGTCTCCTCAATACTCCCTACTCCTCCACCTATCTTGGTGTCGCCTGCAAACTTAGCCACAAAACCACTTACTCCATCATCCAAATCGTTAATGTACAAAGTAAAAAGAAGTAGCCCCAACACCGACCCCTGCAGAACACCACTAGTAACCAGTAGCCAACCAGAACAGGATCCTTTTATTCCCACCCTTTGCTTTCCGCCAACCAGCCAATGCTCCACCCATTCTAATACCCTTCCTGTAATTCCATGAGCTCTCATCTTATTAATCAGCCTCTTGTGCAGCACCTTGTTGAAGGCCTTTTGAAAGTCTAAATATACAACACCTACAACCTCTCCCTTATCCACCCTACCTGAGATTTCCTCAAAAAACTCCAATAGGCTGGTCAGGCAGGATCTTTCCTTCACGAAACCATTGCTGCTTTTACAGTTTTTACAGTTTAAATTAAGACAGTAAATTAATACAAATGCAGTTATAACACTGTCATTATAAAAAATCAAATATATCAGCAAAAGTTTGCTATGATATGGTTAGTATTTTATTGCAAGTTCAATACATCAGCAAAAAAAATCTACATAGTATGAAGTTTATGTCCTTAATGTTGAAATAAAAATAATTGGATCAGTACTGAAACCGACTGTTTTCCATGTTGAATTCCTATGTTCCCAAAAATATATCCTCCCCAGTCTTTAATCACACAGATAAGATCATCCAGTTTATGACTTAAATGTGTGAGATAATACATCTCAAACCCTCAGTGACTGAAGTAGCACTGGACCAAAATGTGGCACAGCTAAAGTTTGACAGCAGACACCTGTTTGATTCTGTGTACTTCCTGCTGCCTTTCTTAACTGTTAGTTAAAGGATTATCTGTAGCTCCTATTGCTTTAATGAGAATGAATAATCTCTTGGCATCAGTTAGCCCCAAAGGAGATCCAAAATGTCTAATGACCCACAAGATATGTAACATTTGACAAGAACACCTCAGGCAACCATTGTTTTTTTAATCTTTGTCAAGTAATATTTATAATTCTTATATTAACAAGTAAGTAATTAAAATATTATATTGTACCCCTTACCAGACACTGATCTTCAACTCTTACCTTCCAGGATTTTTATCCAAAAAGCTCTAGAATAAGTTATGGATAAAAGAATTGCAAATTCATTTCTTCTGATTGCAGACATTACTTTTTTCTTGCAGTATCTTTCAGTTTTACAATAGCATTTGAACCACATTTTCTACCTTAACTAACACATAAACTTGTCACAGAAGAAGAGATATAGAGCCCTGTAGTAATACTTGGTGTCCAGCAGAGGACATCTGTAGCACACAGTATACAGACCTTGTTTGAGTTCATCCATGCTAAAGTTGTGTACTGGCAGACTGTGATATAGTACTTCAGCATTCACCCGTCTGTATGTGGCAATATCAGTGCCATAGATGCCATTCAGGAGCACTCCATGTGATGGGGGGCTAACCACTGAGAAGGTCAGTGTGTCGCAAGGAACATCTATATCTACAGCATTCAGCACTCCAGGACCAATCTCACATATATCGCCCTCTAATATCTGCATAAAAAGACAGTTTAATTTACATCCTGAATCTACATAACACAGGAATTTAAAACAGTTTCCTTAGCAAGCATTAAGCTATGGATATTATACGCTTTATGGCACTGCTTGAAAATTTTGGCCAACTATGTATGTGATGGTGGATGAAGAATTGTGATATTGTGGGTGGAGAAATTGCCATTACCACTATGGTGGAGGGACCACAAATGCACAGTAGAAGATTCCCCGAATTTCCATTCCATCTAGGTTCCCCAAAAGTTCTCATCAATGAATGATTCTGGAAGGATATTTGGAGCATTCACAAGTACAGCAACAATAACTTGGGACTTTAATGTCATGATTAACCATGATTAATGTAGGAAATGATTTTGAAAGCCAACAAATATTGGGGTTACCAAAAATGTGATTTTTGAAAAAATGGGTTTTAAGAAGAGTCTTGAGGAATACAAGAGAGAGAGCGAGAGAGAGCGAGATTATTAGACAGGATATATGGTAAAGAGACAGTACATCAAAAGGAGAGTGAATACAAAAATAGTCAGAATGAGAGGAACAGCAAGTTTAATGGGAATGCAGAGTAAGTGAAGGAGTGGGGTGGCATCGAGCCATGGAAGTGAGACTTGAATTTCAGGCAATAAAGCCGCTTATTAAAATCTGTTCATCTAGTTCAAGGTGAATCTTTGAAAATATGGAAAAGTGTTTTGCCATTGAGAAAAATATCAAATAAAGCAAACATTTAACCTCTCTAGCCTTTCCTAACTTAGTTTTAACAACTATTGGCAGAAGAGTTTTCCAAACTCTACTCAGCAGCTCAGGCCGAATCCATGGGAAGAGAAACAGAGTTAACATTTCAGGTTGGAGACCCTTCGTAAGAATTGGAACCTGCTAAATATTTTCAGCATTTTCTGTTTTTATCTTAGATTTCCAGCATCTGCAGTTTTTCTGACTTTCAGTTACAAACTCTACCATCACTTGCATGTGGAAATGTTTTTTTTAAACTTTGCTTTTCTACAAGGATTTACACAAGGCTTTAATGAAGTCTCATAACACACTCTCAAGAAAAAGTTTATGGGATTCAGTTGGCAAGCTAGTACACTACTGGCTGAATAGCAAGAAGAAAAAGATAATGTTTGATGCGTATTTTAATGAATGGAAGGTGAGAGATGTGGTGTTATGCTTTGGTAATAAACATCAATAATTTAGAGCTAAATGCAAGGGGTCTAATTAAGACACTTATCGCTGATGCAAGAATTGGCTTCCTGGCTGATAGGAAGAAAGCTGGAGACTGGTCAGTGAGCAGAAATGTGACAAATGGAGTTCAGTCCAGTGAAATATGAGGTAATGGATTTGGAGAGGCTAAACAAGGAAAGGAAATACATGGTATACTGTATGTTAGTATATTGGAAAGTATAGGGGAACACCAAGATCTTGGAGCCCATAGAATCCTGAAGGTGGCGAAGCAGATTGATGAAATAGTTCTGAAGGTATACAAGATTCCTGCCTATATCAACAGTGGCATAAAATACAAAGTTATGCTGGACTGGTGGAAAATGATGCTTTGGTCACACTGGTAAAGAAACAGTAGATCAAAGGGAGGGTGGATGCAAAACTGGCCAGAGGAATAGAGAGCTTAAATGGAAAGTAGAATCATTGAGTGTAGTTGTGTTTAGTAACAGGAAGATTGCACCAGAGAACATATGTATGAACTCTACAAGGAAGTTGTTAGGAGAGGAGTATTTCAGTAATTGGCCACGATTGGCTGGAACAGAGGAGGTTAAATGTGCATAAGATGTTAATTGCAGTGCATAAAGTTATGTGCAAACTAAGAAGAATTACTTCCCTTAGCAGGGAGCATTTCTCATATTTTCATACAATATGGAAGGAGGCCATTCAGCCAGTTGAGTCTATCCTAGCTCTCAGCTCAATCCCATCAATCCCATTAAGCCACTTGTTTCTCTGAAACTTATTCTCATACACATGCCCATTACAGCTCCCTCATTCTCCTAGCACCCACCTACACCAGGAGCAATTTACAGTCGCCTATTAACCTAACAACCAGCACATCTCTGTGGCATCCAGGAGAAAAACCATGCAATCACATGGAGGATGTGTAGACTCTGCACAGATGTAGTTTAAAGGAATTGGTAGAGGGAATACTGGAGAGCTGAGGAGAACTTTTTTTTCCCCAAGTAAAGTATGTGGCGGCCTGGAACTCAGTCTCTGAAAAGGTGTTTACAGAATGTCTCTTGGCATTTAAAATGTCCTTAGATGTGCACATGAAATGATGAAAGCAAAAGGCTATGGATCAAGTGCTGGGCAATGTGATCAGAGCGAATAGTTTTCTGGGCTGGAATGGACATGATGGGCTGAATTATCCTCTTATTTTGCTGTATGTATGAGTCGATGATCCATCACCAGAATAGCTGATTCTACTTTTCAGGCTGTGCATCTGGTCTTAGTTTCCTTAATCGTCTGAGATTCTGATAACTACCCTTTAGATTTCCTCTTATATTTTGAAAAGCCTTGATCAAATCTTTCCTTAATTTTTAAAATTCCAGAGAGTATAATGTGAGTTTGTGTAACCTCTCCTCATAATTTAACCCTCGGGAGTCCAGTTGTCATTTTAACAAATGCTTATTGCATTCTCTCCGAGTCGATTAAATCCTACCTAAGGTATGGTGTGCAGAACTGTACACAGTCCTCCTGTTGTGGTTTAAGGTGGGGTATCTGCATGTATTTGAGTTCAAACATTCATTAGCTAACTGAATGGCAAGAATTTTAAGGGATGCAGATTTCATGAGATATCACAATGATTAAAACGATAAATTTGCACAGATTAAGAGCTTTAGTTAGCAGTAGTGAAATTAGAAAATATATTAGTTCATTGAGATGCTTAAAGTGTTCACACTACAAACTAAGATCACAAAAGCAAAATCTCTAGTTGCATTTCCACTGTCTTTTTGTTTATTCTAGAATGGAAATAATTAGTTTTTTTTAAACCAGAAGTAAATGAAATATTGTGATTTGAATTTTCACGCTATAACTCCTTAGCATGTAGGAATGAAATATCTACCAGAAATTCATCCCTGGTTGATGATGTACTTGATAGAAATCAGTGAAACTAAATTTCAGAGGCAAAATACACTAAATTTATCTTACTAAATAATACACATTGTTAGCAGTTGGGGATGAATTTCTCATCAATACTGTTTAAACATTGCTTTAAATGTCATTTTAAAATATCTTAATGACCCTAATATCTCCTATATGTGTGTAATATGTATATACAGTATAACCTCACTTGCAATAACTTGTCAAAACACTGGAAATACTGCTTTATTACAATGGTCCTGAAACCATAAGGTGCAAGAAAATACAATCACTGGATTTTTTTAACTGAGAACTTTCAAATGCTGACTGTAACTTCAACAGAAACTTGAATTGTCCATGTAATTGGTGTATTACATGTCAATCTATAGCTGAAGTTACACCAATTGATCAGAACTCCAGATGGAACTCCCAACCGAGCAATCTTTCCAAACTGCAATATTTAATAACTTCTCAAAATGTACCAAGGAATTAATGATTCTGATTCTCTTTTAATTTCAGTAATTTACCATTAGTGTTCAGCTGACACAGGAATGTGGGAAAGACAGAACATTATAGCTGAACATAATTCTCATTCCACCAAGAATCTATATAAAAGCATTTTCCAGATTTATAAAAGGATTGCGTTTATATTGTGCTTTTCGTAACCCCAAGATGTAGTTAACAGCTAATGAATTGCTCTTAATGTTTAGTCACTGCCTTAATGTTGAAAAAATAGCTCATCTGAACACATGCAGCAGTATATTAATGACCAGATAACTTGTTTTATTGATGTTAATTGTGGGATAAATATCAGCCAGAGTCCCAGTGATAACTCCGTGTATCATGAACAATTTCCAGAATTTGTAGAAAAACTTCAGGCTGTTTTTTAACCAAATCCAAGTCTGGCATAACTTAACCACCGTTTGATTTTGCTCAAATCATCATTTAGTTTTGTCCTACATTGCAAGATTTTGTTGTTCATGTAAAAGGTGAGACAAGGGTTAAAAATGATAATTTGCCTAAATATGGAAGCACAAGTGAAAATTTAGACAATCATCTTCTCATCACACAGTGAAAATGGGTGTATATACTTCATTGACACATGACACACACAACTCAACGTACTTGAGAATGCACTCATTTAGATTACTTTCCTATAAATTCAAACAACTAAATGTGATTCAACTGGCTGATTTTCAGATTAATGGTAACCAAATGGTCAGTGGACTGTTGTAAATAATGGAACATGCGGCATGATCCAAAACAATAAAAAAAATGTTATGTGGAATAAGATACAAAATAAAGTCTGAACTAGCTGGCTTAGATCTTGAATAAACATTAATGCTATTTTCTTCTTTTCTATGTCCATACTCACAGTGATGTTTCCCAGCTGCAAATCTGGAGTTTCATCGTTGATTGGGTTGATGATGACATAAAACGGCACTGCCATGGATTTATGTACAGCGTCACTAACAGATACCATAAAGTGGTCAGCTGTGGGCTCCATCTGGTTATGCCTACACTGGACATAGTTGATGTAACCTGCCCTGAGGTGCTGCAGACTGAAGGAAGCTATTAAAGGAACAGATTAGATCAAAGATCTCTGGTTTCAAATTGCATAAAAACTTAGGAAAATCCCTCCAAATAATTCACATTCATGTCACATTCCTTTGGGTAGGATCATGGGAAACAGTTGATAAATTTCTAATAGCCCAATTTAAGAGTCTTGCTGCAAAAATCAGTTGCATCAGCAAAGGAGGTGATTTTTAACAACTAGGACAAAGTAAACACATTATTTAGTAAGGAGAGTGCATGGATTTAATCTCATAAAAGAATAAAGATACTGAACTTCAGTCCTGTCTGATCAAACACATAATGAACAATTAATTTGATCTCTTAGGGACAGAATCTGTTGTATATAGCATCTGCTCCATTAACTTTTGGGTCAAAAATTCTATCACAAAACATGTGTCTTCCTGAGCTAGTCTCATTTGCCTGCATTTGGCCCACATCCCTTGAAACCTTCCCTATCCAGGTACCTGTCGAAATGCCTTTTAAATGCTGCAATAGTACCCGCCTCTTTAGCTTCCTCTGGCAACTTGTTCCATTTACCTACCACCCTCTGTGTGAAAGGTTTGCCTCTCAGGTCCCCTTTAAATCTTTCCCCTCTCACTTTAAACCCAAGCCCTTTAAGTTTTAAACTCCTCTATCTAGGGAAAAAGACAGTGAAATCCATCTCATCTAAGCCCCTCATGATTTTATAAACCTCCATAAGGTCACCCATCAGCTCCTTCATTCCAAAGAAACTAGTCCCAGCTTATCCAGTCTCTCCTTACAACTCACGCCCTCCAGTCCCAGCAACATCATTGTGAATCTTTTCTGCACCCTCCCTGGCTTAATCACATCCTTCTTAAAGAATGGCAATCAGAACCGCACACAATATTCTAGATGCGGTCTCACCAACATCTTGTACAGATGTAACATAAGATCCCAATTCTTGTACTCAGTGCTCCATCCGATGAAAGGCTTATTCACCACCTTGTCTACCTGTGTCACCACTTTCAGGGAATTATGTACTTGTACCCCTTGGTCTCTCTGTTCTACAACAAGTCCCAAGCCCCTGCCATTCACTGTGTAAGTCCTGCCCTGCTCTAACTTCCCAAAATTCATCACTTTGCACTTGTCTGAGTTAATTTGCATCTGCAATCACTCGACTGGCAACCCATTCACCTACCTAAATATTAACTCTCTCTGTCTCACAGTAGCTGCAGTGTGCACCATTTACAAAATTCACTGCATTAACTCACCAAGGCTTCCTTGACAACATCCCCCAAATCTGTGGCTTCTACCAGCAAATACAGCAGCAGCATGGGAACACCAACACCTGCAGGTTTCCCTCCAAGCCACCACATAGACTTGGAAATAGATTGCTATCCTACATTGTCACTGGGTCGAAGTCCTTATATTGTTCTATCTTACAGCACTGTGGGAGTAACTTAACAACAAGGTTTGCAATATTTCAATAGTGCTTCATCATTGCTTCGAGCAATATAGCATGGGCAATAAATGCTGCCTTTTAAGAGCAATCCCCATATCCCATAAGAGAAAAGTCATGTGTAAAATATGAATATTATGTAGAACTAGAGGATTAGATGCATCCAAGTTCAGAGAACTGAGTGGAGAGAATTTTTTATTGCATAATTAAAGCTAATAAGTACTTCTTGGGATAACAAAATCAAGCAATATGTTATTTATATTTCAGGTAAAAAACAAAACCTATTAATTTGAAATAATTTATTTGGTTTTTTATGTTTGTTCTCAATGTAGCCATCCCCAGCTTACAAACAGGTTTCATTTTTACAGATATCCATAAGTTGATCTTGTCCACAAGTTGGAAAATACACAAAATAACTCAATATGGTAACTGTACCTCCACTGTATTGTAAAGATTGACATCAAAAGCACACAAGACTGATAAAAAAGGACAATCACTAAAAATGGAAAAAGGAATGTATATACCTACATTGGAGTTTTGAATTTAATATTTTTAGAGTTTAATCTGGGCAAATGTAAGGCATTATACTTTGGGAGGTCAATTGAAAGGATAATGTATACAATTAATGGTAGACCCATTAATAGCATTGAGATACAGAGGGATCTTGAGGTCCAGGTCCACAGTTCACTGAAAGTGGCTACACAAGCAGATAAGGTGGTAAAGAAGGCATATGGCATGCTTGTCTTCATTTGTAGGGGTGTTGAGTAAAAGAGTAAGGAAGTCATGCTGCAGCTATATAAAACTTTAGTCAGACCGCACTTGGAGTATTGCATGCAATTCTGATCGCCCCATTATAGGAAGGAGGTGGAGACTCTGGAGAGGGTGCAGAAGAAGTTTACCAGAATCCTGCCTGGATTAGAGGGTATGAACTATAAAGGAAAGGTTGGAAAAACTTGGGTTGTTCTCCCTAGAGTGTCGGAGGCTGAGGTGAAACCTAATAGAAGTTATTAAAATTATGACAGGCAGAGATAGGGTAGACAGTCAGAATCTTTTCCCCGAGGGTAGAAATGTCAAATACCAGAGGACAAGCTTTTAAGGTTAGAGGCGGGAAGTTTAAAGGCGACGTGAAGGGCAAGTTTTTTTTTTACGCAGAGAATGGTAGGTGCCTGGAATAGGTTACCAGGGGTAGTAGTGGAAGCAAGCAGATTGGTGGAGTTTAAGAGGCTTTCAAATAGACTCATGAATATGAAGGGAATGGAGGGATATGGATGATACACAGGCGGAGGACATTTAGTATAAATTGGCATCAAGATCGGCACAGCATCATGGGCTGAATAGCCTGTTCAGTGCTGAACTGTTCTATGTTCCATGGAGCTCACTCGTATGTATGGGTGTCCAAAAACTGGGCATTCATAACCTTGGATGGTCTATAGATCATTATATTTTTGCAGTTACATTGGTTATTAGGCAGAAATATTTCAATGTCTGTTCTTTGTACTTGAGATTAAACTGCTATATCGTACCTATGTTTATTCCAGCATTGCTCTTCTCGTATCCTGGTGATGGTAGTACGTTCTCCAGATATCCATATTGGGGCAAACTTTCCAGTTCAAAGATTAGTTCCTCTGAGATAGTGTCCTCATCTGTGGCAGAGAGGAAATCCAACTGCAAACTGGTTTGTGATGCTTCATCCACTATAAACACGTCTCCTACAAAAGAAGGGATTATACTGTGTTATGCCACCAAATTAGCTTTATAATACCAATATAAAAGGAAGTCTCACAAGGCTGCAAAGAAAAGGGTACATTTATAAGGTGGAATTTGCACTGCATTCGAACTAGCAAGAAACCCATCAGCAATAGCTTCTTATCCCACACCCACAGCGTTGTTTCTGATGTCCCCTGAGCCTTCCTACTTTTCAACTACATTCTGCCCTCAATCACTCTCATTTTATCTACTGTAAATTTGAAATTACACAATGGTATCCCAACTTGCACTAAATGTCTTTCACCTGTCATCCTTGTGCTTTTATTATTTTTATTACAGATTTTACTTTTTTATACCACTGGGGGATTGGTTTCTTGGGGGAGTTCAGTAAAAGGCAGAAGAATGGCACCATGAGAGGAGGAAGGAGAGTGAGGAAGCAATAGCGTAGCAGATTCAATGGTCAAGATGAATCCTGGATAGTATGTTGTCTCCCTGGTGCCTTAAGGATGTCACTGAATGGCAGCAGAATGATAAGCAACAAATGAGGTCAAGGTATGAAAAGCTGCTAAAATATAAAAATTCAAGATGCTATATCATAATGCTCACAGCATTCCCAACAACGTAGATGTGCCCAGGACCTCAAGAAACTGCAGAGTTGTGGACACAGCCCAGCGCATCACGGAAACTAGCCTCCCCTCCACGGACTCTGTCTATATCTCTCGCTGCCTTAGTGAAGCAGCCAGCATAATCAAAGACCACACCCACCCAGGTCATTCTCTCTTCTCTCCTCTCCCATCAGGCAGAAGATACAGGAGCCTGAGGGCACGTACCACCAGGCTCAAGGACAGCTTCTATCCACGGTGATAAGACTATTCAATGGTTCCCTTATAGGATGAGATGGACTCTTGACCTCACAATCTACCTTGTTTGGCCTTGCACTTTATTGTCAACCTGCAACGCCCTTCCCTGTAGCTGTGACACTTTACTCTGTATTCTGTTATTCTTTTTACCCTGTACTACCTCAATGTACTCTGTACTAACTCAATGTATCTGCACTGTGTAATGAATTGATCTGTACGGACGGTATGCAAGACAAGTTTTTCACTGTACCTCAGTACAAGTGACAATAATAAACCAATACCAATACCAATAAAGTAAACAATGATCCAATTGCCTGCAGGGTGACTAAAGCTGGAATCTAATATTCCACATTTAGGAAGGACAGGCAAAAAGGAAAAGGAGGGTAGAGGTTGATGGTAGAATTAGATTTAGTTTGGGTCAAGTTAAGAAACAGCAAAAGGCAGAAAACATTGGTAGGGTTTATTTATAGGCCACCAAACAGTAGTTGAAATATTGGCAAGGCATAAATCAGAAAATTAGAGGGCCATGTAAGAGGATATTTTAACCTACATTTTAACTGGATGAACCAAATTTACTGCAATAAGTTGAAAGATGAATTCACAGAATGGATATAAGATAATTTTCTAGAGGAACAAATTAGGGAAAAGGCTATTTTAAGATCTAATTTGGCGCAATGAAGAAAGCTTAATTGATAACCTGGTCATAAAGGGGCCATTGGAGAAGTGTGACCATAAAATAATGGAATTTTACACTGAAATTGAAAAGTGATGTAGTTCAGTGTGAAAATAGAACCTTAAATCTTAACAGATTAAACTATGACGGAATGATAGGAGAATCAGCTGTGGTTGATTGGGATTTACAGAGGAAGGTATGATGAACAAAAGGCAATGGCTAGCATTTAAAGAAATAATGCATATTTTACAGAAAATATCTATTTCTTTAAGGCACAAAAACCGGACAAGAAAGGTGGCTGATCCATGGTTGATGGAAGCAATTAAAGATGGTTTTAATTACAAGAGCGAGGCTTATAAGATTGTCAGAACTAGCAAATGGCCTGAGAATTGGGAGCATTTTAGAACTCAGCAAAGGAGAATCAAGAAATTGATAAAGAAAGGCAAGACAGGATATGAGTACTTGCAAGAGACAAAGAAATGGATTGTGAGACCTTCTATAGATATTTAAAAAGTAAAAGATTCATGAGGGCAAATGTGCATCCTTTGAAGTGACAGGAGAATCTTAAATGGGTAATAAGGATAAAGCAGAGAAATTAAACAATTACTTTGTGTCTGTCTTCACAGCAACAAGAGATACCAGAGAATTAAGGATCCAGCGAGAATGAGGTACTGAAGAAAATAAGCATCAGTAAGAAAACAGTTTTGAGAATATAATGACACTGAAAGCCAACAAATTTCATGGATCTAATGATCAAGACCAGAGTTTTGAAAGAGATAGCTATAAAGATAATGAACACTCTGGTTATCATCTTCCTAAATTCTGTATGTTCCGTAATAGTTCCTATGGATTGGAGGAGACCAAATGTGACCCCACAATTTAAGAAGGGAAAAAGAGCAGACTGCCAATCTGTTAGTCTAATGTCAGTAGTAGGGAAGATGCTGGAATCTATGATGAAGGAGTAAGAACAAAACTTCTTGAACAGAATAATGGGATTTACCAGAGTCAGCACATAGTTATGAAAAGGAAATCATGTTTGACGCGTCCACTAGAGTTCTTTGAGAATGTGACTTATAGAATAAGGTGAACCCATCAGTGTGGTGCATTTGGAGGGATAAAAATTTTAATATCTTAGATGCTCCAATGTAGGGGCAACTATTTGCAGTGTAATTAAAAAATTATTTTTTCTTTTGCATATACTTCATCACGTCATTTTGAGAAAGGATAATTCTTAGCTGATATTCTTGATTCTGCTTAATAACATTTCATTAACTCCAGACAAAATTGTAGCTTTGTGCACTACTGTGAAGCCCATTTCAATAACTTCATACTCATATCTATTTATCTAAATCAAAAACTGCATGTGGGTGATTGCCTACAGCTCCCATATGGGGTTCAGCATCTGTGTTTGGTGGATACAATACTTCCAGATTCTTAACTCTGAATACAGTGGACTTGAAAACCACCCACATGTATTCATATTTCCTGTGACTTCACAATCTAGCAGATGGATTGCTCTGTCACTAGTGACCTTGATCAGCTTTCTGCATGAATGCAGTTTCAATGTTCCTTGTTCATACTAGCTCTTATATTCTCTCTAATGATATGACTGAATCACATTTCAAAAGTGTTATTGCTTTCTATATGGTCACTACCCAACATGGGCATAAGTACAATTTTATGTTAAACCCACATCTATGTAATAATTTTCTACTTCAACCTATTACATTGAGGTTACGCATTGGGTCTCTCCTCAGGATTAAAAGAAAATGTCTGTTTATGGGCATATTTTCTTGGTAAATATTTGTGTTGATCAAGCTCAGTATTAAGAGTCAAACATTTACAACTATTTGGGACTAGCATCAGTATTAAGAATTCACTCAATGGGCATAGATTTGTATAAAATCAAAGCTCCCTGTATCATGCAGCATTGGCAGTATCAAATTATATATTTTACAGTTATCAGATCTTCCCAAAATAGATACAATTGCATTGAATGCAGTTCATCTGCAGAATGATGTTGATGCCATGGGAAGTTAGAAGCTACACAATTAACTATGCTACTCAACTATCCTTAGTCTGAAAAAGACAAAGTTAATGCAAAACCATCAGGGCAGAAGAAGTTGGATGCATATTAACAGTGAAGTTGTTAGAAGGAATTCTGTCAAATATAAATTTGGTTTTGGAATGTGGGCTGATAAATGTAACTTGATAATGAATCATACTGCACTATGTCAGGGATTCTTAAAGGATATTAACTGAGAATAATGAAACTTAACATAAAGAGAAAAGACATGCAAATGTGCTTACACAATTTGGTTTGGGGACCATTGATTTGGGTGCTTTCTGGTCAATTCTGCTTGAGGGAACACAATGAATGCTATAGACTGCATTATGTTTTAATATGCTTTAAGTATTTAAGTGGCTTTTGCCTGTTTGAAGCCAAAGTGCTCCAAAATCACAGCAAGCTAGACATTAATAGAAAAACGTCCACACCATGATCACTAGCATCTATTCTCATCTAAAACAGATGAAATGGACACTAAGATATTTAGAATTGCATAAGATAGCAAATAGCTCATAATTTTATTTTAAACCAAATAATGAAATAAGATGAGGGGGCAGATTTAAACTGGTGAAATGCAAACTTAACAATCACACAAAAGATCATATGCAGAATACAATTTGAGATAAAATAGCAAAGAGCTATCCCTTGGAATCATTTAAGAAAATTAGATGACATAATAACCACATCAACATGATTTTGCTATTTTTCTAACACATTCAACAATTCTCTAACTACACCAAAAAATCTGTGATCATCAATCTATTTACAGACATACACGATTGCTGACTAACCAACGTTAATTGTGGGAGATTGATTGTTGACTGGCATTACAGTGATGTTAAGATCATAGATAGGGAGAGAGCCGTGGAGTGGCACTGGAGGTGGAAGAGGTCCATCATAACAGCAGCTATCCACTGTGCCACCTTCTGCATCAGAGACAATTACTGTTACAGTGTCCATGCAAGGACTATATCCTATTTCACCACCTAGAAAGAAGAAGAAATGATTAATGCTTGACATCATTGTGGGTCAATATTATCAACCAAAACTAACATCCCAAGCGGTACCCAGTTGATTTTGAATAAGTTTGTATCTCCCACTTATTAACATATTGTACTGCATATTGTTGGTTATGTTCATGGCTTAGCCATTCACAGGTAGGTACATCCCAGAATGGATCTGCTGCAAGTCTGGACAAGTTTAGTGATAATGTGGCACCTCATCCATCTCAATCTGACTCCTGGTCTGGAAAGGTAAGTTAGTTATCTCTTTATATTTGCATCATTATTTTAAACAGTTTTATTTATTTTATTTTTGAAAGTATTATTTACAGCATGTCGTCAAAAGCTGCCAGTGCATTCCAGGGTCTTACCAGGCATCTCAGTAGCATGCCTGTACTGAGAAGTAGTGAAGCCTCACTATACATCACCACCCAACTCCCAGAATCAGAATCAAGTTTATTATCACTGCCTTATATGACGTGAAATTTCTTGTTTTGCAGTAGCAGTACAGTGCAAAGACATAAAAAACTATAAATTACAAAATAAATAAATAGTGCAAAAAAAAGGAACAAAGAGGTGCTGTTCATGGACTGTTCAGAAATCTGGTAACAGAAGGGAAGAAGCTGCTGCTGAATTGTTGAGTGTTGGTCTTCAGGCTCCGGTACCTCCTCCCTGATGGTAGTAACGAGAAGGGGGCATGTTCCGGATGGCGCCTTCTTGAGGCACTGCCTCTTGAAGATGTCCTCAATGGTGGGGAGGGTTGTCCCTGAGATGGAGCTGGCTGAGTCTACAACCCTCTGCAGCCTCTTGCGATCCCGTGCATTGGAGCCTCTTTATCAGGCTGCGATGCAAGCAGGCAGAATGCTCTCCACTGTACATCCGCTGAAATTTGCAAGAGTCTTTGGTGACATACCAAATCTCCTCAAACTACCAGGGGTGGAGCATCAGCTCGATTGGTCCTCTGCATCTTGTCCAGGTAAGCACAAGTAAGCGGGTGCCACAGGCAGTGAGTCCGGGTGATGGGGCTGAATCATCCCGATTCAGTCCATTATTTAGAACACACAGCAGAAAATGAGCCTACACGTGATGCATGAAGGCTGTGGGGTCAACTTATGTATGTAGCAGCACATTTAAAAAGCTGCCCCTATGTTTTAAAAGGCAACTCACAGATTTTATGGATTTGCAAGTTGCTACAGGCAAACATGAGCTAGGCAAAATGAAAATTTCAGGGAAGAGTAATAGAATCTTATGTCATCTTAAGGGAAATGCATCAAAGATGCCTTGCCATCTTTAGGGTAGAGGAGAAATCTGTGCAAAGCCCCATTTGCCTCAGGAAAGGTGAACTCAGTTTCCTCATTAATCAGGTTTACCAAGTTTGCGAACTGTTTCTCCATGACAACTTCTTGTCTTGTAGCACTCTGAGAAATGGAATAAAGCCCAGAGTAATATCCATCCAAAGAAAATGAGATGCTTAAAGAGGAATTTAAAATTTCAGGAAACACCAATGGATCAAAAATGACAAAAATAAAAATTGGATGTTAGTGCAAATAAAGCTAAAATGGGAGAAGCATTAAAACAGAAACCAATAACAAAAAATTCAACTATTTTCAGAAAATCCAAAACCCCAATTGAAGGAAGATAAATTGCAGCAGGAGGAATATACTTCCTTAATTTAGTTTATTTGATGCCAAATATTTGTAGTATAAATGAATGTGAGTGAACATTTAAGAACTGCGTATATCGTGTAGTATGACCTTGCTACTTACCTAAGTGAGCTAAATCCTACACAGAAGAGCTTACAGACACTACACTAGTTTGGGATGTTGCTATTTAAGCAAGTAGCAAGTAATCAAGTGTGAAGTAACAAAGAACAGGGTTTTCTAGGTAAGGCTGGAATGACGGCAGGCAATGGACTTGGAGAAATTGTTGGCAAGCATAACAAATAAAAGTCTCAGTGCAGGGAACGAGTAGCGATGTTCCTGAAAGCTAAAGATATTAATGTTGTCCCTGGAGAGGTCACAGCACAGAACCATTGCTGGGTAGACCATGGTCAGGAGACATTGGAGACTGAAAACAGAATAGAGGACTTACTGCCTGTGGTGAAGGTAATCCGTTAGAACTGAGGACACCTGGACTGTAGACTTCAATGTTGACTTAGAGAATTTTGCAGTTAAGGACTTCTCAGAGTAGAAGAAAACCCATAGACTGAATATTAATTTGATAACAGTGTATTCACATGCAAATATCAAAACCATTGTATGGTTGCCTGTACATAAATATTTTCTGAGGAAATAATATATGCAGAGACACAGGAACGCTTTAGATACTGTACTTAACCCAATTCTCCCTCATTTCACCCCATTCTGGTAGCCACCCTTACTCCTCAAAGCTCATGAACTTCATCAGAATAATACCACCCCTTCCAAAAACCTTCCTTCCTAGCAACATACCAAGCAACTTCCCCAACCACCAACATCCACCTCTTGCCCTGCCTAGCAAAATCGCTCACTTGTCCCTTTTTCTCTATCAAAGTCCTGACCCGAACCTTCTTATAGCTTCCCAATCTCAGGCCAACCTCCCAGCTTGATCCATCAACCAAACTCCTCGTCAAACTCCTCCACCAACCTCCTGGCCCAACCCTCTTTCCAATCCCCAGATGCTGGCCCTCATCCGACTCCATCACTAAACTCCTGATCCAAATATTCTATGAACCTCCCAGCTTGACAATTCTTCTGATCTCTGACCGAACCCCTCCAGCAAACTCCTGGCTTCCACTACATTTCTGTGTCACTACGCTATCCGCAGCATGACCAGCCCACCAAGTGTTCCTGATTTTCTCACTAGTTTTGGAAAGAAGAGCTTGCAAAAGGAAGATCTTTCCTGGCGTAATGACTATTCAACATAGCATGACGTCTTGGGCTCTTGCACCATTGACTTTTATAGCAGCAGGATTTCTAGTGAAATGGTTATTAGCCCACCACTCACCAACAGGTCATTCAAATTCTAGTGATTTATATTTTGAATAGGCATATTACAACACCTGGAACTCAAAATCTGAGTTGGACAATTTTATCCAATGATTCTTATCATCTCAAAGCAGACAATAAAACACAAAATATTTGAAGTACTCACCAGATCAGGCATACCTGTGGAGACAGAAACAGAGTTAATGTTTCAGGTCAATGGCTTTTCATCAGAACAGAGCACCTTGCAAGTTCTGATGAACGATCATCGACCTGAAACATTAACTGTTTCTCTCTCCACAGATACTGCCAGACCTACTCAAATGTTTCCACCCGAAACATCAACTGTCTATTTCTCCCATAGATGCTGCCTGACCTGCTGAGTTTCTCCAGCATTTTGTGTGTGTTGCTCCTGATTCCAGCATCTGCAGAATCTCTTGTGTCTCCAATGTTTCCAGTATTTGCTGTTTTTATTTCTGATTTTGCTGATCTCATTTACACTTTTCCATTTATTCCTTTACTTGCCTCATTAACACCCCCATGCAACATCATCCATTTTCTCTCTGAATCTCTTCTTTATTGCATGTTATCAGAAGCATTGCCTTTTGTTTTTGCTCTCTTTGTTTTCTCTGTATCTTAATATGTTTCATATTACAAACTTTCTCAGTTCTGCAAATCAGTGACCTAAATGTAAACTGGTTCTTCCTCTGTTGAATATTTCATGCATTTTCTACTTACATTTTAATAAGGCATTGTCTAAGTAGCGCAAAGGCAATTTTACATGACTTTTTTGATTGACTGGCATCTGACGAATGGCTGCATTTTGAATACTTGTAATTTCATAGAATTTCTGGCTTTTGTTTGTTAAAAAATAAATGAGACTCTTCTAAGAAAATGTCACATACTCTTTAGCAAATAAATCAAACAAGCAGACTGCATCAATTTCCCAGTTAGGATCAACGGTTCCACAATACAACTTTCCTACCAGTATGCCAATAAGAAATTGACCCTTCGATGATATCCAGTTGTGAGAATTTGTCAACAATGACATTGTTCCTTTGTACCACTCCATATAATGGTGAACGAGCAATCATGTACATCAGCTTCATATCGTCACTGTCAGCATCTGTAGCATAAAGGTACTCCGAGGTAATCAAGACCCTTTCTCCCTCATGACATTGTAGTCCAGATTTTAAATGTGGCTGTAGCTCTGGAGGTTCATCATTAATTGGTATAATCTTGAAAAAAAAATCAAGGAGTTCAAGTTTATCAAATACAAGGACAGAATTTTCTTTGTTTGCAACCCTAACACACCTAGCACCCTCATTTCTCCCTCCATCCCACACATACACTTGCAGCAAAAACGCACACACAGCAAACTCCCTCCAGTGGTCATAATAGGAAGATTTTGATACTGGGGATCTAGTCTCAGATCATCTTCAGATGGAGAATGTCATAGAGTTATAGAATCTTACAGTGTGGAAACAGGACCTTTGGCCCAACTCATTCATGCCGACTGTATTGCCCAGATAGCTGGTCCCATCTGCCTGCGTTTGGCCCATAGCCCTCTAAACCTCTCCTATCCATGTACTTACTCAATGGCTTTTAAACATTGCTATTGTGCCTACCTCAACCACGATTTCTGGCATGTCGTTCCAAATACGCACCACCTTTTGCGTGAAGAAGCTGCCCCTGATGTCCCTTTTAAATCTCTCGCCTCGGATCTTAAACATATGCCCTCTTATTTTTAGCACCCCCTCCCTGCGAAAAAGACAATGTGTTTTCATCCTGTCTATGCCCCTCATGATCTATCATGCCCCTCATACCTCTATCAGGTCATCCCTCAATCTCCTATTTTCCAGGGAATAAAGTACTAGTCTAAGCAACCTCTCCATAGAACAATACAGCACAATACAGGCCCTTCAGCTCACCATGTTGTGCCGACCTTTAAACCATGCCTAATACTATCTAACCTCTTCCTCCCACATATCCCCCTACTTTAAATTCCTCCATATGTTTACCTAACAATCTCTTGAACTTGACCAACGTATCTGCCTCCACCACTACCCCAGGCACTGCATTCCATGCACCAACCACTCTCTGGGTGAAAAACCTCCCTCTGATATCTCCCTTGAACTTCCCATCCATTACTTTAAAGCCATGCCCTCTTGTATTGAGCATTGGTGCCCTGGGAAAGAGGTGCTGGCTGTCCACTCTATTCCTCTTAATATTTTGTATACCTCTATCATGTCTCCCGTCATCCTCCTTCTCTCCAAAGAGTAAAGCCCTAGCTCCCTTCGCCTCTCCTCATAATCCATACTCTCTAATCCAGGCAGCATCCTGGTAAATCTCCTCTGCACCCTTTCCAACGCTTCCACATCCTTCCTATAATGAGGCGACCAGAACTGGACACAGTACTCCAAGTGTGGTCTAACCAGAGTTTTGTAGAGCTGCATCATTACCTCGCGGCTCTTAAACGCAATCCCACGACTTATGAAAGCTAACATCCCATAAGCTTTCTTAACTACCCTATACACCTGTGAGGCAACTTCCAGTGATCTGTGGATATGAACCCCCAGATCCCTCTGCTCCTCCACACTACCCAGAATCCTGCCGTTAACCTTGTACTCCGCCTTGGAGTTTGTCCTTCCAAAGTGTACCACCTCACACTTCTCCGGATTGAACTCCATCTGCCACTTCTCAGCCCTTGTAATTTATGCTGCCAAGTCCAAACAACATCCTGGTAAATCTTTTCTGCACTCTTTCTAGTTTAATAACATCTTTCCTATAACAAAACTGTACACAATACTCCAAGTAAGGCTTCACTAATGTCTTACATAACTGCAACATAACTTCCCAACTCCTATACTCAGTGCCCCAACTGATGAAGGCCAGCGTGCCAAACGCCTTCTTCACCACCCTATCTAACTAAGACACCACTTTCAGTGAACTATGCACTTGCACTGCTAGGTCCCTCTGTTCCATAACACTCCCCAGGGCCCTACCATTCACTGTACACATCCTACCCTGGTTTGATCTCCCAAAATGCAATATCTCACATTTATCTGGATTGAAAGCCATTTGCCAATCCTCAGTCCACATACCCAGCTGATCAAGATCCCCCTGTAATTTTTCATAACCTTCTACACTGTCTACAACACCAGCTATTTCTGTATCATCTGCAAACTTACTAACCATGCCTTGTACATTTACATCCAAATTGTTTATATAAATTACAAACAACAAAGGTCCCAGCACCGACCCCTGTGGCACACCACTAGACACAGGCCTCCAGTCCGAGAAACAATCCTCGACCATCAACCTCTGCTTCCTACCACTGAGCCAATTATGAATCCGATCAGTTATCTGCCCCTGGATCCCATGTGATCTAACCTGCCAGACTAGTCTCCATGAGGGACCTTGTCAAATGTGATTTTGATCAATTTCTACATTTGTTTCTATGAATTGTTCTGGGCTCCGTATTATGAAAAAAATTGCTAACAGAACTGAGCAACTATATCTATCAGGTAAGATTGAACAGGTTGGGCTTTATGTTTCAGAAAAGAGAAGACTGAGGAGTTTTCAACAACATGCCAGGTTTAATGAGGTTAAGTGGAGAAGGGTTTAATGGGGTTTTGTGGACGGGACCATTAATGGGGGCCATAAATACAATTCAATCATTACTATCTCCAGGGGAACTACTCCACCTAGTGTGGTTAGAAGATGGAACTCATTTCCACAGGAAGAAGTAAATAATATAAATGCATCTAAGATGGAGCAGATGAAGACGAAAGAAATAGAAAAGTATGTTGATAATTTTGATGAAATAGTCTGAGAAAAGATTAATATGAAACAAAAATTCTGCATGAACCTGTTGGCTCAAATAGCTTATTCCTGTGTTGTAAATACCTTGTAATTAAAACAAATACTGCTAAATCCTTCACTAAAATATTTTGTGCACTGGTTGGAACAAAAATATTAAACTATGTATCTGACAATATGTTTGTAGGAATCAAATGCCAGTTCAGTGTTGTGCATCTAATTTCATGGATTCCTGTCATATGTCACAATTTATAATAACACTTTTCTTTGTCCTTACCTTTACTCTCAGCGCCCCATCTGCAGTGTTAAATCCATCTGTGGCTGTAAATACGACTAAATCATTCAGTGTCTCTGAATCATCATGTTTGTACCTGTGAACGGAGCAGAAATCATGCCACAAATCAAACCAACTGGGTGCAAGGGAAGCATAATAAAACAGTTCAAGTGCTTCGTTCACATCAAGGAATATGTTTAAGTTAGGTTGATACCCCAAAATTGCTTAAAACATACAAATTAATGTGTTCTTATTTTGTACAAAAACTGTTGAGAAAGTACATTCCAATTTAAGCACATCTTGGTCCACCATCTTCAGAAGATGTACATGATGCATTACTTTAACTAGGCTACAACACAACTGTGATCAGAGGGCGATAATTGGGAAACAGTTGCACCCACCTTAACAGGCCAATCACTGAAAAAATTCATCTGAAAGTTTGTGTTGAGTGATTAGATGATGGTGATACAGCAGTTAAGTTACTACAAATAATCCAGAGGCCTGCAGTAATAATCCAGAGACTCAGGTTCAAATTCCACCATAACAATTGTGGAGTTTAAAGAAAAATCTATTTCTTGGTAATGATGACCACAAAACGCAGTATGTATCACTTCATACTTCTTTGTATTAAATCACATCTGCCACTCAGCCCACATATCTATGTCTCCTCACAGCCTACTACTGCAATCCTCCTCACTGTTTACTGCATTTCCACACAGGTTTGCACAAGTTTGTAAATTTTACTCTGTATACTCATGTCAAAGTCAATAAATTATGTTAAAAAAACATAGTGGTCCCATCAATGGATGGGATCAGCACTCTCCATCATTCTCCATTAAGAAAAACATTTACCACAACTCTCCATTTCCTTCCTTTAAGCCAATTCTCTACTCGTGCCACCACTTACCCTTTCATTTCTTGGGCTTCTATTTTGCACACCAGCTTTTTGTGAGAGACTTCAAATCTTCTGAAATTCCCTTACACATCATACCCGTTGCATTCCCATCATTAACCTTCTCAGTCTACTCAAAGGATTTAATCAGGTTACACAAACATAATTTACCTCTAATAATGGAGTGCCTCCTGCCCTTTACCAATTTCTCCAAGTGCTTATTAACATTTTCTTTGATTATTAAACTACTGCCCTGAAGTTTCCCAAAATGTCCTTATACCCTTTTTGAACGTTTTCCAGTCTTCTGCCAGCTCCCCTACATTGGAAGACAATGGCAAGCCCATCTGTTTTCTCTTCCCTATCTCCCTCCACAGCCCAGAAAACATTCCATTTGGATTAGAGTCACAAGAGAGTGCAGATGCTGGAATCTGGAGCAACAAACTATCTGCTGGAGGAATGCAGCGGGTCGAAAGGAATTGTGGGAGGAAAGGAATTCTTGATGTTTCAGGTTGAAATCCTGAACCAGGAATGAGAGTAGAGAGGAGAGGTGGCCAGTATAAAGAGGAAAACAGGAGTGGTGAAACAGAAGTCTGAGGTGAAGAATGTGGTCAAAGAGCTGGAGAGCAGTGGAAACCACAGAGGGGGAGCAGTGAGAGAGGGTCTCACAGTACTCCCATCAGAAAGAGGAGGAAAACTTCTTCAAAGTCAGCAAACCGAGAAGAGACTTTGCAGTGGAGTAGTACAATGGAAACACAAGAGACCTTGTTTAATTTAACCTTTCTCATACGTGATCCTACACTTTATTAAAGTAACAAATGTGCCAAGGTGTTTTACAGGCGAGTATCCAAACAAAATTTGATCCTGAGCCAGATAAGAAGATATTAGAGCATTTAATCAAATGCTTGGTCAAAGACTAGGTTATAAGGTGGATCTTAAAGGAAGAAGGAGACCACAAAGGGATTTAAAAACAAAGATGTGAGTTTGAAATTTGAAAAGCTGCTTAACTCAGACCTAAAGCAGTCCAGTCAGCACAGGGGAGACAGGCGGACGGATTGTGTTTCACTCTCCAGGGATTCTGCTTGGATTGCTGAGTATTTCCAGATTTTTCCTGTGCATATTTCAGGTTTCCAACATCCACAGTACTCTACATTTGCATTAGAAAATTCTGGCTTGGCAGACTGCAGGTTATGTACCTAATTTTAAACCGACTTTAACATTCTGGAAGTAGTTAAAGAGACAACATCTAATCTTACGAGAACAACTATTAAATACATCGCTCACCTGACTTGAAAGGATTTGAGGTCATCCAGCATAAACATGTCACCCTCCAGCATGATGTTTCCCTGCAACTCAATCTCTCCGTGTTGTGGTTTTTGTCGTAGTTGGATTCGAAGATCCTCATCAATTGTATCCTTGTCTGTCACCATCAAATTGTCTCTAGTGATCGAGCAGCCCGAACCTTCCTCTGCTTTTATTTCATTTGTGAAAATCTAACAAAATAACCAACAAAAGGTGCCTTTGTGTTTTTGAAAATGCAAGAACACAAGTCCAAATTCAAAAAAGGTGAGAGCAGCTCATCGAACAGATGCGAAAGGGGAAGACAGAAAAAGAAACAAGGTGAAGTAAACATGAATATAGGCACCTGAAAGATATTCGTATTCTTGTACGTTAACAATTAGATGCTAAACAGGCGTAATAACGTATATATTGTGTTTCACCAAACATATGTCCAAATCTACTTTGGAGGACGCGAGGAGAGAAGAAAATCAGAGCACAAAAAGTTAGGCTTTTATTCTGGGTGGAGTCCAATGGAAAGAGGGTGGGGATATCATTTTGACTTGCTGGAGAATAGGATAGGATGATTAGAATTCTGAGAATTATGTTAAGGTGGAACTCTGATGAACATTGAGGAAAAATAGAGAGAAATCAAAATGAGATATAATGTAGCAGTCAACAATGGTTGCTGCAATGTAGGAAAACTTAAGCAGTGTAGATGATGGATTGGATATTGTGCCTGAAGATCAACTCTGGTGTATTCAAAAAGGATATTGCACCAGGATGAAGTTTTTAGGAAGAGATGTACATGAACCTAATGTGCAAAGGCATCACTAAAATAGTGGAAGAACAAAATAGGAAACATATTAGACACATAATTTGGAGTCCTATATTTTATAACATTATAGATATACATCTCATTTTTTGCATATGATCCAGCAAAAACTAAAATTAAAGTTGTCATGAAGTGTGATATCCACAAGGTAGTGCTGCTACTATGAGCATGGGGCACAAGCATTTATACATCTCCTACTCTTCTTTCTACAGTTGCATGCACACCTAGAGTGCCGAGACCATCTGTCCTGTAAAACACAGGACCTCAACTGACACCAGATCCTCTGTCAAGGTTAGCAGCTGAGGTCCCCAGTGGGACATCCCCAACCTTTGTGACAAGATGAAACACCCATTGATAGTCAACAGCATTTTGATTTTCCATCTGTTCTGCTATACCTGTTCATTTAGAAATAACATGCAAATGATCCAACCAAAGATTTACTTAATTTGTTATTCTTCACACCAAAATTCTCATTCCACACAACTTATAATGAAACAATCAACATGTGGTTCGAACACTTTCATTATTTAATTCCTCTGTGACTATCTAATCTTTTTCATTTGGGGTACTTCTGAGGTTTCCTATTTACTCCTCTGTACATTTCAACAGGTCAGGTGGGAAAGTCTGATAAATGGCCAATGTCATTCAGTGAAGGTGAATCTAAGGTCAGAGATGTGGAAGCGGAAGTAAGCTGATAGTTATTTCACAGGATGTTGCTGCCTTGTTTCTTTACAACCTTAAATGGGCTGAGTTTCCATGAGTCCCCCATCTCTCTTGACGTCCAATTAAAAACATACACTTTTCAAATGTTTCTTAATACTAAAGAACAACTAAAGATCAAATTGTTAAAATGAGTACTTTTAGAAAAAAAAGCGAGTTGTGTGTTTTAAATACATGATTGGGCTTGTGTCATAGTAAATCTGATCATTCCGGTTCACATAATCTGGAATCCTGGATGCATAAAATGGCCTTTAGGGTCTGGATTGTAAATAACTGAGCAGATTGTGGAGAACAAAATAGGTAAGAAAAGGTTTTAAGTAAAAAATATATGTTTTTTAAAGTTCCATTTCACATTGTTAACCAGTAAAGTGGCAGAACTCTCCAATACCTCAGGTGGTTGGTTGTCCACAGGCATAACAGTTATGTTGAAGACAAGTTCTGTCAAGGAACCTCCCTGTTGATCATTGACAGAAAACACAAACTGTACCAATAGAGGATGAGGTCCAATATCCCCTTGAGGAGGCATGTATGCTACTTTCATGTGGTTCACAGCATGCTGGAATATAAAGTGAACAAGTTGAATCAAACACAGAAAACCTCATGAGAAGGGAAATTATTACCATGTCAGGAATTCTCCATTCACTGCATACCATATTTATAGTTCAGCATGCTACTGATACATATACAGGAAAAGTATGTTCAGGGGAATAACCCATGTGAAAGGTTCAGATGATTTATCCATTCCTTGGAACATTCAGTTCCCTTTTATTTTTGTAAACCACCACAACATTGGTCATTTTGCAAATTTGCGTGGGTGCAGAAGGGGTGAAATGTAAATTGGCCAAAAGTGCATTTGCTTAGCACAAAGTTTTCAATGCACTACGCAAACCAAATTGATCTAAACCCCAATAAGTAACCATTGCACGGTTTCTGAAGCATATCTCGTACACAAACTTTGAGTGCATCTCAGAAGAGAGCATGGATGGTCAAGTAAACCCTGACAAAAAATCTGAAGTGCAAAATCCAAAAGGTGGACTGATGTCTAACCTTTCTGAATTCTCCTGCAACCAGGCTGATGCCAAACAGTGTTCTGTTTTCCTTCAGACCAAATGTGGAGGTCAAGAACTGGAAGCCTGATATTTGAGGGGCTCCATAAATTCTGTCTGAGCTTGCTTTTTGCAGTGGGCACTGCAGATTCATTGTCCAATATTAATGTAACACCAGAAACAGCAGTTCCGATTGAAAGGCCCAACTTGACTGGTATCAAGGACAGACATCATGGGCAGCATCTGACAATGTGAGGGAGCATTGGGTTTCATTAGTCACCTTGTGCTCATCTTCAACTGGTCAGCTCCTGACTAGCAAGATGCTGGCCCAGTCCACTTACTTCAATGGGTGCTTGGAGCTCAGAATCTTTGCTCAAAAAATGGAGCAAATCTATTGCATCAGGCAAACAAAAGAAAACATGGAAGATGCCAACTCTTTGATTTCAAGCTGGAAAGTCAGGACCATGATGATTTGCAGCTAGTTGACAATACCCCACAAGACTGCTGTTTTGGTCATGTTCATGGACACTAACCATTTTATTCCACTTTTTTTTAATCATTTCCCAGGATCTGGGCCTCATTGGAGATTTGAGCATTTGTTGTTATTCCTTAACATCCCTTGAGAAGGTGGTGGTGAGCTGTTTACAACTGAGGGCATTTAAGAGTCAACCAGATGGGTTGGGCTGGAGTCATATATAGGCCACAGATCAAGTAATGATTGCAGACAATGGTGAACCAGATAGGATTTTTATAACAATCTGGTAGCTTCTGTGGTCACCATTATTAACATGAGTTTTTTTTAATAGCTAAAATAAACACTCTGGTAATTTAGGAACCAAATGGTTAAAATAATTGTAGGATGGTGGCACCAGCAGCAACTTGAAGAAGTTAAGGAAGCACATGTTCATATGGATAAGGACTGGAAATGAGGCTGTATAAAGACACAGGCCTCCAGTCAGAGAAACAACCATTTACTACCACTCTCTGGCTCCTCTCACAAAGCCAATGTTGAATCCAATTGATTACTTCATCCTGAATGCCAAGTGACTTAACCTTCTGGAGCAGCCTCCCACATGGGACTTTGTCAAAGGCCTTGCTAAAGTCCATGTAGACAATGTCCACCGCCTTTCCCTCATCAACCTTCCTGGTAACCTCCTCGAAGAATTCTATAAGGTTGGTTAGACATGACCTGCCAAGCACAAAGCCATGTTGATTATCCCTATTCAGACCCTGTCTATCCAAATACTTATATATCCTGTCCCTTAGAATACCTTCCAATAATTTATCTACGACTGACATCAGGCTCACCAGCCTATAATTTCCTGGTTTATTCTTAGAGCCTTTCTTAAACAACGTAACAATATTAGCTATTCTCCAGTCCTCCGGCACCTCACTCGTGGTGAAGGGTGTTTTAAATATCTCTGCCAGGGCCCCTTCAATTTCTGCACTAGCCTCCCAGAAGGTCCGAGGGGACACCTTGTCAGGCCCTGGGGATTTATCCACCTTAATTCACCTCAACACAGCCAGCACCTCCTCTTCTGTAATCCGGATATGGTTCATGATCTCATTACTCTTTTGCCTCAGTTCTATAGACTGTGTCTGTCTTTAGTGTAGACACGGATGCAAAAAATTCATTTAAGATCTCCCCCATCTCTTTCGGCTCCATGCATGAATGACCACGTTGACCTTCAAGAGGATCAATGTTGTCCTTTGCTATCCTTTTGCTCTTAATATAGCTATAGAAACACTTGGGATTCTCTTTCATCCTGTCTGCCAGAGCAACCTCAAGTCCTCTTTTAGCCTTCCTGAGTTCTCTCTTAAGTGTTCTCTTGCATTTCTTATACTCCTCCAGCACCTCATTTGATCCTAACTGCCTGTACCTGATATGCGCACCTTCTTTTTCTTTACCAGGACCTCAACATCCCTTGATAACCAAGCTTCCCTAAACCTGTTAGCCTTGCCTTTTATTCTAACAGGAACATACAGATTCTGTACTCTCAATATTTCACTTTTGAAAGCCCCCTACTTACCAAGTATCTCTTTGCCGGAAATCCTAATCCACACCTGCCAGATCTCTTCTGATGCCATCAAAATTGGCCTTCCTCCAGTTTAGAATCTCAACCCGAGGACCAGTCTTATCCTTCTCCATGATTATCTTGGAACCAATGGAATTATGATCACTAGATCCAAAGTGTTCCCCTACACATGCTTCTGTCACCTACCCTGTCTCGCTCCCTTAGAGGAGATCCAGTATGGCGCTCTCTCTAGTTGGGATCTCGACATATTGATTAAGGAAACTTTCCTGAACACATTTGACAAACTTTATCCCATCCAATCCCTTTACAGTATGGGAGTCCCAGTCTATATGTGGAAAGTTAAAATCACTTGCTATCACAATCTTATTTTTCTTGCAACTGTCTGCTATCTCTCTACAATTTTTTTGCTCTAAATCCCGCTGACAGTTGTCTAGTTGTTAGACAAGGTCATTGTCTGGTGTGTTTTTATCATGTACTGCATTTAATTGCCAACAATGCCATAAGGTTTCCCAGAGACAAACAACATCAGGACACTGGCAGTAGCTGGATCTAGTCAATACCATACACTACTCTCAACAGCATCTTCAACACACACATAATGCTACCTGTGACCCAGATCACTCCGAGTTTGTACCAATGTCAGGATGTAACCTTTGAAACTTTTGCATTTAAAGCAGAAAGGCCATTCCCACACCAAAGTCAGCCATATTATCCAACCAGATAAGAAACATCAGTTCCTCAATTCCATTATAGATATCCACTCCAGCATTCCCATGCAGAGTGGAGAATAGACAACATTTAAAATACTGCAATGCTGCAGTTGTACAAGTTGGTGAGGGCACACTTGGAGTACAATGTACAGCTTTAGTCATTCTGTTGTAGGAAAGACGTGGTTAAACTGGAAAGAGTGCAGCAAAGATTTACGAGGATGTTGCTAGGACTAGAGGGCCTGAGACTGAGGGAGAGGTTGGCCAGGATAGGTTTTTATTCCTTGGAATGTAGGAGAATGAGGGGTAACCTACAGAAGTGCTTAAAATTATGAGAGGCATAGGTAAGATGGATGGTAATAGTCTTTTCCCTGGGGTAAGGCAATCCAAACCAAGGGGGCATACATTTAGGGTGAGAGGGGAAAGATTTAAATGGGACCTGAGGGGCAACTTTTTCATGCAGAGGGTGGTGAGTATATGGAATGAGCTGTCAGAGGAAGTGGTCGAGGCAGGTACAATAGCGTTGTTTAAGAAGCACTTGGATAGGTACATGGAGGGAAAGGGCTTGGAGGGATATGGGCCGAACACAGGAAATTGGGACTAGCTCTGTGGACAACGTAGTCGGCACATACCCGTTGGGCTGAAGGGCCTGTATCCATGTTGTAATACTCTACGACTCTGAAAATATAGGAAACCAGAACAAAAAAAAGTTGAGGCCAACATCATTGCAGTGGAATCTGTTATTAATATCAAGTTATCTGCCTTCATTCACTACAACAGAGTCCCAAGTGAGAAGATACTTAATTCATTAAGACCTGTTCCGAGCAAGATCCAGCAGGCTGCTTGGTGATGCACCAATGACTACTGGCCACAACTCTGTCAAAGCATCCAGTTGTTCTCCAACATGGGACCAGGTGTACGATGGGATCAAAAAGGCAATTGGACAAAAGAAAGCTGCTCCATTGCAAACAAAGTCAGAGCAAGTCACCAGCCAGCCTAATAGACAGATGGAGAAGTGGGCAGAATATTATCTCAAATGTATTCCAGGAAAATCACCACCACCAAGGTGCCCCTTGGCACCACTGTCATTGAAGAGCTAGATACGGAACCCACAGGGTGCAGTTTAATAGATTCAAGGTGATGGCTCCATTCCACCTGAATTTATCGAGTATTGGAAGCCTACACTGCTGCAGCATCTGCTTGAACTCTCTGCAGGAGGGAGGGGAGTGTGTCCTGGGGTATCTCTGCAGGAGGAAGGGGGTGTGACCCGCAGTATCTCTGCAAGAGGGAGGGGAGTGTGTGCAGGGGTATCTCTGCAGGAGGGAGGGAACTGTGTCCCGGGATATCTCTGCAGGAGGGAGGGGAGTGTGTCCTGGGATATCTCTGCAGGAGGGAGGGGACTGGCACTGTGTCCCAGGATCTCTCTGTAGGAGAAAGATTGTACCAGCAAGAAGGTATTTTCCTGCAGTGTATTGGGGAAAACGTATTTGCCCGTTGCCCTGATCAGGTCTTGACTGAACACACTATGTCCAAATCTGTGAGTGGTTTATGAACTAGGAGATCCATGTGATCTTCTCAGTTTGTCAGTTGCAGGTGAAATGCCATGAATAAAGGAGATCTGATACATTCCCTTCACTGACCTCACCAAAGCATTTGATTGGGTGAGCTGGGGCAGGTCAATCCAACCACTGAAAGGTATCTGCCTGGTGAGGTTGCCAATTGAGATCTATTCTTTTCATGACAAATGAGTAAGATTAGCAACAACTGATAACTTCTAAGCCTTCCAAAGTGCACAGCAGGTCAAATGTTTGCGTTCTGATACCAACACACTTCGGCACATTCTTCTCACTGCTGCTGTGATGAGCCTATTTGCACACCAGAACAATGAAAAGCTGTTCATTCTCACTTACCTGAGAGCCAGGTCATCGCAGTGGAGCTGCCTCATGTTGAAGATGCCATGCTAGCATCAGGTGCCAATGGACAGACTCTCCCACCCATGTAAAGTGCTCACATTGACCCACAGCATCACGAAGGCAAATGTAATGGCCCAGGATGCTGCTATACTACCGTGAATTAGTATTGATAACGTGTTACTGGAGGTTGTTGACAGCTTCACATATCAAGGCTCCACAATCCCCAGGAATCTGTCACTTGATGCTGAAATCAACACACACATTGCAAAAGCTTCAACTGTTCTCCCCCAAGCTCAGCAAGAGTGTAGACTGACTGCAAACTGGCGGAAAATACCAGACTGTGAGTGCACTCCTTCATCTTTAATGCACTCCCCAAAAGCAGTTACCTCTGGCGAATAAACAAAAGGCATGAAAAAGGGTTTCATATTTTCCACCTTTACTGCCTCAGATACAAATCATGCATCTGCTGACAGGACAATGTCACCAACTTAGGGGTACCAGAGCATGCTAATTCCATCAGCGTGCTTCCATTATTAAGCCAATGACATTTGCAGTGGTTTGGCTGTGTTCATCAGATTGACGGCATCTATATTCCCAAGCATATTTTTTCCAGGGTGAACTAACCACTGGGTCATGACTTACTGGATCTCCATATCTCCACTTTGACCAACTCTAAGCGAGATCTGAAACTGGCAGGCAGCAATACAGACAACTAGGAGCTGGTGGAGAGGACCTCTGGAGGCTCTGCGTTCAACAGTGCCTCAGAAGAGACGAGGTGAAACAAGGTTTAACTGGCTGAATGAAGACCCAGAGAAAACAGAGACAAGTGAAATTTGCACCTTCTCAACCCCTGGCTTCATCTGCAGCAAATGCAGCAGAGACTGCCATGCTAGAGTGGAGCTCCTGACCACACTAGATGATGTTCAACAAAGAGTTGATTGCCAAGCTGCAAGCCACTGTCCTCCAGGACAGAAGACTGCTAATGGTGCACAAAGGCCATCGGGCAGGCAGAGAGGCATCAAGTGCTATATGAGTCTTAAGTCACTGGCACAAAACAGTGAAAGTCAGTCACAACAAAGTAGACCCTGACTGGAGAGGTCAGGTGAGCTTCTGCATTAGTTAAAGGTGACATTGTTTCTTTTATCCATAGCCATAGAGTCCAAGGCATTGATGTTGTCAAGTAGATTCTCTAAATATTTTTGTTGTTATTTGCTACCACCCTCCATCTTCAATCCCCCCAAAAATTGCTGTTGATGTTGTTTGGGATACCGTTGATGGAGTCCTCAGCTGGATACCACTGGGACCGGACTAAAACTTGTGTCCAAACTGTCCCTTGTTTGAACATCCCAAAGTCATTTCCTCACCGTCTTGGCCCCCATGTCCTAAACCCCTGTGTCCCGGACTTCAGATCTGACCCACCCTATCTTCTCCCAGTCCTTTCTCTACAACCTATGACCCACCTGATTTTGAAAATCAAAAATCTGCAAATGTTGGAAATCTGAAATAAGAACAGAAAATGCTGGAAACATTCAGCAGGTCATGTTGAATGCTGCTGAGTTCAACATGATTGTCATGCAGAATCAACAGAAAGAGAAACAGAGTTGCTGTTTCTTTATTGATGTTATCTCTCTCTCACTGCCCTAATGAATCTATCAACTCGGATTGGAATTGGTACAGTGAACACTTGTCTTGCATACCATTCATTCAGATCAATTCATTACATAGTGCATTGAGGTAGTACAAGGTAAAACAATAACAGAATGCAGAGTAATGTGTTAACAGCTACAGAGAAAGTGCAGTGCAGTAGACAGGAAGGTGCAAGGTCATAAAGAAGTAGACTGTGAGGTCAAGAGTCCACCTTATCATACTAGGGAACCAGCTGGTTACCACTTAAGATTGGTGCTTGGACAGATAATGTCTTCTGACTACATTGCTCCTACATCTACCTACCCAAGCAACAAATCTATCTGGTAGCCAAGGCTTTCAAAGTAAGTGTTCGCTGATACTTGCCACTTGCTGCCTGTTGATGTGAAGATCAGACTAACTTTTTTGTCTCTGGATCATTACAGATGGCAGATACATATCACAGTTCACATCTTAATGTATGATGGTCTATTGAGTACCTTATGGAAAAATAAAAGAAAACATCAACTGCACTAGTTATATCCACTCTGTTACGTCAAAACTCTCCAGGTAATATGGTCATAAGGAATTTGCCCTTCACCAATACACGCTTGCTCTCCTTTGTTAGTCCATATTTGTATACTTGTCCGGATGGCTGTTAATTTTATCCTTCATTATTCTTTCTATATGTTTCCTACCCACTGACCTTAAATTGCAGAAAATAAATAAAACTGCAGAAACTGAAAATCTGGGTTCTGATAATGGGTTACTGACCTGGAAGGTTAACTATTTCTCTCTCCACAAACAACTGTCTGATCTGCTGAGTATTTCCAGCATTTTCCGCTTTTATTTGACATTAAGGATCAGCTTCATTGATTGCAAGGTTTATTCCTTTCCCTTTTTTGAACGAAGGTGTAACATTTGCGATCATTTGGCACATAGCTTTGGCAAATCTTCTTCCTTGATAAACACTAAAACAGCCTTCGTAGACAGCTTCACCTTCTGCTTCTCCATTTTGACATTTAATCAGTTACACTGCTCCTATGACAAAAGACCTCTGGAAACTTTTTTTTATATGGAAGCGACCAATCTATCTTTATCTTGTTTCCTTGTTCTCTCATTTTATATTATCTGTGAATTTTTTTTATATTCAGGCCAAGTCTCCCTGTATTATCAAGCAAACATCAAACATACACCTGCTTTTGATTTTTAATCCTACTCTTTCTCTGATTCCTTTTCTGCTCTTAGCTCTGATTTTGGTTACCTTCCTTATCTTCCTTGTTGGAATGTACTCAGAACCAAGTCATCTGGACCTTAAAGCCACTATTATACTTGCCTAACGTCATGCCATTCAACATGCATTCTGAGTTGTCCTCACTTCTGTCCTGCTGGGAATAGTGGTTTTGCTAGTTGTAGAAGCACTGGCAGGATAGGGAGTCACCCCAAGGTAGTACAGTACAGCACAGGAACAAGCCTTTTGGTCCAAGATGTTGTGCTGAACTAATTAAGCTAATGACACCTAATCCCTTCTGCCTGCACATGGTTCATATCCCACCGTTCTCTGCATATTCATGTGCTTATCTAAGAGCCTCTTCAATGCCTCTATCATATCTGCCTCCACCACCACCCCTGGCAGCGCTTTCCAGGCACCCACCACTCTCCGTGTAAAACATCTGCCTCGTACATCTCCTTTGAATTTACCCCCTCTCACCATAAATACATGCCCTCTGGGTTTAGACATTTCAACCATGGGATAAAGATATCAGCTATCTATGCCTCTCATAATTTTATAAACTTCTATTAGGTCTCCCCTCAGCCTTTGCTGCTCCAGAGAAAATAACTCTAGTGTGTCCAACCTCTCCTTATAGCACATGCCCTCTAATCCAGGCAGAATCCTGGTAAACCTTTTCTGCATCCTCTTCATTGCCTCCACATCCTTCCAATAATGGGGCAACCAGAATTGAATGCAATACTCCAGATGCAGTCTAACCAGAGTTTTATAAAACTGCAACACAACTTCCTGACTCTTGAACTCAATGCCTTGACTAACAAAGGCAAACATGCCGTATACCTTTATTACCACCCTATTGACTTGGACAGCCATTTTCAAGGAGCTATGGACTTGGAGCCCAAGATCCCTCTGTACATCAATGCTATTAAGGGTCCTGTTAAGACGGTGAAGAATTATAGGATATTACAAAACATTATCAATTGCACTTTATTGTCTACCTGCACTGCACTTTCTCTGTAACTGTAACACCATATTCTGCATTCTGTTATTGCTTTTTCCTTGCACTACTTCAAAATACTTATGTTTTGAAATGATCTGTATGGATGGCTTGCAAAACTAAGTTTTTCACTGGGACAATAATAAACTAATACCAATAACAGCTAAAACTGCATTGCCTGCATATTCCCCTTTGTCACAGAATTTGGTACATAAGACAATTATGTTCCTTCGCACATGGCAAGAAGAAACAGAAAGAATCGATAAATATTGCATGGCTCTAAGACAACTTGCCTTAAAATGTGAAGCTTCTGAGCTTGAGCGAGAGATCGTTGAAGAATGTACGTCAATACTAGTTTGATGGAAATCTTTTCAAAAGTTTACTAAACCACATAAGCTGCTTGAGTTAGCAAAATCAATGTCATTTGATGCAGAAAGATAAAACATTTCACTTGAAACTGTCAGCAGAGAACAGCAGAAAAGAAAATCAACCATTTTACAAATGTTTGTCATTCTGCAAACCCAATGCATCTGAACTGCATGTAGCGATTTCCAGTTTTAACAAAGGTCTTTGACCTGAAACATTAACTCTGTTTCTTTTCCCACTGATGCAGCCTAACCTGCTGACAATTACCAGCATCTTCTGTTTTTATTGCATGTAGCAAGTGATGAAGCCAATGCAGATATCAACAATAATTATGATCCTGAGTACATATATCTAAAATACTTTACAATCATCAGTAGACCCAGAAATAGGTGGAAACTAATATTTGCCACTTGCAAATTAATTAGTTGATACAGCAATCTGCCATTGTGATTGGTGAAGAAATCTTTAATTGCTGTCTTATTCTGTGAAGAAATGCCAGAATATTTTTTTATTATTGTATCATACCATTACTAGTTCAGGGAACGCTTTCATTACCTGTGATGGATATTAACAGTCCAGGCCCTGGAAGCTTATTGCTAACCTCAGCTTTTTAGCACAGCAGAAGAAACTGTCCAAGGTTCAAGATGCTTATCATTAAATAGTTTAAATCTCTAACTAGTACTCTTTGCTCATCCTCTTGACCTGATCAAGAGAAACAATACTGTCCACGTTGACCCAACTAAGGGTGTAACCTAGTCAGGAGCAACATTGTCTATGTTAACTTGATCAAGATGCTCCATCTAATTGACCTGATCAATGCAGTTATGAAGCATTGCGTGCAAATAAGTTCATTACTAGATGATTGGTTAAAAAATGATATTAGAAGGCAGTTGGATTGTTAAGAGTTACAGAGATGAAGATGTAGAATCCACTCCTCAGCCTCGACTCAAGAAGGATCTCTTCCCAGAGCCTCCTTTCTGCAATGGACAACTTGTTCTTCTGCAACTTCTTGGTTTGTGTTTCTATTTTGTAAGAAGTGTACTTGTGTTTTGCAATTCCTTTGCATAATTATAATCTCTGTTAGAAAATACTGCTCAAATAAGATGACCTCCATTTAAAATAAAATATGTTTAATCAGCTTCGTTAGCTGGAAGTATCTCCTCCTTGGTTGGGAGAGAGACCCACCACTCGAAATGGTGATTATGACAGCTAAACCCCTTCAGAAAAGAGACTAAAGTAGTCAAGTAAATTAGTCTTTGAAATATAAATTAATACAGTATAACCTCCCTAAAGTGAGGGTACTAGCAGACACTTACAACTGATTAGACTTAAGGTCTTGACTTAAGTTTAGGACTCTAGAACAGGTACACTCAATATCATCACATACAAATGACACCCAAGAGCATTAACACAATGTTCAAAGTAACCTCTGGTAACTGTGATGCCTTTCCGCATTTCAATACACTGTCAGCTCTTCAGATTATAGGGATCACATATGTAGCGTCCACAACTGGTAGGGTCAGTTGTAAAGTGGTCACAGAACACATGTCAGTGTCCGAGAGGATAGCATTAAGCAAAATCAAGGCTGCAATAATGCAACATGTCATCTCATCAATTCAGTCAAAAAAAACCATGCCCTTTTCATAGATACGCTCAAGATCTGCAAACTTCTTGATGAACTCATGATTGCATCTATCACAGATCTTATGCAATGAGACAATTGCATTGCCATCACTCACGGAATATTTTAGAGACATTGCTCATGAAAACCATCAAGGATTTGATGACCATACCAGCATTTGGATAGACAGAGTCTGATTAGGTAGTCAGCATGGCTTTGTGCGTGGGAAGTTGAGCTCGATGAACCTCTCTGCGTTTTTTTTTGAAGAGGTAACCAAAAAGGTAGATGAGAGTAGGGCAGTGGATGTTGTCTATTTGGACTTTAGCAAGGCCTTTGACAAGGTCTCGCATGGTAGGCTGGTCTGGAAGGTTAGGTCCCATGGAATCCAGGGAGAGCTAGTTAGGTGGATTCAAAATTGGCTCAGAGGTAGGAAGCAGAGGGTGGTGGTTGAAGGTTGTTTCTCAGAATGGAGGCCAGTGACTAGTGGTGTGCCTCAGGGGTTGGTGTTGCGACACTTGTTATTCATTATTTATATAAATGACTTGGGTGCAAATGCACAAGGCTTGATCAGTAAGTTTGTGATGACATGAAATTAGAAAGTGTTGTTGATAGTGAAGAAGGTTATTGTAGATTACAGGGGGATCTTGAGCAGTTAGGGAAGTGGGCCGAGGAGTGGCAAATGGATTTCAATACAGATGTGTGAGGTGATGCATTTTGGAAAGTCAATCCAGTGTAGGTTTTCTACTATGAATGGTAGAGCACGAGGGAGGGTAATGGAAAAACTGGACTGAGGAGTACAAGTGTATTGTTCATTGAAAGTGGCTTCACAGATAGACAGGGTGGTGAAAAAGGCGTTTAGCACACTGGCCTTCATCAGTCAGGGCACTGAGTATAGGAGTTAGAACATTATGTTGCAGTTGTGTAAGTCGTTGGTGAGGCTGCACTTGGAGTACTGTGTACAGTTTTGGTCACCCTGTTAGAGGAAAGACGTGGTTAAACTGCAAAAAGTACAGAAAAGATTTACAAGGATGTTGCCTGGACTAGAGGGCCTGAGTTATAGGGAGAGGTTGGCTAGGCTAGGTCTTTATTCCTTGGAATGTAGGAGAATGAGTGGTGATCTTATTGAGATGTTTAAAATTATGGGAGACATAGAACATACAGATAGAACATAGAACAGTACAGCAAAGAACAGGCCCTTCGGCCCACAATGTTGTGTCGACATAGCTATTCCCTCCTACCTACAGAATGCCCATATCCCTCTATTTTCCTCTCATTCATGTGCTCATCCAAGCCCCTCTTAAAAGCCCCCAATGAATTTGCCTCCACCACCCTAACAGGCAAAGCATTCCAGGCACTCACCACTCTCTCTGTAAAAAATGTACCCCTCACGTCTGTTCTGAACCTACCCCCTCTCACCTTAAATGCATGCCATAAATATTACTCATCAGGGAAAATGTCAAGGCAGTGCTTCGAGAGGACATACTGGAGGGCTTGACTACTGAGGCAATTTGGGTGGAACTGAAGAATGTAAAAGGGATGACTACGTTGATGGAACTATAATATAGACCTCCCAATACTCAGCGGTATTTAGAGGAGCAAATTTGTAGAGAGATAGCACACAGTTGCAGGAAATATAAAGTTGTAATCGTAGGTGATTTTAACTTTCCACATGTTGACTGGGACTCCCATACTGTAAAATGACTGGATCGAGTTTGTCAAATGTGTTCAGGAAAGTTTCCTCAATCAAATGTAGAGGTCCTAACTTGAAAGAATGCGATATTGGATCTCCTCTTAGGGCAGGTGACAGAAGTGAGTGTAGGGGAACACTTTGGATCTAGTGATCATAATTCCATTAACTTATGGAGAAGGATAGGACTGATCCTAGGGTTAAGATTCTAAACTGCAGGAAGGCCAATTTTGATCATATTGGTAGGGATCTGGCAGGTGTGAGTTGGGATAGGTTGTTTTCCGGCAAGGACATGCTTGGTAAGTAGGAGGCCTTCAAGAGTGAAATAGTGAGAGTACAGAATCTGTATGTTCCTGTAAGAATAAAAGGCAAGGCTAACATGTTTAGGGAACCTGGGTTATCGAGGGATATTGAGGCCCTGATAAAGAAAAAGGAGGCACATATCAGATATAGGCAGTTAGGATCAAATGGGGCACATGAGGAGTACAGAAAATACAAGAGAACACTTAAGAAAGAACTCAAGAGGGCTAAAAGAGGACATGAGGTTGCTCTGGCAGATGAGGTGAAAGAGAATCCAAAGGGTTTCTGTAGCTATATTAAGAGCAAAAGGATTGCAAGGGACAAAATTGGTTCTCTTGAAGATCAGCGTGGTCATTCATGCATGGAGGCAAAAGAGATGGGGGAGATTTTAAATGGATTTTTGGCATCTTTGTTTACTCAGGAGACAGACACAGAGTCTATAGAATTGAGGAAAAAGAGTAATGAAGTCATGGACCTTATCCAGATTACGGAAGAGGAGGTGCTTGCTGTCTTGAGGTGATTTGGGTGGATAAATCCCCAGGGCCTGACAAAGTGTCCCCTCAGACCTTGTGGGAGGCTAGTGCAGAAATTGCAGGGGCCCTGGTAGAGATACTTAAAATGTCCTTAGCCATGGGTGAGGTGCCAGAGGACTGGAGGACAGCTAATGTTGTTCCGTTGTTTAAGAAACACTAAGAATAAGCCGAGAAATTATAGGCTGGTGAGCTTGACATCAGTCATGGTTAACTTATTGCAAGGTATTCTAAGGGACAGAATATATAAGCATTTGGGTAGACAGGGCCTGATAAGGCATAGTCAACACGGCTTTCTGTGTGGTAGGTCATGTCTAGCCAACCTAATAGAGTTTTTCGAGGAGGTTACCAGGAAGGTTGATGAAGGGATGACGGTGGACATTGTCGACATGGACTTTAGCAAGGCCTTTGACAAGGTCCCACATGAGAGCCTGCTCCAAAAGGTTAAGTCGCTTGGCATTCAGGATGAAGTAGTCAACTGGATTCAACGTTGGCTTAGCGGGAGAAGCCAGAGAGTGGTAGTAGATGGTTGTCTCTCTGATTGGAGGTCTGTGACTAGTGGTATGCTGCAGGGATTGGTGCTGGGTCTGTTGTTGTTTATCTTCTATATTAATGATTTAGATGATGATGTGGTAAACTGGATCAGCAAATTTGCGGATGATGCCAAGATTGTGGACAGCGAGGAAGGCTATTAAAGTTTGCAAAGTGATCTGCACCAGATGGGAAAATGGGCCGAAAAATGGTAAGTGGAATTTAATGCAGACAAGTGTAAGGTGATGCACCTTGGGAGGACAAACCAGGGTAAGACTTACATAGTGAATGGTAGGGCACTGAGATGTGTGATAGAACAAACGGATCTGGGAATACAGATCCATAATTCCTTGAAAGTGGCGTCGCAGGTAGATAGGATCGTAAAGAGAGCTTCTGGCACATTGGCCTTCATAAATCAGGGCATTGAGTACAGGAGTTGGGTGTTATGTTGAAGTTGTATAACATGTTGGTGAGGCCAAATTTAGAGTACTGTGTACAGTTCTGGTCACCAATCTACAGGAAAGATATATATAAACTTGAAAGAGTGCAGAGAAAATTTACAAGGATGTTGCAGGACTTGAGGACCTGAGTTACAGGGATCAGTTGAATAGGTTAAGACTTTATTCTCTGGAGCGCAGGAGAATGAGGGGAGATCTTATAGAAGTATACAAGATTAAGAGAGGTATAGAAAGGGTGATTGCATGCAGGCTTTTTTCCCTCAGGTTGGGTGAGACTAGAACTAGAAGTTGTAGGTTTAAGGGTGAATGGTGAAATATTTAAGGGGAATCTGAGGGTGAACTACTTCACTCAGAGGGTGGTGCGAGTGTGGAATGAGCTGCCAGCGGAAGTGGTGGATCCAGGTTCAAATGTAACATTCAAGAGAAGTTTGGATAGGTACCTGAATGAAAAAGGTATGGAGGGCTATGGTTCAGGTGCAGGTAGATGGGATGAGGCAAAAAACCAGGCCGGCATAGACTAGATGGGCTGAATGGCCTGCTTCTGTGCTGTAGTGCTCTAGGACTTTATAAGGTGGATAGTAACAGTCTTTTCCCCAGGTTAGGGCAGTCCAAAACTAGGGTGCCTAGATTTAGGGTGAAGGGGGAAAAAGTTAAAAGTGACCTGAGGAGCAACTTTTTCACCCAGAGGGTGGTGAGTATATGGAACGAGCTGCCAGAGGGAGTGGTTGAGGCAGGTACAATGGTATCATTTAAGGAGCACTTGGATAGGTACATGGATGGATGGGGCCTAGAGGGATATGGGCCGAATGCAGGAAATTGGGATTAGCTAGGTGGCACTGTGGTCAGCATGGACTTGTTGAGCTGAAAGGCCTGTATCCATGCTGTATTGCTCTATGACTCCAAGGAATTGCGAAAACTAAGCAATCATTGACGGAAAAGGTATGGCTTCCATAAACATAACATCAACACATTTGCGCCATGTTAACCAACCACCAAAGAATACAAGAATTGATACAAATGATGGAGTTACCCAATGGGCTACGGGTTAACATTAGTGTTGATTTTGCAGCTCTACACACAAGTGATCAATCGTTTATAATTGCTGATGGCAATAGTAGATTTTCTACTGCAGAATTTGTCAGCCCTATATCTGGAAAAGTTCCCATCCCAGAGTTTGCTCAGGTCTGTGTTTTGGTTGGTGTTCTGTAAACTGTGAGGACGGACACTGGACCATTACTCAACAGTGATGGCTTCAGGAAGTTTGTAGCCAATTTAGGCTTCACACAATGGAAAATCACAGTTTGCTGGCTGAGCACCCGTGGCAAAATGGAGAGAATTATGCAAACAAGAAAGTCATCCATACTACTCATGACCAAGGTGGCATAAAGCCCATTCAGAGAAATACGTGAAATTCAGATCCACGGCATTGCAGCCTGGAGGCATACTGCGAAACGTGACAACCACATTGGCAAGCAAGAAGCTCCACGTGATATGCAGCCAGACTACAAGCTTCCTGAAGTCATCTCCACTGAACAGTGGTCCAGCATCACAAAAGGATCCATGATCACTGCCTCAAATGATTTGCTTTGCATCACACAAAATACATCATTCTTCACCCCTACACGGGCAGTCAGAACACCATCCAGTGTCACTGAATCCAAAATGGCTAGCCTCAAGGTCGAAAAAGAAACTAAGAAATCTCAGTTGATGCAAGAGCCAATGCTCTCACATCTGGAAATCATTAAGTCTTATCCATTGTGCAAGGACAAACCACCCTCACATCTGCCGGATTTAATAACAAATGATATAAAGACTACAAAAATCCAAAATGTTTCTTTTAGTTGTGGAAGGATGTCATTGTTATACTATGTCAGCACATTTTCTTTCTAAGAACATTGTGTATATGTCCTTTTTAAGTCTGTGTATAGTTTTGTGTATGTCCAGTATCTGGCTTATGGCAAAAAGAGAAACAACCCTTGTCTACACTCTCAGCAGTGAGTCTGTATAATTAGTTAAAGCTACAAGGGCCAAGGCATTGCAGCTTACCTTGTCCAATCCTAAAGGCAGGATGACAATGTACAGAATGTTGTCTGCACTTACAGTTGAATGAAGTGCCCGTGCCACCACGAAAGTGGGTGCAAACACTGCTGAATAGTCTGTGCTTTGGTTAGACATCACAACTGGCCATCCAGGAACTGAGATTATTTGGACTCACAGAGCTCTGAGTAAATAGTTACACTGCTGGACTGCACAATTCAGTAACATTATCACCATCCAGGAGGAATTGAACTACTTATCTTTTCATCAGGGAGTCTGTGCAAGTAGGGGCTGGAATACTGTTTCAAAAAGAGTGCACTTAAGGAAGGTGACTATATGATGAGATCTCATCTATTCTTTAAAGTCTTGATGTGCTTCCTGCACATTCCTGCACTCTTTTATTATCATTATGTAAGATACAATGCACATTAAATTCCAGGGGAGATGAATTAACATATATCGAGCAGGACAGTTTGCCCCTTGAAGGCAAACAGCAGCTATAATATTGTACTTTCTAACAAGCACATTATCTTTGATTGTTGAGAAACTGCTGAGAGCCATCAGTTCTGGTAAAGATATCTTTATTAGTCACATGTACATCGAAACACACAGTGAAATACATCTTTTGCGTAGAGTGTTCTGGGGGCAGCCCACAAGTGTCACCATGTTTCTGGCGCCAACATAGCATGCCCACAACCTCCTAACCCGTACGTCTTTGGAATGTGGGAGGAAACCAGAGCACCCAGAGGAAACCCACACAGTCACGGGGAGAATGTACAAACTCCTTGCAGACAGCAGCCGGAATTGAAACCGGGTCGCTGGTGCTGCAATAGTGTTACGCTAACTGCTACACTACCGTGCCTGCCCTTAAAGAATTTGTTCCTCCCTGGCGGGGAATTGAACCCCGGTCTCCCGCATGACAGGCAGGGATACTAACCACTATACTACCGAGGACTTTTGTACCTTTTGTCTAAGCGGTAGGGTTCATTAGCACTGCCAATGGCAAGCAGAAGTTACATGCACCATTCTTTCCTAAGCATTTTAACAGTGACTGTTTTGGAACTCAACTGAAGAGTGTGGAAATTATCTGCTGACCTCCTGGTAGTAGCACCTCCTCTTCAGCAATCACAAGACAAGAGCACTGAAAACAGGAGCAGGAGTAGGCCACCTGACCCCTCAAGCCTACCCTGCCGTTCAAATGATCATGGCTGCCACAGGGCTCAACTTCTCTTTTGCAAGTTCCCCATAACATTCAATTCTTTCAAAAATGTATCGGCCTCCTTTTTAGATGCCTCTAGTGATCTAGCTTCCACAGCCCAGAGATGCAGCACCCTCTGCAAGGAAAAAATCTTCTGTGTCTCAGTTTTAAAAGATCACCCTATTAGGTTCTTGCTCAAATGACCACATCCTCAGGTTCTTGTTCAAACTATTCAATCCATTACTATTCATCCCCCACCTTCCCCTGCACCAATTCTTCCAACTACACCTATAACGTGCAACTCACTGATATTTAACTTGCCTATACTTTCCTGAACTACACTGTTATGGACCACACATTGCACTATTCTCACCTGCACATGTATCCTGGAATAACTATAATATGACTCCAAGCAGTGTAATAGTTGCTTTAAGACTCCCAAAAATTGCAATAGGCTTCATTAGGATGCTACTCATTGGTTTTACATTGAGAAGCATTTTATGATTTGCATTGCTGTTTTTATTAAACTTTTAAGTTTAATAAAAGTTTTAAGTTTCCATGTTTGAGGTTACATTTTAAAGGTGAGCAGTAACTCCTTATTTCACTGAGTGATTGTACTTGTCAACATTTAGATAACATTTCAGTGCTCAAAAACAGAAATATTTTAAGGGTTGCCTCAGGTTGTTGGTTCTACTACCTGCTTTTATGAGATCTTTCTCACCTCCAGAAGGCAATTGACGAGCAATAGCCTAGATGTTGATTTAGGATTTAACTACCAAACACATACTTTGAAGCATTTAAATAAGGAAATAAGAGCAAGTAAATCATACATAATATTAAACACTGCAGAATATGATAAAAATATCTATAATATTATTGTTAAGCACAACTATTATGCTATATATGCACAAAATTCATCTTCATATGCAAGTTATGATTTTTTAATCTTTTTTCGTTCACTCTGAAAATTGTCTAGAATATATTTAAAAATTTGACACTCGTGTACGACTCATAAATAAATAAATTGCCTTTTATGACATGCGTCTCTTTGATGCTTTTTCCAACATTGTAATATAATGAACTAAAACATCAGTCTGTAGTTAAATATAGCTTTTCACACCTAATGTAGTGCAAGAGAGCTAAAACAGATTTCATCAAGGTAATTCTCAGAGAAAACTATGTTATCCTATTAAATATCAAAGATGAAATCAGTTGCTGGAATCTACCATGAGTCATGTATCTAATTAGAATAAAACTCTGATAAATCAGCATGCTTAACTTTAGCATTGCCAATTTCTGGACTATTGGATGCTATTCCTATTAATATGCCAATACATTTTTAATTCACCTTTTTTTAAGATGTTACACAGAATTATAATAAATTTTCCAATGAACCTAATAACTTTAAAGGGAATGAAGGTAATGGGACCCTGGTCAGTTTAAAGAGAATGTGAGAACCATGGCCCCAATGAGTCAGAAGGAAGCACAAGGACTGGGGCTCTGGTGGGTTGGGAGGGAGGGTGGGAACCATGGCCTCAGCAAGGTGAAAGGGAGTGTGGAAACTGGAGCCCCGGTGTTCAGTGGGAGCATGGCAATCACCAACTGGTGAGCCAGATGCTGAACCATCAGGAATAATTGGACAGTTGAGTTTTACTGTAAATAGGTGCTCATAGATTACAACTTACATAGCAGCTCGTAGAAAGCTTTGTATGGATGGCTGATTGTGCACTATATATATATTGATTGAATTACTTCCTTTCCATTCCTCTGGAGAAACTTAACCTACGGGAGCCTGAATAAGAGTGCGCAGTTGAAAATGCCATGAACCTTTGAGAAAATGAAAATGGCACTGAATGTTTTGTACTGCTGTTCAGTGCTAAGGTGCAAATATTTGGTGCATGCCTAAGTTACAGTGACATGCAAAAGTTTGGGCACCCCTGGTCAAAATTTCTGTTACTGTGAATAGCTAAGCGAGTAAAAGATGACCTGATTTCCAAAAGGCATAAAGTTAAAGATGACACATTTCTTTAATATTTTAAGCAAGATTACTTTTTTATTTCCATCTTTTACAGTTTCAAAATAACAAAAAAAGGAAAAGGGCCCAAAGCAAAAGTTTGGGCACCCTGCATGGTCAGTACTTAGTAACACCCCCTTTGGCAAGTATCGCAGCTTATAAACACTTTCTGTAGCCAGCTAAGAGTCTTTCAATTCTTGTTTGGGGGATTTTCACCCATTCTTCCTTGCAAAAGACTTCTAGTTCTGTGAGATTCTTGGGCCATCTTGCATGCACTGCTCTTTTGAGGTCTATCCACAGATTTTCAATGATGTTTAGGTCGGGGGACTGTGAGGGCCATGGCAAAACCTTCAGCTTGTGCCTCTTGAGGAAGTCCATTGTGGATTTTGAGATGTGTTTAGGAGCCTTATCCTATTGTAGAAGCCATCCTCTTTTCATCTTCAGCATTTTTTTGTTACAGACGGTGTGATATTTGCTTCCAGAATTTGCTGGTATTTAATTAAGTTCATTCTTCCCTCTACCAGTGAAATGTTCCCCGTGCCGCTGGCTGCAACACAAGCCCAAAGCATAATCGATCCACCCCCGTGCTTAACAGTTGGAGAGGTGCTCATTTCATGAAATTCTGCACCCTTTTTTCTCCAAACTTCCCTGTGTCCTCACCACAAAATTCAGCATCAGAAGTTTGGAAAGGAACATCTAAACAAGCCTGATGCATTTTGGAAACAAGTCCTGTGGAATGATGAAGTTAAAATAGAACTTTCTGGCCGCAATGAGCAAAGGTATTGCTCATTGCCCCAAACAAGAATTGAAGACTCTTAGCTGATTACAGAAAGCGTTTACAAGCTGTGATATTTGCCAAAGGGGGTGTTACTAAGTATTGACCATGCAGGGTGCCCAAACTTTTGTTTTGGGCCCTTTTCCTTTTTTGTTATTTTGAAACTGTAAAAGATGGAAATAAAAAAGTAACATTGCTTAAAATATTAAAGAAATGTGTCATCTTTAACTTTATGCCTTTTGGAAATCAGGTCATCTTTTACTTGCTTAGCTATTCACAGTAACAGAAATTTTGACCAGGGGTGCCCAAATTTTTGCATGCTACTGTACATGTTAATGAGATAATTACTGCACCAGTGTTCCATACCAATGAATTGTGAACTTCTGTCAAATAAGCTTGGAATCCATTTGAAACATAAAACTTCATGTAAATGTTTATTTTGAGCCATAAACTGAAGTGTGATCTTTGGACCTCAAATTCATTAACTTAATGATCATTTTGATTTAGATGCACAGGATTGGCCCTGAGAAATCAAATATATTTCTTTAGATTGCCCAGATTCAAAGCAATCTACACTGTTAGTCAGCCCCTTTTCTTTGAAAATCCAACTCAAAGGAAGCTTAGGTTAATGAGTGGAGTACTACAGAAGAGATCAGTAGTAACAGTGATGATAAAAGTGATTCTTCAACCAAAAGCTCTTAATGCACTTCGTACATTTTACGAAATGAATAAAATCCCTAAGCATTTTTTCCACTTCTGTCAGCAGGAAAGACAGGTTCTAGTGTACAACAACATGAACATTTTAGTGTTCTACAGCAGGTTTATCACCTGATTGCAAAACTGAAATCAAAGCAAAGAACATATCTCAGGTAACAAGCATCACAGTATATCATTGGAATACTGCAGATACCACAGTTCCACTGCAAGTATCATGGAATCTTACAGCACAGTCTTACAGGACATTTAGTGAATCATGCCTCTGTCAATTCTTTGAAAGGGCTTCAAAAAAATCATTGACCTGAGAAGTTAACTCTGTTTTTCTTCCACAGATGCTTCCTGACCTGTTGAGCATTTATAACAATTGTATTTAGATTTATTTGAAGGAGATATTCAGACATTCCCCTCCAGTTCTGCAACGTTTTTATTAATCCATTCAAAATTAAAAATATATTGAACATTTTTGAAAGCAGTGTCACCTACATGGATTGAATGGAATATCTTTGTGTTCATTTTATAAATAACTGATCACTCTGCTTTTTTAGTCGACTGAACTTCCATAAAAGATCACAAACTACTCGATATATAATGCTATGGTCACAGTCCATGGAAGAAATCAGAACTGTTTTACCATCATCATAAAACAGAGCAATCTGTGACCAAATAATGGCACCAGCAGCATAATACAATTAAACAAAAGCAGAAGCAGTTTATAATGACTTATTCCCTCTTAGTTTCCATTACTTTAAATTTCAATTATCAGTACAATTCTAACAGTATAAGACACAGTAAAACACACATGTATTTCATGTGCAGTTCTTGATTCCAGCCACAGAAAGTATTAAAGTAAAATGTTTGAAAGAATGCTGCATTTAATACTTGCTCAATCTTTTTGAAAATGCAATCAAATTTTAAATGCTGTTTTCTATGTGCTGCATTAATTTAAAATGTAGAATTCTCACACAATACAACCTAGCATTTTACTTAAGGTACCTGTGTAAAGGATTTCAGCATGGGGACAGAAGGATCCTTCTTCATATTTTCTGTGCTGTCTGTGAAAACAATTTTGCCTGCATCAGGTATTCTGTAATGGAAAATCAGGACAAAATCTCTGAATGAAGTAAACATTCTCTGCATTATAATTGTACATTTTCTTAAATCTATATCTTATATACTGTACATAGGGTGGCACATATCTAATCTTCAATCATACACTCTGATTTTAGGATTGACTGTCCTGAAATATTAAAATATAAATCAGACATTAATGTCAATTTTTAGAAGGATAATTTTCTACCTTTGTGTTCTATGATAAAGTTTTTCAAGACATTGTTATCATTGACACAGCTTTGTAAATCTTAGAATCCACAGAACAGTCTTATTTGGTCCCATTTCTATCCCAAATTGACATCACATATGAACTTTGCAAACTTCGCAAACTATAATAATAAGCAGAGAAGACACAAGGGACTGCAGACACTCGAATCTGGAGCAACAGACAATCTGCTGGAGGAACTCAGCGGGTCAAGCAGCATCTGTGGGAGGAAAGGAATTGTCGATGTTTTGGGTTGAAACCCAGGGTTTCGAAACTCAGAGATTTGGCCTGAAATGTCGAAAATGCCTTTCCTTCCACAGATGCAGCTCGACCCGTTGAGTTCCTCCAGCAGACCACTTGTTGCTATTTATAAAACGCTTCTGACATGTTACTTTTCTGTCTTTTATTCATGGTATTCCCAAGGAATGCTTTGGGCAAAAAAAAAAGAGGATCTCAGTACGGATGAGTACAGATGTGATTCATAACCATGAAATTTTACAAAAATTTCTGACGATTTTCAAACAATTTGATGCAACTCTAAAACTTGTTATTGTACATTAAGTACGCTCTATTGACTAACTACTGTATACACCATACAATGATTGTATTTTGTTGAATCTAAAAGATGAAAGCAGGGAGGAAGTGGAAATAGAAGAAATCACATTAATTGACATACTCCCTTGGTATTTTACATGTGATAAAGATCTTGAATTTGCTGTATTAAATATATCTATCAATATGTGTTGTTCCATTATCAGCAAGACTCCTATGTTATTGTATCTTGAAGAAAACTATCTGAGAATCCAATGCAGTAAAAAATGAAAGGAAAAGGCTTGTATTTATCTTATACATACCTCCAGTCAGCTGATTCATATGGCCTGTTTCTACTTCTTTGAGCTGCATTTTTTCTAGCATAATTGCCTTGATATCAATATTAAGCAAGAAATCCTGGAATTTTATTCATACATTACAATCAGTGCCACTCAGATTTCCTCTTCAATTTGAGCAGTTTGAAAAACACACTGCACTGGAAGTAGGCAAAACCCACTGAATTAGCTATGCCCTGTGATAAATTAACCAGCATTTCACTAATTATGCACATGGGCAATTCTTTGAGTCATCTCTGGAAACTAAGCTGGAACTTTTAGACACATGTCACCAACCCATATGTTTTGAAAAGTTTTGAAGTGATTTTTTTTTAAATTAGTGAAGGTCCTTATCTAACCTGAAATGAATTTGGTATATTTTAGAAAAGTTATCTGCAGTAAATTAAAATCAGTTACTCATAGATAGCAATTAATAGGATGACTTAAAATCCTTGTTTTTGAGGTGACCCCATTTTCAACTGGATTTATCAATCTTTACCATGTTACCACATTTAAATCTAACAATGTATATTTATAAAATCAAATTATTGAGAGGAATCTTAAATGCTGGCAAGAGCAAAATACATTCTAAAAGAGATGAAATTTTGGGAAAAACTTGAGCCATGACTTTTGATTTCATCCAGAGCAGAAATCCAGCTCCATTAAAAACAAGAGAATAGGATGTAGAGCTAAGCTTCTCTGTACCACTGTGAAATTCATCCATAATGGCACTCAAAGAAAGGAAGATATTGGATGGAATAAACTAAATACAATGGAACAGTGTACCTCTGCTTAGTTGGAAAGAAACAGGGTTTAGTTATTATAAACATCAGTTCATTCTCTGGGGACTCCGTGTCTGTGAAGTGAAGATGATTCTTGGTGATGTGTCTAATTTCTGTTTCTTTCACTACCAAGTAACGCGTTGTACCATCAACTTCTTTTGGCAACTGGTCCTTCACTGCAGTTATATGGATTAATGCCATCTGGAAAATAAGAAAGATGACAAAGGAAGCTTGACATTGCTTTGTGGGCAAGTGATAATAAAAAAATGCCCTCAAAAAATCAAGTAACATTTGGCTCTGTAGCACCTGGTGTTTGCGTAGAACAGTTACTGAATTGCTATGTGATGTGTGTGCGCACACATTTGTAGCATAATTTACACAATCTCTTCTGCTGAAAAGGACAGTAGTATATGCATGACCACTCTGAGTAGACAGACTGTGATGACAATGTGTAACTCTGATTTGATCTCTGTGGTACCAAAGTGGATCTCAATTTTGTAATCTAAGCTTTGTGTTAAAATTACATGCAAGAACTGGTATTTGGAAGCAGAAATAAGAAAAGAACACTGATGTTCCATAAGTACATTAAGGGTAAAGGAATAACCAGGGGTGAAAGTGAGGCCCATTGGGGACTACATAGGTAATCCGTGCATGGAACCAGAAGGTATAGGTCAGGTCCTAAATGAATATTTTCATCAGTATTCACAAAGGGAACAGACTTTGTAGTTGGAGAATTCAGTGAAGGGGTAGGTGAAAGTCTAATGCACGTCTCTCTCAATAAAGAGGAGGTGCTCCATGTTTTCGCAGGCTTAAAGACGGAAAGTTCCCATCACTGGAAGGGAAGAGATTGCTGTGGCTCTGACTGAGATTTTTATATCTTTGCTGGACACAAGTGAGGTACCAGATGGTTGCAGGACAGCAAATGTGGTCCCCCTTTTCAAGAAAGGCAGCAGAAAAAAGCCTGGTAACTATAGACCTGCGAGTCTAACATCAGTGGTAGGAAGATAGTGGAAAAAAATTCTGAGGGAAAGGATTAATGATCACTTGGAAAGGCAGGGACTAATCAGAGAGTCAATATGGCAATGTCAAGGGCAGATCCTGTCTTTGAAGAGGTAACAAAATGCATTGATGAGGGCAGGGTTGTAGATGTAATTTATATGGATTTGGGTAAAGCCTTTCACAAGGACCCATGTAGGAAACTGGTTCAAAAGCTCAGGGACCATGGAATCCAGGGAAAGTTGGCAAACTGGACCCGAAATTGGCTTGGCAATAGGAGGGTTATGGTAGAGCATTGTTTTTGTGATTGGATGCTTGTGACTAGTGGTGTCCCACAAGGATTGGTGCTGGGACTCTTGCTGTTTGTAATATATACTAATGACTTGGATGTGGATGTGGGAGGCAAGATCAGTTAGTTTGCAGATGACATGAAGATTAGTGGAGTCGTTAATAAAGCAGAAGGCTGTCAGGCTGAAGACAGATATTGATGTGTTGGTGAAATGAGCTGCAAGTGGCAGATGGAGTTTAATCCTGACAAATGTGAGGTGATGCATTTTGGGAGCACCAATGAGGCTAGGACATACATCATGAGTGGTAGAGTCTTAGAAAGTATTGAGGAATCGAGGGACCTTGGAGTACAAATCCATAAACCCTTGAAGGTGGCAACACAATGAAATAATGTGGTTAGAAAGGCATATGGGTCATTGAATACAGAAGTAGGCAGGTTGTAATCCAACTTAATAAAACCTTGGTCAGACCTCAGTTAAGAGGAGAGACTGGTGAAGATAGGTCTGTTCTCCCTGGAGCAGAGGAGGTTAAGAGGGGTCATGATTGAGGAGAATTATGAAGGACATAGATAGGGTAGACTGCAGGAAACTTTTCCCCTTATCAGAGGTAGATAAAACTAGAGAACATAGATTTAAGGTAAGGGGGAAGAGATTTAGAGGGGATACAAAGTGGACCTTTCTCCCCCAAAGAGTAGCGAGTACCTGTAATGCACTGCCTGAGAGAGTGGTTGAAGCTGGGTCACTGAGAGCATATAAGTGTCTAGGTGAGCACTTGAATTGCTTGGGCATAGCAAGTGCTGGAAGAAGGAATTAACATGGAAGGGTGCCCACTAGTTAGCTTGGACAAGTTGGGCTGAATGCCTGTTACCATGTTGCACAATTCTATGACTCTATGATCACTTGGCCAGATTCTGCTTTAACTCCATCTACAAGTTTGCAGATTATACCACCATAGTAGGCCGTATCTCAAATAACGATGAGTCGGAGTATAGGAAGGAGATAGAGAGCTTAGTGACATGGTGTCAGCAAAACAAAAGAGCTGGTCATTGACTTCAGGAAGGGGGGCGGTGTACATGCACCTGTCTACATCAATGGTGCTGAGGTCGAGAGGGTTGAGAGCTTCAAGTTCCTAGGAGTGAATATCACCAATAGCCTGTCCTGTTCCAACTTTTATCGATGCATCATAGAAACCATCCTATCTGGATGCATCACAGCTTGTTATGGCAACTGCTCTGCCCGAGACCGCAAGAAACTGCAGAGAGTTGTGGACACAGCCCAGCACGTCACAGAAACCTGCATGGGCTCTATCTATACTTCTCGCTGCCTTGGTGAAGCAGCCAGCATAATCAAAGACCACACCCACCTGGGTCATTCTCTCTTCTCTCCTCTCCCATCAGGCAGAAGATACAGGACCCTGAGGGCACATACCATCAGGCTCAAGGACAGCTTCTATCCCACTGTGATAAGACTATTGAACGGTTCCTTTATACGTTGTGATGGACTCTTGACCTCACAATCTACCTTGTTGTGACCTTGCACCTTATCGTCTACCTGCAATGCACTTCCCTGTAGCTGTGACACTTTACTCTGTACTCTGTTATTGTTTTTTAACCTGTACTACCTCAATGCACTCTGTATGAACTCAATGTATCTGCACTGTGTAATGATCTGTACGAACGATATGCAAGACAAGTTTTTCGCTGTACCTCGGTAAAGTGACAATAATAAACCAACACCCCATTATAATTTCTTGTAATTTTGCTGGCTTGATTCAAATAAGTGTTGTGTTGGTCTTTTTTTTATAACTTGAGGCTGTTTTGGTACTCCACGTTGACTGCTTTTGCTGAAAGACCCTGTGTGTACTGAGTTCAAGCTTCAAAGTGGTGCTCTTGACAAAGGTGCTCGAGTGACATTTCCACTCAGTTCAGCATAATAGAGAGAATGAGTGTTGAGCATACAGAATTTAGCAACCTGGTAGAAGAGGGAGGAGGAGGGCAAGAAGGCACAAATCCAATGAGTGTGTTTAGGAAGAAGTTTACCATGTGCGAAGTGGCCTGCATTTCACTAAAGAGATGCTGATGGAGATTCGCCAAATTTCACAGGCACAACTGTAGTAGCAGTGAAGGGATAGAAGTCTTCTCCTTCTTGCTCAGAAAAAAAACCAGAGAGCAAATGCATTTGTTGGGATTCCAGGTTTACTGATGCTGCAGATACCATTGAGTTCACCTGCTTCTCATTGAGGACTTCACATCTGGATGTTATGATCCCAAGGACCTACACTTCCTGAATATGGATCTGGTCCATGACCAAAGCCGAAGGATCAAAGTGATCACTGCCTGGTGCCCTGCTTTTATTTTGTGTCGGTATGCTTTACCTTTATCTTTGAGTCACCATGCCAGACTAAAGAGTTCTGAACAAAAGACAAGAAGCATCTTCCAATCACCAAATCCTGACTCCAGTGTGTAATTCATGCACAAGCACAGTTTATCTTTACTAAGACCTATCTTGCCATCTGTAACATCTTCGAGCAGATCATTGATGTAGTTAAACAACATTTCCATTCCTAGGCTACTCTGGAGGCACCTTGCAGTAAACAGAAGCACAGGTCCCCATTTTCATGGTTGTTGCTGCATAATGGGAGCCATTTTCTGGTCTACAATTATTTGATTGGGAGGAGAGTTTGATGACCGCTATAACAGTTTCCCATAAGAATTAAAGACAAAATCAAATCATCATTCCAACCACATTTATGCATCCAACCATGACACAAAACATACAATTATTAAGTAATCACCTTGAGCATTGCATTGGTAACATTAGAACATAAAACAAGCAGAAGTAGGCCATCCAACCCTTTGAGCCTGCTCTGCCATTCATCAAGATCATGGCTGATCTTCAACCCCAGCATCATTTTCCCGCATTATCCTCATGTCACTCAATTCCTTAAATATTCCCACAGTTATCAATCTCTTTTGCGAAGGAACTCAGTGACTGAGCCTCTACAGCACTCTAAGGTGGTGAACTCCAAAGATTCACCAGCCTCTGAGTGAAGAGATTTCTTCTAATCTCAGCCCTAAGTGACCCACCTGATTCTGAGACCATGACCCCTGGATCTAGACTCCTCAGCCAGGGGAAACATCTTCCCTGCATTCACCCTGCAGAGCTCCCTAAGAGCTTTATTTCTTTCCTGTCATTCTTCTAGACTCCAGAAGATCGAGGCCTAGTCTACTCTACTTCTCCAAATGTGACAAGCCCGTTATCCCAGGAATCTTCACTGCACTTCTTCTGAGGAAAGTAATCCCTTTTCAGGTAAAGAATATAAATCTGCATACAATATTCTAGGTACAGTGCCCTACTTAGCTGCAATATGACCTCTTCACTCTTGTTCTCAAATCTTCGCACAATAAAAGTCATCATAACATTTGTTTTCTTAAGTGCATGTCTTCTGTTTGCTTTTGTCTCTCCTTCAATGGGGCAGCCAACCAAAAAAAGCATGAAATGTTTGGTACATTGACAGAACAACTGGAAAGCATACAATGGGGGGTTGTGCATCATCTGAGTCCTCTGCAGTATTATTGGGGTGAGGTTTCAACCTCTGGAGAACTGGAAACTGGGCTACATTTCCTACTGCCCTGGATACAGGTCATCATACCCAGTAACTTGACCATGTGCTGATCCCGCATGTGAGCCACCATTCCAATAGGCAAGGTGCCAGTAACTGCAAGTGTCATATCCAGTAATGGTGGCCTTCCTTTTGCCTTATGTTGCTCAGCAGATGAGGCCTGTCCAGCTGGGAGTTCCTGGCTGTAAGAAAGTTGAAAAGCGCTAGGGGAAGGCCCAATGAGAAGTTCCTGCCTATACCACCTGCATGTTGAAAATCAGCATGGGTAGAGGGTGAAGTAGAGATTTAAGTATGTAGATATTTCAATAGCCTCAGTTCTGCCACTGATAAGAGAATATGTTACAGCCATCCAGTTATAGTCAGCAGTCTTCCCACTAGATGTACAGATGAAGCAGCTGCACATTTATTTGCTGCTGTATGTTATGCACCATACTCTCCTACAAAAGAGAGGAAAGCTAGTTAGTGATGTGCCCATCACGGTTGGAAAAGTTGGTTTTCTATACAAGCTATGAGTTCTGCGTACAAGACTTACACATTCAAGAGTGCAGTGGAACAAGTGAATGTTAGTCCTAAATCCTCATTGATGGATAATGTTGGTCAATGAAAAATAATATGCAAAGCGAGTGGTGCAGTTAAAAGATGCGATGTATTCACTGACCTTGACCAAGCATGTAGGTCAATGAACTTCTTGAACATTCCGTCCACATCCTAGGGTTGTGCTCCTGGTCTTGACTTTGGCAGCTGCCTTCTCCCACTGCTGATTCAGTCTGTGCCTGGAGGTCTTCCTTGCACCCTACAGGTACAAAACTCCTCTCCTCCTCTGCACTTGTCTACCAAGGCCTTCAGTGCTGCATCAAAAACCTAGGTGGTTGATTCTGCTAATATTCAGCCACAGCAAATTGCTGGGACTTTGGAAATGACTTCCACACTGGTTCTAGCCACATAGCACTTCCTCTTCAGAAGCAGCCTTTAACCAGCTCTTCTCAGTTTGAACTGATGCTGGACCCAAGAAAACCTAGTGATTTGCTCTGGCTTCAAATGGTGTACTTGTTGAAATCATGACACCGATGAAACATCGTGAATTTAGCGTGTTGTGAACTGGAATCAAGCATCAATACCCCAGAACAATTACTGGTAAAACTTGCAGTGAGAATGCTTTTGGTGCAACAGTTAACTGAAGAAGCTTCTGCCGCCTTTCTTATGGCAACATGTTAAAGTTGATGGAACTGAAGGTCACAGCAACATTTCACAAACAGGATCATGACATTTGTGTTACCAAACTGATAACATAAGGAGAAACATAAAGTAAGTCTCAGGGAAGCAGAAACACCAGGTGTCCAAGAAAATAGGAGGAAGCCAAGGAGCTTCTTCACTAAATCAGTATTCAGGCTCCTCTGTTCTTGCTGCATTTCTAGCTAGCTAGATGGCAAATTAGATTGCAAACTTGTATTTCAGCATAACGGTTACTCTTATTTTTTGATTCAATTAACCTAAAACATTAAGCCAGTACATTAGTACCACATCTCCTTCCCACTTCTGACAAGGGGTCTTGGACCTGAAATGGCAACTCCTTTTCTCTTTCCACAGATGCTGCCTGAATTGTTGAGTGTTTCCAAAATGTTCTGTTTTTATTACACTAGTACAGGACTTCAAAGCACCAAAATGATATACAATGAAGTGATAAAGTGCAAGGAGTTAAATTGAGTTTTGCACTGTTCGCATTTTAGCACTGTGCAATAAGGATCAAACATGGGATCCAAAGGGAAATGTGTAAGGCGCAATTCTGGTGAAAATATTTCGATAGATAGATTTAATGAACCCCAGCAATACACAGTAAAGGAATGATGATGATTTCTTGACAGGACCACCGCTCTTTAACTCCAGGAAGCACTTCGCTTCCTCCTAACTTCAGTAAAGAAACTTCATTTCACGAAGTCCAATCTACCAACTGGACCTCAACGTGGGATATGGATAGATACCAATGCCTGTGGCCATCAAGTTCTGAATTTTGCTGCTTCTGGCCTTTTCTAAGTTTCTACTGCATCTCATGGTTTGCAGTTCATTGCTGCATATCAGACACCACTGATGATCTCTAAGTAGAGAACTGTTTTCACCACTCCACACTGCCTCGACGATGAAGTCTAAAAGGATGTGGAGGGAAAGAAGGGTGCTTTCCATATTGATAGTCCCTTTCTGCACAAGGCCCAAGTGATACTATTTACAAGTCCTACCAGTAAACTCAACCACACTTTCCCATTCAAGAACAATCCCCAACTCCTTTCCTTTCTTAAAGATCATCCTCTGCCTGACAGCACAAAAATAAATATGCACATTCCAATACAATGTTATGCATTCCATTAGGGCTTCTCACATGTACCTTGGTACTCCTATAAGATTTACACTGTGGCTATAGAGTGGTTGATGGAAGGCTTCTGACAGAGGAGGAGATTGCAGATGGCTCAAGCAGTTTGCAGAACAACCTCCATCAGCTGTGCCTAGATAATCTAGCTACAGGCTGAACTTCCTTATCTTAGGCTACACCAGTCTGGACTGGTATCTAGCAAGGAAGCTGTTTGGCAGGCACAGGAATCCTGTCATCAGAAGGTGGCAGGTCTGTGCTATAGGAAGACACGGCCCAACCAAGGGTTAAGAATGGTCCAGGCCAATCAGTACAAGTCTAAGAACTGTGTGAATTTTATCTGTTTGATTGACAGTATTTGGGGAGCTTGATGCACATATTTAAATTTAAAACTTTAAGGAAGGATTTACAGTTTGAATGTTGGAATATAAAGCCAACATAAATAATCATTAAAAAAAGACAACAGATAGGTGACAGGTAACACTCAAGAGTGCTGGAAGTAACTTTCAACTTCGTTACCTCCATGACAAACTTAGAGGACTACTAACAAAAAGTCATTAACTTTAAGTGTCAACTTTGTGTTTCTCCCATCACATCTGCTACCCGACTCACTGAGTAATTCCAGCATCTTATGTCCTCATTTCAGATTCATGGCATTTGCAGTTTTTTTGCTTTATAAGAGAAGGCTGCTCAGCCAGAGCAGCCTATTTTTCATTCCATTGAGCTCAATGGGACAACAATCAAGTCGATTTTACAAGAGGCCGCCCAAAGGTCTTGGTTGAAAATTGCCTCCTTTGTACATGGTCCAACTTGCAACAAGGTGATTAAAAGCCAACATGGCCATTGCTTTCAATTTTACAAGAAATAGTTAAGATTGCATCCATTATAAATCTACCAGTTTGTTACTAGTTTTGTTCACTTAACCATTTACAGTGTAATAAAGCACTTTTCTGTTTTGAAGCCTAAACTGCAGTGCTGCCTTCCCAAGTTAATGAAGCTCAAGAGAAGCAAGTGTGTTACAGATTAGGTTACTATTGGTGAATGTCCCTTTAAGGCATAGTACAGTAGTACACTTAAAAAAGAAAGTCTTTCGGGGTGGCAGATCTTGTCACGTACCAGCAACAAAAGAAACACACTAAGTCATGAATAAGTATTAAAAACTATTTTATTAATAACTACTTATGAGAATAAGAAAAATAAAAGTAAAAATGTTAGAATGTTAGAAGTAAAAATGTTAGATCTTAAACACTAACCCCAAAAACTAAACTCGAAGTGTGTGTGTGGCAAATTCCTAAACTCCAAGTCCAGGAATAGTTCTCAAAGTTCAGTTCAGCAAGCCATAATATGAAATGTGAGCAAAGGCTTCTGCAAAACCACCATTGACTGAAGAGAAAATAGAGAGTAATTACGAAATCCAAATGTTCCACGATGGAACCCATACGACACCTCAATCACTGCTGATCTCCATTCCTTTGTTCTGAAGTATCTGCCACCCTGAAAAGGCATTCGAGACATGGCCGTCCACACAAATACCTGTTTTCTTCTACAGGTTAACGACAAAGTGGATTCCACTGGATTGTTCCAAAAATCCATATGTGGATTGTAGTGACCGATACAGTTATTGTTTTTCATCCATCGATATAGAGACCAGCAGATAGTCGCTCTCTCTCTCTCTCCCTCCTTCTGAATCTGACTGTCCATAAAACGTCATCACGTCCTTTCTCCTGTTGTTGTAATCACGCCCCACACACACACACACACAACTGTACTATGCCTTAAAGGGACATTCACCAATAGTAACCTAATCCGTAACAAGTGATATAACTCAACATGACATTGACCTAGGACATTGAACCTGAGAAAATATCCAAAGGCACAAAAATAGCAAGAATATTTAAAATGTGTTTAGAAATAGCAGAGGAATTCTTCCCACTATATTAATGAGTCATGAAAGGCAATTCTGCAACATTCTGCAAGCCTTGTTCGACAGAACCCCAAGGCACAGAACAAGCTCTACACTCTTAACTGACTTTTTGTGAACCATAGCTGTGTACTACAACCAGAACCTTGCAGAACCGGCCATCTTCTGACCAGAGAAAATCCTTTCTTGTGTCCTAATTATATCCTGTACCTACAAACCACAACTGAACAAAGCCATTATGCTTGTTTTGGTTCCACCTATTAAAGTTTAAACTGGATGCTTAATTATATTTTCTGGATCAGAAATCCCTTAATTTACAATTATAGAAAGGGATGTTTGTTCTGCGTCAACATAAAATTAAAATACTACATTTATTTTAAACTTGTTAACATAAAGGAACATTGATGCTTTGTACTAAATTCACTGCAAATAATCTGAAATATTTGTTGTTGTTTAGAATTGGTATTTTTGTGGGTTATCTAATATTCACTCAAATATAATTTGGTTCCAACAGCCACTGCTATAATATTTACTATTACACTTAGCTTTTTTACCCGCTATAACATAAGAAAGAGATGCCTCATTAAATCTGCAATCATCCTTACCTGGGGGTCTGAAAGGTTGGGAGGTTCATGGCTATCAGATAGAATGAACTCAAATGAATCCTCAAAAATCTCACTTCCAAAATGATGATAATAAATCAGACCATGGAATAGATCTCGCTGCAGAAAGCTGTTTACAGGATGCCCTGTGAAGAAAAATGAAACAGCAAGAGGCATATTCTTTCTTCTTTAAAAGTAACAGGTATAAAGATGAACATGGGGAACTATGTATAAATGTCTTCAATATGCAAGTACCTTTTATTTTATACAATTTTAAGCTTTTTCTGGCCAAATATCAAATTCAGATGGAGTTGCTTACTAGAATTATTTGCAAGCAAAAATAACCCGCCTCTGACTCAAGCAAAATGTCTTTTTCTTTCCAATATTTATTTTGTTCATTTACCCTAAGGATCTGTGGGATTTTTCTAAAGTTACATTGCTCTTAGATTTTGTCCCTCACCGATTCTAATGGTGTAGGACTCCACTACGCCAAAATTGAGCATATGAGGGTAGATTTTGCTATATTCATAAATCAGAATACATACAAGAACACTGCATGCCACGTAAATCAAAGGTGCTTCTGCAAGGTCTGTTGATCTCCTACTGTAACCTTCTGATTTGCACTGTGCAAACCCGAGTTCATAAAATCTAACCTGAATGACAAATGAAATTATTTTTAAAAATCAAATGGATGACATCAAATTAATGGAATTCATGACGAAGAATGTTTGTTCTGTGAAATGAAAAATCAGTATCAATTAAGCACCTATCTTCCTGTTATTGCTTATTATGTTTATAATTTAAATTATTAATAATTAAACGTGAAGCTATGGCAAATCTGAAAAATGACCAGCAGACATTTAAGTAATCTTTTACAGTAACATTATTACCATATACCATAGACTGAAGGAAAATATTAAACATATTCTTTATCAAATTCATTTAGAATGTTATTGCACAAAGTGCACAAGATTATATTCCAAAAAGCTCACCCATCTTCCCTTGACAGTTCCAATAAAAAAAATGAACATTTTCAATTTCTAAAGAATATTTTCTGAAAAGGAAGGTTTCCTGAACAATTAATTTTAGTTAAGAGCTGCTTATGTGCGTAAATCCATTACAATGGTAAGTAGCAAACAGATAACATGCTACAGAATTTAACTACTAACAAGAGTGTTTCTGGTTCAAATTGTCAACTTTACTGTTTACAGTAGGACTGACATTCTGAAGTTTTAATCTTCAAAATCATGTGGGTTGGTAGGTTAATTGGCCACTGTAAAATACCCCTAGTGTGCAGGTGAGTGGTAGAACCTGGGGGTGTTGATGAGAATGTGGGGAGAATAGGTCATGGGGAAAATCACTGAGGGAATGGGATTACTCTGAGAGCCAGCAAAGACACAATGGGCCTAAATGGCCTTCTTCATCACAAGGAGAGACAAGGTAAATTAAAAATATATGGTTTATAGTATATGGTAATAATGTCACTGTAAAAGATTACTAAGGGTCTGCTGGTCACTTTCTTGCCATAGCTTCAAGTTTTAATTATTAATTATTTAAAGTATGAATATAATAAGAAATAATGATAATTCAGGAAACATCAGGAAAGACAATCGAAGGATCTACAAAGTGGATTCAGGAATATTGTAACAGAAGGAGACAGTTTGGCTCATTAGACAACAAAGGATTTTGAGAAAGTTGCTGGAAAATTATTCAAAGATAACATGGCTCTTATAAAACAATATGATCAAAACACAAATGGGAGAAATAAGTACTACTGTTCTTTGAGATTCTCATTTGGTATTTCTGAATTACGTTAACTTTACACTTTAATGCCTTTTTGTTCCATTAGCACTTACCTGGTAGATTGGGTGCCATTTTTTTCACAATCTCTCCAGCTTGTGGTAGAATTATAATCTTGTACAAAATGTAGTCATCACTAGAATCCAAATCAGAAGACAGTAACATATGGTCCTCTATTAATTTAGCCTCTCCTTCTGCTAGTTCAATAGCAAGATTGTTAATTAAGAAGGGAGGACTGTCATCTTTGGGCAAGATATTAATTGGAAACTTGTGTCTTGTTGAGTGTTTACCATCAAAGATTCGGAATACAATATAATCTTTGGTTGTATCACTGTCGTCATGGTGATAGTGCACAAATCCATCCGTAATGTCTTTTATGCTACACATGAATCCCTTGGAACCTGATGATTGTACAAGTCAAAAACAGAACTTCTATAAAATGTGAGACTAATCCCATGAATGTTGCTTTAAAATGTATGCCATCACTTGTCATCCATTTTATGTCAACACTATATTTAACAATGTACTACTAACCTCTACAATAAGACATTTAGAAAATGTTAACTGTCACCTAAACAGCAGCTTGTAAATAATAGAGAAAACATCCTTTAATATCAGATCAAATATATGATATTATTTCAGGTTGGAAATAAACACACTTGGGCAAACTGAAGTGAATCATCTATTTATTTATTTTTGAGTTTTGGGGATTGCTGCAAAGGCCAGCATTTATTACCCATTCCTAATTGTCCTGGAAAAGATACTGGTGAGCCAGCTTTTTGAGTCACTAAAGTCCTTTTAGTGAAGGTACTCTCGCACTCTGTTGGGTATGGAGTTCCAAGATTTAGATCCAGCAATAATGAAGGAATGGTGATACATTTCCAAGTCAGGATGATATGCCACTTGGAGGGGAACCTGCAGGTGGTGGTGTTCCCAAACACCTGCTGCCCTTGTCCTTCTAGATGGTAGAGATTGCAGATTTGGGAGGTATCGTTGGAGTAACCCAGGTAACTAACTTCAGTCCATCTTGTAGATGGTACACACAGCAGCCAATGTGCGCCAGTTTTGGAAGGAATTAATGTTTAGTATGGTAGATGGGGTGCTAATCTAACAGCCTGCTATGTCCTGGATGGTGTCGAGCATTGTTGGAACTGCCCTTGTCCAGGCAAGTGAGGAATATTCCATCACACAGTTGGACTGTGCTATGTAGATGGTAGAAAAGGATTTGGATCATCGGGAGGTGACTCAGTCTCTGCAAGATACCCACTCTGTGACCTTCTCTTGTAGCCACAATACTTACCTGGCTGGTCCAGTTGTGTTAATCGTGGATTTAAAAAAAAAGCTTTAATCACATTGCCAAATAATAATAGCATACCAATTAGATCTTGCCCTATTTCCCTGGCAACTTCTGCTGCCCAGCAGATCACATGGGAACAAGAGCCAGAGTTGAGGGAGTGTGCCGATCAGCAGCTGAGCAGCCTTTACTTGAAGTTCATGTTGCTGTCGTGTTTTTCAGCAATTTAAAAAAAAAGTTGCTTGCCATGTTATGAGCTCCAATTCTACAACTCACTGCCACCATTCACCCTGCAGCAGACCAGAGTTCACTCTATATGGGCAGTCGACTCCATGCAACAAGCTTTTATTTTAATTTAGATTTTTTAAGCTGTTTTATTTGATATTAATAAAAATGATTAAAATATTATAGCATTAAACATGTATTAACTCAGACTAATTGACAACTCCGGTGCAAAAACTTTCCAGAAGTGTATTTATGCTAATTGTTTTTAAACATGGAGAGATATCATTGCTAAAATCTTTGTTTTTACCTCTGACTGTGAGCCGTCCATGATGCAAACCTTCAACTGCTATTAAGCGTACAGCATTCATATTATCATTGTCCACTATCTGGAAATTATCCCAAGTAATTGGTCGAGACTGACCTTCCAGTAAGTCCAGACCTGTACAGATTAGAAATACCTGAATATGCAAACCATTAAACAAGATGTTTCCAACCATTAATTGTGAGTAGCTACAGATATCCCAGGTTACTGGAGTAGAAATCCAGATAGGGCAGTTTCATAACTTCAACTCAATTTAAAATAAATCTGGAAATACAAAGCTGGCATATTTAAAAATAAGCATGAAGCTGTTGAATTGTTATAACGAATCCAAGTGGTTCACCGATGTTCTTTAGGTAAGGCAACCTGCTGTAACCCTGTAGTCTGGCCAATATGTACACATCAGTGTACCTGACTCTTAACTGCATCCTGAATGGGCTAATAAGGCACCCAACTGTATCATCTCCTTTTCGAGGCAATTGGGGATAGACAATAAATATTGGCTTTGCCAACAATGCCCATGTATTGAGAATGAAAAAATAAGGAAACAGTACTCTTGATAGCCCTTTTGGAGGGTGACAGGAGAGGCACAGAATGATTCAAGATTGGGATGTTGGTAAGAAATTTGCAATGGAGCTGGGTCTGTGGGGAAGAGGCGGGGAATTGAAAGATGATACAACTAGGGGATGAGAAGGGGAAGACGTAGCAAAGACGAGTATGAGATGGTTCAAAAGAAGGGGAAAAAATGAAGAAAGATAGAAAAAAATAGGCTGGAGTCTGAATTGACAGCTAAAATGATACAGAGGGAATTCAGGCTATATTGGCATAACAGGAATTAGAAAAGATCATTCCTAGGCCTCTCATTTCTCATCATACTCCTCTCCCACTTATTCCTCTTTTGAGCATCTCATTTGCTCCACCCCTGTCAGTTCTCATTTAAATTCCTTATTTGCTACTAATCATCTGGGAATTATAAACATTTTCTCACTGAGGTCTCCTCACCATTTTCCTCCCTCAGCTTCTGTACCAAGCAGCTTCTCATTCCCAGAGATTTCAACTTCCATCTCTGTCCTCCAAGTTTACTCAACTCTTCTCCTCTAACCGCTCACTTCATACAAGCTCCAGTCCATATTCATGGGCACTTTCTTGTCATTGCCACCTTATAGAGCCTGACTTCTCCCACTGCTTCTGTCACAAGAAGGGCCACTTCATGTGTTGTTTGTCATTCACATCCCACTTACATACATGATCCTCCTCAATGCCATTCAACACTCACCCAATTGTCTGAAATCATACTTGCCTGAGTCCACAATTATCCATCCGGTCATACCTCAGGAAATACATCCAATGCCTTCTCTTCCTGCTCTCGAATTACCTCTGGTGTCACCCAAGGATCTATCATTTGCTCTCTCTTAATTCTCAACTTCATTCCGCTTTATGGCACATCTAAAAAAAGGTGTCAATTTGCACAAACAGATAGAAGAAAACCAGCTCCAGCTCTCCATCAATTCTGTTGACCTTACTCCCTGTCTCTACTTTCTTATACTCCTTTGTCCATCATCCAGTAGTGATGGGCAGAGATTTCCTCCAAGTATTGGAAGACCAAAGCCACTCCTATCACAAATCAAGTTCATAAAACCATAAGATAAACAAGTTGGAGCAGACCAATTGGCCCCTCTCATTTGCTCTCCATTCAGTAAAATCATGGTTGATCCTTTATGCCAGTACCACTCTCTTGAACTAACCCCATATCCTTTGATTACTTCATATCTAAAAACCCATCAATTTCTGTCTTGAATATACTCAGTTACTGAGCCTTCACAGCCCTCTTGGGTTGAGAAGTCTGAAGCTTCACTCCCTAGTTTCCTCCCTGGGTGCCCTGAATGGCTGGCCCCTTATTTTCAGACTGTGATCCCTGTTTCTAAACACCACAAAACGTGCTATAGGAATTCGGCAAGTTAGGCAGCATCTATAGAGGGGAATAAACAGTCGATGTTTCGGGCTGAGACCTTTCATCAGGACTGGAAAGGAAGAGGGCAGAAGCCAGAATAAGAAGGTGGGGGGAAGGGGGAGGAACACACGCAGGCAGGGGATAGGTGAGTTCAGGTGAGAGAGGGAAGGTAGGTGGGTAGGAGGGAAGATGTAATAAGCTGAGAGGTGATAGGTAGAAGAGGCAAAGGGCTGACGGAGGAAGAATCTGGTAGGAGAGCACAGAGAGGACCATCCCTCCTCCATCCTTTATTCCATGGTCCACTGCCCTCTCCTGCCGGATTCCTCCTTCTTCAGCCCTTTTGCCTCTTCTACCTACCACCTCTCAGCTTTTTACATCTTCCTCCCCCTCCCACCTACCTTCCCCCTCTCAGCTGGACTCGCCCATCACCTGAACTCACCTATCACCTACCTGTGTGTGCTCCTCCCCCTCCCCCTACCTACATATCCTGGCGCCTGCCCTCTTCCTTTCCAGTCCTGATGAAGGGTCTCGGCCCAAAATGTCGACTGTTTACTTCCCTCCATAGATGCTGACTGACCTGCTGAGTTCCTCCAGCATTTTTTGTGTATTGCTCCAGATTCCAGTATCTGCAGAATTTCTTGTGTATCAGTCTTGCATTTATGTGTCACCGTCCTGCTGGAATTTTGTGCATTGCAATGAGATCACCTTTCACTCAAGAGAGTATCAGCCCATTCTGTTATATCTCTCATCAAACAACAACGGTTCACTCCCTATAACCACATCAACAGGAATCAATCTGGTGAACACTTGATAATTCCCTCTACTGCACCCTCTATAGGTATGGAGACCAGACCAATACATAATATTCCCAATGCAGTATTGCCAGGACTCCATATAATTCCAACAAGATGACTCCACTTGTGGAACCTGCCTGTTAACTATCAATGATTCATATACAAAGTCATCTACACTGTCTCCATAGGTAACTTGGTAATGCTCCTGTGCAATGCCTTGGAACATTTTATTACATTAAAGGTGTTATACAAGTACACATTGTTGCTTTTGTGAATATGTCCTTGTAAAAAAAGAGGAAACAATATGAATGAGTCCAAAGGTGAAAATATGGTGGTGTCAACTTGACTTGCAGCCAGCCTAGAACTTCAACATGGACAAATCAATGTTCATTCATGGATGTCAAGCAAGTTCAGGGCCTGTTTGAGAAAAAGAGCATGAGGTTCCGCTGATGCATAATGGCCTCAGCCTTTTATTTTGGTGCATAGCACACAGGTAACTGGATTTTCAAAGCATTTATTTCTAATGGAGCAAGTTTAAGTAAAAACTGAATGATTAGAAATCAAAATTGTTTACAACTGTTGAGAAATTAAGCTGATAATTCTCAAAAATAATTTCTTCATTTGCTTAAAGATATTAATGAGAAATGAAGACTAACTTGTTAGCATTTTACATAGTTTTGCACAAGGTTTGGCTAAATTTCTCTACCTTCATTTAAAATTTGAATTTTCATAATGCTTAGCAGAACCTGATTCTGCACTTCCCACCCACCTTCACCTTCAACCTGTGGAGCTTTGAGCATGTTTCATGTGTGCATGAGTATGACTTCAGTTCTTGACTCATGTTCATACATTTGTTCAACAGCTCAGTGGAGAATGATAAAGAGCTAGAACTCTATGGTCCACGAATACTGAACCCAACTATACCATACAACAGATGAAATAGGCTGAATGAATCAGACTGAAAATCAAATCTGATGCCTTCTAGTCTTTAGGCAAAAAGCAAATAAGATTCAGATACTGGAAAGCTCAATAAAAAACAGAAAATGCTGGAAGTACTTCAGACTGGTCTGCAGGACGAAGTAGAACATTGGCCATGAAAAACACTATGATGCTGGAGGAACTCAGCAGGCTAGGCAGCATTCGTGGAGAAAAGCAGGCAGTCAACATTTTGGGTCAGGACCCTTCTTCAGGACTGAAGATAGGAAAAAGGTGAATCGCTGTCTCACCTTAAAGGACTGTTTTGTGTCAGAGATTCACCTGCACCTCCCTTAATATCATCTACTGCATTCGGTGCTCCAAGTGTGGCTTCTTCTACATTGGTGAAACCAAACGCAGACTAGGTGACCGTTTCGCAGAACACCTGCGCTCTGTCCGTAACTGCAATCTGCATCACCCCATTGCCAGTCACTTCAATTCCCCCTCCCACACTATCACAGATATGTCAGTCCTCGGCCTTCTCCACTGTCAGGAGAATTCCGAGCACAAACTGGAGGAACAGCACCTCATTTTCCATCTTGGAACCTTGGAGCCCAATGGTATGAACATTAAATTCTCCTACTTTAAGTAGTCCCCCCCACCACCCCTTCCCACCATGCTTCTTCCCTTTCCTAGCCTCTCTCTCTTTTTTCTACCCTTTTTTTTCCTTTCTCTCCTTACCTTCGACCCAACCCCTGGTGGATCTGCTCTCCCCACCTCCCCCGCACCTGCCTATCACTATCTCTTACCTGCAACTACCTATCACCACCTTGTGCCCACCCCGCTTCCCCTCTTTTGTCCACCTATCACTGCTCTACTTTTCTCTCCTATATATTGGGCTTCCCCTTTTCCTATCTTCAGTCCTGAAGAAGGGTCCTGACCCAAAACATTGACTGCCTGCTTTTCTCCACAGATGCTGCCTGGCCTGCTGAGTTCCTCCAGCATCATAGTGTTTTTCATCTCGATTCCAGCATCTGCAGTCCTTTGTTTCCCTAGAACATTGGCTAGTTGGGAGCAGAGGAGGAACTGGGTCATTCATGCAGCTAAAGAATTACACATATTGATTCAGTGATACAATTGTAATGTACTCAGTGGTTTCATAACACATTGCAATTACATCTGAATGGTAACAGGTAAATAACACCAAATAAAATTTTTTTTCTAAAAAAAAGAATAAAATTTAAACATAAAAATTAACACCAATCTCATAACACGTACCCATATTCCAAGAAACCCTTGGTGCATTAGTATCTGCTGTTCTGATCGAAAAATGAACAATGATGGAAGCACTGGCCATGAAAAATGTGTCTATAGCCTTAAACTCAACCTAAGATATACAAAAAATAACACAGAACATGAACACTTGCATGCACTGAAAACCAAAAGGCCTTTATAAACATTTATTTGCAACACATTTTCTTCTTGCCAAAAGAGGAAAGAGTGGCATATTTTTAACATTTTGCCCTTTGAGTTGACATCTAGCAGGCTGAAGTCAAATTAGCAAGAACACACATAAATTATTGAAAATGAACATCATATTCCACAACTATATTTCCATTCCAGGATTCTAAAATCTGTGAGTTATACAGACTCTAAATACTGATATGAGATATGCTAAATGTTCCTTCTTTTCTCATATTAGTAAAAGAAACATGATTATTCTTATAAATTGAAAAATCTACCTGAATAACACAAGGGTGTAATTGTATTAGAAGTTCTATACTAATGATAGAATACATATTAGGTAAATTATAAGGGGTATTGATCAAAATCCACCAAGATACGACTTATTTTAAACCTGAAGGTTTTGGAAGGAAGAAAATTGAGGGAGATTAAACGCTTTACTACTTTCAGATCTTAGCAAAGCATGAGCTAGAGTAAGGGATAGTTTCATTGCGTATAAACTGAGTTTCCAACTTCTCGAGTTTTGGGATTGAAATGAGAGTTACTCTGAGGAAATGCCCAGCCATAGTGAGAGTCCAGAAAAAAAAAAGAAAACATTGGATAGGATACTCAAAGCTAAAAGTGAAGACGGAAGAGAATTCCATACCTCGATCTAACCTTTTGAAACTCAAGAAATAAAGTGATTAAACATACCTCATAATTTTGTCTTTCAGGATAGCTATTGTTAGGTGGTTGGTATGCTATTTTCATTTCATACAAATCCTGCCAGCTGAATGAAATGATGGGTTTAGTATGGTCATCCAAATGAGTTAGGTACCCTTCATCAGGAGGCTTGGTGATGTTGAATATCAACCTGTCCTTTGGGGTCTCATCATCCTCTGCGTCAATTGTGGCAACGCTCATTGGTGTCAAGATGAATTGATCAACCTCCAGGATGTACATTGACATGAAGGCTGCTTTTGGTTGCTGATTTTGTATTGCACCTTTTATGACAACCTGAAGCCAAGCATTTTCTACCTGTCAAAGAATATTCTGTTTATTCACTGCTTAGTCCAGTTAAAAAATATATTAATTTCAAGATTCTGCTAAAATTCATGGAAGCAGAATACCAAACAATTAATTTCAAGAAGAAAAAATATTTGCAACATCTCTATTTTCAAGGTTTCACCCTCCTGTTATTATTTTAAATTAAAACCACCTTATACCAGTGGCTGATTCAATAACTATTCTGCATGTCTTTAGACAAGTAGGATCCAAAGTCTATGCTGTAAGTAGCATAAGCATTAATGGCATTAGAAGTACTTTAAGTGGTCTCTATATATCCAGGCCATGGATAATAAAATATGAACTACAGTTAAATTTGGTACAACCCTGGTGCATTGTGCTGTATCTGAGTTTCTTGGGGATACTGGAAGTGCTCACTGAGAAAATAAATGGAAGCTTCATTTTAAAATTGAACTGAGGATGCTTCAATCAGATATTCAATTTCCCAACACTTAAGTGCAAAACATGGTTCCCAAAGAAACAATGGGTATCCAACATTGCTTTGGACTTGATTGTGAAGATTAACTTTGTGAAAGAGTACAGGTAAGTAAATTGATTCTACAGAATTTCAGTTATTTTTACTATTGTGATTTTTTTTTCTTCTGTCACTTAGGTTCTCATCATCACCAGTAGAAATCATTTGATGCCAAGATATGTAGTCTCTGCAACACAATTACAAATGTCAAAGAGTTTTAACCCAGGGATTCCATCATTTTACCCATGTCATTTAAAAGACTGATGGAGAGAGAAAGCTTTCCATGGACCTGATATGTTAACTCTTTTTCTCTTTCGGCAGAGGTTGTCTGACCTGCTGAGTATTTCCAGTATTTTATGTCTTGTTTCAGATTTCAAGCATCTGTATGGAGGGATAGAAATCAAGCATTCTGTGCTCATATCACTTGCAGTCTCTCATCCACATCCACAGATAAGTTGACCAAACCTCATTTTAGTAAGGGTTATAGCATGCAGAAAGTCTACCCTATTCCAAGGAAAGCAGACTCAATGCCTGCATTAAATCATGCTTAAACCCCTGACTAACCATGTTGGTTGTTGCTGCAGGAAAACTACAAATACAGTACCATATTTAATTATGGCACTGATGATGAGCAGCTAGCATTCCCTATGTAACAAACTAAGGCTGCACATTGATGTTTCTCACAACGGCCAGGGAAAAATCTTTTCATGAGACAGGGCAACAGAAAGTTCATGATGAACCTGCACCATCTTCTACCATGACATTCAGTTACCATGCAATGTAGAGTTGTCTCATTCAATGAGAGTACCAATTAACCATAAGAAGAAATTTTGACCCACGTCTTTTCAAGTGTGTTGCAGTGCATGTCATAGGTTGACCCAACAGGCAATCATTCTCACAAACACCTTTACAGAAATCACTCAATAAAAGCTGATCCTTTGGATGCTTCAAAACTCGCCTACAGATTTGATTCCATTCGTTAGGTTTCTTTTCTCTTTAATTATTCGCCTTCAGTCACGGCAAAGGTTAATGAGATACTTTGTAAGACTTTCCAAAAACATTCACAATTTTTGTCTCAAATTCTTTAATTGCTCTCTACCTTTTAATGTCACTGCAAACAGTTATCTTCTTCCACCACAGTGAACTTCCTGTACCCATTTAATTTTTGCTGCTGGCAAGGAAGTAAGGAGAAAATAACTGCTTAATGGAGCACATCAAACGAGGGCTGCATAGTGAGGAAATGTGGATGGTTAAATAAATCAATTGAGGGTGGAGTTTTGCCAGATTTCCGTTGGAAATCAGGGAATTACCATAGAAGGTTAAATAGTTGGAAATAGAGTCCATATGACTGTAGCTTGTGCATAGTTGGTAGAAAGAATGCTTGTTCTTAATAATTCTTAATAAGCCACCACATGTTTAAATTTACACACTCCTTCGATTAATTTGAAATGTTTCGACACAATAAGTACCTGAAGTGGGAATCTGCTCCTTTCATCTTTGACCTCTACTCTAATTGGAATATAGTCAGTCTCAGGAGAGGGTGCGCTGAGATGTTGATACTTCAGTCCCATTGTTAAGAAATCTTCACAGTCAGTCTTTAAGAATCGTATTTCTTTAACACCAGTAGGGCACACCTTGCTGCTGGGACATAAAGCCCCAGCCTGTCTTACTGAAGAATTAAAATTGTCAATAAGTACTTAATGCACACTCACATAAATAACAATATTAATGATTGAATAGGTACATTTAGTTAACACATCTGGATGATATCATTTACTCTACTATTCAAATTCACGTTTTCTGTAAGATTTTCCCCAAGTATCTTTAACTAATTGCCATCTATATCATATAATCCCAGTATTTTCTGTTCTTCAGAAAATATATTTTTTACTCAAGGTGGCAAGTACCTTTTGTAGTATTCTGTTTGTGTGCAGCTCCAAGGTGCCTCGGATCATCAACAACCAGCTGTCCACGGACTGGAAGGAGAACCTCAGTCGATAAGATCATTACTGTACAAATTGCGCTGACACTGTTTACATTGTACTTGAAAGACACAACACTTTTGTCAATGGGATTTGATATTCCATAAAATTGTTGCACCTGAAGCCCAACTAATCCAAACCTGATGAGACTGGATTTAGGTTCTGTAATTTTTACATTCAAAAGAAATGTTTCCATAGAAGTCTGAGATTCAGTGAATCTGAAAAGTTAAAAGAAGCATGTTAAATGTAAGCATTTGTACATCTACTCAGTCTGCCTTCTAATTTGTGGAGTGCCAGGTTCCAAAGACACTGTTATTGACCAAGACAAATCAGCAATTTTGGAGATTCAGCATCTAAATGCAATCTTAATCTATAACGACACTCATATGCAGCCTGAGTTGTTCTGCAAACAAATTGTGAACTTTCAAAACCTAGCTTTCAACTACTGTGTAATTATATATTTCCACATCAAGCACACCAATGTGCAAGGCTGGCATTTGTCATCCATCCCAAATTGTTTGTGAGTGGTTTGTTGAGTCATTTCAAAGTTAAGAGCTAAAACATTGCTGTGTGTCTGGAAGTCATAGAAAGATCAGGCCCTACATAAAGTCAACAGATTTTCCTTCCAAAAGGAACAAGAATGATTTATATGTCCAGCTTTAATTTCAAAGTTAGTTAGTTAATTTAATTTAAATTCCCAGCTGCCATAATGGAATTTGAACCCATGTCTCCAGATTTAACCTGGTCCTCTGGTATATGGCATCATAGTTGTTATATTAGTAAACTCAGAGGATCATTGTTAGCAACTTATAAGCTGTCAATAGCTGCCTGAAATATTGGGAAGCTTATACCTGACACATACACATAATCTCTCGGGCTAATAACCATTTTCTATATGAAAAGTTATGAAGTGTTTTTGTTTCCCTTGTAAACAGGACAGACATTACAATGGTACACAAGACTGACCAACATAGCAAGTGTGGCTTAGGGGGATCCAGTGTTGAACAAAATCTGTGTGGGGGGAGTTATTTCAAGTCAGAAACAGTGAAAACCTTCTTCATGGAACATAGATATTGAAGCAGTTCTTTTCAGGCATGTACAGTGTTTGTCAGCTGCCAAAGTGTGGCTTCAAGGCTAGGAGGAGGTATATGTCTAAACATCACATCGTTCCCTTCTTTCACAAAAGCTACTCTTCCTTTACAAAGTGCTAAAATGTTCAAACATTATTTGAACAGCTGTCATGCAGTCTTGCTTAAAAAGAACATGACCTTGCCCTAAAAGTGAGAACCAGTCACATGCTGGAATGTACCAAAGAAAATACAGATAAAGATATACAAAAATTGGAGTAATCTTTAGATCTAATGCTAACAGGAGAAGCAATCTGGTAATGATCATTCAGCAGGATCTTGGCGAACAGTGACACAACATTTAAAATTCACGTCGTGGATGGGGTCTATTCAGCCCATGTTGCCCTGGATTAGACAATGAACAGGAACACACTGTCTTGGGAATTGAGCATCTTGGGAACTAAATTAGAACCTGTAATGAAACTGTGGTAATACTTTCAAGTAGAGTTGGCTCATTGAACCTTGCACCATGTAAAGCAGATGCTGCATTCCATTTATCCAAATTCAGTGGCACAGAAGTATGGAATGTGGGAAGAATATAAATGTGTAGCACACAAATCCTATCAATTATTTCCACTCTAATGGATATGTTGCCATTTATAATTGAAGAAGCTGTGGGATAGTGTATAAGAACCTGAATGGTCAGAAAGCAGAGGAATGCAATGATTGGAAATTATACCTGCATTGAAACTTTCTACTTTGTTTTAGTAGCTATAGTTCTATATTAGGTGAGATTGAACGCTGTCAAAGTTTCTAGTTGGGATAGAGTTGCCCTATTTTCTAATTAATTGGGAATCTCACCCAGTGACTACTGGGGTGAGAAATAAAATGTCACATAGTGCAGTAGCAGGTATAAGAATCAGGATGAAACAGAGCCACATTGTTGGAGCCAAGTATTGGGGGTTTTATGCTAAAGTTCACCCTAGTGCTGATACTGAAAGCATAACATGGTAATTGTTAATTTCTTTATTGACACTAACATCCCTTGAGGAGCTGAGCACAAAAATCACAAAAGCAATTAACTAAAAATCTAGTTGATTACACTATTGAAAAAAAAAACTGCAGATGCTGGAAATCTGGGCTAAAAACAGAAAATGCTGAGAACACTCAGCAGGTGAGGCAGCATCTGTGTAGAAAGAAACAGGGTTAAGGTTTCAGGTCAATTAAGCATGTAACCAATTCCAAGGTATTGAAAGAGAAAGCGTAGTTCTTTTAGCTGAACTTGGAGTTCCAAATACACAATGTGGTTAAGGTACTTGAGTACACATATTCTTTGTGCAATTTCAACCTGTCCAATGCAGTCCCATTTTCACACTTCAATCATGGAAATTTGACAATTCTTCATTAACTGTAATTGATTGAGTGAAAAGTTCAAACTAAAGATAACATACAATTATTATTTAGATTACCTGTAAACTCTTAACATCACATTATCTTCTTTGAGTAGAGGGCAGCCGTTATGGGTGTACTTCACTTCATAGGGGAGGAAGTGACAGTCAAAAACCTGCTCAAAAATAGTGTCTTAAATGAGGTTTTTTATGTTTTTATTACTCAACAAAATCACTATTAACTTAATTTCAATTTTAACTAGCTTACAGGTTTTGATATTTAGTTCAAAAAGCTTTATTATTTAGAGTATTTTGCTTAACAGTAAAAATAACAAAAATATGACTTAATATTTTGTATTTCAACCTCACTGTTGCTTTCTATCTTCTCATTATATTCGAAGATAGAACACTATAGCACAGTACGGGCCCTTCGGCTCACAATGTCCTGCTCTAAGATCTATCTAACCCTTCCCTCCCAAGTAGCTCTCCATATTCTTTAATAACTTGGAATTCTTGATGTCCGTAATCTGTTCTATTTAAGAGCCAATTGTATTTCCACTTCTGCAGAAAAGGCTTTTCTCATTGTCCTTAGTCAGGAACAATCAGTCTGAGATTAAATGGTCGAACTCAATGGAACCAATTTACATCAAAGGATGGTGGAGGCTGGGATTCACATTCAGGTTCTGTAGATGGATTTTCATTTTGTTTTAAAGAAAGCTTAATGAAGGCAGAACAGGAAACAGTGACATAATCTCAGATTTGACATCTCAGTATTAACCATTCCCAGATCAAATAGATCACCAGTTGCAATTTAGATAAAATGGCAAACTTCTGTAATGAATATTATTTATCACAACACAGCAGAAGGCTAGTTGACCCCTGCTGGATCCCAGCAGAGGAATCCCATCAGTCCAATTAACTCTCCTATTATTCCTTGCAGTTTTGCATCTTATTCTCTTTTGCACGCTCATCAACACCCGTTTTGCAACTCACCTTCACTAAGGGGTAATTTACAACAGCCGATTAATCTACATGCATATCTTTAGGATGTGGGAGGAAACTGGGGCATTCAGCAGAAACCCATGCAGTCACAGGAAGAATGGACAAACTCCACACAAGCTGCACCAGTGATTAACTGCTGCGCTAGCGCACCACAATGAATGTGTATTCAAGAGGGTGCAGAGGAGATTTACCAGGATGCTGCCTGGATTGGAGAGTATTGAATATGAGGAGAGGCTTAAGGTGCTAGGGCTTTATTCACTGGAAAGGAGAAGGATGAGAGGAGACATGATAGAGGTATATAAAATACTGAGAGGAATAGATAGAGTAGACAGTCAGCGCCTCCTTTCCAGGGCACCAATGCTCAAGACGAGAGGTCATGGCTTTAAGGTTATGGGTGGGAGGTTCAGGGGAGATGTCAGGGGGAGGTTTTTCACCCAGAGAGTGGTTGGTGCATGGAATGCACTGCCTGGGGTGGTGGTGGAGGCAGATACATTGAACAGGTTCAAGAGCTTGTTAGATAGGCATATGGAAGAGTGTGGGATGGGGGGATATGCGGGAGGAAGGGGTTAGGTAGTGTGAGGGTGGTTTGATGGATGGCACAACATGGTGGGCCGAAGGGCCTGTTTTGTGCTGTATGGTTCTATGGTTCTATGGTTTAAGATGATGTTAAGGTGACCACAACATGACATTAAGTGGAAATTCTGCTCATGTTTTCACCAGTCTTGCTCCATCTCCACCCACCCATGTAAGAAGAATGGTTGCAAGTCCCAATCCCCCACCTCAGCTTATTCTTTACCACTCACCTCTGGACTATATGCCCGCCATAGCCCTCAAGTGTAGCGGTTAGTGTAACACTTTACAGCGCCAGTGACCTGGGTTCAATTCCAGCCGCTGTCTGTAAGGAGTTTGTACGTTCTCCCTGTGTCTGCGTGGGTTTCCTCTGGGTGCTCCGGTTTCCTCCCACATTCCAAAAAGACGTACGGGTTAGGAAGTTGTGGGCATGCTATGTTGGCGCCGGAAGCGTGGCGACACTTGTGGGCTGCCCCCAGAACACCCTACGCAAAGATGTATTTCACTGTGTGTTTCAATGTACATGTGACTAATAAAGATATCTTATCTTACCTTCTGGGTTTCAGCCACAACTAGACCACCAATCCAAGCTGGCACCTCAACTAAACAGTTCTAACATAGCCTCATGGTGCATTCCTCTTTATCTATATTTATCTTACATAATTTCTCTATTACGTTTCATCTTACTGTGACATTTTCATCATTTTCTTCGTGAAGGATGACGCAAAGTACACGAATGTTATATTCAAATCTTCTATACCTTATGAAATCCTTGCTGCTTAATACAGACATGCACACAACAGAGAATGTGCAATTTGGTGCATCTCCAGTTAAGTGTTAAGAATTAAGTTAAAATTGAATTCAGGTGTCATCGGTATCCAAAATGGCATCATAATTTCTTGATTATCTTATCTCAACCTTCCTAAATTGAAACTTTTGTATTTAGATCCAGTGGGAAAGATCATTAGAGATCCTGAATGAATAAAGGAAGTGTGAAAATTGCTATCTAATATATAAATTATCATGTAATAATTTGTTTTATTTCCTATCTATAAAAAAATGATTATCCAAGTAGAACTTATAGGGGAATGTGATTACCAGAGGCAAGTACCTTCTCCTCTAGATGCTTGGATGAAATTATTTTATTTTATTCATTCAGGGATGTGGCTTTTCACGCTGAGCCAGCATTTAACTGCCCATCCCTAACTGCCCTTGAGAAGGCAGTGGTGAGCTGCCTTCTTGAACCTTTGCAGTCTTTGAAGGGAGGGAGCTCCAGGATTTTGACCCAGCGACAGTGAAGGAACAGCGATATATTTCCAAGTGTGGCTTAGAGGGCAACTTCCAGGTGGCGGTGTTCCCACGTTTTTGCTGCCCTTGTCCTTTTCGCTGGTAGAGATCGTGGATTTATAAGGTGCTCTCTAAGGAATCTTGGCGAGTTGCTGCAGTGCATCCTGTAGATGGTATAAACTACAGCTACTGAGCTTCGGTGATGGAGTGAGTGAATGACTGTGGATGGGCTCCCAATCAAGTAGGCTGCAATTGAACTTCAAAATTTGAAAATGACACAATTTGACAAAACACATGCAACGTGCTTTTTCTTTTTACTCGAGATTGTATTCAGAGCAGAAACACAAGTACGTTACTTTGGTCTTAGTTTTAAGTCATGTGGTTTTAATGAAAGTTACCTACCTGAGGAGTTAACTTGCCAACACGTTGAGTTACTGGCTCATTCAATACAACTTCCACCTTGCAGGAATCTTTAGCTTTAGGTATGTTGAACTGCAAGTCATTATCTGTCACAAATGAATACTGTCCCTTGCCAACTATAATCCCTTCATTCAGTCGAACAAGTCCATCTGTTTTTGTTTGTTCAGTGCAGAAAGCTACCAGTGCCAACAGACTTAGGAACATCTTCATTCTAAAAGATGTTTTCTTTGGACAAGTCATCTTTCAAAGTAATAAATGTCAGATAAGATTAGTGTTTATAAGCATTGTGGGGTAGAAAAAATTAAATCCAAGAGTTGTAAAGTCTTCCCATTTTGTGCAGAAGGTCAGGTTGAAATCCGGTTACTTGTAGGAGTAATCCACATACTTGAATGCAGTCCACCACAGCAGGGTGAGTGGTCTGGGATGTGTTCTAATTTTCTTCACTCAGTAGATGAGAAGCTGCAGCAGACACAGAGCTCCCATGCCCTGTGCCTTACATGAATCTATTCCTTTTCATCCCAATTTCTGTTTGAATTTCCATCTGTAGGAGAAAAAAACATTTAAACAGTTCGCCAGTATTTCAAATTTTGAGCATTTCTCTCAAGAAAGATTTATAGAAGAACTTGTTTTAAATGCAAAGTGAATTTATGCAACCTTTTTAAAAAAAACAGAAGTAGAAGACAGTTAAATGACTTCATCATGATTGTTGTTGAAGCTGTTTGATTTCAGCAGCATAAAGCCAAGCCATGTAAGATCTGTCAGGAAGTAACATTCTGAAGGAGAAAAGACCCCATGGCAACACTCAGCACTGACACTTGATAGATTACATCCTCCTCTGAACAAGAGACTACTAGGCTGTCCACATCACCATACCATGTCAGAATGTGAAAGCAGCATGGCTGATCACCACCTAATCCACTCTGTTATCTCCATTAACCTTGCTCCAAAAACAAAACAATTACAATAGAAATGTTGCCACAAGAAAATCACAGTTGAAGCTCTCAGGGACCACAAAAAAGTAGCCTTTCCTCGGCAGCACCTCACAGATAACCTGATGATGGAGTGTCCACAGTGTCCAAACAGCCCTGAAGTCCACCATCATTTACACCTGTGAAGAGACTCTTCGCTTCTCAACCAAGAACCAGAACTGAAATTTAACAGAAACACTCTTTCCAATACATGCTGCCTGATCTGCATCTTATGTTTTCTTTTTATTTTCATTTCAGATTTCCAGCATCTGCAGTCTTTTTTTTGATTCACAGGACTGATCTGAAAAGTATTACCAGGAGATTCAGAAACTACACAACCACAAACGCAAGATATTCTCGGATTGGAAGATCCACCATGCCTCAAGGGAAACTAAACAACTCTGCAGGCACCTGAAGACAGAGGTATAAGAAGTGATCGGAAGATCTGCTTGGGGATGTTGCTGCTCCTCAGAAGCTCTGCCCTGTGCACAGAGGCACATGCCAGCTCAGTCGCTTAGATCAATTTGAAAAGTAATGAATCTAAAGCCTACTCATCTCATCTCTGTTTTACCATTTAATTTCTCACTTTTTCTCCCAATTTGTCTCAAGTCCACGTGGTAAAAAAAGTACCATCCACAATGTCAGACTGCATTTCCATTTCCCACACCAGTGAGCTTGAGGCCATTCAGAGGTTGATCGCGACTTTCAGTGATAGTGAGTCGGCAGCTCCGAGCTGTGGTAGTCAATAGGAGTAAAAATTGGGAGAGATATGAAAAAGGCTGCTGGCTGCTATCACCCAATTTGCACAACTGCAAAGTGAAGATTAACCCAACTGTGCAAAATCACAAATTTAGTACCAATTAGTAATAAATTAGGGCATTTCTGAGCTGCAGGTCCACAACTATTAGAAACAAGTTCATAATCCCATTTCATATAAAATTTACTTTGCATGTAACAAAAATATTAGTTTTCTAAGACACAATTATGTCAGTAATGATAATAGAGCTGCACACTGATGTTTTAATGTGACAACTATTGGCTTTTAAACTGTTGGAATTTCTCTGTATTTGAGAGCTTATATACCATTATAAAATGCTTGCAATCAAGAGAAAAAGTACTGCTTTTGAATTTTGCATTATCGCTTTGATAAAACAGGAATATTTTGGGCACTTAAAGTGATTACATTCTATACTATTTTAGATACAAATGATAAATGCAATTTGCCCCACTTATTGGCACACAGTTCAGACTGTTTTATCCTGCTACATTATTTAAATGTTAAATACGCACACATACCAGATGGCTGAATTTCCTTAGGCAGAGTACTTTGGAGTTGTTCTTTCATTACATTTGTACTTCACCCAGTATAGTTAGCTTTTTAAATCCCAAATTAATTATAAAGGATGCCAAGATGGTTGATTTCTTTTGTGTGCCAGATTTGGCTTTAAGGCCTTTTCCAATATTAAAAAACAGGGATCCAAAGAGAGCATGGAACAACACAGTTTTGTTCCCACTGGCATTACTGTTTGCTTCAGCAGTATTTCTTCACAGATTCTCAGTTTAGCTGAACACTGAGAATTGTAGGAACCTTCAACATATTTCTCAAATCAGTTTGATTGTTCTAACACAGAACAAACTCAGTTGTTGACAAAGCATTACCCTGTGGTACACTGCACTACATCCACTTAGTGTATGATTTCACCATATATGTATCAACTTCAATTACCTCCTTATCTATGTTATTTTTGTAAATTTATTTTGCATAACAAAATAAATGCAACAGATTTCCAAGGCAGGATAATGTAAGACCTGGAGAGAAAACTATAGGTAGCAGTGTTCTCTTATCCGTTTCCCTAAGCCTTCTAGGCAGTTGAGGTTGCAAGTTTGGAAGTGCTATGAGAATAACCTAGGTGAGTAATCGCAGTGCATGTTGTAGATAGTACACTCTGCAGCTCTACGTGCCTGCAGTACGGGGAATGAATATTTAGGGCAACAACCAATCTTCTGGAAGAACTCTGTGGGAGGAAAGGAATTGTCGACGTTTTGGGTTGAAACCCTGTGTCTCCATAATTATTTAGGGTATGAATGGGGTATAAATCAAATAGGTTGCTTTGTCCTGGAAGGTGCTAAGTATTGTTGAAGCTGCACTGGAATTGGAATATTATTGTCACATGTACTGAGGTACAGTGAAAAACTTGTCTTGCATACCATTCATACGTTGAAGTAGTACAAGGTAAAACAATTACAAAATGTAGAATAAAGTCTAACAGCAACAGAGAAAGTGCAGTGCAGATGGACAATAAGGTGCAAGGTCATAACGAGGTAATTGTGAGGTTAAGAGTCCATTTTATCATACTAGGGAACCATTCAACAGTCTTACAACAGCGGGATAGAAGCTGTCCTTGAGTCTGGTGGTACGTGTTTTCAGGCTTTTGTATCTTCTGCCCAATGAGAAAGGGGAGAAGAGAGAATGTCTGGGGTGGGTGGGGTCTTTGATTATGCTGGCTGCTTTACCAAGGCAGCAGGAAGTATAGGCAGAGTCCACGGAGGGCAGGCTGTTTTCCAAGGTGTGCTGAGTTGTGTCCACAACTCTCTGCAATTTCTTGTGGTCACGGGCAGAGCAGTTGCCATACCAAGCTGTGATGCATCCGGATAGACTGCTTTCTATAGCACATTGATTAAAAATTGGTGAGGGTCGACAGGGTCATGCCAAATTTCTTTAGCCTCCTGAGGAAGTAGAGGCACTAGTGAGCCTTCTTGGCCATGGGCTCTAGGTGGTTGGACTGAGACAGGCTATGGGTGATGTTCACTCCTAGGAACTTGAAGCTCTCAACCCTCTCGGCCTCAGCACCATTGATGTAGACAGGAGCATGTGCACCATCCCCCTTCCTGAAATCAATGACCAGCTCTTTTGTTTTGCTGACATTGAGAGAAAGGTTGATCCAAGGAGTAAAGAGTGTTCCATTAACCTCCTGAATTGTGCCTTGGAGATTGTGGAAAGGCTTTGGGGTATCAGGAGATGAGTCACTTGCCGAAGCATTCACAGCCCTTGACCTGCTCTTGCAGCTACAGCATTTGTGTGGCTGGGCCAGCTGAGTTTTGAGTTAATGCTGACAAAAGAATGTCTGTGGTGAGGATCTCATCAAATATAATTCCACTGAACATCAAGAGTAAGACTGCCTCTTGTTCATTGCCTGGAGCTTCTGTGATACAAATGACTTGCCACCTATCAACCCATGCCTCAATCTTGTCCAGATCTTGCTATATATAAATTTAGACTGCTTTATTTACTGGGGAGTTGTGAACGGAATTGAACATTTTGCAATGCAATAAAACTCTGCTTCTGAAATGATGGAAGGATGGTCATTGAAGAAGCTGAAGATAATTGAACGTAAGACACTGTCAAATTTAATGTGCTGTCTGCACTTCCAAGAACAGGCACAGGTTAATCACACACCCCTACCTCTATACCTGCTTACAAGGGATATCTAGTGCAATTCTCTGTTTCTAAAGGTGAACATCTTACCAGGGGAACTACTTTGCAGAATCTAATGTAAAACAGCTGTTTGTTGATATAGAATCATGACAACAAGTTTGAAGGACAAGGAGTAGCTGCTTTTAATTTAACAGACAACAAACTTGATTAGATCAGTTCAATTTCACTGGAGCAAATCTCCCTTAAATTGGCTGGTGTTGATTTCAAAAAGAAACTAACTTTTATAAAGGTAATCATACCCCAAAAATGTCAACTTCAGTTGTTTTCTTTTCAGAAAGCAAAAATACCTTCTCCATTTTGTTCATAAATTGGCTTGTGAAGAGTAACATAAAGAAATACTGCAACTACTTGTGTTTTTCTCTGAAACAGAAAATATTGAGCTTGGTTTGTTGAGGCTTTAAAATTTAGGACAGAATTGAGAGCAGGATAATTTCTCACAAGTTTGGAGGGCAATGCAGTGTTACTGCAGGGTATTATTGTCTTGGAATTCACCAGGTTCTGTCCTTTGTCTAATCAATGAACAGTATTGTCCAAAGGTAATCTCTTGATAAACCATAATGTTTTGGAGATTTAATGTGAAAAGTGCAACATATTTTCTTTAAAGAGAACTGATAATTCTCTTCACATCCTTGAGAACTCAAAACTTGGTTTTTGCTCAGTCTGAAAGTATTAGTAGCAGTCTGGCATCATTTCGAGCGGCATAAGCTCTCCCTCAGCAAGAGACGAGGATGGGTTTTCATTATTTGCAATCCTGATTGCCACTCGGGACAAACAATGAGATCAGACATGAAGCCCTTCATGGACAAACATTCATGCAAAAGCAAGATCGTGGACTCTGACCTCACAATCTACCTTGTTGTGACCTTGCACCTTATCGCACTGCACTTTCTCTGTAGCTGTGACACTTTACTCTGTACTGCTATTGTTTTTACCTGTACTACCTCAATGCGCTCTGTACTAACTCAATGTAAATGCACTGTGTAATGAACTGACCTATACGATCGGTATGCAAGACAAATTTTTCACTGTACCTTGGTAAAAGTGACAATAATAAACCAATACATTCTAGAGTTGTTGGAAATACTCAACTGGTCAGGAAACAACTGTGATGAGAGAAATAAATTCACATTTTGGGGAAATTATCTCAGTTCTGATGAAAGATTATTGAACTAAAACATTAATCTGTTTCTCTCTCCACAAATGCCACCTGACTTCACAGAGACATTTGGCAAAGAAACAGGCCCTTCAAGCTCACCGAGACCAAACTTGGATTCTTTTCTCTGTAATGTCAGAGGCTGAAGGGAAACCTAACAGAAGTATACAAAAGTATGAGAGACGTAGATAGGGTAGAGAATCAGAGTCTTTTTTCCAGGGTGGAAATGTCAAATATGAGAGTGCAAAGTTGTTTAATTTTACAGTGAAAGGTACCTGCATCATGCTGCCAGGGGAGGTGCTAGAAGCAGATACCATAGCAATGTTTAGGAGGCATTTAGACAGACATATGAACAGGCAGGGAATAGAAGGATACAGGACACATTCAGGCAGATGGGATTAGTTTAATTGGGCTTCATAGTCAACACAGACATGATTGGCTGAAGGGCCTGTTTCTGTCCTGTACCCTTCTATGTTTTACTTGTCCGTGCTGAACATCAAGTACCCACTTACACTGATCCTGGACTAATTTCATTTTATTCTCCTGATATTTCCATCAACTTCCCCCAGATTCCACAACTCACTTATACAGTAGGGCTAATTTCTTCTCTGATTGTCACCTTGTTGTGGTGGAGAAGCTTGTGTGGTCCTGAGATCCCGAGAGCGATGCCGTCTGGAGCTACGCGCCTGGTAGGGTCACCCATGGCTGTGAGGTCGATGGTGAGGTCCCTGACAAAGAACAATCCAACCAAGACCTCAACGGTGGAACAGGCGGACGAAGTTACTTCGAACTCAACGGCTGTGAAGGCAGATGAAGGCTGCAACAAATCCATCAGCTCCAATCATTGTGGTTTCCATGCCATTGGAATCAGTTGGTTGATTTGTGAAGTATCATGTGCTTTTTGTAGTGCAACATCAAGTACACGTTAAACAAATACACACGCAGGCATCTCTGTGGGCTACTTCTCAGCAACAACCAAAGCCCGATCTGCCACCTGGAACTGCCTGTCCTGAATGCGGAAGAACTTTCAGAGCCAAGATTGGACTCATAAGCCACTTGAGAACCCATAAATAGATAAACGGAATGAAGACCATCATCCTCGACCTCGAGGGATAGCCACGATGACAAGGGCTAATTTACAGTGGCCAATTAACCTACTAACTTGTACATCTTTGGGATGTGGGAGGAAACCGGAGAGCCTGAGGGAACCCCATGCCTTCACAAGGAGAGACAAGAGATTCTGCAGATACTGGAGTCTGGAGTAACACACATAAAAAGCGCTTGATGAAGGGTCTCGACCCGAAACATTGACTGTTTAGTTCCCTCCATAGATGCTGCCTGACCTGCCTGAGTTCCTCCAGCACTTTTTATGGACCTTCACGAGAAGAAGGTCCAAACTCCACACAGACAGTACCAGAGGTTGGGATCAAACGCAAGTTGTTGGAGATGTACGGCATGAGCTCTATTAGCTGTGCCAGCGTGCTGCCCATTTAGAATGCCTGCATTTCCTGTTTTTATGCCATTTTATAGAATCATACATGAACTGCATTCACTTTTATGAGGTAGAGAGAAGCTGATCCCGGAGTGGGATAAATGGAAAATGCAGAACAAATCTTTTTTAAAAAATCATATCACAGGACTGTGTGTTTTTATATAAATTGTTATTGCTTTCAATAAAATAAACAAGTTCTATTGACAATATAAACTTTGGACTCCTTTAGAGTTTATTAAGCCAGTTCATACTTGTAATCATCAAATAAAAGCTTTGGGCATATAAAGTTTGTTCTTCTAAGTTATGAGAATATGCTTCCTCATTGACTTAATAAAATATAATCCCTAATTTTAAACACAACTCTGAAGGAATGAGTAAATAGTTAAAATCACCAGACTGACCACCCCATTCCTGCCAGAATCACATCAACCTCCATTGTAATTGATGAGCTGATTCAGGTTGCAAACACAACTGCAAGAAATTGGGAGACTTCCAGCCAGAATGAGGGAGCACTGAGATTTGCAGCAAAGGACAATTTCTTTTGCATCCTGGGTGAAACAAATTCCCTCATGTAACTGTCGGAGCACCTGAAGCCCAGCCAGCAGTTGTGTCAAGGGGTAGTACATTCAGTTCCAGTACAGTGCCGATGGAGTGTGGACTTCGGTGTATAAGAGAGTAATTTTGTTTGCAATATTTGTTTAATTTAGTTTAACTATTAGGTTATCTTAACCTCTGAGTTTTCTCTTGTAATGGTAAATAAGTAGAATAGAGTGGTAAACATGTAGACTGTCAGGTAATTAGGTAATCCAATAGAACTGGTTAACTGAAGCCAGCTGGATCAGAACACGAGACCTGGCAATATAAATCTATGGGTTCTAGTTTAATTGTTTTTAGTTCAATGTGCAGTGCCCAACAAGCACAGCTTCTATAGAGTGCAGACTTTGGTGAGTAAGGGATATTTGTAAGAGTAATAGTGCAATGTTATATTTAAATAAATAATTATATTGAATTAATTACATAAATTATAGCAGGCTTGGCAGGACACATAATGTATGATCTGATGGAAAAGCATTGTGATCCAAGTGATCGCATCTGCAGCTTGAGGAGTTTCATGCTGCCAGTAAAGTTCAACCCAGACAAGTATGAGGGGTTGCGTTTTGGGAGATCAAATGCAAGAGGAAAGTATGCAGTAAATGGCAGCAGCCTTTGGAGCACTGATGTACAGAGGGATCTTGGGTTGCAAGTCCACTGCTCCTTTGAAAGTAGCAACACAAATAGATAAGTAGTAAAGAAAGTGCAAGGCATGCTTACCTTTATTGGTCAGGGCATTGAGTATACAAGTCGGGAATTCACATTGCAGCTATACAAAACATATTTGGAGTATTCTGAGGAGCTCTGGTTGTCACATTATGGGAGCGATGTGGAGGCTTTAGCGAGGGTGCAGAAGAGGTTCACCAGGATGTTGCCGAGAGCGTCGGAGGTTGAGGGATGACCTGACAGAAGTTTTTAAAATATGAGAGGCATGGAAAGGGCATCTTGTTCTCAGGATGGAAAAGTCAAATACGAGAGGGCATTGGTTTAAGGTGAAAGGGGGAAAGTTTAAAGGATATTTGCAAGGCACTTCTTTTCACACAGAGAGTGGCAAGTGCATGGAATGCACTGTTGGGGAGGTGGTAGAAGCAGATACCAACAAGCAGGGAATAGAGGGATACAGACCATGGGATTAGTTTAATTTTGTAAGATGGTCAGTGCAGACATGGTGGTCTGAAGGGCCTGTTCCTGTGCTATATGCTCTATGACTGTTTCCTGCACCGAATCCAAGTCCTGGAGGTTAAGTTGTCTGCTCTATGCCAGGGTTAAGAATATCTCCCTGGGCTGGAGTAGAACTTGGAATGAAGGGGAAAGGGATTCAGCTATTGTGATCTATGTGGAGACCAACAGTATATGCAGAACAAAGAAGAGGTTCTGCTGAAGGAGTATGAGGGAGCTGCTCTATTGGGATGGACTTCACTTGAATCAGGCTGGATCCAGCACCCTAACAAAATCAAATAACAATGGCTGAAGATAAGGCTTTAAACTAAATATTTGGGATGAGGGTTCTAGCAATGTGAAATTTAGGCGGTTAAAGAAAAAGGACATGGGGATAGTGTAGGGTAATGAAAATGGTGTTAATTCCTGTGTCTGTCTAATTAGAGTCAGAATGGGGGAAATGGCAAGAAATGACAAAATTGAAGGTTCTTTATCTGAAATCATGTAGCATTCACAAAAAGATGGATGAATTAATGGAACAAATTGAAATAAATGGGTATGATCTAATAGCCATTACAAAAACATGCTTACAAAATAATCAAAGTTGAGGGTCCTGAAATGTTAATTTTTCGAAGAGACTGGTAAAATCGAAAAGGAGAAAAGGCAGGCATGATATCAAAGAATGAGATTAAGCAGTAGAAAGGAAGGATCTTAGCTCAGAATAGCAAGCAGCTGCAACAGCTGGGGTGAGCTAAGATAATAGCAAGGAACAGAAAACATTGGTCAGAGTTGTAATAGTCCCAGTTAGGAATGGTAATGTACAGAAAATTAGAGGCACATAGAACAAGGATAATACAATAATTATGAGGAAATCAATCAACATATACATGGCAAACCAAATTATCAGCAATAAAAAGAGATTACAGTGGAAATGCTAAGCAGCTCATGTTGCATATGTGGGAAAAAAGAAGAGTTAATGTTTCAGTTTGATAACGTCTCATCAGAAGTATTTTTGCTTTATTGATTAGTAGTAATAGCTTGGAGGATAAATTCATGGAGGGTATAAGAGATGGTATTCTTCCAGCTTGGCAGATTGTGGAACCTATGAAGCAGGTTACTTCAGATCACATACTTTGGATTCAAACAGGATCAAGTGATAATCCAGTTGTGAAGGGGCTTTAGACAAGAGTGATCATAATAAAATAGAATTTTATATAAAGCTTAAAAGTGATTTAGTTCCATCTGAATCTAGGACTCAAAGTTAAACAAAACAAGTTGTGATGGTATGACATAGGAGTTGGTCATTGTAGATTGGGAACTACTTTAAAAGATATGAGTGCCAATGACCAAAAGCTAACATTTAAATAATTAATACATGGTTTAAAGCAAAGGCACAAAATCCCAGCTGGAAAAGTGGTCTCGTCATGGCAAACAAGAGTTCAGAATAGTACAAGATCAAAGGAAAAGCTTATATCATTGCCAAAAGGAGCTGCAAGGCTGAGGACTGGGAAATTTTCAGAACTCAGCAAAGGAGGACAAACAAATCCACAATAAAAGAAAAATATAATGAGTAACACAGTGAGAAACATTAAATTAGCCTCTAACAACTTTGAGAAATGTGAAAGGAAGAAGATTACAAAACAAAATTATTAAAGTCCCTTACAGACTGAGGCAGAAGAATTTATATCAGAAGTAAAAGGTGCAGAGAAATTAAACAATTTTGTACCCACCTTCACAGAAAAACACAAAACATCTCCCAGAAATAGAAGAGAAAAATAGGTCTAAGGGGAATGAGGAGCTGAAAGAAGTTAGCGTAGTTGAGAAATTAATTGAGCTGACAGGTAATAAATACCCATCCTGGTGCTCTGTATCCCAAGATTTTGAAAAGGGTGGCTATGGAGATAGTGGATGCACAGCCAGAATTCGAAATGATTTTAGGACTGTGCACGCAGATTAGGAGGTAGCAAATGTTGCTCCACTATTTAAGAAAGGAGAGAGAAAGAAAACAAAGAACAACAGTCCAATTATCCTGACATCAATAATAGGGAAAATGCTATTACTTTGGTAGTGGTAGCAGGATGCTTGGGAAAAGTAACAGGACTGGGCAGACTTAACACAGATTTATGACTTTTGATGAATCTGCACGAGTTCTTTGTGGTTACAAGTGGCTGTATAGGCAAGGGGGAACAAATCAATGTCATGTACCTGGACTTTCAGAAGGCTTTTGATATGGTACCACACAGGAGGTTATCAAGCAAAATTCAAGCACATGGGACTGGGGTTAATATACTGATATGAATTGAGGATTGGTTAGTGGACAGAAAAAGCAAAAGAGGAATAAATGAATAATTTTCATGTTGGAAACTCATGACCAGTGTGGTGCTGCATGGGGCCCCAGATGGTCACAATCTACATCTGATTTCACTGAGAAGACCCAGTATAATATATCCAAGTTTGTTGATGCGAGAACGCTGGTGGCAGCGTGGGTTGTGAGGAGGAGATGGAGAGGGATAGAGATAGGCTGAGTGAATGACAGATGGAGTATAATGTGGATAAGAGTAAGGTCATCCATTTTGATAGAAAAAAAATAGAAAGGCAAGCATTTTTTGAATGCTGATTTTAGAAAGTGTTGATCATAGAGTCAGAGTTATACAGCACAGAAACAGGCCCTTCAGTCCAACTCATCCATGCCAACCAAGTGGTCTACTTGACTTAGTTCTATTTTCCCACGTTTGGCCCATGTCCATCTTAACCCTTCCTATCCACGTACCTGTACCTTTTAAACACTGTAATTGTACCATGTACTTTTTAAACATTGTAACTGTACCTGCCTCTACCACTTACTCTGGCAGCTCATTCCATACACCCACCACCCTGTGCTAAAAACTTACCCCTCAGATCCCTTTTAAATCTTCACCCTCTTACCTTAAATCCATGACCTCTAGTTTTCGATTCCCCTACCCTGGGAAAAAGACTGTGACCATCTACCTTATCTATGTCCTTCATGATTTTATGACCTCCATAAGGTCACCCCTCAGCTTTCTTTACTCCAGGGTAAACAGTCCCACCCTATCTAGTGTCTCCTTATAACTCAAGCCCTCCAGTCCTAGTAACATCCTCAAATCTTTTCTGCACCCTTTCCAATTTGGCGACATCCTTTCTACACCCAGGCGACCAGAACTGCACAGAGTATTCCAAGTGCAGTCTCCCCTACCTCTTGTACAGCTGTAACATGACCTCCCAACTCTTGTACTCAGTGCCCTGAGTGATGAAGACAAGAGTGCCAAATGCTTTCTTCACCACCCTGGCTACCTGTGTCACCACTTTGTACACCACAAAGCACAGAACAAATGTGTTGGTGTTCACAGGGACTTTGGTGTTCATGTACAAAAGGTGCCAGCAGTGTCTTCTATTGGATGTTAACATACAGGTATAGTAGGCAAACAGCAGGAAAGCAAACAGTATGTTTGTTGTTCCACAGTATAGGTGTATTCGAGCATAACAATAAATATATTGCAGCAATTGCATAACCTGAGAGAGACTGTGCCTTGAGAATTATGTACAGGTCAGGTACCCTACCTAAAGGAGGATAACCTTGTGAAAGAGGGAATGCAAAAAATGTTTTTATCACATTGACCAGCTCAGAGCTGCACTAACCTGTGAAACAAAGGACTGCGGATGCTGGAATCTAGACGAAAAACACTATGATGCTGGAGGAACTCAGCAGGCCAGGCAGCACCCATGGAGAAAAGCAGGCGGTCAATGTTTCAGGTCAGGACCCTTCTTCAGGACTGAAAATAGGAAAAGGGGAAGCCCAATATATAGGAGGGAAAAGCAGAGCAGTGGTAGGTGGACAAAAGAGGGGAGGTAGGGTGGGCACAAGGTGGTGACAGGTAGATGCAGGTAAGAGATAATGATAGGCAGGTGCGGGGGAGGTGAGGGAAGATGTCCTACTTGAGTTTAGAAGGATGCAAGGTGATCTGACTGAAGCACGTAAAAATTCATACTGGGTGTATCGTCCTTGACAGGATGGATGCAGGGAAGAGGTTTCCCTTAAATGGGATCACAGTTTTAAAATTTGGCATTGATGTTCAGGACAGGCGAGAAGAAATGTATTCGCCAGGGACTAGTGAACCTTCAAAATTCTCAACCCTAGAGGGCTGTGAACAGTTGGTCAGTGAGTATATTAGAGACAGAGGTTGATAGATATTTTTGGACAAAAAAGGGAATATGGGGTTAGTGCAGGAAAGTGATGCTGTGATAAAAGATCACCTGTGATCTTATTGAATGGCAGAATGGGCACAGAAAACTGAATACTCCATACCCCTTTCTATTTCTTACGTTTCTACCTCTTATTGTCAGACTTGACTCTCATCCCTGTCCTAGATTGGCTCACAATTAAGAAATGCCTCAATTCCAAAACTTTCATCCTTGTTTTCAAGTCTCTCTTTTACCTTTCTCCACCTATTCATTACCATTTTTCCCAATGCTACATGTGTGCTACAGGTCCGGCCTCCTGGTTTTAGTTGCTGTTACTTTCACCAGTGCTTTTTGCTAGACATCTCTAAACTCTGGAATTCCTTCCCCAAATCCTTCTGCCTTTTTACTTAACTTTCCTTTCATAAGAACATATGAAGCAGAAGCAGGAATAGGCCTGGATCAGTCTAGATGCAGGGTTTTGACCCGAAATGTCAACAATTCCTCCCCTCCCCCCCCCCACCCCCACAGATGCTGCTTCACCTGCTGAGTTCCTCCAGCAGATTGTTTGTTGCTCCAGATTCCAGCCTTTGTGCCCCTAGCAGGAGTAGGCTATTTGGCCCCTTAGAACCTGTTCCACTATTCAATAGGATTTTGTATTAACTTCTTCTTCCTTCTGTCTTCCCATGTCACTTTCCTCCCTGTGACTGCTGAGAAGGATGGGGAGGAAAGTGCGAAATATCAGGAGCTGGGACAGGACCAAGGGTCTGAACGGTTGAGGCTGCACAGTGTAATTTGGTGCCGTCAAGGCAGTCTTCTGAGTTTCATTAAAAAAGTTTTAAATGTCAAATGAAATCATCCACAGTCGCTCCCAACCTCAACCTATTCCACACGGACAGCCCTGGAAGGCTCACGAATTTCCAGCACTTCTTGCTTCTGCTCTGCCAATTCCTGAAGGTTAGGTGATTCTCTCCTGGTTCTACTTCTCTCCCTGTGTGGGGAGTTTGTGTTCCAGAACAAATGTAGTGGACAAGCATGTTAGGGCTGTTCAAGTGCTCATACAGGTATTTATTAAATACAATAAGTATCTCTACTTCTACCATTTTTCACACTGTGAGTTCCAGGCCTTCGCCACTTGTGGAGCAAAATAATTTTCTCTCATCTTCTGTGTAAACGTTCCACCAAATAAACTAAGTCTATGCCCCTTAGTTACTGACCTTTCTGCTCAGAGAAATAGTTTCTTTCTGATTATCTGGTCGAAGGCCTCTTAGAATTTAATACAGCTCAATTAAGTCTTCACACAGACTCTTTGTTCCAATGAAAATAATCTGGCCTAGATAGTCCCTTTACATCACTTACTCTGCAGCTCTGGCAAAATTCTTGCAAATCTTCAGTGTTTTCACATGCTTCTGTAGAATGGTGATCAGAATTATATATAATGCCCAAGCTGTGGCCTAAATAATGTTCCATATTGTTCTGACATGACCTGCTTGCTCTTGTATGTACTCTTAAAGATAAGTACAGTACTCCAAATGACTTCTCAACTATCTTATCTACCTGTGCTACTATCTTCTGAAAGACAAAACTCCCTCTGATCCTGTGCACTTTTTTAGTATCCTACCCCGTATTATTTGCTTAACAAGTTACTTCAGACTTCACCAATCTGAATTTTACTTTATGCCCACCTAACCAATCCAATACTACTTTCCTGCAGCCTAGAAATGTCTTCCCCGCTATCAATCATTGATAAACCGGTAATTGTCGCTCAAATATTTGAGTCCAAACCTCAGATATGTACCATGAAAAGCAAGGAGTTTAGTATTGTGCAATGTGAAACGTCACTGACTATAGCCTTCCAGTCATTAACATTCCTGTTGATTAGTACTCTTTACTTTGAGACACTGGACCAATTTAAAATCTTAAAATTTAGTTTCCCTTGGGTCTCACGGAATTTTATTTTCTTGATGAATCTTCCATTTTACAGCCTTAACAAACACCTTGGTAAAATCTATGTATTCTATCTTAATGCAGCCTCAAAAACTCTATTAACTTAAACATGATATTTCCTTCACAAACAATGTTTATGTCCTTGATTAATAACTGTCTCTCTCCAAATGCCAATTAATGGCATCCCTCAATTTTTTTTTACAATAATTATACTTTCATATACTTTACTTATCACCACCAGCTTCTCAAAGACAATTAGGGATGGGCAATAAATGCTGATTCTGCCAATGATACTCACATAAGTAAATTAATTCCTTTCTCAATTAGCTGTCAGTAAAAAGAAGAATGAAACCACCCAGAAGTATCAATTTAATAATTCCAGTCACCAAACTCCTCCCTCTCTCACATGGAAGACAGGCCATGAATTGGAAATTTTAATTTTCTCTTGAGTTGTGGGATAAAGTGTTGGTGCCGTGTTTAATTTACTGGACCAGTAATCCATGGACCTCGACTCACAATTCAGAGATCCATGTTTAAATCCCACCATGGCAGCTTTGGAATTTAAATTCTGTTAATCAGTTAAAAAGAAACTAACCATTACTAATGATAACCACAAAACTATTGGATTGTTGTAAAAACCCATCTGATTTACTACTAACATTAAGGGGAGGAAAATTGCCATCCTTATCTGATGTGGCCCACATGTGACTCCAGACCCAGCAACATAGTTATCTCTTAAATACTGTCTGAAGTGGTCTAACAAGTTACTCACTTCAGTGGCATTTAAGAGTGGGCAATAAATGTTCCCCTTGCCATTATGTTAAGATCCTGAAAAATGAATGAAAAACAACTTCATTAAAAGGCATACAGTCTATACTTTGGTTACACTCAAAGTCATTCAGAATTTGGGCTTGATCTGGTTCTGCTTTCATACCTTTTCTCCCTTTAGCACTTTTTGATCAAAGGCAGCTCTTCTGACATCCTCTGCAATTTAACAACTGGGTTTCCGGCCATATTTACCATCCAGCATGGTTTGATGAGTCCACAAACCTCTGATATAACCAATTTCCTAAACGGAAAGAGAGTGAAATTGTTTTCGGAAATTTAGCAAAACATTTGGAGCATAAGCTCAACTATTAAATGTTATTTGGAGACATGAGGAGCTGGGTGCTCTAGATGACAAATGATAAAGCAGAAACACATGACACACCATCACTGAACACTGGACTTCTTCTGCTGTGCAATGGTTAGCATCCAGCATTTTTTATTAATTCCAGTAAATGTATTTTCAAAAGGTTATATTGCCACAACCTACAAGCACATGGCAAAAGCTTACTAAAATATATGCTGCTTTGAGAAGGAGGAACACCAGAGCCCAGGTTACCTCCCCTTCCCATGTGAAGCAGGCCGACAGGGGTAGAAAAAAAGCATGTTGTTTTTCAATTTATGTTAGACAAGAGATTAGAATCTAAACAGAATGTGATTTTCATAATCACCCTTCAGAGCTGCAAGAGAGACGCGGGCTCCAGCTCAGTAGAGAGGAAAGGGGATAAATGAGCTGTCATTTTCAGTAGTTGCTAACATTTCATTTCTATTTGGAAGGTCTACCTTAAGGAAATGGCATTTTAAGCACCAGCACTGCCCTTGAGATGGCCCCCATGCTGAAGGCACTGGTATTGGCGAAGTCTTCTTCTCTGATCATTTACCTATCCACAAAAGGTGCCAGAATGGCTGTGTACCATTAGGTAGGAGGCAGGACAAAGAGCCTTTGAAAAATAGCTAAATAAAATACACATTGTTAGCCTGCAGTGGAAATCACTCTACTAATCTTTTATGAATCGGACCTCTTCAAAGATGGACTTTGATCAATCTGCTTGCTTTCTTTGTTCTTCAGTCAGGAGTTTGCCTTTTACCTCCTGACAGGCACATGAACAGCCAACCCCCGCTTTCAACTGAATAGAACTGACAGCTTGACATCTGCCAGCAGCTCGCGCAAGCTGGACTTTAAAGATGACCTTTGGAGGTTAATCTGACCTGCCACAAGTAACCAGCTATCAAGGATGGTCAGCTGATAAACATATTGATAGAAAGAAACAAATGGTACCAATAATTAGATTTCTTCACTTTGCAGCTGGAGCAAGTTGTAACTGTTGCAGTATTCTGTTACTCCAAGCTTCCCAGATGTTTATGCACTGGGAACATAGCAGTAATTGAAATATTATTGTGAAGGAGACAAAAGAGCCTAACAGCTCGCCTAACAGTCATTGTCAGACAGCAGAGGTAATTAGTTAAATGGTCTTGTTAAGACTAGCTCTTTAATTGAAGCTGATGATTTCTTGGTGTCTGATTAAGGCCATTACATGTCTGGAAACTAATTATTCTTAATCCATTTAAGTAGCAAAATGATAGCAACAGTGTGCAATTTAATGGCAGTGCTAAAAAGGCTTGAAAAATGAATAGTTAATGGGGTGTGTTTGTAAGAGTGAGATTTTTAATCAATTTATTGCTGTGTGATGACATTGTGCAATGATTAGATTCATCTTTCCACCTTTGATTATCCATGTACTAAGCTCTTCAGCAATACATGCCAACATAGCAAAAAAAACATGACAAACAGCTTCATCCAAGCTGCCGCAGAGATGAATCTGACTGGTGACTGGCATTTAATATTCTCACGTTCATGTATAGCTGCCATTCAAAGATGAATTTCTCCCTCATCATGTCTTGACTGTAAAGCTTCCAGTACGCAGCAGGATTTCTCATGAGTGAATGCAGAGATCAGCAACTTTTCTGAGGAGAGGTGAAATCACAGTCTTATGTGTAAATAAATAATGTTTCCAGTATCTATGAAACATATCAGGGCCTTGCTTGTAAGGACTCAGCCAAAATGGGCACACAGAGGAATTCAAACAAAAATCTGTGGATGCTGGAAATCTGAAATACATCGGAAAATGCTGGAAATGCTCAGCAGGTCAAACAGCATCTGTGGAGGGAGAAACGGGTTTAATGTTTTGGGTCGATGACCTTTCACCAGAATTTTCCTGGGAATGTTGACCCTGAGTTCTGAAAGGCGTTATATAAACAGAAGTAGCACTGGCCATAATTTGAGGCTTGAAGGATCTTGGGGCCAGCTAAATTCTTGAGTTTCCAGGTAACGTTACACATTCAAACCTAACCCCACCTCACCACCATTAACCTTTCCACTGGAGATCAAACCAGTCAACAATGTAGTGGTTTGTCATCGCTCGGAAAGAAGCAATCCAATCCTCAGTGACAAGATCCTGGTTGGCAATAAGGCCTTCTGTGACATAAATGCAATCAGATGGTGGGGTTACCAGTGGGACTGTGGAGGTTATGGAGGAAACAGAGTAAGCTCAGCTCACAAAACCAATGGACAATCTGACAGATACATTACCCAAGGCCCTTGACCAGGCTGGCTTTAAAGCCATCCAAAACCACGAATGTTTTTGATGTGTGGAAATGTTCAAAAACTATTGCAAAATTATTTAAACCATACCTCCCTCTGCAACTGGATCCCCGACTTCCTTACCAGGAGACCACAGTCAGTGCAGATCGGTAACAACAAATCCTCCTCGCTGACAATCAACACAGGCTCACCTCAAGGATGTGTACTTAGCCCACTGCTCTATTCTCTCTACACTCATGACTGTGTGACCAAGCACAGCTCAAACGCCATCTATAAATTTGCTGAAGACATTAGTATTGTTGGTAGAATCTCAGATGGTGACGAGGAGGTATACAGGAGTGAGATAGATCAGCTGGTTGAGTGGTGTCGCAACAACAACCTCACACTCAACGTCAGCAAGACCAAGGAATTGACTGTGGACTTCAGGAAGGGGAAGTCGGGAGAACACACACCAGTCCTCATTGAGGGGTCAGCAGTGGAAATGGTGAGCAGCTTCAAGTTCCCGGGCATCAACATCCCAGGGGATCTATCTTGGACCCAACACATTGATGCAATCACAAAGAAGGCACGCCAGCAGCTCTACTTTGTTAGGAGTTGAGGAAATTTGGTATGTCACCAAAGACTCCTGCAGATTTCTACAGATGTACGGTGGAGATCATTTTGACTGGTTGCATCACAGCCTGGTATGGAGGCTCCAATGTACAGGATCGCAAGAGGCTGTGAGGATTGTAGACTCAGCCAGCTCCCCACCATTGAGGAAATCATCAAGAGGCAGTGCCTCAAGAAGGCAGCATCCATCACTACGAACCCTCACCATCCAGGACATGCCCTCTTCTCGTTACTACTATCAGGAGCCTGAAGACCCACACTCAGTGATTTAGGAACAGCTTTTTCCCTCCGCTATCACATTTCTGAATGGTCCATGAACACTACCTTGTTATTCCTTTCCTTTTTGCACTATTTTGTAATTTATAGTAATTTTGTCTCTTTGCACTGTACTGCTGCCACAAAACAGCAAATTTCATGACAGGCAAGTCAGTGATAATAAATCAGATTCTGATTAAAATACTAATCAGATTACAGAAATAACAATCACATAAAACACAAAAAACATTTGAATGAACTCAAACAATTGAAAAACAATCTAAATATACTAACTCTCTAATCCTTTACAGCTATCCTGCTCTACAGATGTCGATGGACATCTCCCTGCACCAGCACCAACCTTAAGTGCTGGGGAATCTCTACAACTTTGTGCTCCTGGTCCAGCATGAGTACAGTGGAGCAAATGCTGACGAGCAGCTGTCAGGAAGTTTGGGACTTTCACCTACATGCCATATGTGCTAAAATCCCAGACTTGCTGGCATTCGTGCAGGGATATGACAGATCTTATGCACAAAGTGGTAGGCACTTCCCTCCAAAATGCAAGCTTTCATAGACACCTGCAGTATATGCTACTCCAGTAGATGGCACTCTGAAAAGTATTTTCTTTGTTTGAAGTGTTGCAATGCCTTACGCATACAGCTGGTATCTATAGTCACAGTTCAGTGTACAAAGAAAACCAAGTCTATCACTTCCCACAAATCTGCAATTTCCCAGTAATTAAAATTTTGACCATATATCCATTCTATCAATACATTACATTTGTACATCGGTAGATATATTTTATATGCATTGATTATCCATGTAATCATTGTCTAGGAGTTAATGGACAACTTCTGTTCCAATAATGTTGATGTGTACATTTATGTTTTGCCTGAATCCACACAGTTATCTTTTGTTTCATGTTCTACATTCTTTAAAATGCACACTTAACTAACAGGATTGAGGGTTTGAACTAGAGAAGAGGAAAGGCAGACTTATTCAGAGGCAACTGAGTTTGAATAGAGTGTGTGCCTTTTTAATTCAATGTCTCTTGAGTTCTGAAAATAAATACCAATCACACTTTCATGCAAACTTATTTCCTTCACATGCTTTAAAGACAGGAAAAGTCAATTCTAGAGGCAATTTTACCAATTAGTAGAAGGAGAAGGAAAGACAAAGTGACAAATATTCAAAGTACATTTTTTAAAAAGAGTAAGTTAAACTTTGAAGGCCAGAAGAAGCCTCCAAGGGAACTGAATCAGAAATGGTAGTAAAGATGGCTTGCCTTTCAACACCCACACTAGCCATTTAGAAAGGATTGGGGAATATGGAAGGACAGCTCGTGAGCTAAAAATAGTAACTGGAGTGCATGAGTAGTAAAAGTGGAACGGTTAGCATGAAGAAGGTGGTGATCAAGTCTAGAGGGATGGGTGGCAGCAAACAAATATTTGGATGAAGGGTTGGGAAGGGAGCTGCTACACAGAACTGGAATGAAGTTTCATGATCCAAGAGTACTTTGAAGGGCATTGTGGAGTCTAAAGGAACTGAAAAGAAAGCCACAAGAACTTCAGGCTTAGTGCCTGCGGACAGTAAATCAAGTTCAGAACTGAGATTATTTGGAGATCCACAAAAGCCTTCTTCTAAGACACAAACAGCTTCCAGATCATCCTTTATCATTTCCACCATCCTTAGTGTGATAGTGTGTGATTCATCTCGAGCTGAATAAGCACTTATTAATACATAAACGCACTTTAACAGATATGAATATGTGGTGTTGATATGTTTTTAGTTTTGTTTTAGAGATGTTTTTATAGACTATTTTAGATATTTATCACCGTTCTTTTTGTTGCACTGATATGAGCTGGTGAGAAACAGTATTTCGTCTTTTTGTGTATGTAAATACTCAGAGAAATGACAATAAAGCAAATCTTGAATCTTGATGGTACCACCAAAAATAAATCTTCCCCATCATTCTTAGCATTTCAGAGGGACCATTCACTTAGGAAAGCCCTGGTCCACTCTTGAACAGCTCCCAGCAACCCCTTCTTCTAACGGCCCCTTCCATAGGTTGCAAAACCTGGTCTTTTACTTCACCACTTCCTCCCTATGGTTCAATGTGCTGTACTGTATTTGCTTCCCGTAATGGGAGATCACTTCATAAAACCCCTCCCTTCAATTCACAAGCCAGATCTGGGCATCCTGTTGCCAGCATTTCAATTCTTCACTCCATTCCCACTCTGACCTCTTTTTGACCTTTAGTTTATGACCTTCTGTGCTGTCCCAACAAATCTCAATAGATAGTCAAGAAACAGCACAACATTTTTAGGCATTTTGCAGCTCTCTGAACTCGACACTGAATTCAACAATTGCTAATCCCAACTGCTAAACTCTTTTCACTTAATTATTGGTATTGATACTTCAATTACCATTTGCAAATCCTCCAGACCCATAATAATAGTAAAGATCTACAAATGTTGTAAATCTGAAATAAAGACAAAATGCCAATGGTAGTCAGCAGATCAGGCAGCATTTCTGGAGAGAGAACAGTTTTACATCACAACTTACCAAACTTTGAAAACCAAGCAATTGCAGATGTTGAAAATCTGAAAACAAAAATAGAAAATACTTGAAACGTCAAAAATCCAGGCAGTGTCCGCTGAAATAGAAATGGAGCTGGTGACTAGATCAATGGTCCCCACCATGAAACCCCAAACATGCCCTATCCCTTCAGATACTACTCAAGCCACCTAACACATCCAGCAATTCCAGTGCTGATGCAAGCTGGAAAGGCTGGTTTCCCGAAATCACTGAATTCACAGTTGAGCCCCAAAGGCTATACAGAGCCCAGGCCAAAGATGAGATGTTGGTCCTTGATTTACATTCCATGTCACTAGAGAAGTATAGGAGGCCTTGGAAAAGTATAGGAGGCCAAAGATAGAGATCAGAGTGGGACTGAGATGGAGAATTAAAGTGACAGACAACTGGGGCTTAGAGTTGTCCTTGCAGTCTAATGGAGATGTTCTACAAAGTAGTTACCCAATCTGGTGTTTAGTTTCTCCAATATGAATGAGACCACATTGTGGGCATAAAATACAGTGGATGGCAAGTTTGAAGAAGAACCAGTGAATTGCTACTTCATCTGGAAGGAACATTTAGGTAACTGGATGGTGGGAAAGGAAGAGGTAATAGGGCAGTGTCACATTCCCTGCATCTGTATGGAAAAGTGCTGTGAGAAGGGGGGATGGGTGTTGGTGGAGATGAAAGAGTCCACGAGGGAGTCATGGAGGGAAAGATCCCTTCAGAATTCCAAGAAGAGAGGAGAGGAGAAGATGCATTTGGTGGCTCTCATTGAAGATGGCAGGAATTATCAAGGATGATCCATTGAGTGTGAAGGCTGTTGGGTTGAAGATAAGGACAAAGGGAACCTTATCCTTGATTTTCTGGGAGGAGATTGGGGTTAAAAGAAGTCTGGTCAGGCAGTCCTCTTAACCCATCTTTAATTTCTTTACTTATGCATTCACCACTCTCTACGATTTGATATCACCCTTTCATTATTTAGGCATTTCTGCCCAGACCTTCCCTTTTAATCTTTCCTCCCCTACCTTCTTTCCCTTCCTCTCTGCTTGCCTAAAACCTGCAAAGTTACCAAATTTTTTCGAGTTCTGAGAAATATGAACAATCGAGAAAGTTAACAGATTCACTTTCCACAGATACTGCCTGACCTGCTTGCCACTTGTTTTGATTAAATGGAGAAACCCAATAATTTAGAATCTCAGGGACATATAAACCTCGTGAATAATCAAACTGAAACAAGTCAGCTTTTCCACCGAGACAAAAACACTTGAGTAACATTCTTAGTGTTGCTTTCTAAACTTATGGAACCATAATCAACTGTTTCTTCATGGGATTTGGCTTTCCAAGGTAAAAACTGAACAACTTATAGAAGAACAAATGTTAATGTTTTAATGTGAAACTTCTCTGTAATTAAGAATTTCTAAAGTCTAAAGAAACTCACGTTCTCACCAGATGTGCTCTTGTACCATTCCACTTCACCTCAGGGGAAACACTAAATGCCTGCTGGAAATTCTGCAAACACATATTGGATGCTAATACCATTGCTTTATTCAAGGGGCCGTGCATTATTAGTTGAGATATCAAAATCAACCTCACATTTCCTGCTCAGATGGATGCAAAAGATCAAATGGCTATATTTGGAAAATCAGGAAGTTGTCCAATTTTCCTGGCTAATATTCTTTCTTTAATCAATATTTTCAAAAAGCAGCTTATCTTTCATTCTCTTATTCATCAAGCATATCCTTCTATCATTCATTTCCTGAAGACTATTCAGTTGCTATGTTCACCTCCACCGCAACACTAACCAAACCTGGAAAGTGAAATAATGGTTATAAAGCATCTTATGAAATGCTGGCCTTGCGTAAGGTGTAAATGATACTTAAGTAATGCTTGCATGTAATAGTTTAAACACTCTGATTTGTAGAATGAGGTGGAGGGAATATTGTGTGATCACTTCAACAGGTTAACAATGTAATATTTAATAATGTTGATCAGGACAAAGGAAGGCAACATGCTCTTATTGTTGATCCATTCCTACTAATTTCAACAACAAATATAAGTAATTGAGGCAATGTGGCCTAGAAATCTGGATGCATGATGCTGCGTTTTTGAGTGATGTTGGCCAGATTTCCTCACTACCACCTCCTCTACACCTCACCTTGCCACCCCCTCACCCAGATGCTGTCCTCTGAGCATGCCCCATGCCTTCCAATCTCTGGTCTCCACATACTTTCCTTTGAATGCACTACAGTGTGCAAAGTCCTTGGATCTTGGGTGGTACTTCAGTATTTAATGGCAGACCCATGACCAAAACTGTCATCATCATGCTGCACAGTGACCCTTAGCATACTTTTAACAGCAGAGATCAATATCCAGGCTCCTGATTGGTAGTCAGTGTAAATAGTATTTTTCAACAATTGCCACCCAAAGAGTCAAGCAGGTAAACTTAAAATAATTACAATATTTAAACTATTTTTGGTTAAGTTTAAACTGAAGAAAATAGTGAGCAAAGAATTAAAACAATATGGCACTAATGTGTGCATTGCTTCAGGAGAGTTCCTGGGATGTGCAGACGTTGTAGATTTTATTTCAATGAAACAGTGTGACTTCAATCTCCTTTATCAATCAAAAGACAAACTGCTGGAGAAACTCAGCGGATCGAGCAGCATCTGTGGAGAGAAAGAAATTGTCAACGCTTCAGGTCAAGACCCTGCATTCTGAGACCCAAAACATCAACAATTCCTTTCCCTGCACAGATGCTGTTCGACTCTATGGATTCCTCCAGCAATTTTTTTTTGCTCCAAGTTACAGCATCTGCAGTCTCTTGTGTCTCCTTTATCAATCATTTTGGTTTGTTCACCGGATGATGCCCCCCAGAGCTCCTCTGATTGAAGCTGCCCTGATAAGATCTATGAAGAAAGGGTGCTCAGTCATTTCAATATGTTCCTCAGTTTAAAATAAAACACATATCAGGAACTGCAATGCATCTGAGAAACACTTGTACAACTAAACAGACCTTTGTTTTTACATTAAAACAATTTTCTGAAAAGACCTTGAGAGCAAATGCAGTTCACTGTAAATGCGTAGTGCAAGTTGACCAGGCAAAAAAAAATTACAGTTGAATAAATCCATATGCTGAACACAAGTAAATATCTAAAAGTTTAATTTACAACTGATGTTATACACAATAAAGTCTGTAGATACATTCCAGTAAAGATTTCTATTCTACTTACACGAAGTAGAACATTCAACTATTTTGCCATAGTGGCATCATTACCTCATTAAAGAGAGTGAAATTAATCTGAAACACACATATATAATAACAAAATTAACAGTTTGATTATTACAAAGCTAGTGCTAAATTATTTTATAGTCTTTTACTTCAATAAATGTGATTTGTTGAATCATTTCAGACATCTATTTGCCACATGTGCTTTATGCATTCACTGAACTCCACACAAGCTTTTAATGATCAGATATTTTTCTGGAATGAGCAGAGAACATAACAAATCATTGCCAAGAGGAATATTGAAGACATACCTGTGGTGTACCTCCTTGTGGTTTCTCAATCTTGTTCCAAACTGCAGTGGAAGGAATAGTTCTGACAACCCTGGTGGGCCTCCTTAAGAATATCCTTTATCTTTTTCACTTCTGACACAATCAATTGCCATTTTAAAAAGAGGAACAATACAGATAGCTCTCGGTTCATAAGTTTGAGGGGGGAAGAAAGAAGTGCAAACAATGAGGATATTTTGTGTGCAACTTTCCTCACAGAATTTCCACACACAAATGTTACTGGTTCTCAACTCTCAACTGAAATTCTCAACTCCCCAAAGGGATTCCATGTGAGAAGATAGCAAAAGGCATTGGTTGCTATTAGATACGCATTCTAGACTACAAGAAGTTAGTGCAGTAATGAATCTGTGGCCTGGATTACAGGTTCCATGGTCATTAAATAATGACAAGCCCATTCCCTCCTGGACCATTAACCATAAAGGTAATGGGTTAAATAAACAGAAGCCAGGAAGACTGACGCCCACCCCCTCCCCCTCACAGGCAAATAAGGCAATGAATTAGAATTTTTTTTACACATATCCAGCTGTTCTGTTCCATTAAAATTGTAATTATGTGCGCAATGTAACAGATAATATAACACCCTGATGACTTAGAAACAAATCATTACTAAACTCTGCAGTATGTGTATATTATAAATGTTTTCACAAACCTTCGTTATTGATGCATAATGGCTCAAAGGGAGGGAAAAAATTATTAGTCAAGGGTAATGATGGGGATTGTTGAAAATAAGTTCACAAAATGCCTTACAAGTTCAATTAAAATTGCTTTTAAAAAATATTGACAAAAGGACAGAAAAGACCATTTACAAAATTGTCCAAATAACTTTAAACAAAAATTGCAAAGATCAATCATGACAAAAATCATATCATCATAAAAAAACTTGCAATTTGTAAATGATTCTTCAAATCTTTCTGTGCAACTGTTCACCCACTGATGGAACACTTTAAAGGAAAAATAAATATTTATGATAAAATTTCACCTGGCCTTTTCTCCACTAATGTTTGAAAGAAATTGCTAGCCACACAGAACTAGCCACAGTAATCCTAGCCAGCAGCAACAAAGATTTCAAGAAATCTACAAAATAATTTCATCCATCAGCAGAACTCAGCAGCAGCAAATCACTCAAGACATTTAACAGTAATCCTTGCTCAGAGCCAAATCCAGGTAAGGGGTTTAATGAGTGAGTGGGTTAAAAAAACTGTAAAAGCCATCACATCACCCATAGCATGGAAATAAGATTTTAACAACATGGAGAAGCAGCTGTGGACAGGAATTTCAAATATGAATGCAATAAAAGTAGAAAAAAATGTGCATCAAAAAAAACAAATAAAACAAAGTCGGAAATGAATTTTCTAAACTGAAAAGGTATGGATGGTGATTCCGAATTCTTCTGCATACAAATGTGCATCTAGGATGGCACAGTAGCACACCTAGCAGAGCTGCTGCCTCACAGTACCAGAGACCAGGTTCAGTCCTGAGTGGAGTTTGTATGATCCCCCTGTGACCATGTGGATTTCATCTGGGTGCTCCAGATTCCTCCTATATCAAAAAGACATGTGGGTTGGTAGGTTAGTTTGCACCTGTAAATTGCCTTTTGGGTGCATGTGAGTAGTGGAATCTGGGGGGAGTTGATGAGAATGTAGGGGGAATAATGTGCGGTTAGTGTAAATGAGTGATTGACGTCACAGACTCAATGGGCCGAAGGACCTGTTTCCATGCTGTATCTATGACTTTATGATTTACTATAATAATTATGAAGAACCAGTTACAAACATTAACTGCAAGTTTTTTTTTTACTTTGTATTATAACATGATCATCCTTCCATAACTCCTGAGAAACAAATCCATCTTGAAGCAGAGTACCACAGGTAGTGGCAGATGTCAACCACCTTGCAAGAATGATAATAAATATAGAAAATGCTGGAAATACTTAGCAGGTCAGGCTGCATCTGTGAGATGAGAAACAGAGTTAACCTTAACGTAACAATTCTGATGAAGGCTCTTCAACCTGAAATGTTAACTCTGTTTCTCTTCCCTTAGCCTGATCTGCTATTTCCAACATGTTCTCTGTTTTTATTTTAAAATTTCAAAATCTTCAGTTTTTTTTTTATTTTTATCACCTTGCAAGAGTGTCCATTCTTTATGTGCAACCATAGGCAGCAAATGCGTCCAGGCAATTCATGCGGGAGATATCACAATTGGAACGAATGCTCTGTTTATCCTATGTCCTAATACTTTTCAAAAGAGGCAAGTGTCATGGAGTGAGACAGCATGGAAACAGACATTTTGGCCAACAGAGTCCATGCCGAACATCAAGCACAAGTGGATAACAATAAGAAGTCATTCCCATTACGGTCAGTTGGTGTGACGCGGATCATTTCTGAAATCACTCAACACAGCACGCATAGAGGCTGGGTTTGGATTATTCTATATAGTACAGTGCATTGAATTTATAATCCTGAACCGATGCATTTTAATATTCTCACAGTGATTAAGCCACATTTTGTTATAGATGCTCAATTTGAAAGAAAGTATGTGGAAATTGTATTTGTATAGTATTTTTCATGTTCTCTCAACATTCCAACAACTCCTGACCCAATTAGTTATTAATGCAATCGCCCTCAGTTATGTAGGTGTGTTTCACCTACATGTCAGAAGATGTAGGGATTGAATAATGGCTCAAAACCAGCAGAGTGAAAAAACTGGAAAATCCTTACATACAGACAGAAGCCATCTGTCCCATTGTGTCTGTGTCAGATCATGGTACAGCTACCAAAAGTAGACATGCACGTACAATAGGCAGTAAGGAAAGAAAATGAGTTGGAATAAAAAGTAAGATAGCTCTGCTTAGACTGTGCATGGCTTAGGTGGAACTTCATTTATAGTGTGTAGTGCATTCCAAAGAAGGCTATACTTGCCCTGGATTCAGTGTGGCAGAGTTCCCAAGAGTGATTTCTGGGCATAAGGGTGAAGGGGCAACATTATGTATAGAGGAAGTATAGGCCAATCTTGTTCAATAAAGAAAAGAAGAAAGAGAGGTGATTTCATTGAGATATTCAAGACCCTGAGAGGGAATGACAGGGTGAACCCCAAGAGTTTGTTTTCTGTAGCTAGAGATGGTAGCACAATGGGAGTAATCATACAATAAGCAGTCAGCCACTCTGGACTGAGATGACACAAAATTTCTTCACACAGGGGATAATGGATTTTAAGAGAACCCTCAAAACTCTCCGCTTCAGAGGGATGTGAATGTTGAGTTGTTAAGTATATTCAAGGCTGAGATTAATAGATTTTAAGGTACTCTGAGGATATGAGAATTGAGCTACAAAGTAAACTTTAGGCATAGGTTTATCCATGATCTCCACGATTGCTGGAGCAGGCCTGAGGAGCAACAACTCCTCCTCCTACTTCCATTTCTTATGCTGGTCAGATATCATCATCAACCTTACCCCAACTCCATTTCTTCCTACTTTTCATCCTATGGGTTGTAGTAGCTGTACAGGACTAACTACTTTAGTGACTTGTATGAAGATAGTCATAACATGGAAGAAGTGTTCACTTTGTAGCCTGTCAGACTGCTAGTCAGACTGCTAATCAGTCTGCAAAATGTTCCATTATTTTACACTATTCTCTAAGGGAATAGTGTGAAGATACAAAATCAACAACTGTTGTAATATAGGGAAATGTGGCAACTAATTTGTACAAACAGCAACACAATAAATAAACAGTTTTATTTAATGGCGTTACTCAAGGTATGTTGGCCAGGAAAGGGAACCTTCCTCTGCTGCTGAGTAGCTTTGTGAGATCCCTTGTGGCCACCTGAGACAGCTGATTCGATATTGGTTTAATCACATGTTTGAAAGATGGCACCATTCCTAAGTACCCCTCTGAAGAACCAACCAAGATTATGGGGCTGATCTTGCTTGTGTGCTCATCCCACTGCCTGGAACTGCCGTCCAGGCTCCCTGTGCCCTACCTAACCTAGCCCTGATGTATTGGTATTGGCTTATTATTGTCACTTGTACCGAGGTACAGTGAAAAACTTGTCTTGCATACCATTCGTACAGATCAATTAATTACACAGTGCATTTGAGATAGTACAGGGTAAAAACTATAACAGAATACAGAGTAAAGTGTCACAGCTACAGGAAGTGCATTGCAGGTAGACAATAAGATGCAAGGTCATAACAAGGTAGATTGTGAGGTCGAGTCCATCACATCGTATAAGGGAACTGCTCAATAGTCTTATCACAGTGGGATACAGTCAATCTCACGAGCCCGCACAGGAGAAATTCAGAGGCATTAATACCAAAGTAAAATATTTAAAAAATGAAAATCTTTAAATCTTTCCTTAAAAAGGTAAAAAAGTTAACTAAAAACCACTTAAAACAGATTAATAATTTAAAAGATTAAAGTAACTTAAATAAAGTAAATTACCTTCCCATTTACCTGTTAACTGCAGCTCTAGAAATCCCATTTAAATCACTGAGGTGACTCTGGTGCTGGAGCAGAGAGACAATTCGCCAGTATAACTCTGCCACTGGACTTCATGTGCATTCTGCCAGTACATCTGGGCCTTCTGGGTTTCAGACTTAATGCTGTTTGAACAGTTCAGCAACAGCATTGCCTGTATGTTCAACTCACTGGAGAGGGCCATATGAAATTATCTCCCTACATGTGTAAAATTGGAATAGGACAACCTATTCTATTTCTGGGTCTACCAAGTGAGGGAGCAAAATATTCAAACCAACTGACTGCTGAGGGAAAGAAATTGTCGATGTTGAATCACATCCAGAGATATAATACTTATTAGAAACAGTTTGAGAAAGATATCTAATTTGCACCGTTGCAGAATCAGGAATGTTTTATAATACCTGTTCTTCATCATTTCCTGGTCAGATTTGTACTAAAATAATAAAGTATCCCAAATCTCAGTAATAATTATATTACAATATTGGGAAACAGCTGGACAGAATGGCAGGTGGTTTGCAGTTACACCATCTTAAGGGCAAACATACCAGGTCAAGCAGCAACAGAATGAGACCAGTCTGCAGTCCAGGCTTGATTCAGGCCAGAACTCCAAAGAAATATACATTTTTAAATTACTTTAAAACATTCCTTTCCTGCTGAAGAATGTGAATCAACCTGACATATAGACTCTCAAACCTGCAGATTACAACAGATGATATTGTCCATTAACCCACCATTGACAGATAACACAAGGAGCCTCATAAACATTGGCAGACTCATTGTTGGGAGTTTCCATCCATATCTTAGCATACGCCTGGGTGTGTGTCCTCCTCACTAAGCTTAAAGGCTCGAAGTTCAGCAGGTTGTAAGCCATCAAGACTGCTGCATGCAAAAGTTCAAGGAGTTTGCGTGAAGAGGCCATCTTTTTCGCTCCAGGGAACTCCTCCTGCACCATTTTCTGACCACATTTGGAATTACACATTTCCAACCTACGAACCTTTGTGCATTAAAGAAGAAAATTCCCTTTAATATGACAACTTTCCTCATCCAGCTTTTTTGCTGATACTGTGCCTCAGCTCTGTACCTTGTTTTCTTTTGTTCTTTTTCATTAAGTCTCTTACACATTGGGTTGAACAAGCTCTTCCATTTTCCTTTATGGTTACTGCATTGAAATCAAGCCTCAGACACTAGAATTGAGCAGAGGACAGAATGAGTGCATTATCTGGCTGATGTCTTCAATGCGTAGCTCTGTGATTTAAAGGACCAGGCTTCATTAACATTTGATTTTCCCTTTGCTCTTTGACCAGCAAGGCCTCAGAAGGATTTTGTGCAACATACAAGAGGAATCTACAATTGCTTCTTTAAGAACTACAGAGAAAATCTGATACCGGTGCATGAACATGCACGATGCACATTCCACTAACCATAACTTCAAAATTTAACCAGAGTATGATGTTCACCATTGAAACCAGGCAGATGCCTGGGACAGCTGTATGGAGCCCCAACAAAAGTGGCAGTAGTCATATTTATACTGGAAGGGAACCAGTCAATGACATGATGTCGCTTTTGTCTCACTGCTATCCTGGTCTATCGGACAGAGGTTCTGAAATTTGACACCACAGTTTCCTATTTTATTTTATTGTATTCTTTACCTCATTGAGCTTTTGTTTTCTCCTGTAAAAGTTGTGCTACTTCATGCAAGCTGAGCACCATCACATTATTTTCCCTCCTTTTTTTTTCCGAATTCTGAAGATCTACATGTCAGCTTGGCTCTTCAAAGAGTTTTCACAATAAACATGAGTCTGATCCATTGGCACTGTCAGATCCAGGGCATGCTTTACTTATGGATTAGCAGCTGTGATCTGACCTTTGCAAAATTACAATACACTTTCTCATTAAATCAGCTAACATGCAAGGTCCAGATGTCTTCAATTAAGATCAGTATTGCATTTCAACCAACAGTGAAATGCTTTAGTTGTATTTATGGTCGATTCCTTAGTGAGCAATAAAAATAAACTTCAGATATTTTCATTTCATTAGAATCATTACACAGAACCTTTACCTTCCACTTCTGGAAATCAGTAGCACGTAACAACAATTCAAAATGCCAGAGCAACATTATCTAAAGACACAGCCTTTAGATCCAGGTTTGTTGATGAAACCCCAGCCAGACACTCCACTGCCTTTGCTATCGCCTGCTTGACCACCATTGTCCTTGGCTCCTGCCACACACTCCATTCCCATGTCTAAAATACTATTTCTCCCATAGCCAGTGTTGCAGGCTAAACAAGACTGCTGTCAATCTCCAGGCCTTGTTTGACAATGAGCTTCTGACTCACTAACCACTCCATCACAAAGTCTATCCATTTTACCACCATTGTGTTGCCTCCCTGTTCCCTTGCCTCAGGTTATCTGCAGCTGAAGCCATCATTCATGCTTCCATATGGCTATCCAGACTTGAATACACCAATAGCATCCCAGTAAGCCTCCCTTCTTCCATGTTCCAGAAACCTGACCTCAATCAAACCTCTGCTGCCCATATCCCAATTTGCACCATGCCACTCATTTATCTCTTTGCACAAAATGGTCTACCTGTGTTGTCAGCCATGATCTTAAAACTCTCACACTTGTGTAAAATCTTTCCATAGCCTTACTTCCACTATTTCTCCAGTTATACAATCCCTTCCTTCTTCTCTGCATTCCTCCATTTCTGGCCTCTAGTGCATCTGCTGCTGGCTTGTCAGACATATCCCCAACAAGCAAGGTCAGTTTCCATGGCAAAATTATCTCCATGTGTGTCCAACTGGCACAGCTATAAGACTGGATAATGAGCTTGCAAATACTTCAGTTTAGACATTGCTTTTTGCCAAATCCTGGCTAAATGTTTTCTTAGAAATTTAAGTTACTTGTTTCAATTGCTCTCCCTAGTTAGGGAGAATGTCTTTTACAGCCTGGTCAGACCAAGTAGCAGCACTGCTTTTTTGTTAAGAATATCATTGAACACAATAAGAATTTTAAGTTTTTCAAACTAATATACTTTTGAATCAATCTACAAATTAAAAAAAATTATTGAGTGCACCTTACTTCCTCATAGTGCCAGAAACCTGACCTCAGGTGATGTACAGGTGGAACTGTGATCATGTGGATTTCCTCCAGGTGCTCCAGTTTCCTCCCACATCTCAAAGACATGCAGGTTGGTAGGTTAAATGGCCACTGTAAATTGTCCATTGCATGTAGGCGAGTGGTAGAATCTGGGGGGTGTTGATGAGATTGTGCAGAGAATTAAGAAAAAAATGGGATTAATGTGGAATGAGTGGAAACGCATCACTGATGCTCTGCATGGACTTGGTGGGCTGAAGGGCCTGCTTTCCATGCTGTATCTCTTGATGACTTTATAATCTCTGTAGAAAGACTTTAACCAGCTACTTTATTCTTCACAAAAAAGTTGCTTCCTATAAGTTCCACATGCTATTCTTTCCTCGCCACAGGGACCATTACATTAAGACTTTATGACAATTCTCACATTCAGTTCTACTTTTAACCAAATATCTATCTTGCTTGTTTGTCTCCCCCAAAGATGTTGCTTTCATTGAGAACCAACTTCGCATATCTATCAATTTATGAGACCAAAGAAAACTTGCTATTTTCAGTTTCTTTTGATGATAGGTCATGGGAATGTTTGTCAGTCTTTTATGTTTTCACAAAAGAACATAGACAACCGTCCTTAACCTTGTCATTCAATGAGAACATGGCTGATTTGTTCTTTGGCCTCAACTCCATTTCCCTGCCTGACCGTTGTAGCTCTAAATTTTCCTATAGTCCAAAAAATTCAGCCATAAATCTACAATGTTTCAGCATTCACAATTCTCTGGCAAGACGATTTCAAGGATTCTTAACACTCAGAGAGATAAAAATATTCATTTCAGTCTTACAAAGGAATTTAATTGTTTTTTGATGGAGCTGCAAAAAAATAATGCCAAAGTATAGCATGTCACGTTTGGTGTGAATAGCAATTTGTTGTCCATGCTGTTTCAGCTGTAGGAATGTACCAAATGGTAATTTTCTGAAGTTGCTGCCATCTCCTCAATGTGTGAAGGAAATAATTTTCACATTGTGGCACCACTACAGTGAAGTCAAATAGTCGTCAAGAAAATATCCCTATTCACTTTAACTCGCAATCATTCACCCCAAAGTCATCTTACCCAAAGTCAATGCAGAAATTGCAGTAAACACTTGTAGTTAAATTTAACAAAATATAAATTGTATTCAGAAGGGCAAGTTAGTTAAGGATATCTCAGGAAGCAGTCTCACCATCTAGTTTCCAGTATAAATTCCAACTGGGAAAAGTTTCCAAACAGTCTGCAGACCACTTTTACCCATTGTCATGAGAGTACTGTACGTAAGCAATATAAAATGGCATTCTTTGCTTACATCACCCACAATCACGCTTGAATGGAATGAGTACATATATGAGTAGTAATTAGATCATTGAAGACAACATTGTTGTTGCTTCACTATTAACAAAATTTCCAAAATCACATTTGCACTGCTGAGAATAATATTAATAGTTTCATTATTGCAAAATAACCTCACTATATGTAAATGAAGACCCTAATCAGATTGTGCTAACAAGAAGTTTCTGGCAGAGTTGCCTTGTCAATGTAATTTATGGCAGTTAACACCGACTTCCTTTCAGAGAGAATGTATGCGAGAAAAGGGCTTTGCTGTCAGCTGGTCGAGGCATCTGCTTTTGTCATTAAGCTGTCAGCAAAAGGGAAGCCGTATTTTCTTTTAACTAGGTGAGGCAAACAAATGAGTTGATGCAAGTGAGTGTGACCAAATTATGGGATTAAAAACTGACCTGAAAGGCAAAAATATGGAATAAAAGTAAATTTGAAACAAGATCAACAATACTTTTTTATTAGACATTAATATGACAAATCTACGCAAGTGATTCATATTTTCAAAAATAATAATCAGATGTGTATATTTGTTACACTTCAAAAAATAATATGTAGTATTTATGACATTTCACTTTATTACTCAGCCAAATAAATGCTGATATTGCCTGTTGTCATGTATTGCCTTCTATTATTACTATTTAGGAGGCCTAATGGTTATCTTCAATCTTACTGGAGACAGATTCATTAAGAAATTACCACAGTTGGTTTAGACACTTCCACGCATACATACATGTGAAGAGAAACAAAATCTGGCAACTTCAATGTAGTGCCATATTAATGCAGTTTAATTTACATTGCTGTGAAAGTTGTCTGCTATAAGAAGCACTTTGTTCCGTTGTAAATATTTAATTGGATAATTGTTAGTGTACATATTTAATGTTGTTTTCTCCATGTGTTGTGCATCACTCTTTTTATTAAGTTGTGGTTTTAGTACAGAAATGACACAGGGATTTGATGTCAGAAGAAAATAAAGTCTCTTCTTTCACCATTTACTTTAAAGGACTTACATCTGGAAAGTGGATGAGCAAATACTTCAAATTAACCAGCATTACATTATTTATTAAAGAACATATTTTATTCAATGCTGGGACAAATATAAAACTATTTCAAATCTCAGGCATGGTTTTATTGAGGAAACAACACCAGAAGATTTATATTCTTACACCATTCCACAATGTTAAGTTGGTTGTGCCGATTTCACTAATGGAATAAACCAGAATTATAAGGGACTTGGTAAAACATGTACAGGACCATAACTTGGATTTTGTGACATTATGGTCAATTAAATGATTAGTTATCACTGTTGTTACTTTATGAAATTGGCAGCAACATTTTATGCAGGCAGAGTTCTGTCAAATCCTAAAGCTGCGGTCAATGATTTAGCCCTGTTTACAGGTCATGGCACATTTTTAGCCTACTCCTCTGCAATCAAGGGAAAATATTTGAATTGATGAAAGTCTAAGATATTTACAAACTATACCTGCTCTAATATACCCAAAAACTTCATGGTCTGAGTGAGTTTTAAATGACATATTATGTCATAATTATTTCTTAACAAAACATCTGCTCTAAAATCCTATGTACAACTATTGTAATTTCCTCATATTAATATTTCAAAATACAAAAAAAGAACAAGCATACAGTGGAATTATGAATACGCAGAAAATTCACAATGCAAGTGTCCCTAAGTCCAACCCACTGTGTCCAGGTGAGATGGAGAAGAACTGCCTTACCTCATGCCATCTTTCATCTCTGGGCCCCCAGAGAGCTTAGTGGAATGGTGTCATGACAACAACCTTTCCCTCAATGTCAACAAAACTAAAGAGCTGGTCATTGACTTCAGGACAGGGGGCGGTGTACATGCACCTGTCTACATCAATGGTGCTGAGGTCAAGAGGGTTGACAGCTTCAAGTTCCTGGGAGCGAACAACCTGTCCTGGTCAAATCACGTAGATGCCATGGCCAAGAAAGCTCACCAGCGCCTCTACTTCCTCAGGAGGCCCAAGAAATTTGGTTTGTCCCCTTTGACTCTCACCAACTTTTACCGATGCACCATAGAAAGCATCTTATCTGGATGTATCACGGCTTGGTACGGCAACTGCTCTGCCCAGCCCAAGACTGCAAGAAGTTGCAGAGAGTTGTGGACACAGCCCAGCACACCATGGACATCAGCCTCCCCTCCTTGGACTCTGTCTTTACCTCTCGTTGTCTTGGTGTAGCAGCCAGCATAATCAAAGACCCCACCCACCCAGGACATTCTCTCTTCTCTCCTCTTCCATCGGGTAGAAGATACAGGAGCCTGAGGGCACGTACCACCAGACTTAAGGACAGCTTCTACCCCACTGTGATAAGACTATTGAACAGTTCCCTTATACAATGAGATGGACTATGACCTCACAATCTACCTTGTTGTGACCTTGCACCTTATTGCACTGCACTTTCTCTGTAGCTGTGACACTTTATACTGTTATTGTTTATTTACCTGTACTACATCAATGCACTCTGTACTAACTCAATGTAACTGCACTGTGTAATGAATTGACCTGTACAATCAGTTTGTAAGACAAGTTTTTCACTGTACCTCAGTACAAGTGACAATAATAATAAACTAATAACCAATACTAACTCTATAGATGATATTTTGGCTTCTGCCAAAATGTACATAAAATGTGCTATTTTAATTGTTACTTGGTACACTACAAAAAAATTAAACATTATACTTTTCCCTTCCTAGCATGCGGTCTGTGCGGATTTTTTAATGTGATTTGGTTGGTTAGCTTGCTAAGGGGAAGTTCTAACCACAATGATCACTAGATCTGCGTGGGAGCTTTCTTCAAGGTCAATAGCAAACACCATTGCTTCACCACTGACCACAAACTCTGGGGCAACTTCTGAAAATAGGTTTCCCTTATACTGCAGCAATTTGGGTGGTAGGTGGCATTCATTCATTCATAAAGAAATAAATTGCAGCGGTAAATTTGTTGTTATTTGGCAAAACTGCAGTAAATATTACAGTTCATGTTCTAAGTACTGGATTACATAGGAGCAGTGTCACAGATGTACAAGATCAAGAGCTCCCTGGGTTACGGAAGATCTTTCGGAAATCTGACTTTACACAAATTTCCCCATAAGTGTGGAGAGAAGATAGAAGCCACTATCCAGGCATTATGTCATAAGTTTGTAAGGAAGATTGAATGACCTTCCACATCTTCACAACCTTCCATCTTCTCAGCTCCCTCTTTGTTTCATGAATTATTTACTGTACCTCCTCTATATAACGCAATTACAATTTGATTGTTCATGATTTCAGCTGTCATTCAGAAATGAATGCTTTGATTGCCTAACAAATAATATTAAAATGTTCTGTGGTAATCATTAATAGATGTATATAGTATATGTTCCATTAGTTTAATTACAGGCAGTGCTAGGGTGGAAGCTATTCAATGAAATCAAAGAATTACAGGAAGTGTATGCAAAGTGAATTGATATGAGTAGCTATAGAAAATGGGCGTCAGCACAATGCAGCACAGAGAGAAAATGAAATACTACATCAGGAGTAACGTTTAGTTGGAAATTAATTAGATTTCTTTATTGTCCCAAGTTACTGCTCAATATCAACTAACAATATCACACAGACTTTCTATTCATAGTGAACATCTTTCTTATTTCTGTGCAAAAGATAGACAGTGATGCTGAGGAATGAGTGCAACCACAATGCTAATGGCTTGCTCTCCAACAATTTTACCATTATGGCATAGAAATATAGTGCAAATGAAAGGATAGGACTGGTCCAAAGGTTAACATTCTAAACTAGAGGAAGGCCAATTCTGATGGCATCAGAAGGGATCTGGCAGGCGTGGATTGGGATAGGTTGTTTTTCAGCAAAGAGATGCTTGCTAATTGGGAGAACTTCAAGAGAGAAATATTGAGAGTACAGAATCTATATGTTCCTGTTAGGATAAAAGGCAAGACTAACAGGTTTAGGGAACCTTGGTTATCGAGGGATATTGAGGCCCTGGTAAAGAAAAAGGAGGTGCATATCAGGATCAAATGAGTTGCATGAGGAGTACAAGAAATACAAGAGAACACTTAAGAGAGAAATCAGGAGGGCTAGAAGAGGACATGAGGTTGCTCTGGCAGACAAGGTGAAAGAGAATCCAAAGGGTTTCTATAACCATATTAAGAGCAAAAGGATTGCAAGGGACAAAATGAGTCCTCTTGAAGATCATTGTGGTCACCTATGCATGGAGCCTAAAGAGATGGGAGAGATGGATGGATTTTTTTGCATCTGTGTCTGTCTTCCGAGTAAACACAGAGTCTATAATACTGAGGAAAAAGAGTAATGAAGTCATGGACCATATCCGGATTACGGAAGAGGAGGTGCTTGCTGTCTTGAGGGGAATTAGGGTGAATAAATCCCCAGGGCCTGACGAGGTATCCCCTCGGACCTTGTGGGAGGCTGGTGCAGAAATTGCAGCAGCCCTGGCAGAGATATTTAAAACGTACTTAGCCATGGGTGAGGTGCTGGAGGACTGGAGGATAGCTAATGTTGTTCTGTTATTCAAGAAAAGCTCTAAGAATAAGCTGGGAAATTATAGGCCGGTGAGCCTGACATAAGTCGTAGGTAAATTATTGGAAGGTATTCTGAGGGACAGGATATATAAGTATTTGGATAGACAGGGCCCGATTAGGGATAGTCAACATAGCTTTGTGTGTGGTAGGTCATGTCTAGCCAATCTAATAGAGTTTTTCGAAGAGGTTACCAGGAAGGTTGATGAAGGGAAGGCGGTGGACGTTGTCGACATGGACTTTAGCAAGGCCTTTGACAAAGTCCCACATGGGAGGCTGCTCCAGAAGGTTAAGTCTCTTGGCATTCAGGATGAAGTAGTCAACTGGATTCAACGTTGACTTAGCGGGAGAAGCCAGAGAGTGGTAGTAGATTGTTGTCTCTCTGATTGGAAGTCTGTGACTAGTGGTGTGCTGCAGGGATCGGTACCGGGTCCGTTGTTGTTTATCATCTATATTAATGATTTAGATGATGATGTGGTAAACCGGATCAGCAAATTTGCAGATGATGCCAAGGGTGGAGGCATAATAGACAGCAAGGAAGGCTATCAAAGTTTGCAAAGTCATCTGGACCAGATGGGAAAATGGGCTGAAAAATGCCAAATGGAATTTAATGCAGACAAGTGTGAGGTGATGCACTTTGGGAGGACAAACCAGGGTAAGACTTACACAGTGAATGGTAGGGCACTGAGGTGTGTGGTAGAACAAAGGGACCTGGGAATACAGATTCATAATTCCTTGAAAGTGGCATCACAGATAGATAGGGTCGTCAAGAGAGCTTTTGGTACAATGGCCTTCATTAATCAGGGCCCTGAGTAGAGGAGTTGGGATGTTATGTTGAAGTTGTACAAGACATTGGTGAGTTCAAATTTAAAGTATTGTGTGCAGTTCTGGTCATCTCCCTACAGGAAAGATATCAACAAGCTTGAAAGAGTGCAGAGAAAATTTACACGGATGTTGCCAGGACTTGAGGACCTGAGTTACGGGGATAGGTTGAATAGGTCAACACTTTATTCCCTGGAGTGCAGCAGAATGAGGGGAGATCTTATAGAAGTATACAAAATTATGAAGGGTATAGATAGGGTGAATGCATGCAGGCTTTTTCCCCTCAGGTTGGGTGAGACTAGAACTAGAGGTCATAGGTTTAGGGTGAAAGGTGAAATATTTCAGGGGAATCTGAGGGGGAACTACTTCACTCAGAAGGTGGTTCGAGTGTGGAACGAGCTGCCAGCAGAAGTGGTGGATGCGGGTTCAATTGTAACATTCAAGAAAAGTTTGGACAGGTACGTGAATGACAGAGATATGGAGGGCTATGGTCCAGGTGCAGGCAGAACACCAGGCTGGCATGGACTAGATGGGCCAAAGGGCCTGTTTCTGTGCTGTAGTGCTCTATGGCTCTATGACTCTAAACCTGGAGCTGGTGTTAATTTCTACAATGACAGATCTGGAGAGTATAATGCACTGCTGAAAATGCATGGTTGCGGCATTCCCATAACTGAGGGCTAAAAAGGAACACATAGAAAAATTCCAAGGATATACAATGGAAATTACCCACAAAATCTGTGCTTTCCATTTCAAGTCCACACGCACGAATACATGGAGCAAACACTGCACGCATCAACTGGATTTAATTTGTGGTAAAAATTTGAGCTTTTAAATATTCAATTCTTCCTGACCTTAATTCAAGAATTGTCAGAAGGCAAATCAATGCAGAATAGACTTATAAACTAGTTTATTTGTAAATAAACTCTATGCATTTTGTAAGAAACTAGCTGCATCTCCAGCTAAGCTGTTCCTTTACAGCTGCAGCATGAAAAATTCTCTAAATATACAGTGTTGATGGGAAAAAGCAAAATAAATCCAGTTGAGCTAATTACCATCTTAAGATATAAGATATTTATTTATTAGTCACATGTACATTGAAACACACAGTGAAATGCATATTTTTGCATTACTGAGAATGTGTTGGGGGCAGCCCACAAGTGTCGCCACACTCCCGGTGCCAACATAGCATGCCCACAACTTCTTAACCCATACATCTTGGGAACGTGGGAGGAAACCGGAGCACCCAGAGGAAACCCACGCAGACATCCAGGGAGAATGTACAAACTCCTGACAGACAGCAGCTCACCATTTACTCTCACTTATCAATAAAGCAGTTAAAGTGTCTTTCACAGTAACCTATCGATTGGTATTTTCTGACCAATACCACTTCAGTTTGGGTTTTGAAAGGATCACTTGGCTCCAGACCTCATTACAGCCTTGGTCCAAATCTGAACCAAAGAGCTGAGTTTCGGAGGTAAGGCGAGTGTGACTGAGCTTGACAGAGAATTATTACTGCACAGTAGGCCATTCAGCCCATTGGGTCCAAGTTGGTTCCAACATAAGAGCAATCTAGCAAGTCCCACACCTCTGCCCTCTCCCCACACAGTCCCCTTATCCACCTCTCTTTTGAATGCCACAATTGAATCTGCCCCTGGAAGTGCATTCCAGATCCTAACCAGTTGCTGCATGTCACTTTTTAGTTTTTTTTGCCAGTCAGCTTCATTCTATAGACATGTGAACATATAAACTAGGTGCAGGAATAGGCCACTTAGCCCCTCAAGCTGACTGTGGCTGATTTGACTGTAACTTTAACTCTGCATTCCCATTTACCCACAGTAACATTTCACCCCTCTGCCTATCAAGAATATATCTCATTCTGTCATTACAATATTCAAAGACTCCACTTCCACTGTCCCTTGAGGAAGATAGTTCCAATGATTCACAACCTTCCAAGAGGAAAAAAAACACCTCATTTCTGTCTTGAATGAGTGAACCCTTATTTATAATCAGTGATCTCCAAGTTCTACATTCTCCCACAAGAGGGAAAATCCTCTCCATCTCCACCTTGTCAAGGCCCTAAGATCTTATATGTTTCAATGTCCCTTCTCACTTTTCTGAACTCCAATAGATACGAGCCTAACCTGTCCAAACATTACTCACACAGAGGGTGGTGAACATTTGGAACGAGATGCCAGAGAAGGTAGTGGAGGCAGATACTATTGCAGCATTTAAAAGGCACTTGGACAGGTACTTGGATAGGAAAGGAGTAGAGGGATACGGGTCTAATGAGGGCAAATGGGATTAGCATAGATAGCCATCATGGGGGGTGTGGCAGAGGTGGGTCATTAGGGCCCGTTTCTGTTCTCTATGATTCTATGAAATATGATTTTACACAAGAAGACCAACACCGGACACAGTACTCCAGCTGTAGTCTCAACAATGCCCTATGTAACTGAAGCATAACCTCCCTACTTTTGTGTTAAATTCCTCTCGCAAAAAAAACAATAAACATTCTGGTAAATTTTCGAATTGCTTGCTCTACCTCAACAGTAACCATTTGTCAATCATACACCAGGAGGTCTAGATCACTCTAAATCTCAGACCTCTGCAACCTCACGCCATTCACATAATATGCCTCTTTTTTATCTTTCCTGCTCAACTGGACAATTTCACATTTTCCTAAAGGTATTCTGTTTGCCATACCTCTGTTCACTCATTTAACCTGTTGATCTATTTCTCTGTAACGTCCTTATACCCTCCATGACTTATTACCCAATCTACCTTCATCAATAAATTCAGCAGCTATACCTTTGGTTCCAAGGAATTTATATAAATTGTGAGAAGATGAGACCACGGCACTGATCTGTGGCGCACCACTTGTTACATCTTGAGAAACAAAGGACTGCAGATGCTGGAATCTAGATGCAAAACACTATGATGCTGGAGGAAATCAGCACGCCAGGCAGCATCCATGGAGAAAAGCAGGCGGTCGACATTTCGGGTCAGGACCGTTCTTCAGGAGTCCTGACCCAAAACGTTGACCACCTGCTTTTCTCCACAGATGCTGCCTGGCCTGCTGAGTTCCTCCAGCATCACCTTATTACATTTTGCCAACCAGAAAAGATCAATTTATGCCCACAGTCTATTTCCTATTACCAGCCCATCATGTTACCTCTTATATCTGCAACAACCATTGGTGAAGCACCTTATTAAACGTCTTTTGGAAATCCAAGTATAGTACAACCACCACTTCACTTTATGTCATCTGATACTTGATCCTTCTGCCAATGAGAACACTTTATCTTTATTGATCCTGCAAAGCTATTCATAATTTTAAATATTTATATTAGATCCTCTCTCAACCTCTTCTGTTCCAAGGAGAGCTTCTTCAGTCTATTCACGTAACTAAAGTCCCTCACCGTTCGGATCAAGGAAACATTCAATTGAGTATGACTAAGGAGCCCTAACAAAACTGAAGTCAAGGAAAATCATGGAAAACACCCGACAGGCTGCCATTCCTCAAACAAAGGAAGATGGTCCTGGTTATTGAAAGTCAATCAATCCAGCCACTTTCAGCTGTTTCAATAATGACCATCACATGTTCAATGCCATTCAGCAAATGATGCAGGTCATGCCTGCATGCAGCAAAACCTAGGTAACATTCAGACTGATTAGTGGCAATTAACATTTACACCACACCGGACCATCTCCACCAGGTTTGAATCTATCCATCTAAACATGGCATTCAATGTCATTAATATGCTAGGGGTCTATATCCACCAGAAACTTAACCACAACAATAACAAAAACAGGAGCAAGTCGCAGACTGGACATCCTATGGTGATCGACTTGGCTCCTGATTTTCCAGACTTTACATCGCCCATTAAACACATGGATCATGATCACTCTTCACTTGTCAGATGAATGCAACTCCAATAAGGCTTGACAAGATTCAGGGTAAAGTTGCCAGTCAGTTGGCATCTCATTCAGTACACCAAAGATTCACTCCCTCTGCTGCCAGCACACTGTATCTACAGTGCCTACCATCTATAAAACACACTGTAGTTACTTACCAAGTCTCCTTCATGAGCATCTCCCAACCTGTGACCTCTACCACCAACGAGAAGGTCAGGATATATATGGGAACACAATCAACTGCAAGTTTTCCTCCAAGTCACACACCACCACAAGGGAAAATATATTGGTGTACCTTCAATCTTAGTTCTAAATCCTTGAACTCCTTACTCATCAGCACTGTAGGAATATCTTTATTACAATTATTACTGTGGTACAAGACGGCTTACCACAATATTCTCAAGGGCAATTAAGTATGGTGTTAAATAATTGCCTGGCCAGTGTGACCCACATCCTGTATATTAATATAAGAAAATAATTCTATTGAGAAACCTATTCTTTTCCTGTGTGATTTGTGGGCATCACTATTGACTAGAAACTTAACTGAACTAAACATATAAGATGAATAGATTTCTGGACCACAGGGGCATGAAGGATTCTGAGGAACAGGCTCTTTCAAAAGAACAATGATTCTACCTTTAACATGTTTGCTACATGCTCAAATAGTTAATTAGTTAATGGATCAGCTCTATGAAGTTTGTCTGCTTTTATCTGAGGGGACCATAATCTTATTTGAAAATTTGCCTACACTGCTAAGCTTCATATGCTAAAGGCATTTTGACATTAAGGAGACAGCATCTGGTTCTGTCAAAATAAACCACCCAGACAAATTGTCCATTTTAATTAAGGTATCACTATTTAATATTAAGAATAAAACAAAGCACAGAATATTTGACTAGAGACTGTCAGATAGCACAGGCCTAAGTATTAATTATTTACTCCTCTAAAGCCATGTTGAAAATGTTTTTTTTTAAACTGATGTCAATGTAGATTAATGCAAAAGTCATCAAATGTGGCTGATGGGAATTAGCGTATTTATATAGTATATAAAAAAAACAAGTCCAATCTAGAATCTGTTCAAACCCTTCATGTTTTATATCTTATATATGGTTTGAACTTCCAGTCTAAATTAATAATGCCAGTCACATGACCACTTATATTAGCAAAGCATTCTATTTTAAACTTTTATAACATCAAATCGCTACCCATGGTTATTGAACTGGGAGAATATCCTAGAATGCAGAACTCACCTTTGGGTTAGAAGAATGTAATTCAGTTCCCACTCCATACTGACACTTCAGTGCCCTGCAGAATTACCATTTCTCAAAGAAATATTAGATTGAAGTCTATGCCGCAAGGATAAAAATGATCCAATGGCACTATTTTGAAGAAGAGTAAAGGTGTTTTCCTGGTGTCCTAGTTCATCGCTATTGATCCAGCAACATTGCTTACATTGATTACCTGGTTACTTACCTGTTTGCAGTTTGTGGAATCTTAGTACGCGTCAATTGATTTGCAATTTTTATATTACTACTGTGCTAACACTTCAAGAGAATTTAATCTTTGTTGCACAACAACTTAGGACATCCTGAGTTGTGAAAGACAGTGTATTGCCTTTCCTTTATTTCTTTTACCTGCCAAGGAAATGAAACATTTCCCTCTATGGTTACATTTTCATGTTTAATAATATTTTCTCGTGGAAAATCTCAGCTCTTTGCTGAGGAGTCAGCAGCCTGAAATGGAGGCTGTAGGTCTTGTAATGTTGAGAAAGAGACTGAAATAGCATCAGAAATTTCTTTATGCTCCACATTATTTCTCCTAATGATGGGTAAGTTGTCAGCCATTTTCAGAGAACATAGGCAGAATTCTCTTTGAAATACTGCCAGCAGATAAGGAAAACTGCCAAATCCAATGCCTACCCAGAAAAAGCTGTGAAATATATTTGTATTTGCTTCTCTTGCTTAAATTTAAATAGCACTTTCACCAAGATTCATCTAAAAAACATTTCAATAATCTGACAGGTTCACACTTGCATTCATTGATGTCAGCATTTTATTCCAGATTTAATTATTTGAATTTCCTAAATGCCATCATGGGATTTGAACTTTTCAAACAATGTAGTCTCACATATTAACATTTTGCAAGTTAAGTACAATCCTGGATCGGTATTTGCTCAGCCTGGCTGCCCATCATAGCTCTGAAATCACTTCTTGAAAGACTTGCTCTGCCCACAACTTCCAAATATTGTTCTTGTTACGAATTGGTGATGGGATGGTTAAATTATTAGGGAAGAATCCCAAAGGCCTGGACTATTACAGACTTCTACAGATGCACTACAGAAGGTATCCTGGCAGGCTGCATCTCAGCCTGTTATGGCAGCTGCCCTGCTCTAGACCAACTGAACCTGCAGAGAGTGGTAATCACTGCCCAGTCCTTCACAGGCTTGCCACTTCCTTCCATCCAGTCCACCTTCATGGTCCATTGCTTCAGGAAGGCTAATAGTATCATTAAGGATGCCCACCACCCTGGCCATTCCCTTTTCTCTCTGTTACCTTCTGGAAAATGATACAGGAGCTTGAAAGCCCAGATGAGCAGATACAAGAACAGCTTCTTATCACTGCTATCAGACTTCTGAACCAATAACCTCCTTCACATCCCCTTCCAGATGATGCTATCACATTCTTGGTCTCTTAATTCTACCTCTCTCAGTTGTACTGTTACTGACATCTTAGCATTTCTTTTTGCACTACTCTCTTTTCTCCATACTGTTGCTTTGTGCTTGTTGCTGAATTTATTGTTGCATCTATTATTACCACATATATGTTATTTCTGTGAGCTTCACACGAGCAAGGAATTTCATTGCACCCTGGTTATAAACTAATAATGATAACAACAATAAACTAATCTGAATCTAGTACTGACCCACAGATGCGAGTTCAAATTCCATGATGGCATCTGGGAAATTCAAATTCAAATAATTAAATCTGTTTGAAAATGGTAACATAAATCAAGGCAAATATGAACCTGCTAGCTTCTTGAAAAAGTCCTTCTGCTTTACTCATGCCTTCTTGGGAGAAGAAATCAGGCATTCTTACCCAGTCTGACCTGGATGTTATTTCAGACTCATCATCATTTTAGACTTTACCAACCCTTTAAAATGACCAAGGAAGCCACCAAGTTCAAGGTGTAATTATTGATGGAAAATAGATGTCAACTTTACCTGTGAGATCTATATCTTGTGAATGAATTTAGAAAGCTTCCAGTGGATTTTCATAGAATTATTACTAATTTGGTGGAACTGTTGCTCTGTGAATTTATTAAATAACAGATACACAGATCACCATCCATTTATAAATTTGCAAGATCCTGCTCCACAAATTTGTTGATTAATGTATCATTAATTTATCAGTTATCTGGCACATTCTTCTCCATAAATGTACTAATTTACTGATTTCTGCCCATGGCTTATTTGTTTACTAGCTAATGCTGTCTGCTGCTCTGTCATCTTATTGATTCACCGCAGGATTGTGCACTATTAGATCCACACTTAACTACAGTACGTGTTTTGTACTGTTCTTTAATTGCCATAATGAGAAGTCATGGATATAATTTTGAATGCTGGTTATTAACTAAGTGATTTGTGATTGCTTCATTAATGTACTAATTTGTTTATATATTTGTCATTCCATCATATTATTATATTATTACATCACCTTCTAATTTATTTTTTAACTGCCTTTTATTATTCCACTGCTTTATTAATTTGTATAATATCTGGTACCTGCTGCTTTATAAATGTTTTAAGTTAGTGATGCTTTGTGTTTTTAAATTATGAATCATTTCAGTCTGTCCTTATAATTTACCTGAACTGCGGTTGTTATTGATAACCTTTCATTTTTGTGAATGATGGGTTGAAGATTTTTAGTATCAGAAAAAACTAACAACACTACAGGTTCTAATTTGTTAGTCGGTTAACCTTATCAATTATTATAGTGCCACCTGTTCACCGCTGTAGGTCATACTGTCTTCACGTTCTTGGGATTTTTTTCAAAACTATGGAGGGAGGATCTTCTGATTTTAGTAGTCATTTAGCACATTATATCTACAAATAAACTTTAACAATGGACTTGCAGAACCTCAGGGAACTATTCATAAACCTGACCCTCAGTGAGGAACAGCAAGTGAGATGAGCTTGAATAAAGGCATTCTCACTGAAATTTGTTAACTTCTAAGAACTTAAGAACATAAGGAATAAGAATAGAAACAGACCTATTCCACCATGGCTGATCTGATCCTGGTCTCAATTCTATTTTCTGTCTGTTCCCCATAACCTTTGATTCCTCTACAGTCCAAAAATCTGTCCATCTCAGCCTTAAATATATTCAATGACTCAGCCTCCAAATCTCTCTTACATAGAGAAATAAAAAGATTCACAGCCCTTTAAGAGAAGAAATTTATCCTCACCTCCACCTTAAACAGGCAACTTTTATTTTTAAATATGCCCCCATGAAGGTAAACAGACCCTTAGCATCTACTCTCTTAAGCCCCCTCAGTATCTTATATGTTTCAATAAAGTCACTTCACGTTCTTCTGAACTCCAATGAAAATAGTCCCAACATGCTCAACCTTGCCTCATTAGATGACCCCTTCATCCAAGGAATCAAGGAATCGAGGAATAATTACAAGGAAGTTTCTCTGATCTGCTTCAAATGCAAGAAATCTTCTCCACTTTATACTCCATCCGCCAACTTTTTGTCTACTTTCTTGAATTATCTCTGTCCTTTTGCAGGCTCTTTGTGAGTCTTCTTCACAACTTGCATTCCCACCTATCTTTGCATCATCAGCAAATTTGGCAATATAATACATCATCAGCTAAGTTATTAAATACAGACCACCCCCAGGTTATGAATGCCCGACCTATGGACACACCTACATATGAGCGAGCTCTTATAATATTATTAAATTCTGAAGTTTGAAGTATGTACGTCTGAAGTACAAATGTTCGTTCTTACAAACAGCGTAACTACTTTCCTCTCTCTCTCTCCACTTTTAGTTATTGGTTTTTCTCATCAGTCTTATGTCCTTTTGATGCTATTCGTTACAATACTGTTGAGGCAAGGTTACCATATTGAGTGTATTTTGTGTATTTTCTGACTTACGAACAAAAATCGACTTATGGTCATCTGTAAAAAAAAAGAACCCATTCATTACCCGGGGATGGACTGTAGCTCGGATCCCCACTAATTCCAAGATGCCAACTGCAATGACCCATTTACCCCAATTCTGTTTTCTGTTAATTAGTTAGTCCTCTATCCATGCTAATATATTACCCCCAGTGCCATTAGTCTTACCTTGAGCAGTGGTATATAATGTGGCACTACATCTACTGATTCCCCTTTATTCACCCTGTGCACAGCATCCTCAAAAATTCCAGTACATTTGTCAAACACAATTTCCATTTCATAAAACCAAATGTCAACTCGGTTTAGTTATATTATGATTTTTGAAATATCCTGCTACTGTTTCCTTAATAATGGATTCCAACATATTCCTGACAGATGCAAGTGATCATAACAAGTATTAGGCTAACTGACCTACAGATTACTTTTATGTGTCTCCATCTTTATATGGGGCACTTCATTTGTAGTTTCCAATTTGCCAGGACCTTTCCAAAATCTCAGGAATTTTGGAAGATAGCAACCAAGGCATCCACTATCTCTGCTGCCACTTCTCTTAAGACCTGCAGATCATCAGGCCCACTTTTAGTACTGTTCATTCTCTTGTATCTTTCCTCTAATAATGATTGCTTTAAATTCCTCCTTCCCTTTTGTCCCTCGATTTTCTACCATGAACAGAGATAAAATATGTTTGTTCAGTCTGCCATTTCCTCACTTCCCATTATTAATTCCCCAGTCTCACCCTCTACAGGACCATAATTTACTTCAGCTACTCTCTCTGTATACATGTAGCGCTCTTACTATGCGTGTTTTTTATATATTTCTTGTTATTTGACTCTCACAATCTGTTTTTCCCCTCTATTACTTTTTATTATTGTTCTCCTACAGTCACAACTACAACCTCAGAGCAAGGCAAAACCACTCTACCAAATGAATATGAAAATGCACCGTGGTTGAGTTCACATCTGTGCAAATAAAGATGGCCAACCCTTCCACAATCAAAAGGATGAAATGTAATGTCTGCACAAAGCCCCATTCAAGGTTATAGCAAGATACCTCAACTCTGAATACAACAAACATTTTGTTGTACACAAACATCAGCCTTTACTGAATCCTTTGCAGCAGAAACCAAGTGCCGCCTCACTCTCCGGTGAGCTGGCATCTAAACTATCCTTTATCCCTGTCCTGTCTGCTGACCACTTATGCCCAATGCTGCACTGTGTGCAAAACCACACTTGTGACCTATCTTTTAATTTACATATAGTCTCAACAACTGAACTGGTCTGAAAGTGAACAATAGTACCATGTCTTCATTATTACTGACTCCTTGTTGTTCTTCCATTGCCTTGACTCATGGGTATCTGAAGAAAAAAAAAGTGAAGGGAGGAGTTGTAATGAGGACAAAGGAAGAATGCAAGTACAGAATTACCCTAACTGCAGCTTGTACATCAGAAGAGAACTTGGGCTGAAGCTGAAGTGGGATGTTAGAGGTGGATTAAGTAAGAGAATTCTCATCTTCACTGGTTCTGAGCTGGCTGTCCACAACCTCCGAAATCGCCAGCACTACTTCTACCATGGGAGTGCTGAAATGAAACTCCTGCCACCTTCAGTTGTGTGCTACCTTGCCCTACAAGTGGTTGGAGTAAGTGTGCAGCGGTATTCGTTTCGGTGATGTGGATGGCATGGTTTAAGTCCAGGTGTTGTGTGCAAGCTATACAATATGGGTGTGAGCTCGTATGCACTTGGAGGCTGAGGTCCAGGCATTGTTGTTTTGTTCAAGAAAATATATGAGAGGATAGTCTTCTAACATTTTACTCCTGCTGTACCACTCTGCTCTCTGAAATCAAAGGTTCATGAGGATATCCTGGAAAAAATAGTCCATCTCATATCTTAGGAGCCACCAGCAGAATTTAGTCAATGGAGGGAAATAGGATTGAAGATCAAGAGCTCAGATGTGGCACAATACTTGTGGTCTACCCAAGCAGCAATGATCCCTGCCCTCTTGCATGCTTTTGGAACCTGGACTACCTGTAGCAGGTATCTCAAAGCAATGGAAAATACCACTGACGCTATCTCTGCAAAGTCCTGTAAATTCACTGGAAGGCTTAATGAACCAATGTCAATGTGCACCCCCAGGCCAACATCCTCAGCATTGAGGCCCTAGTTACCCTCACTCAGGTACTCAGGTCACAAAAATCACACACCCAACATCAGATTCCCAAAACATGCACTCTATTCCAAGCCAAACATGGGAAGAGTTTATCAGGCAGACAGAGGAAAGCATTCAGGGATGTGCTCCAAGGTTTGCAACATTCCCACTGGCTCCTGAGAACCTCTGGCCTATGATCAAAGTGCAGAAAGAACAATGGGAATGGTACGGAAACCCTCAAGTCTGTACATAAGGAACCCATAGAAGTCATGCTTAAGCAGCAGAAGGAGTGCACCACCTTACAAGCTACCCACCATCTCATGTCCCATTCATGAAAACATCTATGGTTCTCACACTAGCCTCATCTGCCACCAGATAACCCACAAAATAAGAATGGAAGCAAGTCATCCTCTATCCCTGGGGACTGTGTAAAAATGAAAAGATGTTTGTGAGATTTGCCCAGTGTGAGGGTGAACCGTATGAATTTCAGATACTAGCCCTAATTAACACAAATTGTACATAGGTAAGCTATAAGTATATTGCAATAAGTGGTGTAGTTCCTGGCATATTGATTTTGAAGATGCAGTCACTGACGTTAACCACTTCTGTGAAGATGATGAATTCCTGACAGCACTGGATCAAGATACTGGGTGTGACCATTGTGGGGGCTGACACCAAGCACTGAGCTCCAGCATCTGCAGCAGTCTGTCTCCATTGCTTAATTCTGTCTTTTGTATGCTGTTTTTGTTGTGTGCTGTGCATGCAGTAGTTTGTTACAGCTTCACCAGATTGGCACCTTGTATCTGATGTTCCTTTCTGCACTTCTCACTGAACCAGTGATGGTCAACCAGCTTGAGGGATATGCTGGGCTATGAGGTTACAGACTGAAGGGTAAAAATTGAGGGTGACGTCACTATGTAGATGGAATTTAATTTCTGCAAGAACTGTGCATTAGTCACTTCGACCAATACATCTGAACCAGGACAAAGTTAACTAGATTCATTATTCGTGTTAATTCATTCACCACCTGCCACAGGCCCAATATAGAACATAGAACAGTAACACAGGAGGAGACCCTTCGGCCCACGATGCCAAATGAAACTAAATCTCTTCTGCCTGTACATGATCCATCTCCCTTCATTCCATGTAGATTCATGTTTCTATCTAACAGCCTCTTAAACACAGCTATCATATCTGCTTCCACCTCTACTCCTGGCAGCCTGTTCCAGGCACCCGCCACTCTCTGTAAAAAGACTTGTCCCGCACATCTCCTTTAAACTTTCCCCCTCTCACCTCAAATACATGTCCTCTGGTATGTGACATTTCTATCCTGGGAGAAAGATTCTGACTGTCTACCCCATCTATACCTCCCATAACTTTATAAACTTCTATCAGGTCTTCTCTGAACCTCTGACGGTCCAGAGGAAACAACCTAAATTTGTCCAACCTCTCCTTATAGCTCATACCCTCTAATCCAGGCAGCATCCTGGTAAATCTCTTCTACACCCTTTCCAAAGCCTCCACATCCTTCCTGTAATGGGGCAACCAGAATTGACACAATACTCCAAGTACAGCCAAACCAAAGTTTTAAAGAGCTGCAACATGACTTCCATACTCTTATACTCAATGCCCCCAGCAATGAAGGCAAGCTTGCCATAATCCTTCTTTACCACCCTATCTACTTGTGTGCCACTTTCAGGGAGCTCTGGACTTGGACCCCAAGATCCCTCGGTACATCAATGCTGCTAAGGGTCCTGCCATTAACTGTATACTTTCCCCTTACATTTGACCTTCCAAAGTGCAACACCTCACACTTGTTTGGATTAAACTCCATCTGTCATTTTTCTACCCATATTTATAACTAATCTATATTCTGCTGTATCCTTTGACAGCCCTCAACACTGTCCACATCTCCACCAATCTTTGTGTCATCTGCAAACTTACTAACCCACCCATCTGCATTTTCACCCGTTATATTTAAATACGTATATCACAAACAAGAGAGGCCGCAGCACTGATCCCTGTGACACACAACTGGTCATGGAACGCCAGCCAGAATAACACGTTTCCACCACTATCCTCTGCCTTCTATGGGAAAGTCAATTCTGAATCCAAACTACCAAGTCACCATGGATCCCATGCATCTTAATCTCCTGGATCTTAAGGAGCTGTGCCCTTCCACTCTTGGTCACATACAATGAAGACACTCACTTAGAGTACATTCTGTGCTCTTACTAATTTCAGAGCTTCTTTCAAGTGTTGTTCAACACAAGAGAAGTGCCGATTCATTGCTAACATTTCCTTGACCATCTTTGATTGAAGATTGTGGGATCTAGGGATTGGGATGGAGGGGGCTGTCATGTTGTTGGAAAGGTAGGATTCTCTGAGAACAACTATGTCAGGATGTTGTTTGACTAGTCCATGGAACACCTCTCTGACTTTAGACACCAGAGTCCCCAGCTGTTTGTGAGGACTCAGCTAGTTTGGGATTGACTGCCATGTTCAAATTTGCCAGGTGGTATCCTTTGCAATTCAGGCCATTTAAGAGTCAACCACATTGTGGGTCTGGACTCACATAGAAGCCAGACCAGGTAAGGATAATTCCTCCCCTCCACTCCCACCCCTTTTAAGGGCATTAGTGAACCAGAAGGATTTTTGCTATAATCCAGTAGTTTTGTAGTCAATGTTGAGTTTTTGTTTCAAATTCCACATTATTAATCCTAATTTAAATTCCATATCTGCCTCAGGAGTTAAACTCGTGTCTCTGGATTGTTATTCTATGTCTCCAGAATATCAGTCCAGTAATATAACTGCTGTATCTTCTTGTGTGACTGCCAGCATCTACTCCAATCACACTGGTAAGTTCCTATAAGAGATGGCAATGACATTTAAGCAGCACAGGCTAGCTTTAAATGGTGCGAGCAAGTCACAAAATTGAACCAGCTGCTGATCTGTGCAGCAAATCACAGTGCAGTTAGTGCTAGCTGGACACAGAAACTATTCAAATGAACAGGCTGTACAAAGCTGGCATAGTGCCACCGTGACGTTTTCTCATGTTGTTGGATGCATAGTGGATTGGCGGAAATTCTCGTTATGACAGCTTGGCGAAAGGAAGTGATATGTGAAGTTTTACACGGAAGAAGAGATTTCAGTGGCAAAGTGGGCCCTGATGCCCCTTTGCAGCAGTCACTTGGGATGTTCTCTGAACGCTAGGAATACAGTCCATGCATTTCATTCATGGCTCATAATGCCCCATACAATCTGTTCAGGTGCACTGAAATCCATGAATAGACATTCCTTGATAGGCTAAATCAGTGTTCCTGGCATGCAGACTGGTCTGATGACTGCAAGATATATGGGCCTGAAAAGGTGGTATAATGACATAACGTTGCCACTGCATGGAATATCAACATGTTACTCATCAGTGATCAGTATATTCTAGTGTTAGAGCACACCAAGGAAGGGCAATAACATCAGCCTAGTGAATAACAGTAAGAATCACAGCAGCAATTGATTGATGGCTTCCTCCCCTGAGCTTCTGCATTAGGGCATTTGCCATATGTTGACTTTAATGATGTGTATCCTATCTGCTTGTCCACTGTTGTATTGCGTCTTACCAGTTGCTCATCAGTGTGCTGTCATCCCTTGGTATTCACAGAGCAGGCAGAGGCAGCATGACATTTTAATTAGTAGCAACATTTACTTAACACTAATGTGCATTACTGTGCAGACCCCTGTGTGTGTTGTGGTGTTTTTACGTCTTTAGCAGAGAATATAGTGCAACCATGATTTGCAAAACAGTGTATTTCTGTGCAAAGGTTTGTTTATAAGGAACTGGAAATAGGTGGAACAGGAGTCAGAGTTTTCTTAAACTACATATCTTCTGAATTAAGTCAATGTACACAACTGAAATATATGGAGAACAACTCTCCTACTGCTTATCTCACTGTTTGGAGTTTCCAATCATCAGACATGGACCACAACTGACTGCAGGCAAATGGGACTAGCTTAGATGGGAACCTGGGTCGGCATGGACCAGTTGGGCCAAAGGGACTGTTTCCATGCTGTGTGACTGTGTCAGGATGTCATAATGGCTCAGAGTAAACCACATGGAATAAGCAGAAGTGCACCTTTGTGATTCCCTGCATTCATGACTTCAATTTTTAAAAAAAATAATTCACAGCATATGGGTAATAGCAGCATAACCAGATTAATTACCCATCCCAAATCACTCCTCTCCTGCCCTGATCTTGTTGTGGTTCCTTCATTGGATACAGGATGTTGAAGGGTGGTGATGGTACTGGTGAAGTTCATTGCAAATGATTGGACCATTCCTTCTTGAGATTGTCTAGCACTGATGTTGCCTGTCACATGAAGGACACGCTTATCTATTGTTGACATCCTGCTGAAAACCAGCAGAGGCTGCTTAATTACTACTCAGTTGAGTGGTGCTTCTTCTCTCGCACTCCTGACACAAGTTTGGTGCAGAGAATCTGAGGGGTCGCATACAACATTAACCCTGTGGCAATGGCACAGGCAGTCTCACACTGGAACACATAGGCGTATAGTGAAACAAGTCAAAGAGACGCAATTAGACTATGACTGGTAAAGTATATGGGAGTACCTATTGACTAGTGTTCTGGAAAATCATCCTTTTCAGGTTAATGTTACCAACCAGATAAGAATACACTTAAAACAAGATAAATTCAAAATGCTGCAAATAAAAGAAAGAAATTGCTGGAATTACACTACTGTTCCAACAATTTCTTTAAAGTAAAAGAAGAGCTTAATAATCAGGGCTTAGAAACTCTTCCTATGGAGCAGCATTTTTTGTGTGTGTGCTGCACAGACATTTATCTCAGTGTATGGGTCACATAGTCAACATGTTGTTTGTGGCTCCTCTAGGCTGGCATTGACAGGAGCTACAAGTGTAGGTCAAGTGAGGATTACTTCAGTCCAATTTAAAAAGAATCTGCCTGACCAAGCCTGTGGTTTTGGAGTCCAGTGCATGGGACCTTCTACAGTTCTCTCCCCTTTAAGTTTTTTAACATAGAACTTGCCCCTTGCTTGCCCCTCACTCCCAACTCCCTCTCCACTCATGATAGTTCTCCTTCAAGTCCCCTCTGTCACCTCCCACCATTATACTCCAGCCTAACCATATACCCGACCACATCCCCAGCAGCTGATGGTGACTAACTCTCCAAACTTATCTCGCCAATGCCAATGACACCATGGTCATGATCCAGGTCACCCACCTGGATTGTAGCTCTGGGTCTTCCTATGTCTACTGCCCTTTCTCAACAGCACTTCCCCACCATCACCTCCGCAACACGCAATCTGTAACCTGAGTTCCCCAGTTAGTTACACAGTGGAAGAGAGTGGAGGAAAGACCTGTGTGTGCCATTAGTCATGCAAAGCCTGTTCTCTTGTGAACAGCACCTCGGGCCTTACGCACAATAGATAATTGCTGGGATGAGGCCCACATACAAAGCTTGTGCTGCTTCACTGTTTGAAATGTTCTTTTGAGAGGTGGAGTAAGTACTAGAGACAGAACTCAAGATAGGATGCGATTCTAAACCAAATGGAGAGCATAAGTGTCAGGTAAAAGTTAAGGGGCATAAAAGCTGACTTGTCAGAGAGGAGTAGTTAATAGGTTTAATGCAAAATAAACAAGCAGCTATCTTCCAGAGAGCTAGCCAATTCTGTTTTGAAAATGTGAACCAACACATCCCTCTTGCGAAAACAGTTTCTTCTAATCTCCAATTTCACTTGAAATTAATTAATTTTAAATAAGAATCACCTTGTAGTCTGATCAAAGTCCAAGGCTTCTTCAATTAATTTTAGCTGGCCCTCTTAGTATTATAAAGATACAGATAATTTTTTTCCTCAATCTTCTTGTTTATCAAAATAAGCTGAGTTCAGTCTTCCTCCATCCATTAATTTTTCCATGTACACACTCAGCATTGTTTGCCAGAAACATTGACATGGTGTCCCTCACCACATGATTCTCCAAATCCAACTTGGTTCCTCTCCAAGATGTTCTGCTGCTGTACTTTCCCAAGTCGGATCAGAAATGCTGATGCATGTTTTTCCTTTAATTCATTTTTGTTTTTGTATTCAATCAATCTGCTTGTCAGCATACTCTTCTGACAGATGTGCTAACATGGGTCAACAATCCACTTCATCACACCAACCGTTTCCTCAAACTTGTTTGCCAACCCTATTTCCTTAGTTAAAAGCTGCACCTCAAATTTTATCCAAGGTTGTAGAAATGTAACGGATGCTGCTAAAAGTTCTGCATCAAAGAATTTGTCAACTGAAACAAAATCTTCTGATGTGAAATTCTTTCAGACCTGTATAATAAAGTGGTGTTTCTGGACAATACCTATCTGTAGCAGGTAATAATTGTAATATATAAGAATGCAGTGACACGGTGATGATGGTACTGGCAACATAGTTGGAGGAAGGGCCAAATTAATTGACCCATTTCCCGCTGTTCAACCCAATTAATGTCATTCACGGGAAAGCAATTGTCGTGGCTGCACGGTCAGTATTAAAGAGGAGTCTCCTTGCCCAAAACACAAGCTCAGAAAAGGATATTGATGGGACAACCTTCAGAAGAAAGTTAATGGGTATGTGTCTCCCTTGTTTTGTCCAGAGGCCCAGTTGGCTACTTATTCTGGAGCTGTGGTAGCAGGTACAACTGGAAAATGCTCTCAGCAGCAGAAATTCCTCTCACATCCAACTCTACGTATCCAATGACTCAGAATTGGCTCCGAGCTGAAAAGCAGGCAGAAGTACCTCCCTGCCTCTCTACTCTGCCTAGACAAGAGGTATTTTATGAATTCTGACAGGCAGTCAGGTAGATAATTAATTAGTTGTATTGCAACTTTAACATTTTAAACAAAGGGTCTTTATCAGAAGATTGATGAAAATCCAAAATATCAGAACTACAGATTTTGGTAGTTAACTAAATTCAATAAAGAATTTGTTGAAAAAAAAATTTGTTGAAAGCTGGAAATCTATTTTACAAAGAAATGGCAGCCCCAGAGCGGCCACATCTGAAGTGCTATATTTGGTGCCCTCGTGTGGTCAGATAAATAAATTATATGAAACATTATTGAGCCAAATGACTTCATAATCTGGAATAGTTTTTATTAGTTTATTGAATTTATTAGTAGTTTGATCATCAAAAACCTCTATTTAACAACTGAAGATTACATTGATGTATGTTTAAAGTAAAAAATTGTGATTTTTTTTGGCATAGTTAACAAAAGCACCGTAAAGTGCAGGCTTATGGTGTAATTTTCAATGAATATTCTCCTATTAGCAGATTAGCAGTAGAATGTAACATGGCCCCCTCTTATAACTCCCTGTTATAATGGTCTGCTATAACATATTCTCTCCCCCCACCAAACCCCACATTTTCTGAGCGCATATGGATCAATAATACCTTTTATTTGTCATTCTGGCTTCATAAAAATGCCAAAACCCACTGTTGACACATACAAAGTTGACCCAGATCTCATACCCACATCAGGCCACGGGCGACCTTGGTCCGATGTGGACTCAGCTAATTTTCCACCTTCTCCAACTAGCTTGGTACATCAGTACTTTAGGATGCCTGCATCAGTTCCAGAAGCACTCTCTTCATTTTTAACAACATCTACTATAAATTGACCAATACAGCAGATGCTCTCTCAAAGGAGCTAGAGGCATGAAAGCTGAGGGCAATGAAGGCCTGGATTGCTTTGGCTGTGTTTTTCCTGCCATGGGAGCTGTTTGCAGTTAAGTTTGCAGCAGATGGCACAATTCTATAATTGTTTTCTAGCTGAATTTGAACTTGAACCGGTGAAGGCAATTCTCCACTAGCATTGCCAGGCCTGTGCCTGCAGCAGTAGAATGGTTGTTGGCGGATAAGTATTTGCAAGCAGTCATCACTGGTGCAATGGGATCTTCTTGGCACCTCTCTTTTTTAAATCCTTTTCTTCCTGTTCCAATAAATTGAGGAAGGGCAGGCCACCAAAACCTATCCCCGTAAGTTTCACATTCAACTGCAACAGCAACAGCAATGTACAGAGTGATTCAACTTCATGGATTCACTCTGTGAACTCTGAGAATGTGATTGGACTTTATAACATCTGTTATATCTGGAGAAGCTGTGGGTACTCCATTCACATTCAGTAACCCTGGGATTTTGGGCGCTCTGCAATAATTCATTCATTTGCATGTACTGAACTATTTAAGTGAGGCTCATCCACGCTCTGTGATGAAGGAGTAAAGATCAATGGCAGACCAATTGCAGACTTAGGGCAGCCACTGACTAACAGGGAGTCAGCAAGTTCAGAAATTGTCTCTATTACTGGCCCAGGTTTCGCTGATTGAAAGTTTGACTGTAATATTAAGTAATAAGAAGAAGAATTGTTAAGTTAGTGTAGGAGGTTTACAAAATACTGGCCGAGCAACGCAGGCCCTAGTGATCTGGGGCCCACTGGCAGACCAGCCATCGAGAAGCAGAATTTCCTGTACTAGCACCAGCCATCATTTCCAAAACACTGAACTGAATATCATAGCCAGTATGAACTCTAGTTTCAGACAGTGGGCAAAGTCCTCTACAGTTCCTCTCATTAGGCAGTATCATGAAATTATCCCACAAATTTATGCCAAAATTCTTTCCAACGGTCCTATTTGGTTAAAATTGTGATGGGTGGGTTTGGTAAAGGTTCCCTGATTTAGGTACTTCCTTCCAGTGTGGTCATGGGATTGCTCCAGTTGGGATTGCTCTAGGACCCCAGTCCTGGTACATGGAAAACTGGTGCTGAATTGTATTTCAGATTATTAATCAGTGATGTTTGCTGGAAGTGTAAGTTTGGGCACTGGCTGGCTAAGGGATTGGCCCAGCTGTGATGCCGTGCAAGTTCTCCAGCTGCTGCAAGCACTCACTGTTTAGGCTGATTCGTGAAGAACGATCACTGGGAGGTGTTAAATGAAGCTGCCACTTGTTGGAGAATGAGAACAAAGCCTAGAAGACTGGCAGGAAAGGGGAAAGGAAAACTGAGATGAAAACTTTTATTTCAACTCATCCTGTTAAATCATCCTAATAAAGTGATGCTGCAGACTCTTACACAGTTTTTAAGCTCCATACCAGTTTCCTCACAACTTACTTAATTTAACACCATCAAGAAAGATATCCTTCCATTCCTTTCTCCCTCATGTACTTATCTAGCTTTTCTCTAAGTGCCCTTCTCCAATTTGTCTCAACCATGTCGTGTCTTAATGAGTTCCATTCACTCTTTCCAATGACTTATAAGAACAGTTCCAAAAAAAGTCTTAGTTAATTGGGAGAAACTTTTAAGATTTTCAGGGCAGAACTGCAAATAGATTCCGATAAAATAATCTGTACTTTAAACATGGAAATTCTACAGAGCTGGCAACAGTCAGGAGCCAAAGGTACTCCAAACATTTTGCTAGTGAGTAACCATTTGACGGGAAAATAGTTTCCCATTTTGACATAACTTTCTAGCAATGACTGACTTGACTTAATTTCAGTCATTTTTTTATTTTATCTCGCATATGTACCATTTCTGTTTTCTTTCTATTCCTACCATTAAATGACAACTTAATTTTTAAAATCTCTTACTTGGTATCATTTATTTAATCAGCAATTGTTTTAAGATTATTACTTTAATGTAAAGCAATCAGGCAATACAAATGTACACATTTACCAAAACTGTTTCAAAAGATTTGAATGCAGTTAACAGACTCTGGTACATGTGGTGATTGGCAATTGGGCAGGGTGGATTTTAAAATCAACCTGCCCAATGAGAAACTGATGGAATTAGATCAGTCATACAGCACTACATTTGATTTTACTTTTATTGATTTTAATGGGTTAAGGTAAAACTGCTCCCATAATAATACCATGGAACTTCTATACAGAACACAAGAAAAAAAAAGTATTCAGCCTGTTGAGACTCCTCTGCATTTCAGTTAAAATCTGCCTGATCCATACATAAAATCCAGGAGTTCTTCTTTACTCCACAACTCTTGATATCCTTATCTAACAAATGTCTCAGTCTCAAAAGGTCTAGCCTTCCTGATCACCATAATCTTTTGGGATGAAGAATTATAAACTTCAGCTTTGTGTGGAGAAATTGCTTCCTGAGTTCACTCCTAAATAGTCCAAGTCTAATCTTTGGACAACATCCCCTTGGCCTTAAATTCTCCCTCGAGATCAAATACCACCTCAGATTCTACCTCGTCAAATTCCTTTAAAATTTGAAAAGAAAATTAAGCTAATCCTCAATTTTCTATACACAAGGGAATATAACTCAAGTTACTAATCCCTGAAGATTCACTATTGCAGTTCGGTACACGTTGAACTTTCCGCCATTTCTCACAAGCTACAAACCCAATAAACACTGAAATTACATCTATTCAAACAGACAATAATTACCTACAAGTAAAGAAGTAGTTGCTTCACACACAATTCTGTCCCATTGATAGAATTCCAGAACAAAAGCCAATATTCAAATGGAGACACAAAAGACTTCAGATGATGTAATCTGGAGCAAAAAATAAACTGCTGAAGGAACTCAGCAGGGTCTTGATCTGAAGTGCTGACCATCGTTTTGCCTCTACAGATGCTGCCTGACCACAAGTTCCTTCAACAGTTGTCTTTTGCCCCTATATTCAGATACAAGTTACTGATCCAGAATAAAACATTCCCCAATTGTGCAGTGAGCTTGTACATACAAGAAAACAGTAATATAGCAGTTACGTAGCTGGACTAGCAACCTAATGATCTGGAAACGTGTTCAAATTTCAACTCAGCAGCTTAATAACATCTTTAATTTAAAAAAATAAACTAGCATTAGTACTGGTGAACATGAAGCTACTTAAATGTTATAAAAATACATGTGGTTTAATAAAGTTCATCAGAGAAGAAAACCTGCTGTCCTTACCTGGTCTGGTCAACATGTGAACTCTTAAATGTCCTTCAAAATGATCCAGCAAACCACTCAGTTCTTAAGAATACATTTCATCATCACTTCCTCCATGGCACTCGAGCAGGGCAATAAATGCCAGCTCACCGGTAATGTCCCCAACCTGTGAATTAATTAATATGGGGTATTTATTCATTCATTAACTGGAAACTCAAGAAAATATGGGAAATAGCATAAATAGTTGGAAATAGTTTGATTACATCTACTAATAACAAAGCAGAAATCTCTCTTCCTTTCTTGTTAAAAATAATCATAGAATACATCATAGGACTACAGGCTGTGTCTGTTGAAGGCATGAATGCACCATCCATTATTCAATGTCTTAAAATGCAGCAAGGGAAAGAGTACCTGAGATATCCAGCTTGTAGCAGGATCCAGAGCAAAATATAGCAAAGATGAAACTGCGAAATAATAAGGAAACTGCTAGAAAATATTCAGTAGATCAAGCAGCATGTGTCAAGAAACAGCATTAACTTTTCAATTCATAACTTTCTGATACCACAGCTTATCAGTACATAAAATCATTCAATGGAATTCACTCTCGGAGCACGAGAGTGCAGTACATTCATGCTCACCGAATGGCCATGTCTAAAGCATGCCAACTAGTCTCAGAAGACCAATGGAAATTATGCTCTACCTGGACTACATTGCCAATGCCAGTGAAGTATCCATTGCCTTTAACTATTATACTGTCAGGTCTTTCCAGTACTTGCAGGTGGCATCTTTGGAGTCAGGTGATTTACCGAAGGGAAATGTTTCACAACATATCCATGGAGCTTCAGCATAATGGAGAAATGGGTGAAGAGGTAAAATTTGCTAAAGAAGGTTGAGAGAGATTTTGGCCTTCATTAAAACACACAGTAACTTCTTACTAAGCAGAACAACTCCACCCACACTATTTCCCAAATCCCTGGAATCTCATCAGCAAGCAGAATAGATGTGCGGATGATGGTAGTTTGAGGCTACAGTCGGAGGGGTTCTTATAAAGTGAAGCTGCAGCCAATGGTGGCAATAGGACCTGAAGATGATGATCAAAAGAGAATGAGCCCAGGCAAGGGCACAATTGTTGCAATGCAGAGTGCGGTAGCCCAGGCATGGAGCACCAGGTTAAGGAATCACACGGGTGCCAGAGCTGTAACAGAAGGGAAACTGATGTATAACCTGAGTAGTATTAGTTGGTATCACTTTAAGAATTACAGCATGTGACCAACTGCTCCTAGTGCCTTGCAGTAATGTTTCAGTATGGAAGCTTCCATAAGCTGGCTGTTTCCTGAGAAAGCCACTGCATGAAATGCTGTTTTACATAAGGTTAGTTCTTTTATAAGTAAATATCTTTCTTTGTTAGGTTAAATTACTGGCTGGCCTCCATTATCTTAGAGTATGAATGCAAGAAGTTACTGACACAAGATGGGTGGGAGGACAGGCCAGGAAGATGTTCATTAAAAATAATTTTGTTTGCAACTTGAAGGATAGAATGAAAACAAATTTTAGAATACCTAGTTGGGAAAGGAGGTGGTGGGAGCAACCAAACCAACAGAGGATTAAAAGACAGGAGAATCACTGCAAATTGGGAAACAAGGCCTAAAGAGAGGGATTCACAATTCTCTTTACAGTTTTGAACAAGATTGCAGAAGTTGACTTATTGGGGAGACAGAAACTAAAATATCTTTGTTTAAAGAGAGAAACTTTGAATTACTTTGTTATAAATCATTTAAATGATCTACATACCAGGCTATCCCATGCACAGTTGAAATCCAACTTGATGCTAATTGATGCTACATAGTGCCACTCTATGGCCTGAGTCTAGATCTACATGTGGGCTGTAAACAGCAGTCTGAAAGGCTACTTCTGGGCCATGTGGATGTAAGTGATTCTGTCATTGGCTGCCAGTGTTATGAAACATGTGCCTGGTCATGTTGCCATGGGAGGTTCCATTCAGTTGTACTGTGCTGCAACCACCTGTCCCTCATTGGAAAAGTTTTGGGCAGAAATTAACCTGGCCATGGTTTTCATGGAATGTCTTGGAGGCCCTGTGGAAGAAGGAAATCGTGGATCCTGTTGGATGGTTCCCTGACAAGACTACCAAAGTCAATTGGTAGAAGGACTCATTGCCAGAACTTTCAAACACTAACACTTGCTTAGCTGACGATGAGATAGGCAGCACAATGGCTCTTTGGGGAAAGACCACAGTATAGAATCCCGCCTATCACTGAACACTGAGTGGCTGGGCACTGTATGATAACCTTCCTAACTTATCATTGATGGAATATTAGGGAATGAAAAAAAAGTTGCCATTTTGACATACCCACAAAAATCATCTCAGCACCTTTGACTGATGGCAAAATTCTGCCATCAAAGTATTCAATACCTTTTCAATATTGACCAAGATCAACTAAGAATTCTTAAAATTCCTTTTTAAATAATTAAAAATATTCAACAAAACACAGATAGTTAAAAGTAATGTAACATACCTTCCACTTGCTTACCCATAGCCCCACAATCCCCATGCAAATGTAGGTGCTGTGCGAGGAGTCCAGCAGCAGAGCACAGCTGGAGAATGACTAGCAGACCCAGTCAGTATATGAGAACATTACAGAAGTGGAGATGAAGAATGGGACTGATGGGGTTAATGGGGGCCGGCTTAGACCTGATGGGGTGAATGGCTTCCTTCTATTTTGTAATAAGTATGTAAATTCCTCCTCATATCCAGCTGAACAAGGAGACCACTTATTTGGAAACTATGCCCCTAGTTATAGAAACATCCTACTTAAGGAAGCGGCCTCAGCATGCAACCTGTCAATCCTCCTCAGAATCTTAGATGCTTCAATAAGATCACCTCTCATTCTTCTAAAGTCCAATGTGTAAAAGCCTAACCTGCTCAACCTCTCCAAACATCAACACTTTCATCACAGAAATTATATCAGTGAATCTTCTCTGAAATCCAAAGTAAGCACAACCTTCTTGAAATATGGAGACCAAAACTACACACATTACAATCGGTGCAGTCTCACCTGCATGCTGTAAAGTTTCATCACAACCTCTCTAATTTTATACTTCATACCCTATGAAATAAAGTCCAACATTTCCTTAGCCTTTTTATTACGTTCTTTTTATTAAGTTAAGTGAACACCTGCATGTTCACTTTTTTGTGTTTCATGTATTAGAACCACCAGATCCTTTTGTACCGTACATTATGTTATCTCACTCCATTTAAACAATAACTTTCCCATACTTCCTTTCAAAGTAGTCAACCCCTTATTTTCCCACATTATACTCTACTTGCCAACTCCATCTCAGGGGATAGGTTCACAACCAATATCCATTAAAAGCCGTGGACTCCCACAGCTATTTTGACTGCATCTCTGCCTTATGTGAGGTCCCTATTGCCATTCTTGCATCTGCATCATAATCTGCTCTGATGATGAGACTTCCAACATCTAATGCCTTTGAAATGTCTTCCTTTCTCCTCAATCAAGCCTTCCCCCTCCCATGGCTGACAGGGCTCTCAATTCCACCTCCACCATCTCCTGCATTTCTGATCTCACTCCCTCTCCTCCCAACCAGAAAAATAGGGCTCCCCTTATTCTCATCTTTCATCCCACCAGCCTCAGTGTTCAACAGGTCATCCTCATTAATTTTCTCTACCTTCTGCCATGGAACACCCAGTCCCTTTCACCATTACAAAGGAACTGCATCCTTTGTGACTCAGTGGCTCACTCTTCAATCTCCACCAGCTCCTTACCTTATCTCGTCATCCTGGCACCCAAACAGTCTGCCCAGGTGAAGCAGTAATTCACTTGCACTCTTTGCAAACTTGTGTACGAAAGTCAGTGTGTTCACAGTGTGGTCTCCTCTACATCAGAGAAAAAATGCAGATTGGGTGAACACTTCGCTGAACACCTCTCTTCATTGCACGTGGGTGACCCTGAGCTTCCAGTCACCTATCACTTTAATTCCCCATCCCACTCCCACTCTGACCTCTCTGTTTTGGCCTCTGACACTGTTCCAACAAAGCCTAATGTAAGCTCAAGGACCAGCACCTCACTTTCTGCCCAGTCATGTTGCAGCGTTCGGAACTCAATACTGAATTCAACAATTTCAGATAAGCAATCTTTCCAGTTCGTGCCAGAATTGGCCAGTTGTGACACACCTTAACTCAGTTTTTTTCTCGCCATGGATGCTGCCTGCTCTGTGGGGTATTTCCAGCATTTTCCTTTGTTTCTGATTTCCAGCAACTGCTAATTTCTGCCTCTCAGTGTTTCACCATGTTCTATTGGTTTTTATTCTCTTTCCAACTGCCTTCATTCATCTCCTTAGCAGATGACTTCTCCCTTGGACAACTGAAGTCTCCACCCTATCACAGGCATTCTCTCTATTGTCTCCGCCCTCCTACTTTCTGTAATTTAGACACATTGGTCGTCTCAATTCTCCAGTTCTAATGAAGGATCATTCACCTGCAATATTAACTCTGTTTCTCTTTCCACAAAGGCTGCCCAACCAGCAGAGTGTTCCTGTCAAATTCTGTATTTATTTTCAAGTTTCCAGCATCTGTAAACTTCTTGATTTTTAAAAAAAATTAGGGTGGTTTGCATCTGTAATCACATGTTGAGACTTTACCTGTGTAATATGTACTGGCAGTTGCCTGCTGATGGTGTGCCATTGTTGCAATGAAGTATGGGAAGGCTGTTGGAGTCTTAAAGAACCTCTTTCCATGGCAGCCACACAACATCTGCAGAGATAGCAGCCACTGATATGGAGCAAAATAGAAGTGAGGGAGATAACTGCCTTCATTGTGTCTCACTGCCTCCCTACCCTACCCTTCATCTGCTCAAATCAAAATCCACACTGCAAGTGGTCCCACGCCAATGTGAGGCCCCACGTCATCCTGCTGACCGAGATCACAGCTTGTATTTCTGTTACAAATAATGTATAAGGGCTGCAGTAAGTAACGGCTGATTGAAATACACTGACCAATAAAAACTGAATCTGGCAGATGCAGATGCAATACATCAGTGGAACATTGGGGACCCTTTGTGTTTGGATGTCCAGTCCAGATGAAGGGTCTCGACCCGAAATGTTGACTGTCCATTTCCCTCCATAGATACTGCTTGACCCACTGTGTTCCTCCAGTGTTTTGTGTGTTGCTCCAAATTCCAGCATCTGCAGTCTCTTGTGCCACCCTTTGTATTATGTCTCTTTACTGATACACTGCAGGATTTTCTCCTTGTTTTATTGTGAGCTATAGACGCAAGTCATCGGTTGCACTTTTAACAACAAATTTGGTAAAAGTTTTTAAATCTGTTCAAACCAATTCGTTGCAGCATCCATCATTAAGGACCCTAACCATCTGGGACACACCCTCTTCTCATTACTACCATTGGGGAGGAGGTACAGGAGCCTGAAGACCCACACTCAACATTTTAGGAACAGCTTCTTCCCCTCTGCCATCAGATTTCTGAACAGTCCATGAACCCATGAACACTACTTCATTATTCCTCTTCTGAACTATTTTTTTTTGTAACTTACAGTAATTTTTATGTCTTGCACTGTTCTGCTACAGCAAAACAATGAATTTCACGACATATGTCAGTGATAATAAAACTGATGCTGATTCAATTTCTGGTGTCTGCTGTGCACCAGCTCACGCCACTGAATGTACATCTGGTGATATACAAACATCAGAGATCCTTCGGCTTATCATACCTGGAAGTGCTCAAGTCAATTTTCCATTGGTTGCTAATTGATCTGAAAATAATCACTAATGAGAAATAACTTAAACAAAATGAATTTTTTTGGCAAATTTCACATTAAAATGAGAACAACTGGATACAATATGTTGGCATTTAGTTGCTCTTTTGAAATTGTGACTGTGACAAGATTTTCAATTGTGAAGTCACAGCAATAAAATGTGTCCCACAGATACGCAATATCAGTAGTAGAAGACCTGTGAAGTTGTGTGAGTACTAGGCATAAGGCAAAAGAAATCACATTTTCCATTTGGCTTAAAGAAATTAACATCCATGTTTGATTTTGCTTAGCTATAGGCATTCCCTGCCATTCCTCAGCTTCTATTAAAAGATCAGAAACAGCCAAGAGACTCAGATTCCCTCTTTCAAAGGTAATTTCTTACCTAAGTACTGATCTACAAAAGAGTTTCACCCTCACCGGGCACCAGTAAATCTACACCTCCCCTACTAAATTCCTAAATTTGCCCTGAGCCCATTAGTTAGGTGGAGTAGGACTGGTCAAGGCTCATAGGTAATACAGTTTGATGTCCTTTTATAGGTTTATTATTATACAAATACTATATAAAGGTTAATATACTATCATCTATCTCTTCTCCATCTTCATTCTCCATTACAGACTACTCTCTCCTTCAACTTCAACACAATTCATGTGGACAGTTCTCTTTAACTCTTTTAGATTTCAAACACTACTCACCCAATGAGCTCTCAAAGGAGTCTATTTCCATCGATACAGGTGATCAAGTTGATGAGATTAGCTCCTCAATGCTCCTCTTTTATGAGACAAAAAATGTTGCTGTGATAATTCATTGATGCAAAACTCCTTCTCCCAACCTCCACTTTTGAAGAAACAATCTTAATCTTGACTTTTAGTTGTAAGACCACAAAGTGGTTGATTTAATTACTTCTCATCTGTGAGTCAGTGAATTAGTCCCGTCATCTCAAGGAAATGTTATTCTATTTGATGCTCACCCATCAGCACACAAACTTGTTGTGCTGGGGGCTTGTTCTGGGTTTATCTGCATCCTGAAAGGATTTCACTCCAGCAATGACACAGATGTTAACATTTCCAAAGGCTGTGAGAACAAATCCAGATTTGATTGAATTATAGTTGTTGTGTTGATTTGCAAACCTTGCTGACAGCCTGAGCAAAGGAATTCAATGGGTAGGATGGCCAGTCATATTTTTTTTACGGTACAGCTGCCTGACACCTTTATTGACAGTTTACTCTTTGCTGTATGCCTGGCAACATATCTGATAGTCTTTGCAATGCAAAATGGTAGATTTCAGAGTATGGTATTTTCATGGCTGTCATTAGTTAGCTTTCATTGGTGAGTGTAGATCTGCATGTAGATAATTCTATGTCTAATCACTAAAGTGCCTTTCTAACTAAGACAGTGAAGGGTGGCTGGATATTGCATTAACATCTATGACTAGTCATGATATTGTTGCATCAAGGACAAGGTCCTCTATAGAGAAATAAAGTACTGCAGATGCTGGAATCGAGATGAAAAACACCATGACTCTGGAGGAACTCAGCAGGCCAGGCAGCATCTGTGGAGAAAAGCAGGCAGTCAACGTTTCGGGTCAGGACCCTTCTTCAGGTCTGAAGATAGGAAAAGGGGAAGCCCAATATATCGGAGGGAAAAGCAGAGCAGTGATAGGTGGACAAAAGAGGGGAGGCGGGGTGGGCACAGGGTGGTGATAGGTAGATGCAGGTAGGAGATAGTGTTAGGCAGGTGCGCGGGAGGAGGGGAGAGCAGATCCACCTGGGGGTGGGTAAAAGGTGAGGAAAGAGGAAAAAAACAAAAAGGCTAGGAAGGGGAAGAAGAGAAGAAGCATGGTGGGGGGGGGGTGGTGTTTGTGGGGAAGGGGTGGGGATGACCTAAAGTGGGAAATTCAATATTCATGCTGTTAAGTGACCATTTCGCAGAACATCTACACTCTGAATAGATCTACGTTGGAATAGATAGAGTGGACAGCCACCGCCTCTTTCCCAGGGCACCAATGCTCAATACAAGAGGGCATGGCTTTAAGGTAATGGGGGGGAAGTTCAAGGGAGACGTCAGAGGGAGGTTTTTCACCCAGAGGGTGGTTGGTGCATGGAATGCGCTGCCTGGGGTGGTGGTGGAGGCTGATACGTTGGTCAAGTTCAAGAGATTGTTAGATAAGCATATGGAGGAATTTAAGATAGAGGGATATGTGGGAGGAAGGGGTTAGATAGTCGTAGGAGTGGTTTGAAGGTCGGCACAACATGGTGGGCAGAAGGGCCTGTATTGTTCTATGGTTCCATGGTAGACTGCAAGTTCCAAGACGGAAAATGAGGTGCTGTTCCTCCAGTTTGTGCTTGGAATTCTCCTGGCAGTGGAGGAGGCTGGGGACTATCATATCAGTGATAGTGTGGGAGGGGGAGTTGAAGTGACTGGCAATGGGAAGATGCAGGTCGCGGTTACGGACAGAGCGTAGATGTTCTGCAAAATAGTCACTCAACAGCATGAATATTGAATTCTTCCACTTCAGGTAACCCCCCCCTCCCCAACCACCATGCTTCTTCTTTTCTTCCCCTTCCTAGCTTTTTTGCTTTTTCCTCTCTCTTCTTACCTTTTACCCACCCACAGGTGGATCTGCTCTCCCCTCCTCCCCTGCACCTGCCTATCACTATCTCTTACCTGCATCTACCTATCACCACCTTGTGCCACTTCTCCTCCCCTCTTTTGTCCACCTATCGCTGCTCTGCTTTTCCCTGCTATATATTGGGCTTCCCCTTTTCCTATCTTCAGTCCTGAAGAAGGGTCCTGACCCGAAACGTTGACCGCCTGCTTTTCTCCACGGATGCTGCCTGGCCTGCTGAGTTCCTCCAGCATCATCGTGTTTTTCATAAGGTCCTCTATCCTACAATACATAACTCTACAGGAGAAGGAGCAACAATGGACCTAATTTTAGGGAGTGAAGCAATGCAACTAGTTGAAGTGTCTGTATGTGAGCCTTTGGGGGAATAGTGACCATAACTTTGTAAGTTTCAAGGTACTTATGGAAAGGGATAGGGGTGATATGGAAATTAAGGACCTGAGTTTGGGGAAAAGGCCAATTTCAATATCATAAGGCACGACCTGCCAAAATTAGACTAGCAGCAGTTACTTGTGGGTAAGTCTACATCTGACTAGTGAGAATCTTAAAAGTGAAATTGAGAGAGTTCAGGTCCAACATGTTGCCATAAGAGTGAAGCGTAAGGAAGGCAAGTCCCTTCAGGAGTATAGTGTGTGCAGGGGGATTCCTAAAAAAGAAATTGACAAAGTCCTCAAAATATCACTGGCAGGCAAGATTAAGAAAAATCCCAAAGCATTTTATGTTTTTTTCAGTTTACTTTGCCACAGTACAGGCATGCTGCCCATTATTTGCCATCCATGGAATTGCAATAGCTATACTGGGCCCTGCCAACAATGTGGGAATTTGCAAAATGAGTATATTTTATACCTTTGTAAATAAAATAATTTCATATTCCTGCAGCCAAATCACAGTATGTAATGTTAGTCACTTGATTTAACAATTGCAAATCCTTTGCTCCCATAACAACTATAACGGTCAGCAAAGAATGCAGGCAATGGGGATCCATCAACACATATTTTAAAACCTGGATTGTTTTTGCATAGTTCAGTTATTGAAATTAAGGCTTGGAATTTCCTGAAGCATGCTTTTACGCTGTCACCAAAAAATTGCTGGATTTAACTTAAGTATGCAGTAACAATAGTGTGGGAAAGATGTTGAAAGTAAAATGCACAGTGTATACTGTGGAAAACGATGAGCTGTCAGCAATATATTGAGGAAAATGGAGACACTTTACATTATGTAATTGATCCAGCATCACATTATCTGCCTTCAGTCATGTTTTGCAAATGTCTGGTGCTATTTGGCTGAGGTTAGTTGATGGTTATTCAGTCTGTCACAGTGCTCCCATGATTCACTTATCTTTTAGTTAATCTGATGCAATGTGACCAAGTTTTGATGTGTATCTTTTCAGTCGAAGGGAATTTTGGCAATCATATTGTACTAATTTCATAACTTTTATTAGGATTCCTCAAGACATGCAAAGACAACTAATAGCCAGATTATTTCACCTGCATAAATGAAATTAGAAACAAGTGATTAAAAACTAGAGACAAATCTCAATTCCAAAGTTTAGGCCTGTATTGTGCAATGGACATGAGAGCATAGTTACTGGACTAGCAGCCCGTAGTCTGGGCTATTGATACAGAGGCATGAGTTCAAATCAAACTTAAATTCAAGTAACTGAAACAAATCTGGAATTTAAAAAATGTTAGTATCAGCAACAGTACTCATGAAACACCTGACTCACTAATATCATTCAGAAAAGTAAATTTGCCATCAAGACAAGGTCCGGCCTATGTATGGCTCCAGAATCATCAATGTGGTTTATTCAGGATGTTTTAGAATGGGCTATAAATACTGGAATTGCCAGGAGATTATTAGAATTGCCGAAGAACAGCTCTGGCAAGTCATGTGGTTCAATGTAGTAAGAATTTACTGCCTTCTCCATTAGATTTTCCACCAATGTCACTGTTTCAATGCCCGTGATGGTGCTTATCATCCCATCTAAGGCTGAAGCAACTCCTGCTGTGGGTGCAGCTGAAGTCAGGCCTCTATATCTAGAACTGTTCAAGGCTGGCCTCCAAGCCCTTGTACAATGTCCTTCAGAAAGTCAGCTGTCTTCCATCAGCTGTGCTCCGACTTCTGGGATAGTACCACCTACAGCAAACATCTCAAAGCATTGGAGACATGCTACCATATGTCTACAAAATCCTCCAAATCCACTGACAAGATAAGTCAACCAACATTAGGCCAACAAACTCAGCACTGACTCCCTAATTATACAGAGTAGGCTTCGATGGGAAGGCCATGTCGATCACATGCCCAACACCAGACTACTGAAATAAACACTCTGTTCCAAGCTCTGTCAGGTCAAGAGATTATCAAGTGGAGAGAGGAAAAGGTTCAAGGATGTTCTCAAAGCCTCCCTCTAAAAGTGTAACATCTTCACCAACTCGTGGGAATCTCTGGCCCGTGACTTCTCAAAATGAAGCATTCATACTGACATCAAGAGCCGAGAGTCCACGCATCCAGAGTACAGAGAAGCCCAGCATAAAAATGGCATAATCTGCCTAACTACCCACCCACCTCATCCAGCACCTCCTACCTCACCTGTGGCAGAGTCTACAAGTCCAACATCGGGCTCAACAGTCACCTCTGAGCCCACAAAACAGAAGTGGAAGCAAGTCATCCTCAATCCTGCAGAACAGCCTAAGAGAAAAAGAAACGAGCCTGGCATTGGAGCACCAGCGTAGGCAAAGTCACACAGATGACAGGACTACAAAAATAAAGGATAATTAATTGATGTTTCCATACAATACAGCATGTCTGGATTTATATGTGTTTTTGCAGTGTTTAATTTGTGTTGGCTTTATTTTCACACTGTGAACAAGTGAACACTGTGATGCTCAGTGAAAGGGAAAGTAGTCTGAGACATTGGGTTGTGGCTCGTGCTCTCACTATTAGATCACTTGTTCCCAGATCAGCCAGCCAGAAAACGTTATCTAAACCTTCTCTTCCATCTACTCCAGTTGTTCACTATAAAGGTGCTGGCATGGGCTGAATCCTTGTATTAGCAGGATTATGAATATATAGCAGACCAGGGCAACCTTTGATACACGCTATGTTGAGTACTCCATGAGCCGGCAGAGCAATCCAGGCAGTGTAATTGTTGTTTCAGCACACTGGTGTCTGCCCTGTCACATTTTGTGTGGTAAAAAAGTATTTAGTGTATGCATATTGTCCAGATGGGAGGGCTGTGCACCAAAGTGAGGAGCCATGTTGTCAGATGACAACCCTTGTTGCCTTGTAATCACACTTTGTTTTCTATGGTGAATCAAATGCAAATGGAAAGTAGACAGCAGCACAATGAAGGCATCATGACATCTGCCTGGTTACTCGGCACTGAATTGCGTGATGTACTGCCCATAGTCTCACAACAGCTGCATACCAACAGAGTGAAATCCCTCCAGGTTGTAACAAGTGGCTAAATAATATGCAGGCATTCAATGACACACTATATCATTGCACTGGATGAAATTCCATCAGAATCAGCAACACAAGTAGATAGGGTGATAAAGAAAGCATATGGTATACTTGCCTTTATCGGTCAGGGCATTGAGTATAAAAGTCAGGAAGTCATGTTGCAGCTGTATAAAATTTTGGTTGGGCCACAGTTGGAGTACTGTGTGCAGTCCTGGTTGGCGTATTACAGGAAGGCTTGGAAGGGATGCAGAAATAGTTCACCAGCATGTTACCTCGATTAGCTATAAGGAGAGATTGGACAAAATTTGGATTGGAGTGCCGGAGACTGAGGGGTGACCTGAAAGAATTATCTAAAATTATGAGAGGTATAGATAGGATAGATAGTCAGAGATTTTTTCCCAGGGTGCAAATGTCAAATACTGGAGGGCACAGCTTTAAGGTAAGAAGGAGAAAGTTAAAATAGGCAGGTAGCGGTTAGCGTAACGCTATTATAGCACCAGCGACCCAAGTTCAATTCCACCCACTGTCTGTAAGGAGTCTGTACGTTCTCCCTGTGTCTGCGTGGGTTTCCTCCAGGTGCTCCGATTTCCTCCCACATTCCAAAGACGTACAGGTTAGGACGTCGTGGGCAAGCTACATTGGCGCCGGAAGTGTGGCGACACTTGCAAGCTGCCCCCAGAACACTCTTTGTAAAAGATGCATTTCACTGTGTGTTTTGATGTACGTGACTAATAAAAGAAATCTTATTTTATCTTATAAAAGGAGATGTGCGGAGTAAGTTTTTTTTTTAAACACAGATAGTGATAGGTGCCTGGAACACACTGCCAGGGAAAGTGGTGAAAGCAGATATGATAGCAACATTTAAGAGGCTTTTAGACAGGAACATGAACAGTCAGGGAATGGAAGGATAGAGACAAAGTGCAGGCAGATGGGATTAGTGTGGACTGGCATCATGGTCAGCGCAGACATCATGGGCCGAAAAGCCAGTTCCTGTGCTGTACTGTTCGATGTTCTAGCTCCATCTGCTGCTCTCTGACAAGGGAGAATGAAATAATGATTAGCTCTCTTTGCTAAAATCAAAGAACTTCTGCAGTTAACAATTGGGGACAAGTTCTAGGATGTTGCAAGCTCTGGTCTGGGAGGATCAAATGGCAACATCAACAGCATTGACAATCTGGTCTTTGCCCTGCTTTGGGATTACTCCTGTGGCAAGAGCAAATGGCATTTTTCATTAAGGTGCCTTTGCTGCAAGAATGGTCTTGCAAATTAATTCTTTACTGCAATTCAAAGGGGAGAATTCCTCTCTGAACCTTCTCAGCAAAATAGTCTCCTTTGTACCAGTTTCGTACAATTAATGTGCATCAAGTGTTAGTCAAGGCAAATACAGGTGACTCCTGCAGTTACAGCCATTTGGGTAACGGAAATTGCCCTTACAGAATTCATAAATGACTACCCAAAAATCTGAGATATGCAATAATGTTCGCTCTCATGGAATTTATGTGAAAAAAGAAAATAAATAAACATAAAACTTATTTTTTGTCAACTCGTTTCTTGACACATGTACAGATGACGTGGCTTCACATTATGGAAAATTGCGATATGGACTGTTTTCTATGAACTTGCGATACTTGCAAGAGCTGCTGATGATTTGAGAAATCCCTCACTAAAGTTGTAGGATTTGCAGTTGCAATGAGTTATGACTGTCATCATTCACTGATATTATATTGTGAAAGTGGAAGTGACTTCTGGAGCCTTTTGTTGCATAATTAATTCCAGAAGTTGTAGTCAATGTTACCTTGCTCCTTCACAGATGGAGCTGTTACAATTCTCACAGAAACAATATTCTCTGTAAAAATCTTTGAAAAGATTAAGCTTTGTTGAATGAGTTGTAAATGAGTTTTATCAGTGTGCTCAGCATAGTTAAGTGATGATCAACATTATAAGCCCTGAAAGAATAAATTTGGATGCGTGTAATGTCACATTTCCCTATTCCAAAACAAAAGTTCCACAGCTATTTTTAAAATATAAAAACTATGTTTTACAATTGTTTTAGGACATTTTAGCATCTATTTTAAACCTGTATGTATGGCATTATAATTTGCTATCTGCACAATTGTATTTTAATATAATTAATGATAAACCCTTGTTACTTCCAGATTTGTTGCCTGGGAGAATTTTTCAATGTGATTGGCTGCTCAGCATGCTTGATCATTTCACTGCCAGTGAATAGATAACAGAAATCTCCTACAGCTGATGCCAAAATGAAAGTAACATCTGGAAAGGTGGAATCAATGCACTCAAGATCACTCAATTTTTTGTGGGCAACTTTCTTCAAGGTCAGCAGCAAACACTGTCACTTCACTGCTTACTGCAACTTTCAGCCAATGTCTCACCCCAGGAATGATGTATGAACTGGCCCTTCACTTGAGCTCTTACACACAGGGCTGTTGGCCCCACTTTAAAGGGGAGATTATCTGAAGTAAATGTTTGCTGCCATATCTTCTGCAGCTTTGCAATGGCATTTGTGTGGTATAAATGTAGAACTCCATCTGGAAATACATATTGCCTCAGGTGTAACATAAGTAAAGTAATTAGTAGACATTAGGCTGTAGTTACTTCCTGAGGAAATATTACAATACACGTAGAATTGTTTTAGAACAAAGCTAAGGACACATGGGGAGAAAAATCCCTCAGTCCCCTCAATTAAAAGCAACTTTTATATTATATCCTTTAATTAAAATGATGAACATAGATTAGGTATCAGTTACATCGCTGTTCTTATGGTGTGACCCCGAGGAAATAGCTACAGTTTATGTAAAATATTTTTAAACAAAAGAAAGCATATGGGATTAATAAATTACCCATCCCCTCAAATTAAACCAATATGTGTGCTGGTATATATCAGAATCTCTCTGAAAGCGCTTGTTTAAAGGTAATTCGTATTCTGTTTAGCAACACATATTTATTTTAATTTTGATTCAAGATAGTAACTGGAATTCCTGACTTGTGGAGGGTCTAAATTGAAATTGCGCTGTATCTTGTGGTAAAGATGGATGAGAATTTTTGTTAGTTTCGAGTGGAAATGCACCTTGAGTAAATCCCATTTACTTTTGGGAATAAGCTCAATTCTCTCAGTGAGAATTGTGCACAAATTACAGAGATGAAAAGGTAAGACATCCATGGTAAAACAAACAGTTACTTTCATATTCACCCCTGAGAATGTACTCCATTGTTTAACGAGAGTAGTTTGCTGGGGCCAATTCATTAGATGTTAGTGTTTGGTTAAATACGCTTTGCCAAACTGAGATTTCTTGTGGAGACTTTTAGCTACATAGGGTCTTTAGCAAGGCCTTTGACAAGGTCCCACGTGGTCGGCAGGTCCATAATGTAGAACACATGAGATCCAGGGTGATCTAGCCAACTAGATACAAATTTGCCTTCGTGGAAGGAGTCAGCGGGTTGTAGTGGAAGGTTCTTTTTCAGATTGGAGGTCTGTGACCAGTGGTGTGTCACAGTGATTGATGCTAGGTTCACTGTTGTTTGTCATCTATATTAATAATTCGGATGAGAATGTAGTTGGCATGGTTAGTAAGTTTGCAGATGACATCGAAATTGGTGGTATAGTAGACAGTGAAGAAAATTATCTAAGATTTTAACAAGATCTCTATCAATTGGGAAAGTGGTCCAAGGAATGGCATATGGAATTTAACTTGGACAAGTGTGAAGCGTTACATTTTGGTAAGTTAAATCTAGTCAGGACTTGTACAGTAAAAGGCAGGGCCATGAAGAGTGTTGTAGAACAGAGAGACATAGAGGTACTAGGACATGGTTCCCAGAGGTGACACAGGCAGACAGGGTGGTGAAGAAAGTGTATGGCACACTTGCCTTCATTAGTCAGGGAACAGAATACAAGAGTCAGGACGTCATCTTACAACATTGATGAGACCACACAGAGTATTGTGTGTAGTTCTGGTCACCAAGCAATAGAAAGGATACCATTATGCAGGGTGCAGAAAAGATTAACAAGTTTGTTATTGGGACCAGAGGGCTTGAGTTATAAAGGAGAGACTGGAATTTGGCTGGGGCTTTTTCCACTGGAGCATAAGAGGTGCAGGGTGACCTTGTAGAGATATATAAAACCATGAGGGACATAGACAAGATGAATAGTCAAGTCTTTTTCCCAAGTATGGGGAGTCTAAAACTAGAAGGCAGACTTAAGGTGAGAGGGGAAAGACTTAATAAGGACATGAGGGGCAACTCTTTTTTTTACAGAGGTTGGTGGATACATGGAATGAGCTGCCAGAGGAAGTGGTAGACACGGGTATAAATACAATGTTTAAAAGACATTTGGACAGGCACATGGATAGGAAAGACTTAAAGGGATATGGGCCAAATGCAGGCAAATGGGACTAGGTCAGGTAGGCAACTTAGTTGGCATGGACATTGGGCCAAAGGATCTATGTCTGTGCTGTTTAACTCTGTGACTCTATATTTTGGTGTTGAAGATAGTGGTGAAGAAAAATCTATTCTTTTGAGAAAATTATTTTTCTGTTCTGCTTCAAACACACTTTCTTACATTCTAAATAATTCTTGCAGAACCTCTTATTTAAAGTGAATTACAATGCTCATATCTCAGGGCAGCAGAATGTCCTGTCCAATGAAAATCCTAACTTTATGTGAAGAGAAAGGAAAAACAGGAAAAAACAGACTAACCAGGCATTTCAAAAGAGAGACAGATCATCCTATCTATCCAGTGGACTGTATGCAACAAAAACCCCACACTGCAATGCCATTTTCTGAGAATTCTAGCTCAGTATGAAGGTTTGGAGGAGCTATGCTTGTTGCTGCAGACAGACCAGCAATCAAAGAGCATAAAACCATGCGAGAGAGAACCAGAGCTCTCAACACCGCAGGCCCATTCCAGGAAGCTACAGGGAGCATTGCCAGATCAACCAATTTGCTGTGCATTCTTCTATAACACAAGTCATCAATGCCATCCTTGGTCTGCAGAACTCAATTAATTCAATTTGACACTTCTCCCACACAGATGACAGAGAGGGCCATAACATTTGTAATAATTGCTGGATTCTCCATGGTTATTAATTACACTAATGGGACACTATGCCCCAAATGCAAACAGCCCACCTCACCAACAACCCCACCCCCATATCTGTATGAAGCACAAATATTTCCTTCTTTAAATGCATAAGCCATTTACAATGTCAGACAGAGTTTCTTGCACATGAATTCTGGATGTACTGAGAAGTGGCTTAATTTTTAATGCTTCACGAGTTCTGCACCCTTGCTCAACTTCAATCAGATGGCCAAGGGACAGTGATGGCCATTAAAGCACAAATAATAACAATAAATAATACAATAATTCCTCTTTGTAGGAAACCAGTATTTCAGAAGAATGTAACAATGAACCTCACATGAGATATGCATAAGAATCCTGAACACACAGCCAATAAAGAACAGGAACAATCAAACGTAAGAAACAGGAGAAGGCATGGGCCATAAGAGTACTGGGAATTGGATTCTGAATTCAAGACAGTGGGGACAGAATCCTTAAGTTCCTTCACTCTCTGAGGGAGAATTAACCAATTACCTTTGAAGACCTCTGAGATTCTCCTCTGTATACTTTGCAGATGGTTACCACAAGCATCTCGATGCAGTCCTCTGACTTGCAGTTTCTTTATTCAGACCTCCACAAAGAGATGATTTGATTTTTTAAGATTTCTTATGGGGTAAAGGAAGTTTTACAGATACTTCTACAGCAGTCATTTTTATTAAGTTTTATTAAGAGTGGGAAGGGCATTATTTTACCTTCACCTCCGTCGATTCATACAGAGAAAGAAAGAGTTACACCAAGCACATTTCAGAATTCTCAAAGGGCTCTACTGCTATCCCATACATTAGCTCCACATTTTGGGACATGGCGTTCAGAACCACAACACGTGTCTGATGCTCTTCAAAAATTTTTTGCCATGTAGCAGATCATTATTTGCACATTCCACATCTTCAGCCCCTGGCTGTCTCGTGCCTGTGTCTTTGGCCACATTAATGTCCCCCTCCAGTAGGTCGCTCATTATATGTTTTTCTTGTGGGCGCCACAATTGATTTAAAATGAAAAAATCAGTCATAAAATGATCATTTTTCAGTGTGAAACTGATTCGCTGACTTCCAGGCACATAAAGAGATTGCAATTTGAGGTTGCAGGATGCACAACAGTATCACCAATTGATATGCAATGCACATTTGACATTGTTACTGTGAAAAAAGAAACTGCATGGGCCTCAACCATAGCAGCAGGTCTCAAAGAAGATTGAAAACCTGTTTCAGTGTTAACTAAAGGATCAATGTTGACTTGAAGTGCTATTGAGGAGGCTGTTTTTGAAGCCAGTAATAAAATTGTTAACAATAAACCAGATGTTCCAGGTCAAGGTAAGGTCTTCTTTCATGGAAGCTGGTGGTGTTCCATGATCAATTCAATGCTTCCCTTGTGTGCCCACCTCCTCTGTCACAAAGACCAAACACTCATTGGAGATATGGCGTATCTGCTCCCATGTATCACCTAACATCCCTGGTCAAGACATTACAATTCAGACCAACTAGAAACTTTGGTTCCTATTAAGAACCATCACTATAAGAACTCCCATTGGAGACAAGATTGTCGACTTTAATTTGTGCTTCTAATTCAACTCTGAAAATTGTGCATTGTTACAATGAGTATCCATGTTGAAGGTCAGAGATCAACAATGTCAATGTGCACAAATCCTTGCATGTCATGCATGCAGGGAAATCCTTTCTGGTCCCACAAGAAACTGTAGGGTGGGTCCAATGCACAGTGCCATATTAGTCCCCATTCAGGACTACACAATTCTAGCCCACTATGACTAGAATTGAATACATTTGTCATCATGCATTTGCCTGTCACTACCACTTTTCTCCCCTTAAGTTCAACATCACCATCTAGCACTGTGGTCATCATTCCATTAGCCTTTCATTTGAATCCCTTTTACCCAACATACAACATTAGAACTGCCTTGGTGAAACTCACAAATGTTATACTCTTTCACGAAAGTATGGTGCATTATTTTACCTTTACCTCCCTCAATACTTTATAGAATTCATACAGAGAAAATAAGACTAATACCGAGCACCTTTCAGAATTCTTAAAGGGCTCCACATGCAATGAAGTACTTTTGACTTGTAGTTACTGTAATGGTGCAGTAAGCATAGCAGACAATTTATGCACAGCAAACTCTCAAAAACAGCAATTTGATAAAAAGTAGGTAATCTCTATTAATGACTTTCAGGGACAAACTGGCTAGGATACTGAAGGTAACTCTCCTGAGTTTCTTTGAAAAAGTGCCATGGGATTTATGATGTCCATCTGAGAGGACAGATGAAGCCTTAGTTCAGTGTGTCATCCAAAAGACAGCATCTCCAAGAGCACACACTGAGTGCTGCACCAGATGGTCAGATTATATTATGAAGTGGAAAACTTATTATTTGGAGATGATAGTCCTGCCAGGTGAGTCACCATGACACCCAACAAACACAGGGAATAACTTCTTGTTACACATGCACCAGTATACTTTTTTATATTCTTATTTATTGTATTATTCAAAGGATATAGCTGTCACTACAATGGCCAGCATTTATTACCCATCCTTAATTATCATCTGAGTAGCTTGCTGGGCTATTTTAGTGTATAGACTGGACAAAGACAAAGGATTCCCTTCCCAAAAGAACACCAGTGAACCCAGTTAGCTTTTATGCAAACTGGTAGTGTCATGGTTGCCATTACTGATATTATTTTTGCTTTAATAATTTTAAGAAATTAAGTTCTCTAGCTGCTATGATGGGATTTCAACTCTTTCTCCAATTAGTGAATATGGAAAAAGCAAATATAATGGAGATGAATAATGGCTCAGATTCTGTGGGCTGAAGGGCCTTTTTTCAAGCTGCATGACTCTAGGAATGCCTGGATGGAGAAATGGTGCAAGAGAGAAAGCTTTAGATTCCTGGTGCAATGGGTCCAGTTTTGGGGAAGGCAGGACTTTTGTAGGCCAACAAGTATCACCTTAACATGATCAAGATCTTTGCAGGTAGAAAAAAAACAGAAAATGCTGGAAACACTCTGCAGATTAAGCAGCATCTGTGGAAAGAGAGTTAACACATTTCAGGCTGAAGATCCACATATCTGGGGAAATGAAACAAGACAAAGGAATATGCAATAAAGGGAAAACATTGAGTGTAATGGAAGAACAGAGCATCCTTAAAAGTGATAAGATAGTTAATTAAGGTTATTAAAAAGGCATACAGAAAGCTTTCCCTTATTGGCCAACTATAGGATATAAGAGCAGAAAGATTATGCTAGAACTGCATAGTTAATCTACACTTTGAGCATGTAGTTCAGGTCACCATCTTGTAGAGGAGACGAATGAAGATACTGACAGGACCACAAAATTGTAGTTTTGAAGAAAGAATGAATAAGATGGGGTTGTTTTCTTTGGAACAGAGAATGCTATAGGGAGACAATTTTATACAATTATGATATGAGGGGCCGAGACAGAGTAAAGAGGAAGGACATAGCAGAGGGATCAAAAGTGATTAAAGTAATTGGTATAAGGGTTGGAGGGGAGATGAGGAAAAATTGTTTCACCAAGAGCGTGGCAGGGTCTGGAACTTATTGTGTGACAGGTCGGTGGAGGTAGGAATCTTCATCACATTTAAATAGTCCTTGGATGTGTGCTTGAGGAGTCATGATTTGCAGAATTTATGGATTAGGTGCTGGAAAGGAGGGTAAAGTTGGTAGTTCTTTTTCAACTGGTAGAGGCACAATGGGCTCAATGGCCCCTTTATTTGTTGTAAATTTTCTACAATTCTATGATTAGTCCTAATTACTAGATCCCATAACATAATCACTATTCTTCCAAATTGCACAGTATTTTTAGAGTTGACAACTTTAGAATAATCAACAGTTCAAAAAAGCAAATGACAAAAGTGCCACCCTTCCATGTTTTAGAGATGCTCCTGTGCTCTCTATACTTCCAGGTACATGTTACTTGAAATAATTAGAATAAGATTAGGGGTAGAAGTCTAGAAAATAAGAGATAGTTAGCCAGATCCACTTGCTTTACTTAAATACAGTGAGGTGGATTCTGTGCTGTTGTGATTCTACTGGAGGAATCATCAGGTGCAAATTTTTAATGTCAAACCTGAGTCAGCAGTCATTATTGTCTACTTTAGAGTTCAGCTCCCCTAGAACTACCTGAAAATTGGAAATAATTCACAGGATATTTTACAAATGATGCAATTTCTTATTCCTCTTTATGTCAGATCAAAAATAACCATGAATTTGACTTTAAGACGTGGACATGATCTGATGAACTGGCAATTTCTGACAGATTATACCTTACACGTGACAGACAGAAAGTGAGAGTCCAAAGGGATTTTTTTCCATTCTAATCAATGCTATTTTACACTCAACTGCATTGAAGCTGTCATTCAAAATTGCTATGTAAAGTCAGTGTGGGCATAAAAAATATTTCTGCACACAGTACAGCTGAAGAACATTGATGAATTTATTTCTCATTGAAACTTAACACTAACTTCTCCTACCAAGACTTACCTGCAACAATTTTATAGATGATATTCTCTTTCTTGGCCAGTCTCATGGTATCAAGGATGACTTGCTTTCAGTGCAGTTTTGAGGTAGCTGATGAGCCAATGTGGAATTCGCAGGCTGCCATAAATAGGTCTGGATGTCCTTGATAGGGTTGGGCGTAGGTAGTTTACGAGGTGATAGCCTTTTCCCACCATTTTCACTGGACTTCTGCAGATTCTTGACAAGAGAATCAAACTTCTCAGTTCCATCCCAGATGCTGCTTTTTTCTGAGGGCTCAAGGTGTTTCTAATAAGTCAAAGAGATGCTACATTCTTTCAAGGAGACTGAGAGAACATACTTAAAACATTTCCTTTACAGATCATGGAAAGAGACCACCAGGAGAACAGAGGCTTCAGGAATCTGATGTCGGGTGTGGAATTGAGGTGGTCCACCCTCAGAGAGGGCGCCAATGTTGGTGTATTTACCTTGCCAGTGGATTTAGAGGATTTTGTGGAGGCAGTGCTTAGAAATGCCTTTGAAAGTTGTCCATGCCTCTAAAGTTCGGGAGAGTGGGGATGACAGCTGCCCAGGAGCCATAAGCTTTTTGTCAAGTTTGAGTTCTTGATCTTCAAACACTCTCTTCCTCAGATAGTCAATGGTTGTGCTAGTGAACTGGAGAAAATGGTGAATTTCATATGTGATGTCTACCCTTACAGAGAAATGGCTCCCAGGATATGGAAAGTAGTTCCTGTTTTCCAGGTTGTCGTGGAAGAGCTTTATTGTCAAGGATGGTGTTGTACGGGGGGGGGGGGGGGGGGGGGCGGTGGGGGGCAGGTTGGAATCATGCACAGGCACCTTCCACTCCCAATTCAGGACCTGGGCTGTCAGGACCTATATGGACAGCAGCGATAGACCTGAAAATTGCTCTGCTATCATAGCTCAGAAACAAAGATGCTCTGTATTGACATCGTAGCCCTGAGTGATACACATGTAGGAGATGGTGAGCTCAAAGAACAAGGTAGGGAGTACATATTCTTCAGGAAGGGCTGTCAAAACCAAGCCGGTCTGCCATCTCAGCAGCTTCCCCCTGTGGATTAAGCAAACATCTCATGATCTTCTAGCTCATTCCAATACAAAACCAGCATGCTATGACCATTAGAATATATGACCCAAGCTTGGAATCTAATGGGTAAGGCCAAGAATTACTTCTGTTGCAACCTTAGCAAATCCTAACCTCCATCCTAGAAAGAAATAAACAGATCCTCCGGGGCAACTTCAATGCCAGGATAGAAAAGGGTGCAAACCCCAGGAATGGCATGAATGGGGAAAGCTAATTCAAATGCAATCACCCTGATAAAATCCTTGAAATATTACCTCACCATAACCAATACCTGTCTTATCAAGACCCTGTGGCAACATCCTTGATCCAGATACCTGCTAGATAACGGCATTGCCTTAGCAAGAGACCACAAGGATGTCTGCAGGACCTATGACATAACAGGCACTGATGATTGTTAGACTGATCACTCTCCAGTCCAGTCAGTTTGGCCCCAAAACAACAGTGATGATGGGAAAAAAGGCTACAAAACAAAAATCAATTTGAAGGTCTCAAAGACCCTACACAGATAGCTCTCCTTGGATAGCAACTCACAGGCAACCTGCTGACCTCGAACCAACACAAGCTGCAAGGTGTCCGCTGTGCCTAAACTGCCCTGAATTCCAACATATTTAGCTGTAGAGAAAGACTTGGCTTCTTTACCAGAAAACACCAGGACTGGCTTTCTGAGAATGAAATTGTGCATAGATGATCATGTTTAATTTCTTGATAGAGAGGGAAAAAGCATTGTTTCATGTGTTTTCAGCTGCATGTGAAACCATGCGCACACAGCAGAAAAGACTGAACACATAAAAATTATTTGCATTTTTCAGCAACTCTTTTGCAATAAGAAAGACTTGTGCACAAAGTAAGTTTTATAATGCTTGATGTTGCAAAATTGCAGCAAATAGTGATTTCAGCAAAGGATGCTACTCTGCATAACTCTCAGATTGAGGGTGGCAGAGACCCTACATGGAATCACTGAAGGAATGAACTCTTTCACCATTTTTTAAATATGTGTCTCTGTTACTTTAGCACATGTTAGAGCCTGTAAGTTGTTCTAACCAAGACTGGGAGAGGCAGAGGGGTCAAATACTGAATTTCTGATATTAGAACATATTACAGAGTTCCACAACAGTGGGTCACTAACCAGTGTGAGCAATGCAAATTTCAGGGCACAGCATCTGATGTGTCAACATAAGAAAGAGTGACGCAAACCTACCAGATCATTCCTTATGTGTTTGCAAAAATACAATGTCATAATATAACTAACAGGAAAGGAAGAAAACTGAAAAGATAACCTTGCTTTATTAAATCAGAATTGTTTCAGGAAGAAGGAAACCAAATTAGCATGAGATTCATTGTTAACAACTTATTAGAGACAATGATTAAGGATAAAGTTTAACGTTTTTCAGTTGATCAGTGAGGACCAGCATAGATTTATAAATATTAAGTCAAGGTCAACAAAATTGTTTTTTTAAGGGAATGTATGGATGGAGAGAAGTCAAGAAATATCCCACTGGATTTTTACTTCTTTACCAAAAACAAATAGTGATCTATTATGAGGGACCAATAAAATAAATAAATAAAAAGGAAGTATTTGCTGTTATATTAGAGGCAAAAAATCAGCAATATACATTTTTTGATATAATTCAAACAGCTGAGTCATCATTTAGGGAGAACAATAGAATTATTGGGTTGTACAGTAACGAAATTAGCCCTTTGGACACCACATCCATGCCAATGTTTTTGCCCCACACTAATCCCATTTGCCTGCATTAGGACTGTATCATTGCATACCTTGTGTATTTAAGTGTCTAAATGCATCTTAATCATAGTAATCGTATCTGATTCTACCACCTTCTCTGGTAGCACATTCGAGCTATCAACCACTCACTGTGTAAGAAGAGCTTACCCCTCAGATTCCCTTTAAAACTCCTTCGTCTCACCTTAAATCTTGTTTACCCTACCATAGGAAAAAAAATTTGCTAACTACCCTATTTCTGCCTCTCTTATACACTTCTATCAGGTCACCCCCTCAGCCTCCTTTGCTCAAGGAAAACAAGTCCACCCTATCCAATCTCTCCCCATAACTAAAGTCCTCCACTCCAAGTAACATCATGGTTAATCTCCTCTGCACTCCCTCCAGCACAATCACATCCTCACTATAGTGTGGCGAACAAAACTGTATACAATAGTCCAAGTGTGGCCTAAGCTGTTTTTCCGGGAGAAGCAGTGATTCACTTGCACTTCTTCCAATCTAATGTACTGTATTTGGAATTCACAGTGTGGTGTCCACCACATGGGTGAAACCAAACACAGATTGGGTGATCACTTTGTGGAAAACCTGCGATCAGTCTGCAGGGGTGACCCAGAGCTTCCCGATGCCTTTAGTTCCCCATCTACTCCCCCTCTGACCGATCAGTCTGCTGCCTCCTGTACTGTCACTTTGAGGCTCAACGCAACCTTGAGGAACAGCACCTCATTTTCCATCTGGGCACACTGCACTTCTGCACTCAATATTGAATTCTATAACTTCAGGTAATTTGACTTCTCGGTCTGTATCAGTCATCCACCTGTAATATTAATTCAGCTTGCTTTTGTTTTCTGCTCTTTTTCTCTCTCTTGGAGTGGAGTACATGCTCAGCCTGAAATGCTGGGCTTGTCCCCCTGCTCTGCATTTCACATCTCCCGCACTCTTTTTAGGTTCTTCTGTCAATGCTCTAATTGGTCCCATTCATTCATTGACCAGGTAACCTTGTTTACAGTTTATCCCCATGGTCACCCCAATTTTATCCTATTAAAGGCATCCCTCTCCCCCACCCTCCCTGCAGATTTACAAGCTTCTTTTGTCTTCTTTTCAGTTCTAATGAAGGATCTCCAACCTAAAATGTTGACTCTGTTTCTCTTCCCACAAATGCGGCCTGACCTGCTGAGTATTTTTGTTTAAGCCTAACCAATGTTTGTGATAATAGGACCATTGTGTGAGTAAAATATTAATATTATTATCTGACCCACATATGTCCAGGTTTGATTGCCTAGAAAGTACAGATGTAAATACCTCTAGCCAGAAATATGCTTCCCTCATTATTACTTGCACTTAGAAACTGAACACTAACATTGAAACAATACAGCAAATGATAAATTTCTGTTTTAAAGAAACATTACATCAACAGTACAGTAGCTTCCAATTATTTAAATTAACTTTATGAAGTAAAACAATTTTGACCAGTCTGCCATGTTTATGTGTTTAGAAAGGGCATTTCTTCCTGGAAGAAATAACAAGGGGAGTAGATAATAAAGATCAACACTAATGAGATGAGGAACCAGTCCTAAAGCACATTAAATTACCATATTTCCACATAATTAGTTTGTTTTCCACTTGAAATCAGAAAGTGGTTTGACGTTGCAGTCAGTGCCTCAGGTTGATGGATTCAGTGGGATTCTCTTGCTAGTGTTTCATCTGTTGAATAATTAGAGAGGATAATCTGTCTGAATCAAATTTCTATTTGCTATAAACATCATTCAGCTCATGAATACTGTATGTAACAATCAAGCAAATTAAACCAAAATAAAACAAAACTAAGCGTCTAGAGAAATCAGCTGACTGCTCACAACATTTCTTTAATCAGCATCTTCCCACCACGGGAGAGTATGCAAATTTTAGCATACATTATCAGTAATGAGTATTTAAAAGAACATAATCAATTATGTGATTACACTATACCTGCTCAGTGAAATAATCATTGCCTGGAGAATACATTCAAACAGCTTATTCATAAAAATCCTGCATTTAAAGGAACAGGATTCTACAGTGCTGGGTAACTCCATCGTGTAGTTAAAGAAACAAATTTTATAGCCTTGACAAAGCATAAATTTAACCCTCGTGAGCACAGATCAGAGAGACACAGGTTAGTTTCACAATCTGTGAAGGTAGCTGACTTCAATTTGTGCAGATTTGATTGCTTGTGTTTTTTCATTCAAGGGATGTGGATATTGTTTGCAATCCCATCATTTCCTGAAGGACATAGTGAACTAGATTGATACTACAACGATTCAGTGGTTTCATGGTTACCAATACTGGGAGTAGCAGTTTTTAATGTTCCAGATTTTCATGTAACTACTTGTTTAAGTTTCCCCAATTGCCATGGTGAGATTTGGCCTCATGTCTGTGAATCATCCACACATTTCACCCACCAACTCTCCCCTCACCCCCATCTCATTCTGGTTCTATCTGCCTTTCACCTCTCCCCTAATGGTTCCCATTGTCACCTTCCTTGCACATCAGGTTCCAGCACTGGTAGCCTTTGTGTTCCTGCTAATCACCCTCCAGCAGCTGTCACCACCTTTACCCTTCCCTCCCCACACCTTGCTCTATCTGCCTCTTCTTTTTGTCTGCCTCCATCTATCATCCACCTGTCTCCCGACTCCACCCCTCCCCCTCCCCTCCCCCTCCCCTACCTAGCTCGATTTGCCTGTCATCCTTCACCCCCCCTTGGTGCACCAATCACCTCTGTCCTGTCTCACCACTCCCCCTCTCCTCTTTTTTCTGGCTATCTCCCCTTTATCCTGATGCACGGTTTCAGTCCAAAATATTAACAATTCCTCCCCGCCCCCCCCCCCCCCCCCCCGATGCTGCTCAACCCACTCAGTTCCACCAGCAGATTGTTTGTTGCTGGATATTCTTTGATACAGAAAAGTGAATTACATTAGAAAATGGAAAAAAAATCACTGAAAACCTTGTCAAAGATCAGTTGTACATGAGGTCCATATCAGGTGAACAAAAACTGAAGCATGCCAACACTGGTTAGCAGTGATAAGCTGCAGTGATCTTGTTGGTTATTGTCCTGCACTCATTCCACAGAATTTACAAGTAGGTTGACCTGCTTGCACTCAAGAGCATCATCCATGCTGCTGAGAGGAAAATTCCACCACATATACATTCTTACTCAAGTTTCTTGGATACCAGGAAAATACCAGGATAAGCAACGTACAATTCCTGTATCACATGGTTTCAGAAGTTAGCTTGTAATTAGTTTAGTACATCCTATGCATTACAGCCAGTTTCTCTGCTCCAGGACAACTCAACCAGTTGTTGAAAGGTAAATTAAAAGATTTCCAGAGCTACTTCAGGGCCACACTCGCATATCAACTGAACACCAGCAGATCTTCCTGGTCTTCACTTAGAAGTTAGGCCAATATTCAAAACAGTTAATATCACTCACCATCTCATCCTGCCATTAGAATCAGTGTGCTTTCCCTGGAGTTGTGATTAGCACCACAACTCACCAATAATATACAAATGAAGTCATGCTTCTGACTGCCTAAGATGCAAACAACATGAGCTGCATTCATATAAAGACACATCTCACATGTGATCTAATTCTAGGCCTTACTAAAACTAGGTCTTACTTTTCTACTGTGTGACCCTTTTCTTACCCTGCCAATTTCCTATGGCCTGCAAAGTCCAAATCTCAGATTTGTTATTTTTGGTTTTAGCTTTTTCTCTTATTCTTATCTAGGTGATAGCATTGATTCATCCTTGTACCACTTCCATCCCTAAGCCAGTAGGCCATCGGTTTAAGTCCAGTTCCAGGAGCTTGAGCACAAAGTTTAGACTCATCCTCTAGGCAACTTAGGGAAGAAATCAAGGACCACCTTTTATTCCTAACAAAGGAATGTAGAAACCTGAAAATCTCTCTCACAAAAATCTGTAGCTGCTGGGACAAATAGTGCAAAGATATATGTTTAAGTTCAGTTCTGATCTCATCGAATGGTGGAATAGACTCAATAGGTTACTTGGATAGCTCTTGCTTTTGTTTCTAAACCTAGATCCCACAATGTAAATAAAAAGGCATAACTTATCTCTTCTGCTGCATGAACTATAATGGCTTCCTCCATAAATATCCATCCAATACAAATTTGGTTATGTTAGATGCAGCAGGTGAGAATCATGAAAGTATGCAGCAGTTCACTGTAATGTGGAGAGATGTTGATATGTGAATATGCTAATGAGTTATGAAATGTCAAATTTGCATATTTAACTGTCCTGCACTGTTCTTTTACCTTAGAGCAAAGTAACATATTTGTGACCACTGAAGAACTTAAGAAGAAAGGCCTTGCATACATAAGGATGGCTATGTCACAAAAATTTATTTTATAGTTGCTTGAAAATCCAAGGAATGATCAGATCTGTCAGTAAGCCAACTTGAACCTGATCTGACTTGACAAATGATGTTGGTTCTGAAAGGGTCAGTAGTTGTTATGGCTCTTACGGACAAATAATGCCTTACAGCACAATTGAGATCTGAATACTTAAACAGTTCTTTATGTAAATTTGGCCTCTACCTGTCACTTATCTTTTTCATAATCTGAGACTTTATGAACAAGTATAAGGTCATCATATAATTTAATTGGGATACCCAAATAATGAAGGGATTTGCAAGGTCTCATCTGCAGCATAGACAAACAACATTCCAAAGCACTGTTATTGCCCGTTTGCCTTTACGACAAAAATACCAAACAAACTGGGTGCCCAAGGCTTACTTCAGATGTGTCATGGCTGTTAAACACTATGTAATGAATACCAAGATATATTAATTGCATATAATTGAAAGACAGGACTCACTTGAAAGAAATACTGTAGAAACTTGAGTCTGAGTAGTTCTGTTGTTAATCATCTAAAATGCTATTGATTTTTTTCTGGAATCAAACCTTAATAGACCACTGGAAGTAATATTTTGTTTTCCCTCACTGCCAAATATCATGCTTGTATCCTACCGCTCAAGACAATGAAAAGGGGCAAATCAGAATTAAATTGACAGTTTTTCAGATTCTCATGTATGTGCTCTCTTAGCTGATTGATAAAGTACACACTTCAGTCACAAGAAAGGTACAGGCATAATATCTGGATTTGTATCACTTTAACAAAGTATAATTTTCCAATATACCTTTTAAACCAGCTTAAAATGGTCTTACCAAAAATAAGCTATGTTTTTTTAAACGAAGCCCAATTTCCATCTGTATTGAAAAAGATTGCACTGAGACCCATTTCTTTCCCATCAGTCGTGATGCTAAGAGAAGCTCTGTGAATCATGGGCAGATATTGTCTAAGGATGGCTAGTAGGTGGAGTGATTAGACAGCTATGTGATCATAGGTAACTTACACATTTGCTATGTAAGGGACACAATGTAAGTGAGCAGAACTTTGCTCTCCAAAGTCCATTCACAAATGTCATACTGACCTACATTGATTCCCGATCTTCCAATATCTTTGCTTTAAATTTCTCATTTGTGCATTTAATTCCTTACTTGAGCTCAGTATCTAAGCACCTCCAGCCCTACAATCTCGGGGCTTTGATATCAGAAGACAGAGGGTGGTGGGAGATGGAGCATATTCTGCCTGGAGATCAGTGACCAGTGGTATTCCACAGGGATCTGTTCTGGGACCCCTGCTCTTTGTGATTTTAATAAATGGCTTGGATGAGGATGTGGAAGGGTGGGTTGGTAAGTTTGCTGATGACACAGAGGTTGGTGGTGTTGTGGATACTGTAGAAGCTGACTGTAGATTACAACAGGACATTGACAGGATGCAGAGCTGGGTTGAGAAGTGGCAGATGGAGTTCAAACCAGAGAAGTGTGAAGTGACACAATTTGGAAGATCGAACTTGAAGGCAGAATTCAAGGTTAATGGCAGGATAGTGCGGAGGAACAGAAGGATCTTGGGGTCCATGTCCATAGATCCCTCAAGGTTGCCGTGCAGGTCGATAGGGTTGTTAAGAAGACATATCGTGTGTTGGCCTTTGTTAGTCAAGGTATTGAGTTCATGTTGCATCTTTATAGAACTCTAGTTAGACCACACTTGGAGTATTGTGTTCAGTTCTGGTTGCCTCATTATAGGAAGGATGTGGAAGCTTTAGAGAGGGTGCAGAGGAGATTTACCAGGATGCTGCCTGGATTGGAGAGCATGTCTTATGAAGTTAGGTTGAGTGAGCTAGGGCTTTTCTCTTTGGAGAGTAGGAGGATGAGAAGTGACTTGATAGAGGTGTACAAGATGATAAGAGGCATAGATCGAGTGGACAGTCTGAGACTTTTTCCCAGGGCGAAAATGGCTAACACAAGAGGGCATAATTTTAAGGTGACTGGAGGAAGGTATAAAGAGGATGTCGGAGGTAGGTTTTTTTTACACAGAGAGTGGTGGCTGTGTGGAACACACTGCCGGCAGAGGACGTGGGGGCAGATACATTAGGGATATTTAAGAGACTCTTAGATAGCCACATGAGTGATAGAAAAATGGAGGGCTATGTGGGAGGGAAGGGTTAGATAGATCTTGGAGCAGGATAAAATGTCGGCACAACATTGTGGACCGAAGGGCCTGTACGGTGCTGTAATGTTCTCTGTTCTATTACTTTATATTCTCTTAAGTTCTCTCTTAACTTAATTCCCTACGTCTCTGGGGAATTCCCTACATCTCCAATTCCCTACGCCTCTAAGTTGTTCCTTAAAACGTTCCTCTTTGGTCAAGTTTGGATCATCACATTCAGTCTCTAGTCCTTCATTTTAGTTTCATTTTGTCTGGTTATACCTTGCAAAATAGCTTTGGTTATTTTCCACATTAAAGGCACCATTTACTGTTAATAATGAATGTATTATGAAGTACTTCGACAACAACATATCAAACATCTAACTTGCTGGCTGAGGGGGATAGATTCATCTTTGGTTAGTAGTACTTATACAAGAATAGCAACCAATGAAGTCCTGTCTCAGTTACACAAACCTCTAGCTACAATTTCAAAAATTAGAGGAGAAAAGGCTAGAAAAGATGTAGCAACAAATATATTTTAACTGTGGCAATCCAGTGTTGACAGCACTTGAGTAAGTTTTCTAAAATTCCTTCTTTGCTAGCAGTAGCTACACAGAAAATATACCAAAAAATCATTGCATAAGCAGTTATTTGAATATATATATAGAAGCATAGAAAATTTGGAACAAGACCAGACCATTTGGCCCTTTGAGCTTGCTCCACTATACAAACCTGGTTGATCTCTCCTCATACAACTGTCCCTCACTCCCAGGAATCAGTCTTTTGTTGCACTCCCTCTAGGGCAAGCATAAGCTTTCATAAGTAGAGAGATCAAAATTGCTCATAATACTCCAGGTGTGGTCTCACCACAGCCCAGTATTTACATCAATGAATCATCACTAACAGAATACATTAAGTGCCTATATGTAATCTACTGTTATCTGTTATGAAGAATATTCATTCCTGTCTCATTTTATGTAGCTTTCTAAATGTTTAGTTTGGGTGTAATACACTAAGAGAAATACAGTTAACTTGAAATGAAAATGCAAATAAAAACAACTATCAGTTACATTGATCATTCACGTATGCCAGCTATTCATTGATGCCTGTTTTTTGGGTGCAGTGATAGACCTTATGGTTTCAGAATGACTTTCCCAGCACTCAGGATGGCATGTAGGTGAAGGCGAAAGCATGTGTGCATTAAATGCCTGACATAGGTATTTTGAACAACCAGTTTATGATGTCATTCAGCTTTCCAATGGCAGCAATTTGATGCCACCACTGATGTTTTAAAGATCCAGGCTCCAGTTGTAAACGTCTATAAACTTACACACCTGAGCACACATTAAACCATCACACAAACCAACCTTCCCTCCATTGACTCCATCTACATTGCCTGCTGCCTTGGGAAAGCAACTAACATAACCAAGGATCCCTCCCACCCTGGTCATTCTCTTTTCTCCCCTCTCCCATCGGACAGAAGGTACAAAAGCCTGAGAGTACAAACCACCAGACGCAAGAACAGTTTCTATCCCGCTGTTATCAGATTCTTGAACAGGCTAAAAGATGAACTCTTGATCTCCCAATCTACCTCATTGTGGCCCTTGCACTTTATTTGTCTACCTGCACCACACTTTCTCTGTAACTGCAACACTATACTCTGCATTCTGTTTTCTTTTTACTACCTCAATGGAATTATGTATGGCAATGATCTGTCTGGATGGCACACAAACAAAAGCTTTTCACTGTATCTCAGTGCATGTAACAATAATAAACCAATACCAATCTTTAAACAACATGAAATACCTCCCTCCCAGCACCAACACTACACACAACCAGTAATACAACTACTCCAAGAGTTATTGCTGATTGATTTCAACTGGCCATTGCTAAAATTCCTCACTTCTTGTTCTTTCCATCATTGTTTCAAATTTCAAAACACTATTGGAAAGCTGTGATCAGTACTGAAGTACTTTCCAGTGATTTCCAACTCTACACAATTACACTGTCCACCAATACGGGTAAAGTAGTAAGCCTTCCTCTGAGACTCAAGCATGACTGGAAGAACAGGAACGAGCAAGCAGAATAACACAGTTGCAGGAAGAGAGAGGATGAGGCTGGGGAGATGAACTCTCAGCAGGTACAACTTTTGTACCATCAACTCCAACAGACACATTCTAACAAAAGTTTTCAAACTCTTAAGAGATTAATTTCAATGAAATGCAAATTTCAAAATACGTCATACCAGATGACAGGATAAAAATGATATAAAGAATACAACGTTATGACTAGTTAATAAATGCTTTTTCGTTAAAATGACAACAGAATGGAATATTACAGTATCAACATCTTTCATGTTCAATCATTAAAATTTGAGTGTTGTATGATCCCCATCCTTCTCCTTCTGCCAATCCACTTTTCCACACATTCCCTCCTTGACTCCCTCTCCATTCCCATCTACCCTCCCGCCCCATCTCTCTCTCCCACCCCTTTCCTCCCCCTCCCCCACACCCCTCTCCATCCATCCATCCTCCCACCCTGTTTTGAAAGCAGTTATTGATGACGTTCAAAACAAAACTGGATAGTCAAGTAGCAACACACAAGACGATGGAGGAGCTCAGCAGGTCAGGCAGCAATAGGAAGGGGAATGGACAGCTGAATTGAAGGGCATGGGGATATGCCAGTAATGTGGTTTTCAGATACGAGACATCATATTGTTGAATGATGGAGCAGGGAAGATGGGCCAAATGGTCCATTTTATGCTCCATCCATTCATGCTCCATTTTATTTCTTTTAAGTTCTCCTCTTCCTCTCTCCCCCTCCCCCATTCTGTCCCTCCCCTCTCTCTATTCACCCCTTCCCTTCCAGCCTGCCCCTCTTGTAAAAGGTGCCCGTTGCCTTCCCAGGGGCAGCATTTGAACCCGAGGCCTGTTACCGGTTTAGGACGACGGGCAAGTCAACCTCAGAGGGATTCTGGCGTCACGCCCCTACTGCAGTCTGACGTCGGCCACTGCAGGTGACCAGCAGCCCCTCCAGGGCTGGGGGGGGGGGGGGGTGGCTTTCTGTCCATTGTTTGGAGGGAGGGGAAGGGAGAGGGGGAGGGGGAGAGGGGAGAGGGGGAGGGGGAGAGAGGGGGAGAGGGGGAGGGGGAGAGAGGGGGAGGGGGAGAGAGGGGGAGGGGGAGAGAGGGGGAGGGGGAGAGAGGGGGAGGGGGAGAGGGGAGGAGGGGGGGAGGGAGGGGAGGAGGGGGGGAGGGAGGGGGGGAGGGGGGGAGGGAGGGGGGGAGGGGGGGAGGGGGGGGGAGGGGGGGAGGGAGGGGTGAGGGGGGGAGAGGGGGGGAGGGAGGGGGGAGAGGGGGGGAGAGGGGGGGAGGGAGGGGGGAGAGGGGGGGAGAGGGGGGGAGGGGGGGGAGGGAGGGGGGGAGAGGGGGGGAGGGAGGGGGGGAGAGGGGGGGAGGGAGGGGGGGAGAGGGGGGGAGGGAGGGGGGGAGAGGGGGGGAGGGAGGGGGGAGAGGGGGGGAGGGAGGGGGAGAGAGGGGGAGGGAGGGGGGAGAGGGGGAGGGAGGGGGGGGAGAGGGGGAGGGAGGGGGGGAGAGGGGGAGGGAGGGGGGAGAGGGGGGGGAGAGGGGGGGAGGGAGGGGGGGGAGGGGGGGGAGGGGGGGGAGGGAGGGGGGGGAGGGGGGGAGAGGGGGGAGGGAGAGAGGGGGGGAGAGGGGGGGAGGGGGGGAGAGAGAGGGGGGGAGGGGGGAGGGGGGGAGAGGGGGGAGGGAGGGGGGAGAGGGGGGGAGGGAGGGGGGGAGAGGGGGGAGGGAGGGGGGGAGAGGGGGAGAGGGAGGGGGGGAGAGGGGGAGAGGGGGGGAGGGAGAGAGGGGGAGGGAGAGGGGGGAGGGAGAGGGAGGAGTGGGGGAGGGGAAGGGGGGCTGATGGTGGGAGGAAAGAGTTTCACACTGCCGTTGCGTCTGCAATTAGCTCACTTGTTTTACGTTTGCAGAAGTAATCCTGTTTCTTTCATCGCGCAACAACCAAATTATACTATTAGAACACATCCCGGGGTGTTGGTGGGTCCGTAACTAAACCTCAGCAGCTTCCGGCCCCGGGGAGCAGGGACTCTAGGTTCCACACCGTCGTGGCATCAGGAAGGGTTTAATTCTTAAACTGTGAGACTGCAGAGTTTAAAATGAATGCTTCATAGGCAACCCGTAAGACTCGAAAGGTATGCACCAAAACGCCTACTTGCCGGTGAATGTATGCGCCACGAGTTGCTTCCAGCCTGATGCTCGAGATAGGAGCAGCATCGAGCTGAGTGCAGGTCTTCATCCCAAAGTCATGGAAGGCACCAAACTAACCCAAATTTTTTTTTAACCGCTCGTTCTTTTCAGTGAAGAAAAGAATTTTAGCATCTTTTACGTCCATCTGATTGGACTTAATTTCCGTTTCATTGCAGACTTAATCTGTAACAGAATAGCAATCCCCCACTGTTGCACCGAAATGTTAAATTCGGATTATATACTCTACTGTATTTTAATGGCATTAAGTCCCCAATGCTATTTGTATAAACCTACAAAGATCAGGATCTGCAATATCATATTCCCAGTACAGCATCATTGGGTTTCTCTATGAAACACTGCACCATTGGCAGTTGCGAGTTGTCGCAGCTGCCGGCATTTATCTACTCGGAGATCTTGCAGGAGATTGCTATGGAGGTCTTTGTAATACCTGCTCTTCAGAGAAGGCTGTACTGAAGGCGAATGCTCATGGATGCTCCACCTGCTCCAGTTGACTGAAGGAAAATAGACAAAGTCTTCTTCATGCATGCAGATGCTTGGTGAACTCCAGTGAGCAGCAAACTGTACGATGTGATAGAGATTAGCCTGGAATGATCCCAAGGCAAGGAAGATGAAAGTGATGATGACCTTGACCTCAATGAGGAAGCCAGTTCAATAAGACATATGAGCTTGTATTTGAGGCTATGGGAGGTTATCAATCTTGGCAAAGACAAAAAATGCAGTTTGAGTGTTGGATCTTTAAATAGAACTGTTTAAGGGAAAACAAGATTAGTTGATGTTGGTTCTTCTGTGAGTGGATAAGAACTGTTGTTTTTCAGATCAGAAATATCCAAAATCACTCAAAATTTGTGTGTTTACTCTTGTTGCTATCAACTTGACGAGGTTTATGCCAGAAAAGAAGATGCTGTGGTAAATGAAAATCCAACCAAAGTCAGTGGTCAGATTTACCAATGAGCTCTAAAGTAGCAAGTTAATACTATTTAAAACCGCACAGCAACATTCTTTTAAGAATTCTGAGAAGGAATTTCTGGGCTAATAAGATTGTAAAGAAAAGCGTATATAAGAGAATTCAGAGGATCACTATCCACAACAATTAATAAAAAAAAAACAAGCTAAAAAAGGAAAGAGTTGGATAATGGAGGTAAAAGTTGGACCCCATGCTTAATGTAATCAGTTGCATGGTGAATCCAAGTTGGATCCTTGAACTCCAGATATATGCTTACCTTTATCATTTTCTACTCGCACCTTCTGACCCATCACTTAGTTAACTTCGTTTCACTTCATATGTTATTTGATGGATCCTTGAGCACAAATTACAATCTTGTATTGATCCTAAGTTAATCATTTTTATAAAGGATAATATCTTCTTCCACCCTCTTAGATTGGTATATTTGGGTCTAAGTATTTTTATCCATGTGTTTAACTTCCTAACTCAACATGCAATCTAAACACATTGATCAATTTTATTTCAATCTTTTGGTAGGGACATTAAACAGTCTACCGTTCAAGTATGTAAAAGATCCTATCATACCATTTTATGTGTAGGAAACTCTCTTTAAGTTCTGACCAATATTTATCCCCATTCAGTTCTGACTAAAACAAACTATTTATCCATTATCTCACTACCATTTGTGGGTGCTTGCAATGCACAATTTCATTGCTGTCAAACTATATTACCACAGCAAGTGCTTTGTAAAATACTTCATTGACTTTGGGACATCCCGAAATTGTGAAAGCTATTACATAAATACAAGACTTCCTTTTCTTTCTAAAACATCCTTCCAGGTTTGTAACTTCTGAACTTTAGGCTGAGGTTAGGAACTTTACGTGCAGAAATTATACATGTCAGATCATGTCCAGGGAAGGCACAATGAAGAATCCAATTTCCAATTAGATCTGCCCAGTGTACACATATTGAAACATTTAGGAAACCTTTCCATTCTGTTTTTCCAAAGCCTTTATGCACTCATGTACATCTGGTATGATTCTGGAAGCCAAGTGGACTGTAATTAATGAATAGCTAATAAAGCTGACAATTTATCTTAAGGGATGTGCATCATAAGTTGAAACATTTCCATCATTTCCTGATGAAATCATCCAAGGAAATGATAGACCAGCAGATGCTTGAGTTAACTGTTGAATATGAGCTACTTGAACTTAGTTCATCAACCAGAACAAGGCCTGGCTCTCCTTGTATACATACTCTTGAGTTAGACAGTATATTTGAGACTATAAATAATTTAGTTATAGTAGTATGTCAAAAATGACCTTGAAAATGCTGCACAGAGATTCTGCAGAATGCATTGGAGATTTATTCACATAACTTCAAAGCTATTGTTATAATTTCAATAATGGCAGTTTATTTTAATTTTAGTAGTTGAATTTAAATAAACTTCTAATTGTAGCCATAGAGCACATTTTCTTTAAAATTCTCAGATATATTGAAAGGTAATCAAATTAGGGAAGAGAATCCACATTCTCAACAAGTTTGTTAAGTTGGTTTTCCCCTCTATCAGCATCCTAAGCATGTTAGATACATGGGTAAGAAGAAACAAAGAAGAATCGTATACTTATAAGGACACAGAAGGAGGTTATTTGGCCTTCCGGTTCCATGCCAGGTCCCAGAGGAGTAATCACATTAGTCCTTTTCAGAGGGGCTTGTACTTGTGCTTCATTACAGGCATTGCTGACAATACTGTACTGTCAGCATGAAAGATAAAGAATGCAGGATTGTGAAGCCCATTCAAAAATCCATAAGACATGGGCTTGGCTGCCAGCTTTGACCAAAAGGAATTGTCAACACTCAAGCCGCTGCCAGTCAGTAAACCCCAGGCATCACCTTTGTATCGTCAGCTCTCAAACCACTGTCCAGTTTATCCACCTTCTGTAAAAAAAAGCAAAATGTTGCAGATGCTGAAAATCTGAAATAAGAACAGAATATCCTCAAATACTCAGCAGGTTAGGCAGCATCTGTGGAGAAAAAGAGTTAACATTTCAAATCAATAACCTATCATCAGAAGTTACTGTGGTTATTAGCAGACATTAATGTGTGTCTTGCTATGTTCACCAAGTTACCTGTCCAATACATTTATAGCATGCTTTGCTTTTGAAGTGATGGTGGGGGGGGGGGGGGGGGTGTGGAGGAAATGAATCTTATATTTTGGGAAATTTCACCAGATGGTAAAAATGTTGCTTCACTCATTTGCTTCCTTGTTTCCACAAAGAAAAGAATGAAGAACTTTTCCCGGGGGGGGGGCGGGGGTGGAGGGGAGAAAAAGGCATCTGTTGTTTCGTTAATGAATCAGTAGGTATTAGCAAACGCTGCTCAAAAGGAATCAATTGCCTGGTACAGGTTGATCAATTCTAGAACTGGAATGAAAATCAGTTCTCTTGTGATTGTCGCCTTCTAAGATATATTTATTTCCAATGGAGCAAGTGTGTCGTTAAGGAAAGGAAGATATAAGGTGATTGTAAGCACATCTGAGATTTATTTTCACCCACCACTCCTCTTCAAAATACAAAGTTAGGAAAAAGAGGGAAATCTCCAGTGGCATATACTACTATTTGTGTCACTATTCATACCACTAACTCTTTCACCGCTGCATCTATAATCACAAACCCCTCAGATAAAACAAATTGGCTTCTGGAAAAAGAACAAGTAAAATCAATGTATTAGAACTAAATGTTAAGCCAGTAAAATTGCAGTGCAGGCTGAACAATCAGGCCATTTCCTAACTTTTGGTATAGTAGTGTATCAGTTAGTGCTGCTGCCTCACAGATCCAGGGACCTGGGTGTGATGCTACCTTACATACTGTCTGAGCACAGTTCACATGTTCTCTCCAATACTGTGTGGATTTCCTCAAGGTGCTCTGGTTTTCCTCCCATACCTCAAAAGGTTTGCTGGTAGTTTAACTGGCTGCTGTACATTATCGATTAGTGTAGGAAGTGGCAAAAGAATCAAAAGGGAATTAATGAGCATGTGAGAAAATCAGGGGAAAAATAAGGAAAGGAAGAGTGCAACTGCTGAAATTGCACTGCTGGGAGCCTGTATGGAACCTGATGGGCCAAATGACCTCCTCCTCATATCAAAGTATACAAGTAACCTCTCAGCTCTCAAGTTGTGATAAGAGCAGTTAAGTATTGTGGAAGGACTAAGAATAAGGGCCAGAAGGCAGCAGGACACCACCTCCTGTAGATTCCACTCCACTTGAGTCACATCGTAGTAATTCTCAGGCCAACATGTAATGGGACAAGGCCGTTATTTTTAGGTTGTGTCCTATTTTTGAAATCCTGGCACTCTCTGTTATTCATTCATTATTGCTAGTTAGTAAATACTTTTACTGATTCAGTTCCTGCTAACTTTGAGTCCAGGGGCATTTTCAATTACTTAGAATAGTTTATTAACATCAACCATTTCAGTTACAAATTCGCTTATTAACTGCATTAGCACATTTAGCACTCAGCATGGAAATTGTTAATTTAGTATTGCAATTACTATCTCAGAGGTATTATGAATATTTCTGTTTCAACCAAACTATTTAAATACTGCAACTGCTCGCACATTAGCAAGGAGCCAGTTATCTCTTTTTTATTTATGATAATTATGTTAATCATGCATGTACATTTTAAAAATAGATGCCTGGAAAGTAATGTTAGGCGTGCTCTGTCTGAATAAAATTTCACTGTGGCAATTTTAACCTAGCTGACCCATCTCATGCCAGTACTTCAGTTCCAGTCAAACTTCCTCATGTCCTTCCTTATCTATTCTGTTACTAATGGCCCTCAGTTTGATTTTCCCCCTTCTTCCCCCCCCCCCATCCCCCGCCATCTGCTTACCTCGTATTTCCTTGGAGGTGTCTATATTATTCTCCTTAAATGTATCTTATTTTCCAATTCTGCACTATCCCAAAGTGATATAGTTTCTTTTAAAATTCCCTGTTTTATTTCTTGGTGATTTTCTTATATCGGTAGCCTCTAATTTTGTTCATCCCTCAAGTGGAGTAAGTGTACAGTCAAGCAAAATATTTCATGATGTTAAAAGTTCTCCACTCGTTCACCTCCTTCTTGCCTTGTCTTTTCAGGAAAAAAATGTAACCCACCCATCTCAGCCCAATACATCACAGGCACATCCCTCCCTACCATCGGTAGTATCTACATGAGGTAATGCCTCTAGAAGTCAACATCTATCATCAAAGATCCCCACCATCTGGGCCATGCCATTTTCTCACAGCTACCATTGGGCAGGAGGTACAGAAGACTGAAGTTCCACACCACCAGGTTCAAGAACAGCTACTTCCCTTCAACCATACGGTTCTTGAACCACCCTGCACAATCCTAATCACTACTTCAGTACAGCGACACTATGACCACTTTGCATTACAATAGACCATATTTTTTGTTCTATTTGTGTTCTTTCCTGTATAATTTTGTATAATTTTATCTTTTTCTTGTGAATGTTGTTGTCTCTAATACTATGTGCCTGTGATGCTGCTGTAAGTAAGTTTTTCATTGCACCAGTGCATACACGTACTTGTGCATATGACAATAATTTGACATTGACTATTCACTGTTCCCTGTCAGGTATAACCATGTATGCTGATCCATCTCCTCACCCTGGCAACTTTCTTTCAATTTCCTATACTTTCTTGATGGCCCAGGTGGCTTATTCCTGCTCCATTATTTCTATGTTTCTATGAAAATGAAGAATCAAGGTAGGATGTAGTTCCACAGGCTTTGCTTTCCCTCGGGTTCCTTGCCCTAATAGCAATCTGTAATGTGACAATTGACGGTGATATTCAACACCAGGGTTGAGCTCCAAAGGCATGCTGCATCACTATGTCACCCAGATCCTAAGGGGGCTTGATGGAGTAGAAATTGCCACTGGTTGGAGAGTCACAAACAAGGGGACATAGCTACAAAGTAAGGGGCTGGTCATTTAAAACTGAGGTGCATAGAAATTTCTTCTCTCAGGTGGTCGTGAATCTCTGGAATTCGCGGCCCCTGTGAGTGGTAGAGACCAGATAATTAAATATATTTAAGGTGGAGATAGATAAATATCTGAAAGATCAAGGAATTGAGGATTATGGGGAACTGGCACAGAAGAGCATTTGAGGCCAACGTAGATCAGTCATGATTATCTTGAATGGTGGGGAAAGCTTGAGGGGCTGAGTGACCCAGTCCTGCTCCTATTTTCTTGTGTTCTTATGTTCACATGGACTTCTGATCAGTGATTAGCAGTGAGAACTATGGCTGTCTTTATTTTCACTTCCCCTTCGCAAAGAGTACTAATTCCAATTTTAGCCTCTGAAACAACATTCAGGCTGAGATTATATAACTCATCATAAACCCTGTTGGAAACCAGGCAGCATGCGGCTCAGTTTGGCAATGATTACATAGACATAATAAGGCTTTGAGGAAAGTTTTTTTGTTTTAGATACACTGCTCAACTGAAACATTTGATATTTTCAAATCCAAAAATGAAATACTGCAAATACTGGATATCAGCAGTTTTGTTTTTTATCTGAATTTTCAAAAAATTGTTTTTAAGGAGGAAGTGAAGAAATGGTGCAAAAATAGTTGACCAGAAACCAAAACTTAACTCTACTAAAAAGTCAAAGACTCTAATCAAATGGCAGTAGGTGTAGACCAACATCAGGAGAGAATGGAAGTGTATGCATTGCTGAGTTTGAAAGGAATGATAATACCAGTATGTATTATGACCCTACTGTGTCAATTTAAATAAAAGCCTAATCTGAATATATACCCCACAGTTCTGTACCTTAGCCGAAACAGAAGATAAATAATAGCTCAGTACAATTGTAATCCCCTGATCATAACTAGCTGTATGATTTATTGTTAAACATGAGAAAGAAGAAAGCACCAGGAAGACCACACACAGTTACCTAGCTTCCAGCTATAACAGCGGTAGAAAATCAATTTTGTTTAATCCCACATTTACTTAGAAGTGTTTGCCGTACAGGTTCCTTGAAAATTTAAAATGTGTAATGAAGTGTGCTGACATATGCATTCGTTAATGTGGTTCCAGCCAAGCTGGGCTCATTCTAACCAGGTTGATGCCAGTTAATTACCATATCAAGGATATACACCAAATGGGAAACAGACAGCAATATGAAAAGATACTTGTCTTTAGTTTATATAAAAAAAACATGGGAAACTAATTGCCACATTTTACTCTGCAATGTTGTATGTAGAACTTTAGACCATGAAGCATATACATGCCAAACATGCATTCAGTAATCTGGCAAACAACTTTGATGAAGCCAAGAACCTCAGGAAAAACTGACAATGCAGAAAACACTGTGAACTCAAAAACATACAGGACTAGGACCAGGGCCTTTGATGAACATTAGGTCATGAAATTCCCTTGACAGCTGCCACAGCCAATAGAGTCAACAATAGTATTCTGCTATGGTGGCAATAACCACATGTTAAACTTTTGTAAGCTATGGTGGTGCCATGTACTGACCTCGCATATGAGTTATGATTTGAACGGAAGGTTGCGTTCTGACACAATATTGAGCAGAATGGGCTGGCACATGCCAAAAATCTGTACTTGCAGTCTGATTTGTGATTGTAGCTTGCAAAGTAACTTCAAAATAAATTTCAGATCTTTCATGAAGCTAGCCTCTGACAACATGGACATGTTGTTAACTCAAGCAGGTGACCAGACTTGCATACTTTGTACTGAGAGTTGTAGTATTGTCTTGAGAGCCATAATCCATTTACTTTAAGCAGGCTAATGGTCTCTGATTAAATAGCGTACAGAACAAAGTCTGGTATTGGTAACCTTTGAGCATAAATGTTATTAAATAGAATTAAGGCAATATTTTACTCCAGATTTCTGGATCTGCTTGGAGAAATATGGGTTCCAAAAATCCATGCATTTACATACCCAAAATCTCTGATGTTGTTGTGCCACATTTTACACAGTATCACAGTTTTAATGGAAATGTTGGCCATGGGATGTTCCAGGGCATCCTGCAACTGCCCCCTCCCCACTGAAGAGGCTAGAGATTAGGTTCATTGATGAGTCCTAGGCTGGAGAGGATACCACTCTCAGAAAACAAACCCCAGATAAAATATGTACCCTGTTAACTGTTCAGCAGGTCCTAGGGTTGCAGGAACCACAATATTCTGAGTGCTCATGCCTATTTCCCCACAGCATAATTCCCCTTGAATGGGCTTGGTGGAGGCCTTGCTGGCACAAACACAAAAAATCTAGCAGCTGTTAGTTTGTCCTGCGGAATATATGGCAAGAGTCCACCAGAACTACAGCTAATTTTTGGGGATAATGGTTCCACATAGTAGCAATAATGAATGCCTAATAAAATTAGATTTGTAACATTAACTTGATTTCCCCTTGAGAATTGCCACCTAATATGCTAAAATGTATTGATTAACATTTTTATTACCTGAACTAATATCTCAAATTTTAATTGGTAATGCTCTCATGAAGCTCAGCAGTATAAAATTTTGGTCAGGCCAGATTTGAAGTATTGCGCGCAGTTCTGGTCACTGCCTTACAGGAAGAATGTGGAGGCTATGGAGAGGGTGCAGAAGAGCTTCACCAGGAAGTTGCCTGGAACAGAGAGCATTAGCTATAAGGGAGGTTGGACAAACTTTGATTGTTTCCTCTGGAGTGTCATAGGCTGATAGAGGTTAATAAAATTATGAGACGCACAGATAGGGTAAATAGACAGTCTTTTTCTCAAGGCAGAAATGTCAAATACTGGAGGGGATAGTTTTATGGTGAGAGAGAGAAAGTTTAAAGGGGATGTGCAAGGCAGGTTTTTTTCAGAGAGTGGTAGATGTCTGGAATGCACTGCCATTGAGAGTGGTGGAAGCAAATATGATGGGGATGTTTAAGAGGCATTTAGACGTGAACATGCAGAGAATCAAGGGATATGGATCATATGCAGGCAGATGGGATTAGTTTAATCTGGCATAGACGTCGTGAGTTGAAGGGCCTGTGCCTGTGCTGTACTGTTCTATATGTTCTATAAGTGCCTTGGGTATTTTATTGTATTAAAGCCGCTATGTGAAAGCAAACTTTTTTTAAGGCACCAGCATTCTTTAACTTTAACTTAAATGTTATGTTTCTATCCATGGTGTACTGTGGTTTTGGCTCTGAGCTGCATTCAGATTCAGATTCAGATTAGTTTATTGTAATATACACCAAGGTGCAATGAAATTCCTTGCTTGCATGAAGCTCAGAGTAAACAGTATATATGGTAATAATGAGTACAACAATAAATACAGCAACAACGCAAAACAACAGAATGGTGCAAAGATAGTAGTGCAATCTGAAGTAGTGCAAAAAGAAGTGCTGAATTGATAATAACAGAGTAACCAAGACAGGTAGAATTAAGAGTCTGAAAACATGGCAGCACCACCAGGAAGGGGGTGTGAAGGAGGTGGTTGGTTCAGAAGTCTGGTAGCAGTGGGGAAGAAGCTGTTCTTAAATCTGGTCATCCAGGCTTTCAAGCTCCTGTATCTTCTCCCAGAAGAGAGAAAAGGGAATGGCCAGGTGGTAGGCATCCTTAATGATACAATTAGCCTTCCTGAAGCAACGCATCATGAAGATGGACTGGGTGGAAGGAAGTGATGAGCCTGTGATAGACTGGGCAGTGTTTACCACTGTGCAGGTTCTGTCAATCCAGAGCAGAACAGTTGTCATACCAGGCTGAGCTGCAACCCATGAGGATACTTTCTATAGCACATCCCTAGAAGTTCAAGAGAATCCCCTTGGACAAACCAAATTTTCTCAGACACCTAAGAAAGTACATACACTGGTGCGCTTTCCTGATCACCAAAACAGTGTTGAGGGACCAGGAGAGGTTGCTGGTGATCTGGATACCAAGGAACTTAAAGCTGGCAACCATGGCTATAGCAGCTCCATTGATGAGAACAAGGTTGTGTTCACACCCCAACTTCCTTCTGTCAACAGCCAGCTCTTTCGTCTTGCTGACGTCAAGGGCTAGGTTGTTGTTCTGACACCATGTCGCAGTCTCTTTCCTATACTTCTTATCTGGTTCCATGCAATTGCATTCTGATTGATTTTCCCCATTTTAACTTTCCCATGCAGTAATTCTCTCTTCCAAGTGGAAACATTCTTCCGCTCTCTTCAACGCTGAGGAGTGTTCTGTTATCTACAGCAGAACTGATCTGTGCAGATGAAAGGCAATGTAATAGTGATTATAACGCCAGACACTCCGAATTGAACAAATGGAGTACAGAAATTGCAGATAAACACTCAGATTTTCCAGTTAAAAATGAATGAATGGACCTTGTCGATTGCCTCAAGAAAAGCTGCCACAATGTCTTACTGGTCTCTGCGGTATGGACCGTGTATTACTAATGTAATTTTCCAATTGCATCGCTCCACAGGGGATGCTTAGCACTCAGTAGCTGGCAAGCAGTCATGAGACTGGTCAAGTAATCTAAGTGAAGTATCCTCACAAATGATAAACCAGGAAGTTTAAAAAAAAACGCATTTAAATTATTGAATAAAAGAAAAAAGATTGAAAAGATTTACCCTATATCTATGCCTTTCATAATTCACCTGGGTGAAAGGAGAAACTTAATTTTTTTTAAATGGCCCCATTTTAGTTATTCTCCAAGGAGATGAACAAACTTTGTAAAATTACTGTTTTAGGCACAGAAAGTTGTTCAGTCATAATTATGACTTATTGTGTTATTAAAGGCTCCAGCACTCCTAGTTAAACAGGGCTTAAATTTTACTTAGTGTTAGTGTTACTTTTACTTAGTGTTTCCAAGTCTTTAGTGTAAGAAGAAAGCAATACTCCACCCTGTGAAGGAGCTGGGTTGTCTCTGAAGACAATTTCTATCTGTCCTATGCTCCACGAGGAATATCTGGGCTTTTGGTATTGATATTGGTTTATTATTGTCACTTGTACCAAGGTATAGTGAAACACTTGTCTTGCATACCAATCGTACAGGTCAATTCATTACACAGTGCAGTTACATTGAGTTAGTACAGAGTACATTGATGTAGTACAGGTAAAAACAATAACAGTACAGAGTAAAGTGTCACAGTCACAGAGGAAGTGCAGTGCAGGTAGACAATAAAGTGCAAGGTCACAACAAGGTAGATTGTGAGGCCAAGAGTCCATCTCATCATATAAAGGAACTGTTCAATAGTCTCATCACAGTGGGGTAGAAGCTGTCCTTGAGCCTGGTGGTATGTGCCGTCAGGCTCCCGTATCTTCTGCCTGATGGGAGAGGAGAGAAGAGAGAATGACCCGGGTGGGTGGGGTCTTTGTTTATGCTGGCTGCTTCACCAAGGCAGCGAGAGGTATAGACAGAGTCCATGGAGGGGAGGCTGGTTTCCGTGATGTGCTGGGCTGTATCCACAACTCTCTGCAGTTTCTTGCGGTCCTGGGCAGAGCAGTTGCCATACCAAGCCATGATGCATCCAAATAGGATGCTTTCTATGGTGCATCGATAAAAGTTGGTGAGTGTCACAGGTTATATTCCCTGCAATAGCTGATCATTTCTGAGACTATGACACATACTCACCACTAGTCCCCTGCCAAGTCCACAGGAGCCCAACTGTTCCTGTAGATATTATTGCTGTTGGTTCGAGCCAATAATATCAGTGAGCGCTGACAGCCCTGCTGTCTTAACAATCATGAATTCCAGGATCAGCACGTCCCAAAAAAAGTTGCATTCCTACATTTATTGGGCAACTTATTTGTAGTAAGCTGGATTCCACCAGTGTGTCTGCAACTGCCCTGGTTACCCTCTGGTTTGGTGTGTACAGTATATCTTATTTTCTGACAGTGGACTTCTGCTGCAGCTGGTCTGTGTGGGCCAGGCAGTGAATGCTACACCAAAGGCCAAATGGTTGAGTTGACCTGAACTTAAGCCAGAAAAAAAGTCAGCTGCCAGCAGTTCTCAGTGTTGGGGGAGAATGATGTCTTGGTTCTGGGGGACAGTGAGGTTCTTACTGTTGAAGTTAATAGAGTTTTCAATGTTGGGGTCAGTGGGTTTTCCACTCCAAAAATCAGCAGGATTCTCTCTTTTCGGGTCGACGTTTTCAGTGTTAGGGTTATTGGGGTTCTGAGTGATGGGGTCAGAGGGCTTCTGGGTATTGGGGTCAGTGGAGTTCTCAGTGCTGGGGTCCCAGGGTTGTGAGTGTTGGTGTCAGTGGGGTCTCACTCCCAGAATCAACAGGATTCTCCCTGTTGAGGAACAGCCAGGTTCTCAGTATTGGGGTCAATGAGGTTCTTAGTGTTAGGCTCAGTGGGGCTCTCAGTGTTGGGGGTCGGCAGGGTTCTCCTTGTTTGATTCAGAAGGTGTTCTTCCTTCTGGGGCTTAGTGGGCTTTTCACTATTGGAATCAGTTGACCTCATTGGGGCTCTCACAGTTGGGTTTCATTGGGGTTCTTGCCTTTGGGGCTTAGTGGGCTTCATTCTGCTGGGACTGAGCAGACTTCTCACTGGTGAGGGGTAGCTGAGTTCTCTCTCTTTTCAGTGCTGAGGATGAGCATCAACATTAGTCACTCACAGCATTGTGCTCCCACCAGCATTTGGGGAGGAAACACCTCTTTTAGCCATGTCTCACATATCATAGCATTACTCTCTCAGTTGCTGCTGTTGGCAGTGGCAGTAATTTAATATAAATGCAGCTTATCACTGGCAATGTACTCCTCTGAGCTTCTGTCATTATTTAAGTGATTGGAGTTGCTAAAATATTCACTATCCTAAAGTTTAACCTTATAAAAATAATAAGTTAACCATGTCAGACTTGTACTTTCAGATGCAAAATAAAATATACTAAACCAAACTAGATTAGTGATTTCTACTATTAGCATGATAAGGGAGATCTGTGTTTTTGTTTCTTCATGTGATCACCAGAGTTGAATCATTGTAGTTTGAAATTATATTTGTTTAATTATAAATAATTATCTAGAAACAGTTACTATTCTTAATAGGAGGATCCTTAATCAATTAATTGATGTACTTGCTTACAGAAAATTGAAGTCTGACAGTATAATTATATGAATAAATTGATATTTAGACTTGGTTAAATTGATTCCTACCTGAATAATTTAGGAAGTTTTTTTCATAATTATTTTATTTATGCTTAAAAGGCCTGCTGCTTTTCATCCCAACCCACCCCCATATGGCAAGTTCTGGTACAGTCCCTGAGCCATATGGTTATTGACTATTTTGGCACAATTCCCATCCATTTGAATTACTCAAAATGGTCTTATAATTATTTTTCTTTAATTCTGAATAGAGTTTATCCAATGATTTGAAATATACCAAAAGTGCATTGCAGTTTAACATTCATTAAACATCCTCAAGCTGATTTTTTCTAGGTTGAATTTAAGTAACCAAAACAAAGATAGTAAGAGTTTCCAAATTAAGATCTTGTGAGTTCACTAATTTAAAATTTAAAAAAAACATTGTACTGGCAATATCAATGGCTTCTGTCACAAAACAAAATTGAAGCTGGAGGAGGAAGGACAAGTGCTTTCTTTATATTACATCCCTGCCACTTTAGGCAGCCCTGACTGAAGCAATGCTACATTATGATTGAGGGAGGGCTGCTGTTGTCTCAGAGAGTGGTTCTGCATAGAAACAGCACTTTGGCTAAGCAGCCACCTTGATATTTGGGAATGGGGACAACACGCCAAGGGCACAGGTTGCTGAACTGGATATTCATTGATTTCAAGCGAAGAAGCTGAAATAACATTCAAATTTATCCAGCATTGTGCATATGTTAATCTTCTCTTAGCTGTGACTCATTTGGAGGCTTTTTCACTGTAAGTTGCAATTGACAAAAGCCTAGACTAATGCACGTGCAATACTGAGGGGATGCTGCATTGTTAAAGGTGCCACCTTTCAATAAGACGTTAAACTAAAGCCCCATTTGTGTTCCTAGGCTGGCATAAAAGATCCTATAACGGTCCTTTGAAGAAGAGCTGGCCCCCAAAACAATATTGATCCCTCAATCGCCATCACCTACAAGATGCAGGATATCCATTTGTGATCATATTGCTGTTCATCAACTTCGGCTGCCACAATTTTAATATTACAAGTGATTACACTCCAAAAATGCTTAATCAACTTTCAAGTACTCTGGAAAATCCTGAGCTTGTGAAAGGCACTATATAAATGCAGGTTTTGTTTGGTGTTTTACTATCAATATGCACAGAGAGGACCAACACTGAAATTGTTGGACCTCTGTTGGTGTTTGTTCTTCTCTTGGAGCTGTCTCCTTCTGTCCTACTCCAGAGCTGTAGGAGCCCCAGTGCACTGCAGGATCACTTCCAGCAGAAACAACTCTGCATTACCAAAAGGGGAAAGCTTGTCTGCATAGTTCCGATTTGTCTGGGAAACTGCTGTCAAAATCAAATACTGTAATACCATTTTATCTGGCTCTTAACACCTCTTTTCCTACATATCACCTTGTTTACATTGCTGCATATTGGGAGAATTATGAACTTAAAGTTCTGCAGATGCATGTAACCAGTTGGCGTTTGTCCCCCAGTTGAATTCTTCAGATCTGCAAGGTTGAATTCAATAGCCTGGAATTCAATGGCAACCATTATCTATATGCGACATAAAATATATATAATCCCTTCCATCTTAAAGGAAGGTTAAAGGGCATGGTTACCTTTTTGGAAATAGAATTACCATGGTTCAATGCTTCCTATTCTATGCTATAATACCATCAAATAAAAGCGCATTAATGAGTAATAATGGATAGTTATTTTTCAATAATTGGCACAATTATAAAATGACTAAAGCCCCAAGAAACTCTACCTAACAACACTACACAGACAAAAGAGGTTCCTTTATTTTTGACATAGCTGCAATATAACAAATAGTAATATAATCCAGGACTGAAGATGGAAAAATAAAACATTAATTGGATAATTTACAAGTTATTGTTTATTAATAAATGATGCTAAAATTATTTTCAAATTAGAACTCATAAATGTTTATTGGTTTGCAATCTTAGTTTTGTGGCAGTATAACAGCATGTTTCACATCCGTTCTTCTGCACATTAAGATCCCAGGTGAGGTTGGCATACTTACCTGCCCACCATATGTGTGATGGGCTTAGTCAGTTATCAGCTGGTGTATCACTGGAGGGGTTTTTTCTGTTTGGATTTTGAGTTTCCAGCATACCAATCTAATTTCTTTTGAACCAGGCTCACCTTTTACCTGCCAATGCACAAGTATAAGCAGCCCTGTGATTGGAGCTAATTGTTTTCATGTACACTCCCAATTCATTCTATTGGTTGAAGGTTTAATGTGAGAACTACTTAGAATAAAAAATTAGAAAGAAGAGATAAAACAGTTGTTAAATGGTGATGCTCTGTCTGCACTGAAAGGTAATCATTGTCACTCTTTCTCAATGGCATCACACTGCATAATCATTCTTAAATTGTCTCCTTCAATTAATTAATGTCTATTCCAATGAATCAACCCTTGGTCTTTGTGATGTCTAAAAATATCACTTTGTAATGTGAGAATTTTCAGTTCCACCAACAAAAGACCTTTTGTGTGGGTTCAAGTTGGGAAGGAAAGGATATTTCTTCAGCACATTGTTTCAAAAAAAAACAGGAGTACATTAGTTTTCAAGACTGAAAATATTGTACTGATAGGCTGCATTTTATTTAGTAAAAATGTGCACATACTTACAGAAATAGTTAAATTTCTTTTCTGAAGGAGTAAGCATCTGGTTTAGTGGCGACAGAATGGTGACTTCCAGCACTGTCGCAGCTGCTGTCACATTCTACATGAGAGCATATTTGCAGCATCTTGTCTCAGCCACACATCAGTGCCCATTCCTGCTGCCTCTATCCCAGAGGATAGCCCAACACCTGCTACTGGCAACAGGCCCTACCTTGAGGGAACAAACGTTCCATTGCTGCTGGGTGATAGAACAGGACAGACTCTACCTTTCACGTGCACTGGCTAAAGACACCTTGGGGCTTCATGCACCCTCTAATTTCCCCATATGGCTGTCATTTCAGGTAGAATAGGTTTTATTAGTGACTTGCATGCACAGTTTATATCAACTGGGATGTATATTGATTTGCAGATGCTTGTGGAATTGAGGCACCTACTGTATATTCTAAGTCACAATCAAATAATGATATAATATTACACAATGATATAATGTAGTTTAATCACCACATTCATTATATTAAGACAGTTCTTGGAGGATTGTTTATAATTATTTTTGAATATACAAGAATATTAAACAATGCAAAATTATTAACTCATTCATATTACTCACAAAATACAATATATAGATCAACAACAAATTCCAAGTCAAGTTGTATAATAAACTATGGCTATTTTGTTTCCCTGCATATAGGAGTAAAATTTTGGTCATGACGTCAATTGTTAATTGGTTTTCACAAACAATCTTAAGAACACAGAACACTTGGTAAAGTACAATTCATAAGTAAACCTCTTTAGAAATAGCCAAAATTGCAACTGTATAATTTTAATAGATGTTCCAGAGTTATTTCAAGGTTGCAATGGCTGTAACACCCCCCCCCCCCCCGCCCCATATAGTTTCTGGTAATGTTTTATTTCCTCAATCAGATCACTGCAATACAATGCCAAGATGGGATTAATGCTTACACAAAGCAGCTCCATACAGTTGTGTTCATGTGCTTCCAATTCTTGTTTATTAATTCCCACTTGTTATAGTATGTTCCTTTGCCACATTCAATGTTGCAAGAATATTTTTAAACTCCTTTAATCTATGAGTCACTAGTGACTGACGACATTCATGCACCAGCTGACCTTTTTAATAAAGCCTGTTCAATGTCAACTTTCTGTATGTGAACCATAAATTATAGAAAAGAAAATGTCAATTACTTGCAGATACATTGTATGTAAATGCAGATAGTTTTTCGATCATTATTAGCATTTTTGATAGTCTAAAATTTTTACAATATTATGATACAGGTTATATTAAATTTAGCTCATTTTTTAAATTTTGAAAATATAGAATTACTTTCACTTTCTATGAACACCCAGATCACACTGTGCTTTGAACTAAAATCAGTGGTAGAAATAAAATCAATTAGAATCAAACTCGGGCACCAGAAGACTGTTTAACAGCCAAAACCTTCACTTAATAGATTATGTTAACCAAGACTCCAAGGAGTTTCTAAATGCTGCATAATGTAAATCCTGTAGCTGATCGATAGTTTTCAGGACAAAAGTATAACAGAAATAAGAATTGACAATATCCTATATAAATTGTGAAAATTTTTATCACAAGTGTGCACACAGTTTAAAAATAAAAGCAAAAATCCAAAAACTTCAAAATGTGCAATATTAACTGAAAAACTTAGTAGGTCTCTCAGAAACAATGTAGGTAAATAAACATAATTAAAAATGGAATAAGCAAACACAAGGAGACATGCAAAGTTCTTTAATGTAAATTAACAGGGTGTTGTATGGTTTAAGTGATGTTAATGTGCATGCAGCATAGTGGGTATAACACAAACAATTAAAAGAATGTAAAAATATCTAGGGGACACAGCTGAGACAATGAGTAGACAAACCCTTTTTGACATTGGGTTCACTTTTTCTTAGACAGTCTTTTGGGATGGAGGATAACTTGATTTCACTCCAGTTCCATGGATTCCGAGATGTTTGAAGAATCTTATGCGGGATCCTCTGACACTGACGTGGGTGGAGCAGGTAATGATTGATGGGGCCAGTGGAATTGTTCCTTGGGTTGTTGTGCACTGATCTTATTTTGTGCAATTGGTGTCCAACTGTTTTTGTCTTTCAGACTCAAAGTGAATATTGCCTTCGTGGTTATTCTTTCTCCATTTTGTTCGGGCATATGTCAGGAATACCCAAGAGCAAGTTAAGATACTATATTTTATTCTGAGAATGTCCTTGACGAGTCTCCTTTATTCCCTAGAAATCACTTACCAGTATGGAGCTCAGAGTAGAGTGCCTGTTTCAGGTGTCTAATACAGTATTAGGCATGACACAATCTAGCCTACTGATTCAAATTAGTTGAATGTGATCAGGGCCAAAATGCTGGGAGTGTTGACCTGGAAGCTGAAGCTGAAGCTGACACTGACTCAACCTTCTTGCAATAGATTTGGAATATTTTGTAGACATAGCATTTGTTGTACTTTTCCAGTACTTTGAAGTGCCTACTGTTGGTTGTATCTCTGGAGCATACAGCTGGGTGGGAATTATTGCTGCTCAGTAGATCATGAGTTTTGCATGGGTTTGAGGTCTTGGTCTTTGAATACTCTTACTATCCTATGGCCAAAAGCTATGATGGGGCACTGGAGGAAGTGTTGGCTCTTGAAATGTGAAAAGTTCTCCATATTTTCCATGGCCTTGTTTATGGATCCTGATTGGCATAGAGTGGTGTTGTGCAATGGGGAAGGTTGTTAGAAGGTCTTCCAGACATTTGGCCCATTCTCTCATTCACTTTGGTGAAATAATCCAACAATAACTTGGTGCACATACCCAAGCATCTACTGCATTGTGTAAATCTGGCATTGAGGTTGGGGTGATCTTCACTTTAGAGTGGAGATGACAAAGATTAAACAGGTTCTTACTTGTTCTGTAGATTAACTTTACTCTAGGGGAAGCTCGCCAGAGTTAAGGTCCAGGATTTCAGCAAGGAGGATTGAGAAGAGGTTTGGAGAAATGCCACAACCTTGCTTGACTCCAGTCTGCATTGGAATTGGGTCTATGTCGGACCTATTGGTTAGGATTACAGCTTCAGTGTCATCATGTAGCAGATGTAGAATGGTAATGAACATCTGAGCTCAGCTAGATTTCAGAGAGAACTGTCCACATCTCCAAAGCCACCTCTCAATGAAGGCAGACATTGACAATGAAATCCATCACTTCGGCGAGTGCAGTACCCCAACTCTGTCCTGGAACTCTCCTTCAACCTTGGCTGTCATTGGGGTAGAACCTTGAGTGTTTGAGCTAAAGATGGCTTTTGACAATGTTGAATAATCTATACATCATGGATTTTGGCTACTTCCTGGATCTTGTGCACTCTTTCCATTCACTATCTTTTCTTTGAGTCACAAGTTTTTTGTTGAATCTCAGTCTTCAAATGCCCATAAAGCTACTTTTTTTTCCCTTGAGACATGACAGCATTTCCAGCTCAAATACACCTGATGTGTACACCATACATCTTATGAGTTCTTGCATATCTTTTCATGTTTCCATTGAACCTGCTGATGTGCTGAGGTTGGAGTCATTGCAATGAGGAGTATATGGATTAAAAGCTCAATTCAGAATTTGAAGAGAATGTGAACTGTCCACTAGAGCCTCAGACAATAGCTGGAATCAGCAGTGAAGTTACAGAGAAATAAACTGAAAATGATATGGAATAAATACATGAGAAAGAAAGGAATAATAGGAAATGCAGATAGAGTAAGATGAGGTGGGATTGAAAGGGTCTCCTGTGGCAAACTTTGGATATGTGGCTAGTTTCTGTGCTGTAAGTAACCCACAATTTGCAGTCACTGGTGAGCTACCCACACTTAGCATTGACCTATAGAATATGATTGCCCTTTCTTATTGCAGATTTTCTGAGGGAAACTTGCCTGCTGCAGTCTTTTTTTTTATCAATGCCTTAGGTCACTGCAGGGCCCTCTATCATGTGAGAACACAGAAAAAGCCTGGCCATGAAAATATACTGCCTGGCCATTAAACTGTTAAATCACTAGCAGCTTTATTATGTTTCTACAAGGCAAGAAAATCAAAAAATTATATTAAAAAATTTAAATAAAAATGTTCAAAAACAGTAATTTAAATAAGTATTTAAAATCAAATATTTTCAATTTAAGGAGTCCAGTGTCAGAACATAGTCCTTCTTCTGCTTGGGCAGATCCTCAGGATCAACAATGATTTACTTCCACTCCCATTTTGTGGGTTCTGAGGTTGCTGATGAGGACAATGTGAACTCTTCCCCAGAAGGGGCAGAAGGTGCCTGACATGATTGATGGGTAGATTGTGAGGTGATGGTCCCCTTCCATTGTTCCTGCAGTGTGACCGTGTGATCCCAATGCATGGACTCAAGGTTCTCAATACATTCTTCTCCACTTTGGGAAGTCAGGGGAAAGAGATTCCCTAAAGTCAATGGGGATGTTACATTTTCTCACACAGGCTTTGAGCCCATCCTTGAATCTGGTCCCCTGTCTGTTTGGTAACTCCTTCCCATGATAGAGCTTGGAATTGAACGTCTGCTTTGGGAGTCTGGTGCTGGGTTTACAAATTACGTGCCAGTTTAATGTTGTTGACAGTGTAACTAGACTTAAATAGGGGGGATGTTGGCCTGCAAGAGGTCACTGACAATGCGGTCACAGAGTCGCTAGTGCTAGCACTCATGCAAGCATGCGTGAAGATTCTGAATTTACAGAAAATTGTCAATTCCACAGGGAATTGTTGCATTTCCCTACAAGATGTAATAAATGAGGTGCCTGCCTTGCTATACAATTCCAGGATTGGTGAGTGGACCAGCAGTTGGAATGGAATGATATAGCACATAGAGCATAGAACAGTACAGCACAATACAGGCCCTTCGGCCCACAACGTTGTGCCGACCTTTAAACCTCGCCTTAGACTATCTAACCCCTTCCTCCCACATATCCCTCTATTTTAAATTCCTCCATATGCTTATCTAGTAATCTCTTGAATTTGACCAATGTACCTGCCTCCACCACTGCCCCAGGCAGTGCATTCCATGCCCCAACCACTCTCTGGGTAAAAAACCTTCCTCTGACAGCTCCCTTGAACTTCCCACCCATTACTTTAAAGCCATGCCCTCTTGTATTGAGCATTGGCGCCCTGGGAAAGAGGCACTGGCTGTCCACTTTATCTATTCCTCTTAATATTTTGTATACCTCTATCATAGAGCAATACAGCATGGATACAGGCCCTTTGGTCCAACCAGTCCATGCAGACCATGGTGCCCACCCAGCTAGTCCCAATTTCAACCCATATCCCTCTAAGCCCTGCCCTCTAAGTACTTATCCAAGTGCTTCTTAAATGATACTATTGTAACTGCCTCAACCACTTCCTCTGGCAGCTCGTCCCATATACTCACCACCCTCTGCATGAAAAACTTGCCCCTCGGGTCCCTTTTAAATCTTTCCCCTCTCACCCTAAACCTTTACCTCCTAGTTTTAGACTCTAGGGAAAGTGTCTCCTCTCATCCTCCTCCTCTCCAAAGAGTAAAGCCTAGCTTCCTTAGTCTCTCCTCATAATGCATACTTTCTAAACTAGGCAGCATCCTGGTAAATCTCCTCTGCACCCTTTCCAACGCTTCCACATCTTTCCTATAATGAGGCGACCAGAACTGGACACAGTACTCTAAGTGTGGTCTAACCAGAGTTTTATAGAGCTGCATCATTACCTCGCGGCTCTTAAACTCGATCCCTCGACTTATGAATGCTAACATCCCATAAGCTTTCTTAACTACCCTATCCACCTGTGAGGCAACTTTCAGGGATCTGTGGATATGGACCCCCAGATCCCTCTGCTCCTCCACACTACCCAGAATCCTGCCATTAACTTTGTACTCTGCCTTGGAGTTTGTCCTTCCAAAGTGTACCACCTCACACTTCTCCGGATTGCACTCCATCTGCCACTTCTCAGCCCAGCTCTGCATCCTATCAAAGTCCCTCTGCAATCTTCGACAATCCTCTACACTATTCACAACACCACCAACCTATATTCAACGTCACCTTGTTCTTACCTGTTCCTGACAGAAGGACACAATAAAAATTGGCGCTACTACTTATCAACGAAAACAAATTCCTATTAAAAAAACTGAAAGAATTGCTATTAGGGCAGAATTTTAATGGAGTCTGTACTGCTATTAATCAGATCATGGTAATTACTGTTAATTATGTGCTGACTGAAGTAGTATAACCAGTACAACAGATGACTATTTAAAACACTTGAAACATCTAATGTTGCCCTCTTCCCCAAACTGTGGACTGTGTTGCTGATTTCCAACATTGCTGCCGGAATTGCTGTGAGTGGTGCTCGTTGGATTGTGCATTAATGGGTTAATTCTCTAATGGAATGCAGTACCAAATGCAGGTTTGTAGCTTTCAGAATGCCTGAAGCCAAAATTAAAGTCACCTTCCATGTGCCTCATTATGCAATGCTGAGACATCTCAAAAGATCCTTGTTTTGTTTTCCAAGACCAATTTCTACAATCCCAGTGATCATTTCTGGAATCCAAGGACAAAAAATTGTTCCACATTATGGAACTTGTTTCTTTCCATATCTGCATATAATTGGCTTTTCATGTCTGGTCGGTTATGCAGTAACTTTCTTAAATCAAAATAACAATCAATCATAAAATAATTGAAGTGTCGCTGCAATGACAGGACTTTCATTGGAAGTGTGATGTACATCTTTGGCAGAAAGAAACTAAAAAAAAGTCAAACCAAGCATAAATCACGGGATTGCCCCAGATCACTTCTTTTTACTGGTGATAATGATGTACTCTCTCAGTGTAGCACCATTTAGAGTAATATTCTGAGGTATGATCTGATTCAATTGTTTTCCTGCCATGCACTGGAAGTGGTATAATCTACAGATAAGCCCAGACCCATGATCCTTGTACTTAAAATGAAACAAAAAGAGGCAATTCAGTGCATTGATCCTTGCCATCTCCCTAGCGGGCATTCCCATTAGTCCCACTCAACTTTGCCTTATTTCCCTATACCCATGTAACTGATTGCCTCTACACACACCCATCAACTCCCCTTTGATTTTTTTTTTCACCATTACATGTACCGAGGTAGTCAATTAAGCTATCAGTATGTCTTTAGTGCAAAATCCCCTTAGACACCACGTGAGGTCACATCTGAACCTGGCCTCTGGAGCTGTGAGGCATTAGCACTAACTGCTGTGCTACCATGCCACCTATCCTGCAGACATTTTGACTTCAGGTAAACGATCGCTATCCAGCAATTTGTACTTGCAATCCATCAGAATTGAGTTAGAATGAAACAACTGAGGCATCACTGTTACCATCAGTTGAGATTAATGAGCTGAATCACCTCGGAGTTTGTACTTCAAAAGGCATTATTGGAGTTACAGAAGAGTTGTAGAAACTTGTTTTTCTTGATGATGCACAGAGGTGGACATGTCCTGTCAGCGTGGGGGACTATGATACCAGGAGAATAGATTCACTGCAGCATATTAGGAGGTTTTGACATCAAAATTGTTTTCCCTGTTCGAAGATCGGTGACATTGAAATATTGTGCCTTTTTTATGTTCCCTTTCTCCATAGTTGCTGTTCCCTTTTGCATCACTGACTTGAATAAACATTTTAAAAGTGCCACAAAAACATGCAGGAGCCACCAATCACACAAACAAAATAGTCGCCTTAGTCTTGCCAAGTGCTCACCGGTTACCTTCAATTTCTCCTCCTTCTACTGTCGACTTCTGCATTCTATGAACTTTTAAAGAAGTGATACCTGTGATTTACATGGCCCCCTCTGCTTTTCTCACAGAGGAGGTGCATTCAGCCAGCACCAGTAAATCAGCTGACTCCACAGTCTACGTGGTGGAAGGTGTTTGGTGGGGCTGAGACTGGAGTGGATATTTAGGGAAAACTGGCATCTTCATGGGTAGTGCGAATATAGATGGTTCTCAGTCTTCAGGGCCCCCAGATTTAAAGTCCAGCACTGTGACGTCCAGCAGTTTGACGCAAGCTGTATTCCTCCTACACATTAACTATCGGAAGTGCTGCCAAGGAATTCCATCACCATGGTTGAAAGGACAAAGAACTCCACTTGTGCAGTGTCTTGGTATTTGCCACAGTGAAAGGACTCTGCAGTTTACCTTGGAGCATGGGGTCACCATGAGTGGAGATGTGGTAACTTTAGTCCAAGCCCAAATATTTGATATTGATTCAGGGCACAAATCTATGATTGATCTCAAATGCTTTGGAAAAAATCCACCAATGGCCTGGTGCTTCCAAGGATTGAAGCCTTCTGTATTCTGCCCTCCCAAAGATGAATGATGAACCACCGGTCCATGTAGAGTGGCACCATGCCCTCTGTAGGATCTCAGCACACTTGGTCCATTACCATTCCTGCTGCTAATTGCCAGTATTCTGCCCAGAGAACTGCTGGGCTCCACTACCCAGATAGAAGGTGGAGTGCAGCAATCTATATCCGGGCCCTTGAACACCTGTTCATTGGTTGCAACCAACTCATGGCCTCGCAGGAGCTACAATGGATTTCTGCTGGCACTGGCAGTGTTCCTTGTGGCTATAAGAGACCGAAGAAATCTCCTAATAATAAAGTCAGCATACACTGAGACATTAGATGTCAATTTATTTTTGTTTATTTTTCTGTTTGTAAATAAATTCATCACCTTCTTCACATTTGGGAATTTGGTGGCTGGCCTCTTTTTATATTGGTGTTAGTTGGATATTGTTAGAATGATGCTGAAATGGATATTGGATAAATGGTTTAACTGTCCTTTAAAGCAGACTAATGTAGTGATGGGGGTAAGGATTGCTTGCAATTTTCAGGTAAGTTGATGGGAAAGTCAGTGAGAAGAATCCTTTATTAATAAATCCCAAGGATCCCCAGCCCTTCTGGATGGCCCCTCATTAGGCTTAGCTGCTAATCTGGAGATACCAGAGATGGCAGATGCTGCAATCTGGCGTAGCAAACAAACTGCTGGAGGAACTCGGCAGGTCAGGCAGCATCTGTGGTGGAAAATGGACAGTCGATGTTTCAAGTCAAGACCCCTCACCTGGACGGGTCCCGAAGTGCAGATGAAGGGTCTCGACCCAAAATGTCGACTGTCCGCTTCCCTCCACAGATGCTGCCTGAACCATTGAGTTCCTCCAGCAGTTTGCTGCTTCAGCTGCTCATCTGCTTGGTTATTTCGGCTCTTCCAACTGTCCTTTCAATCATTCGTGACAAGCAGAATGTGTTTATATGAGCTGTGTGAAGTCAAAAGAAGAGGGGATAAAATGTATACAAGGGTTTGGAATTCCAATAAGCTCTACAGCATAAGATTCATATTAGCCTTTTGCTTCAAGGCAAATTCTCCTTTAAATTCTTATTGAAGCTCTGGCAGTCATTATTTGAAGCCAGTTCCTTAAGACTTTGCTGAATGTGTTCTCTACTGGACTTAAATTTGGTCTTGCATTGCAACCAGCAACGAACCCCACGAGATGATTAAGATATATTTACTGGGCACTCACCTGTTGCAGCAGATACTTTAGTTAAGTCAGTATTAAGGGTGAGATTGTACAGATTCATTCAAGAGTGGCAGAACAGTTGAAGATTCTGTGAATATTTACAATAAATTCTCCTGAACCTCTGCAGATCTCCTGGGATACTAGCTCTTTTAAAATTAATATTGCTTTCACCATTTCAAATGTTAAACCACTTTGAGCCCAAGTGGTACATCTTTAGTCCACATCACGATTTCCTCCTTCATTAATGATTGAAATATATTCTGCGGCAAGGTTATTGGAACTTGATGATGGATGTCAAGTAAATCTTGGAAATTAGATCATTGAACCTTTTTGCTTCTGAACATTGAGTAGATTTACCTCTTTGTACAATTGTACACCTAGGCTTAATCATTAGACTATCTTTTGTAAGAATTATGGGAAACTCTGTGAAGAGTTAATAAAAAGATCCTTTGTAAACAAAGAGGAAATGAAAGGTGGTCAGGATCGATCTTCCATAAATCCTACTCCCAAAGGAGTATCTCTAAAAATTCGCATTCATTCGGAGAAGGGCAGCAACGAAAGGACATTTGTCATATATTTCTTTGAAATAAGACAATGAATACAATGGAACTCTTGCACACAGTGGAAAAGCTGAAGGCTGGTAAATTGAAGCAGTAATGATTTACGTACTGGAACGATTGAAGTACAATATCTGAATGAAGTAACAGCAGTCTTTCATGAGAAACATTTCCTCCTTTTTGACTGGGACCAATAGGATAGAGTCCAATGCACTGATAAATAATTTTATTAATTGAGGTGACAAAAATATCACTTACTCTCACAAACTATACATTTGAACATATATTACTGTTCTAGTTAAATTAAATTCCTGTGAATCTTCACCCTACTACTAACTCATAAAGGGCTGCGTGACCACATGCACCTGTAGTGAATCACAAGCTCAAGCAGATAGATATTCTGCAGCCTGAGATTAAAGAGAGAATAATTCCTACACAGGATGATTTAAATGAATTTTCATACATGCCATCATTTAATATCCATATTGATGTATTTTCCAGTACAAGACTTTGATCAGAAACAGGGATTGCTGAACAAGAGCTGACTCAGAATTCCTCCACTACCTTGAACAAGAATCAAGAAACACACAGCTTATTTTTCAAATTATCCTCTCTGCACTACCTATTGAGTTTTTTAATATTTAATTAAAGTAAAATGATTGCGGTTGCTAAAAGTGAACAGAAATATTCAGCAGATTCAACAATTGTGCAGAAAAACAGATAAACAGCATTCAAGAGGACGAAGAACAAAGCATTGGGAGAGAAAGCATGTCAGAGAAGAAATAGAATTCAATGTAAAATCCAAATTAAGAAATACTTAACTGGCCTAAGTGATCTCAATACAGGTCCTGCCCAGGTTACAAATGGCTGGCTTGTGTACAGCCCATACATATAAGTGAGCATTTAGGAGACCAGTGGGATGGATTTGCCAGCTGCTGTGGGACTGCAGGCATCTTCTGATGCCTAGGAACTCAGTTCGCAATTGCATTTCTGACTTGCAAACTGTCTGGGTTACGAACAGTTCACAGGAACAGGACCCTGCCACATCTGTTCTCAAGATGAGGCCTTCGGCTTGAGAGTTTATAAAATGTCTTCCTTCTTTCAGAAACATGGCTTCCCATTTGAGTTAGTTGATGGAGCCCTCACATGCATTTCCTGACATCTGCTCTCACTTTGACAGTCTGCCTTCCCAGACAGAACAGCAATAGAGTTTCCCTTGGTCCTTGCCTTTCACCCCACGATCCTCTACATCCAAAACATTCTCCTCCCCCACTCCAATGTGATCCCGCCACCAGTCACATCTTCCCCTCTTCCACCTCCATGCCCCCCCATAATTCTTTTCACGGCAACTACTTCCTTTGTGATGCCTTGGTCTGCTCAGCCCCATCCCCCCCACCCCTCCCTAGCACTTCCCTCGGCATCCATAGGAAGTGTAACCGCTATCCCTTCACTTTCTCCCTCACTGCCATCCAAGAACCTTAACAGCCCTTCCAGGCAAGGCAGAGGTTCACCTGCACCTTTTCCAACCTGGTCTATTGCATTTAATGCTAATGATGTGGCCTCCTCTACATTGGTGAAACCAAATGTAGACTAGGCGATTGTTCTGCGGGGTACCTGTGCTTTGTCCACAATGGCCACCTCAAGCTTCTGGTTGCATGTCATTTTAACTCCCCTTCCCACTCCCACACTGAACTGTCAGTCCTCTGCCTTCTCCACTGCTACAGAGAGCCAAATGCAAATTGGAAGAACAACATCTCATGTTCTGCTTGGGTTGCAATTGTACGAACGTTGAATTTTTCAATGTCAGGTCATCCACCGACCCCCACCCTGGATCTCCCACACACACACTCACCTGTCCACCTAATCTTTTTCTCCCTTTGTCAATCTCCTCTATCCCCTTCCCCCACCTGGTTCTATCTGCCCATCAACCACCCCCATCTGCTTCCACCTATCACCTACCAGCCTCCATACCACCTCCCCATTCCCACCACCATATACTTCTTCCCTCTCAGTCCTGATGCAGGGTCTTGACCTGTTTCATTGACAAATGCTGATGACCCACTGAGTTCTTACAGCATTTTGTTTTGTTTTCAGATTCTAGCATCTGCCTTTTCTTTTATCATCAATCCTACAGCACCTGATAATCTTAAACTGTCTCACATTCAAGTAGTAACCAGGCTTGAGTCTATTACTGGATAAGCAAAGTAAGCTCAGTGAGAATAAAGATCCATTGCACAACAGAGGATATAATGACAGAAATCAGAAGGGGATACAGAGAATGCTTAGATGGGAGGAAGATAAACCTATTTAAAAACATTTACATTTTGATGGCAGCTGGAGTGTCTCAATGTTACTGAATGAGTGAACAGTATTTAGATGTACTCATCACCTGCTTCATTCTCTAAACTTCTCTATCAGCCCGTTTCTTGGAACTTTGTACCTGAGACCTTTGCAGTCGGACCAGAATGTAAACTCATCTTCCGGTGAGCTGGCAGCGAGGATATCCTATGCCTCTAGCCTGGCTCCCACACTCTGGTGTCCATGGAAATCAAAACAAATACACCGCTTCTCTAACCTAACCTTTGGAGTCTGTGGGGTGTTTGTGAGAGGATCTGATGGTATACCCAGAATGTCTCATTGGTCTTCTTCAACCAGCTAACAGCCGATCTTATTCCAAGCAGCTGAAAATAAAGTGTGGGACAAGCATTATCATGGTGTAAGGAGAACAAAGGCTGGATAGTGCCTGTTGATAGCATCTTGAGCTTGCCATGCAGTTTGTATGGCATGAGAAAGAAATCAAAAGGGTCAAAAGAATGCAACGTGTCCTTCAGCACTGTGGGTGTGTAAACTTAGCTCCATCCCAGCTCATGAAGCTTTCTTGGAGACAAAGGGTATGCTTGTGGATCCTTCCTCCTCTGGTGCCATTTTCCAATCTTGAGTTCCATGCTCCCTTCTATTCCATGAAAGACAGGAACATGTCAGGAAGATTCAAGTGACATTTGAAGAATGTGGCTGTTGTGCCAGAACTATTGAAAGGCAGCAAGTGAGGTATGCAACTAAATGTGCAACTAAGGTTGTAATAATGGTCAGCCCCAGCAGAAGGGTTGGGATGATGGAATGCAGGTCTATGGATTAATCTTTAGAATCCTCAATGTTGACTCCAGATCCCATGAAGTCTCATGGCACCATGTAAAACATAATGAGTCAATGCTATCTGGATATGTAATGTTATCTGGAAATGTGTCTATATATTTGGTCTATGTGTTTGGCTGAGGAACCAATGGTGCAAAATTACCATTCATAGGATTATGACTGAATGCCTAAATTAGAATCGCACCAAAATGTTATCTGGTAGTTGGATTAGCATGGCAATCACCTGCAAATCACACATCATCTTTACATGAAAATATACCGCCATCTCTTCATCGATCATTGCTAGGTCTAAATCCTGGAACTCCCTCCCCAGCAACACCGTGGAGGGGCCTGCATCAGAAGGATAGCAATGCTTAGAACTCAGGAAATGAATAAATAGAAGAAACTGTTGCCAAATGAAGGACAGTGTGGAGAGGTGAGTCTTATCAATGCTATATGTGTTGTGACTAATGAGGTGATGAATATTGGCGCTGTGACCAGAAAGTATGGGAGCAGTGTGCTTACCTTTATAATTCTAGTATGATCACTATATTTTCCTATAGTGTCACGGAACATCCTGATTGTGATACTGCTCATATTCAACACAATCAACATTTTTTACCATTGTCTTATGAGCTGATGTCCAAAGAACTTGCTGGGAGATCTTTTGTATTCTGCCTGCATTACAGCCATTAAAGTGTCAAAGGATAGCCTCTATACCCTCTCATTTGTTCAATTGGAAGTGTTTTGCTGATGTCTAATGCCAAAATGCGCCACACTTTTAAGAGTTTGCTATCTATATTTAATAGCATCAATAATAAATCCCACCATTAGGGCCAATGAATAGCATAGTGTGTATAGAAAGGTAGTGATGGTTACATGTATGTTCCAGACACCACAAATATCAAATATCATCTTTTTTGTCTGCCGCCATCAATCACCCGGCTGCCTCTGTCTCCCAGTTCCATCCCTCCCCCTCCCCTACTTGGCTCCATCTACCCATCATCCTTGACCCTTCCTCAGTCCACCAATCACCTGCTGGTCCATGTCTTACCACTGCCCCGCCCCTCTTTATACTGGCTATATTCCCTGTTCACTCAGTCCTGATGCAGGGCCCCACAGATGCTGCTTGACCCACTGAGTTCCTCCAACAGATTGTTTGTTGCTCCAGATTCCAGTATCTGCAAGTCTGTTGTGTCAATGCAAATATCACATGTTGCTTTAATCATTTGCAACATGTGTGTTGTTGTTTCTGAGTTTCCTAAACCTCGTGTATCTCAATTGTTAATGCTTTCACATTTCTAAACCCAGACCGAAAATTGAACTAAAGCTGATGTCCACACCAAAAGGTCAACTGCAGTATAAATAGTGTTTGCATCAGTCCTGCTTTGTGTAAAGTAGCTACCCACATAGTAAAGGTAATTTTCCTAGAAGTTCATCGCCTGTTGGAGGTGAAATGTCTACTGTGAAGGAATATTGGAGGCAAAGTAGAATATGCTAGTGTGACTATATAATGCATTTGGTGTGACTATTAGGGATTAATTTCTTGGCAATCATAATTTATCCTATATGTGAACATATAAATACTCTTGAATTAATAACTTTTTAATTGTTTGTCAAACTTCTTCCATAACTTCAATGATATTGTTGGATTATTTGGACCTTTTATGTCGATTGCTTCTGCTCAGTCATTAATGATTGGTGAAATGGATTAAATTTTGTTAATTAAGCAGTTCAATTTTTGTTTTCTTTAAATAAATAAAGCTTTATGTGCATTTAGTATTGATATGGATTTAAAAAAATTCAAATAATCTTTTGTTGTATTCCTTCTGACTCTGATCGCTGCAATCCACAAACAGATGCTACTACTAAGTGTCTAAATGAGATAATTAATGATGCCTGCCTCATGGATTCATTTGACTCCATTAACAGCACACAGCCTGGATTTGCTGTTTAATCCCAGTAGAATCATTTTTTTCCTCAAATTGAATATGTTTCTTCAATCGTTTAAACCTGTTACTCATCCCATTAAACTACAATAAACCATTTTGAGATTTTAAGCTTCCAGCACTGATTCCATAAGGTCTGATCACATTTGAAGGCATCAGAAGTTTAATGTGATAATTTTTCAATTTAAATTCATTTTTTTAAATTCAGTGGTTATCTAAGAAAGAATTCAATTACTGACCCAGATTATTTTGTTATGACTGAAATCCTTTCAGACAGTGGTGTGGCGTTAATGCTGCAGCCGCACAACTCCAACAACCCAGGTTCAATCTGAACTATCGTGCTTCCTGTGTGGACTTTGCATGTTCTCCCTGTGATTGTGTGTATTTTATCTTGGTACTCCGTTTTCCTCCCACATCCTAAAGATGCCCCAGTTGATAGATTGATTGGTTACTTTAAATTATCCACAGTGTAGTTGATGGGTCGAAGAATTGGGGGGTGTTGATAGGAATGTGAGAGAGAACAGGTTACAGGGAAATAGGTGGATGAATCAGACTGTTGGAAGAGCCATCATAGACTTGATGGGCCAAATGGCCTCCTGTTCTGTGAGATGCATGACAAATATTGTTAAGTAAAAACCTTCACTCGGTCAAAGTGAGGGAAGGAGTCAACAGTTCAGGTTGACAATCTCTCGGCAGAACTGGCTTTTGTGCCCTGCCGGAACATGGTGATGTTGATACAAAATGATCTTTATGAGAAAAATAATTTCCTTTGGTAGAATAAATTGCCAGCTAGTTTAAAGGCAACTATTTAAATTGGGAATAAAAAAAAGAGCCAGCCACTGGGACAGTTGAAGAAAACAGTTGGTATACTAATGTCTTTTAGACAAGGAAATCTGCCTTGCTTACATTGTTGGATCTGAATTTGAGTCCATGTTCCTTACAGCAATATGCTTGCCCCTTATTTACTCTCTGAAGTGGCATAGAAGCCATGCAGTTATACCAAAAGTCTGGAAAAAAAGGAAATAAAACAGGAAGGATGACTAAGCATGGGTCTGGGCACCTTGCACAACAAAGACACACCATGTAGTCAACCCTGCAGAGTCTTTCTCACTATACTGCACTTGCTGATGGACATTGGATTCCCTCCACCCAGACTATATTCTCTGTACCAGCTACCAATGTCCATCAGCAAGTGAAACATTGTCATACAGTGCTTACCAAGCTGGCTGAGCCCTCAAGGACTCAACCTAGTTGCTAGATTGAGCTTGCAGCAGGTGGTGAGAGGATCAGTGCAAGGGACAATCCTGTCTGACTCCAGCCTCACCAGTCTACCAGTCAGAGATGCACTACACAATTCTTGTGAAGACAAAGCTGCCACTTCACACTGAGGACACTGCTTAGCATATTATCTGACACTGAACTCAGCAAGCTAGGAGGCCAACTCTGCTTCAAAGAACATGCCAGGAGTAACATTAGGTATGTTAAACAAGAAGAGACCCAACGTTCAGTTAATCTCCATCTCAGCTGATCCCTGACGTTCCCACCCTCATAGTCTTTTACCATTTCATTTAATCTCCAGGATATTGAGAAAAGGCTGAGTACAATAGAAAAAACGCTGTGCATGCATCAATATCCTTCTATTGCAATGAACGCATACTCCAGATCTAGTCATGTCTTTTCTATTCCAGAACCATTATTCCAATACCATCCTTAACAGCAAGGCACCTTTCGACTAAGTGTGGCATCAAGGAGCCTAAGTAATATTGACTCCAATTGGAATTAAGGGAAGAATAGCCCATTGGCAGGAGTCATTCCTAACACAAAGGAAAATAGTTGTGGTTGTTGGAGGTCAATCACCACAGCCCCAAAGCATCAGGCAGGAGTTACTGAGGGCAAAGACCAAACCAGCTGCTTCATCAATGATTTCCCCTCCAACATAAAGTTATAGATGAGAAGATTTGAAGATACTCCATAGCATTTGGTCAATAAAGCAATCTCTGACCAGTGGCAACTGGTAACTTTCAGGCTTAGGCTGATTAGAAACAAGTGTTAATAATTGACCATTTCCAAAAATAAAATTCTAAGCAACTCGTAGTGATACTCAACAGGATTATCATTGTCTAATCCCCTTTCTTCAATGTCTGGGAAGTTTGAGGAGTTGGTGGAATGTACCATTGACCAAAAATTCACAAGCTTTTTGACCAGGCACATAAGCATTATGGCAACTAGAGTAGGTCAGTGGCTGGCTGTTCTATAGCTTGACCCACATCTTGACTTCCCAAAGCCTTTCCTTCATTGATCTGGTTGAGAGAAGTTCCAGTAGTATGTAAGAAGTTTGAAACAATCCAGGATAAATCAACCCGTTTAATTGGGACTCCATTCATCAAATTATCATTCACTCACTCCAATGTGAGTACACTGTGGCCACAGTTTTTACCAACCTCAAATATACAACAGCGATTTGCCAAGAGGTCTTCAACAGTACCTCTCAATCTCACAACTTCCACCACTTAGAAGAACAATAGCGTAGGCGACACATCTATAAGTTCCCATCCAAGCCATTCATCATCTTGACTTGAAAGTTTATTGTCATTTCTTCATGGTAATTGTATCAAAATGCTACAAACCTAACCAAAAGGCACCAGAAATACCTTCACCACTCAGACTGGGTGATTCAATAGGGCAGTTCACATCACCTCATTCAGGCTAATAAGGGGTGGGCACTAAATGCTGGCCTTGCTCGTGACATCCAAATCCATTGTATGAGTAAAATAAAAGTCAACTGAAGTGATTAATGATTCTTCTCCACCTTTTTAACATTCTTTCCTCATTAATCTGTTTTTGCTCATAGCCTTCATAATCCTCTGGCTCCAGGTTTCAGCGCTACAAAGCAAGACTTTGGTCTTGGCACTGTGCATTGTATTAGTACCCTTTCATATTGTTGTAAATCACAAAATTCTGCCAATGCTAGTTTTAGTCTTTGGTTTTATCTCCACTAAACAGTTGTTGTTTGTCTATTTGAAAATACTGCCCAACCAATTGAATTCTGACACATTTCCCTACTGTTTGCTTTGCATAAAAAAAACAGTGTTTCTCTGTGACACCTTAGCAAAATACCATTGTCTGGATCTTCTTTGCATCAGTGCCCAATTTTTGTTTTACTGGCTTCCACAACTCTGTCTTTTAACTCCTGCTTATCCTTTCCTGCCTTCCATATAAAATTAACGCTATCAACAAATGCAAGGTTGTTAATAATTCAGTCTTTCACTCCCTCCTTGGCACTCTTTAAGAGCATCAGTCGTGATCTTTCCAAGTATAAGTCAAACAGATGGAAAGAAAGTAAAGAGCTCTGTCTGCATCCTACTGTTGTATAAAACTCATCTGCTGAGACCCGATTCACCAAAAGCCTGATTGTATAATTGTTTTAATAAGCTCTTTGTTTTCATTGAAGCACCATATGACCTTAAAACTGCCACCTTTTTAGGTTTTCTAGGCCAATTCAAAGTTGGATTGGTATAAAACATTCACATTAATTTTGCCAGTCATCTGCCGTCATTCTCAAGCTGAAAACCTATTCACATTCACTAGTTCCTGATTGAAATTGGCTTACTCATCTCCTATGCAGGTGGGAAGCATACTTCCAGCCTTCAAAATGTATCAATCATCAGGTCCTACTTCCATATTGATCTCGGATTTGTTTTTGGACTTATTGTTTTATCATTGTCAGTGTTATTTCCCCTTCTTTTGGAACAATCATGCTGAGTTAGTCAGATTGCTTTTAGTTATCCCTCAAAACATCTCCTTGGCTCAGCATCAGTTTAGTCAGACAGTAGAGTGCCTTGGGATGTTTCACTTTATTGAAGGTGCAATATAAATACAAATCGTTGTTACATACTAGAGTGTAAGGATTGTGCATTCTCATTGATAGAAGTTCCCTTTGTATTCCATGTTCTCTGTATGTATAATTTAACTAATTTCTGAGGATATCACTGACAAGATACAAGTACTGGACAGTTTATTGCATTTTCTACTTTTTTCCTTTTCAAATTTGTTTGAAGAACAGGAAGAGGACTAATTCCAAAGCATTAGCTCAGAAACATTTTGCGTGTTGTTGGATAAGCTAGCTGTATGCGTGCATGAAAAGCAGAAATATAGACTCATATTAAATATATCTGACATCCCCTGGCATCTCTGAGATGATGCATCAAAACGGTGCATCAATCTGTAAGGTAAAAATAAAAAGTCCCACTGAATTCTCAAAGAAGAACTGGGGAATTACTCCCTTTGCATTAACCAATGGCAAATCAGTCTTTATTAGTGGGGAAACTTACAATGAAAAGAGCATTTGGAGGTAGTTGGATTTGCACCTGCATCTTCAGCTCAAAACAGTTTTGCCCACTAGGTTGCTGGAAGTGTGAATTATCGAAGCAGTGCCAAAAGGTAAACTATGCATCTGGGATATGATTAACCAGGATTGAGTATATCCATAACGAATAAGATTGAAGGACAGAACAGGAATTGAGAAAAACTCTAAATTAGAATGTGAGTTTATTGTCAAACCAGGAGTAGAACAATAATAAAGAAAAGGAAAGAAGGTTTGAATTAAGGGAGAGAGAAAGGAACAAAGTGAAAAGAAATAAATATGATATTTTTGAAGTATCCATCAACAAGTAATATCTAAAGGAAGTAGATACTATATTTGTTACAGTTAATTTTCAATGTCAGAGAGGTTGATTGATGGTAATTTACACATAACACAGTGTTAAAAGGGTATTTACTGCTGGTAGTGACAAGGTTATCCTTAGCATAGTTGATAGCTAAATGCTATTTGGGTAACTCACTACACCGAGGCACAACTACAACAGAAATTTCTGGATATTAACCCAACAAGGTGCTTGTCAGCCTCTTTTGAAAGCAGCCCCATTAGCCCCAATCCTACCTTCTCCCTATCGTACCCACCGAAGACCAATCTTAATAATCTCCTTCTCATCCAATTCACCCCACCCAATGCTAACCGTGTGGGGTCAGCCAATGGATCAACTTTTACTGTCCCTCCCTGTATGTTTCTCCAGAACACCCATTGACTGATGAACCCTTGCTATCCATGAGCTTATTGTGCATGATCTTACTGACACCAATCTCCAGATGAAGCCTCTACATGTGGCTAGACCTACCACAACTGCCCTGCCTAGTTTGTAATGGTGACAATGTGGCTTTTTTCACCAAGTCAAACATTGGTCCAACCCTCTTCTTCTCTGGCACTTTCCCCTCTTTTAACCATTTCACCTTGTTCCATCTCTCATGCCTCTTATTTTTCATCACATCCTCAAGTAAAATAAAAATATGCTCACAGGGATGAGCCCACTCTTTTCTGGGTGAACACATTATAACTTTCAGGACTCAATATCAAATACAACAATTTCGATAATCGGCTGCATCAATTTTGTATCTTAGATTTCAGCATGTGTTTTCTTTTTCAGATTTCATTTTTCTCTTCTTTACTTCTCCTTCAGGCATACCTTTGTCACCCTTTTTCAGCCAGAAGCTTGTCTCTTCTGGTTTCCCCACTCCATCAAAGACACAGTTACTGCTGAGTATTATATCACTCTCTGACCATTGCCCCTTCTGTCCAACTGAAAACTTGTTTCATTTCCATTTTTTGACAGAAGATTACTGACCTAAGATATAAATCTGTTTTCCTCTTCACAGAAGCTCTGTAATCTGCTGAGTATTTCCGCTCTCATGAAGAATGCATTCTAGCTGGACCAGGAAATTTATCATTTTTGAGTACGGCTAGTCTTTCTAGTATTTCTTAATAATTTTTCACCCATCTAGTATCTCAACAACACCTTGTTTTGATGAAACTCTCGCAGCACCTTCTGTCTTGTTAAAAACCAACACAAAGTACTCATTTATTATCTCAGACATGTCCTCTGTCTTCTTGGCTGCAGATTCCCGTCTTCTTTTATGGTCCATGACCAGTCCCACTCCCCTTTTATTACCATTTACTGTTTAGGTGCTTATGGAATAGTGTTGGACTTGCTTTATCTTCCTTTTATGATACAGTTAACAGTTCTCTCTCCTCAGACTCTGTCAATCTAGTGTATTGACAAGGGCAAGAACTTGCAGGTGGTGTTGTTTCTTTATGCCTGCTGCCATTGTTGCCTTCGGCTGGAAATACCAGGGATTTTGAAGTTGTTGCCAAGTAAACCTTGGAAAGTTCCTGCTTTGTACTTTGTGGATGGTACAGTAGTCATAATGCCTCAATAGTGGAGGAAATGAATGTTTAGGATTTATAGATGAGGTGACAATCAAGTGGGTTTCCTTGTCTTATGACCTTCTTGAGTGCTGTTGAAGCTACACTCATCTGAGCAAGTAGACTATATTCCATTATAATCTTGACATGTGCCTTATGGATGGTAGCAAAGTCTTAGAGGTTTAAGATGTGAGTCAGTTGCCAAAAAAAACCCTGCCTCTGATCTAATCTTCTAGCTACAGTACTTGTGTAGCTGATCACATTATGTTTCTGATCAATGGTGATGATGAGAAATTTGGTGGTGGTAATGTTGCCAAATATCCAAGGGAACTGGCTGGACACTCCCTTGCTGGAGATGGCATTGCCTGAAAGGTATCTGTCAAAGATGTTACTTGCCACTTATCACCTCAAATCTAAATGTTGTCTAGGTATTACTGCATGCAGGTAAAGATTGCTTCATTATCTGAGGAATTGTGAATGGAACTAAACACGTACAATCATCAGTAAACATCCCCATTTCTGGTATTTTGATGGAAAGAAGATAATTGATGAAGCATCTGCAGATGTTTACGCCTTGACATCTGCCCCAAGAACTCCTGTAGTGAACCCCTTTGCTCTGATGACTGACCTCCAACATCATCACAGATCTTCCTTTGCGTGTGTTAGTACCAGGTAGTCTATTCCCATTGACCAGTTTTACTCAGGCACCTTGATGCTACAACCAGAGATCAAGGAAGGGTTGGTCAGGCAGTTGGGCAGAGATTGGGCAATTGATGATCGGTTGTCAGGCAGAAGATGGAGGGGACCTTGGACTGGGCAGGTGATCAGGGTAAGGTCAGGCATGGGGCAGGGACAGATTGATCAGTTTGGGTTGATGATATAGTCAGGCTGGATTGCGAGGGGGGAGTCAGGCAAATGATGATTGCATTGAGCAGCCAATGTCACTGGGGTGCTGAGGACCAGCAGAGAGGTTAAGGGGGGAGCGTGGAGGAGAATAGTAATGACAGAAAATTAAAGTAGACACCTACTTGGAGAAACTTGGATGCCCCAGATTCTCTAGCTGTGACCTAGTTGGGGTGGAGTCCTTTAATTCTACAGAGCTAGACTTTGGCCCTATGATTAAGACCTGCCAAAACTTTTCAGGAGTTTGTTTGGCAGTGAAATTTTGCGCAAGTGAAATGGGTATTGTGTCCCAATTGATGGAACTGCACCTGAACACCAGCCTCTGTGTGATATCACATCACAGGAGTGGAAGTACCGTCAACAATTTCAGCCCCTGGTCTTCTGCTCAACCCTGAAAATAAAAATGTTTGAGCCCTCCTGTTCAATGGCATCAGCAGGTCAACTCTCTTCATGTTCTGTCATCACCAAGTTAACACCTTGTTTTATGGTATGCTTGGTGCTGCTCCTGGAATTGTCTTTTGCCATCTTCTTTGAAATAGGGTTGGTTCCCTGTCTTGAGAATAATGAAATACTGTGGCATGAGGCTGCAGATTGTGAGGTAATAAAATTCTGCTGTTTCTGGTGGCCCAAATTGCCTGAAGAATTCTCAGTTTTGATTAGTTAGTTCTGTTTTGAATCAAAGCAAAAACACAAAGTGGAGGAAATACTCAGCAGTCAGGCCACATCAATGGGAAGTGAGATAGAGTCAACATTTCAGGTCGGAAACCTTTCATCAGAACTGAAAAGGAGATAGGGGAAAACTGGGGTAAGTCTGGGGCATCAGAGACACCCCCTTCCCCCACAGTCCCTGTAGCTTTACAAGTTTCTTTCTTATACTTTTCAGTTCTGACGAAAGGTCTCTGACCTGAAGTGTTAACTCTGTTACTCTTCCCACAGACGTGGCTTAACTTGCTGAGTATTTCTGGCATTTTCTGGTTTTGTTCTGTTTTAGATTTCTAGCATAACCCCATGATGTACTAATTTGGTACACAGGCAATGAAATGCTTTTTGAAGTGTGATCACTATATAGCCTGGGTACTCCCACTGTCAATCAGATCCTGGAGGTAGTGAAAGGCTGCAATTCAGGTGAACCTCAGATGTTTCTGGGAAAACTTATCAAAGGGTGTACTCTTGTGAACGTGGCACCAGCTACCTGCTTACTACAAGCAGGAATTGTAAACTGAATGATGTTTTCTGATATTCCTGGTGACAGGTGATAATGGACCAGAGGCAAAGAAGCTCAAGGCTGCAATGGCATTGCCTGCAGCAGCACCAACATTAGTATAGTAGCATGGTGGTACTGTTAGTCATCCAGAGACCTAGGCAGATCATCTCAGGAGATGAATTCAAAATTCTGCCACAGCAGTTGTGGAATTTAATTTTAAATAATTAAAATAAATTTTGAATTAAAGGTTAATGCTAATCGTGAAACTAAGATAAAATAAGATGTCTTTATTAGTCACATGTGCATCGAAACACACAATGAAATGCATCTTTTGCGTAGAGTGTTCTGGGGGCAGCCTGCAACTGTTGCCACGCTTCCGCCGCCAACGTAGCATGCCCACAACTTCCTAACCTGAACGTCTTTGGAATACTAAAGTATTATAAAACCCATTGGTTCACTAATGTCCTTTTGGAAAGAACATCTGCTATCCTTGCCTGTTGGGCCTATGTGTAATCCTTGGTCAACAACAACGTGCCTGACTTTGAGCGGTCTCATGATAACACAAGAAAGGCTGACAAGTAAAAGGTGGCCTGCCAACATTGTCCATCTCTCTTGAATGAATAAAAAAATGTGGGACTTGTGGCAGGTGCCCACACGATTCTGTCACAGTCTTCCTGAAGGAACGTTGCCTTTCTATTCACAACTTTGTAGGTATGTGTTTCTGGGCCTATCCACTCTTTTGGCAGAGTGAGGATTTCTGTGAGCCTGCCTTCTTCCATTTGATTTCTCAGCAGCTGTAATTCCGTTTGCTACTGCTTCCTGCTGTTTCCTACTCCACCTGCCAGAGTGGGATGATCTCCGTCTGGACCACCGGAGGTGCTACTTCCTCTTTTGGCAGCCTGTTTTGCCCAGTGAGAGCCAAGGATGTGGGAACTCTTGAGTTTGGCAAGTCTCTGGCTTGGTCTTGCTTTACTTCCACAGTGGTCTCATAAATCTGCAGATATCACAACACAGGGCAACAACTGACCCTCTCTTGGCTACCAACCTATCTTTGAGACCACCCGTTTGAGGTATGGCAGGAGCGTGTCACAACACCCCCAGATTCACTGCTGAGTGAATATTGGAAATCCTTTAGTATTCATTAATTTATGGGAACGAACATTCTGCTGTCATGCCGGTGAACAATATTCTGGGTTAATAATACACCTGTATAAAAATTTCAATAGAGTTTATGATGTCTATTATTTCTTGAGAGAGACAAAATAAATATTGCAATATTAGTTCTCTTCTGTCTGTAAGAGTCGTCTCTTTAAGGATTTTAGTAGTTTGCTCCCATTCTGCATGGGGACTTTTCAGTTGGCATCAAAGAAATAGGATGAACATTTGGTTTAAATTTTTGGCTCAGTAAATCCAATATGGTGGCAGGTTGCAAACTTGTCACATGTGCATCTGAATTACCATATGGGGCAAGGTGCTTATGCACAGAAATGACATGCAGTGTCACACATAGCAATTAATAGAGGAACAGATCTCAGGAAGTTAGTCAAAACTGTGCTATGATCCACAAGTTTAATGCTTGTGCAGGCAATAGAAATTGCTAATATTTCCAGATGGGAAAGAGATTAACCAGCAAGTCTGAATAACTGAAATTGTCTCTTAAAAATCTTATTTCCTGGCCCTTTGTTAAGCAAAACTGTAGTAAGCTTGCCCTTTGTTTGTATTTCTGCAGTTGCTCCCTTGTTTGTATTTGTTGAATTAAGCTGATTTAAATTGTGTTGCATAGCACATTCACGGTTGAGGCATATTCTCAACAAGCTGAAATGCCTGAAAGTCATTGATTAATTTCAATTTATGAAATTGATGAGCAAGATTGTAATTGGAAACTTGAACTCTCAGCTCAGGGCAATAAACCATTGTGGATCTAGTCTTGTTCTTTATTTTTAAACAAACCTTTGCATCTCACATGTGACAGGTTTTCTGTCCCTAATTGGCAGCTATTCATCTGCAGCATAAACTATGTTCTGTCCAGGTCAGCAGGGCACACACCTCAGCTGCGGGTCTCAGCCGAATTGGGGTGAGGGTATGGGTAAGGATGGAGTAGGAGGGGAAGGGTGTCTTCTCTGTGTTGCCTGAAAACTTTTTTTGAAATTAAAACATTCTTTTCAACAGAGCTTTGAACAACAGTTAAGAATGTGCTTTTCAACATGGAAAATGATCTGGTTATTTAGGTTCTATTGGAATCCTTTGGTTGTGTAGTTTGCTACATCATCTGATTCATTGAACATTTTATCTTTGGGTTTATTTGTATCGGTGAAATATTTTTTTTTGCCATGTTTTTTCTTTAACATGAAAAACAAGTAAGATCAAAAAGAAACCAGATTCATTACTTAAATTGCCTTTCTTCTTTCACAACTGTCACTTGAGGTACAGTGACCACTGATTATAAATGGCACATTCAAAGTCAAAGTCGGGTTTGTTGTCATATGTACAAGTACATCTCTGCACAGATGCAATGAAAATCTTACTTGCAGCAGCATCACAGGCACAGACACACAACATTCACAAAAAAAGGTAAATTATACAAGAAAGAACACAATTAGAACAAAAATCATAATCAAATATCATTGTCAAAATACAGCATGACATCATAATCATAGCTTAAAAGAAAAAATGTCTTTAGTGTTTTTCTTTAACGTACTTATTCCCAGATAAGTTTGTGTCTACTCCTGATAATACTTGTCTCACAATGCGCCTAGGCTATTTTCTTGTTATATGATTCCAGGCATGAGACATGATGGGTATTCATTTGGAATGAGTTGTCACTGTGGGAACAGGAAGGAAGGCTCAGCCACTCTCTAGATAGACAACCATGTAAAGACATAGGAGGTGATTCAAAGCTGAATAGCTCCATCGTGTTTTGACCGAGCATATTGTCAGCAAGCTGTTTGTAAATTTTGAATAGCTCAGCAATCAGTAGGGCAAAATTTAGCATCCCCAACATAGAGCCCTGAAGTGCAGGAAGGAGTAAAAGGCAAAGCATCCCAGGAAATAGCCACCACAGCTGACATTTATGGGACTCATCCTAATCTCTCTATCCACAATTAGATAAAACTTTTTGGAGGACTGCAGAGGTTTTATCAGATTCATTGGCTGAGCCAATCAATGCCTGGTTCCAACAGGTAGAAAGTATGGACTCTGCAGGTGGTACACTAAAACTGAATCGGAATCGTACAACATAAACATTAATGTAAGACCAAAAATCCATTTCGCGTAGACCAATGTATCACCCAATCCTGGGCATGCTTAAAATTTTAACTTACTGACTGCCATGGCTTTCAGTGTGAACAGTTTGGCAGGCAGATGCGATCCATCCTATAGACATACGCTGCCAGGCCACAGTCCATTTTAAAAACAATCAGAGTGAAAGTTTTAAGTTCCACCAGCTCTTTGCTTACTGGCATCAATAAAGACAAGGACTCATTATGTTGCATATTGAAATATTCATCCTTGAACATGGTTACCTATATTGAACTTCAAGTTTCCATGCAGTTGCACTGATTTTGTTTTTATTGCAGCAATTCATTCTGATTTCACACATCAGCAGAAGAGCTTACCACGTCTTAGCATAAATTACACTTAGCACATCAATTCCTGATGCCAGAAATAGGTATAACATAATCCTGAATTGTTTATAATCATTTTAACAATTATTTTGAAATCTTTGAAGGATTATATTTAAGTATATCTTTTACTTATTAGTGACAAAATATTTTATATTGTGCCTATTCTTCAGGTGTCAAAGCCAGCAAAAATACCAATTCAGTAGCAAGATGGTCTGAACCTGATTATAGGAACAAATTATTTCAGTCAGAAATATTGCATTGTGCTTATGGTGTGTTCAGATGTGGATAAATATGATTAGTAAATAATGTTATTTTGAGAAGCAAACCTTTAAGTAAAATGTAAAGCAGATAAAATACATAAGTGTAGTACCTAATAATCCTCTTGTTAATCATTTGATCTAAAAAATATGTGCATAACAGAATCTGGTAATGAGTTACATAACTTTGCATATAATTGTGGAATAAGAAAGATTTAAAATTGCAAGGAATATACACCAATGCTTATGAATAAAGATGTTTTCCACGTTTTTAACAATGCATTAGCCATTGTGGATATCAGTGAGAGGGAACAGCTAAGAAGATTACAAGTTCTTTACCTGTGCTTCTCTGAAACAAAAGTCAAAAGTAGATTTAAAGCTTTATTTCCACACATTGTACATTTATATTGCTTGCATTACCACAACATCATTTAGACTTCAATTCAGAATCATGATGAGACTGCATTTCATATTTTTAAATTGAAATTCACAGTTGCTTAAATGTTATTTGCATGATGTGAATGGAATTTGTTACTCGCAATGTGAAGCAGGAGAAACAAAGAAAGCACTTTGGAAATGAATGAGGAAGAGCTGGATTAAAAAGCGCAGCAGTTAAACAGATTTTGTTTTTAATAACTGTGAATAAGCAGATTTTACAAAAAATGCAATCCTTACTTTTGGCCAGGTGTGACTGGTTTGGTTAGCTGATAGCTTTTAAATAGGGTTGAATGCCAGCTTTTATATCTAATATGACCAGAATTCATCCAATTGTGATCTAGGCAGTTTTTTCTAAATATGGTTTCCTTGGACCTATAGAGATAAAACATGTTGGCTCTAGTGTAAATCTGTAAGTCTCTATATTGATCCAGAAAATTGCTCAATCACGGTATTACAGAGAGGATGATAGAGATATTCTATAATTTTGTACCTCTGAGCACAATAACAAATGACACAAATTTTCATGAGTAGAAATGGACAGCTTGGAAGCATCTGCATGCTGTATATTTACAATATCCATTTTCATGATTTCACAGCCACAAATCTGGAAACATGATTGGTGATCTATTCAATTATATCCCTAGTGGAGAAATGGCTTTCATTAACGCTATGATCTGTCTCTATTGCTAGGTTCCTGACAGAAGCCACAAGTCATAGCCAAAGGAAGTACTTGTTGTTGCCAAGTTTCTACTCTGTAACCTGATGCCTTGGTTAGAATACAGATGCCATAGGAAACTGGCATATAAATTGTGGCTCATGTTGGAAACCTGCGTACAGGTTTATATGATGAGCTGCATGAGTTGGCAAGTCAAATGTTCAGGAAACTCAGGAAGAGAAATCACTTTTTATTGACAACATTCCGGGCTATTGTTGAGGCTCACACTGGGAATTTGCACATCAACAGTGGAGCTAATTCAGACAATGGAACCTGGGAATAACCTTCACTGAAACCGGGAAAAACCTTCACTGCGGTCAATGTCAAATTTTCTCTCACTTTCCTGGTTCTGTCTGTGAAGGAGGAAATGTTGATGTTCCTCAAGATGTGACTTGTGCTATTGTAATCTGGAGCAATTCCATGATGTAAAAATTAATGGGATGGTCTGAGCTGTCACAGACATCAACAACAATCTGCACTTCATAAATATGTTAGACAGGTCACTGCTCTGCTTTTTGTAAAAAATAAGCTTTTCCTGTGGATAACTAACAGAAACAGAGCACCAGTGTTTCTTTTTTCTAAATTGCAGAAATTTTCAAAGCCCGCAATGTACTGGCTCGCTCATACATTGACCAACATTATCCGACGAAAACCAGGCTTAATTAGCTACACGGTCTGCTCATATACAGTAATGCACAGGAACATGTAAATCAATGATCGCTTTCCCTGCAGATGTGCTGCCAATATTTGACTCAGATAAAAACTTTCAGACCAAGGCTTCCTCCAACACCTTGTTTCATGGCACTTTATGTGACAGCTGCTCAAAGCAGTGTCCTAATCCAAGCATCTTCAGCTGCTTCATTAATAACTTTTCTTCTGCTATTGGTTCAGAGGTGGTGATGATTGCACGTTATTCAATTCCATTCACAACTGCTGAGCAAATGTCTGCATGCCATGTCTGCATGCCACCAGACCAAGGCAACGGTCAGACATGGGCTGAGAAGTAACATTTGTACCAGGCAAGATCATCTCCAACATGACATTGTTTAATTATCTAATGTCAACAGTAAATGGCATAACCATTGTTGAATCCCCAGAATCAACTTTCTCCGAGTCACCATTGACTCTGAACTCAACTAAACCAGCTGCATAAGTACCATGACTACAAACACAGGTTGGTGGCTGGGTATGCCACGGTACATGCCTCACCCCCGACATCACACAGCTTTTTCACATCTACAAGGCACAAGTCAAAAGTACCTTTCACGCCTGGATGAATCATGGAGTTATAGGGAGATACAGCAGGGAAAGAGGCCCTTTGGCCCATCAAGTTCACACTGACCATTAACCACCCATTTTATACTAATCCTACATTAATCTCTTCAACATCCCCCCCCCCCCCACCAACACACACACACCTCAACAAGCTGTAACACTCATCTGCACACTAGGGACAAATTCCAATGCTCAATTACCTATCAACCAACACGCCTTTGAGATGTGAGAGGAAACCTGAGCACCCGGAAGAAACCCACATGATCACAGCAAGAACATGCAAACAACACTAAGAAAGCACCCGAGGTCAGGGTTGAGTACTGGGACTCCCTGCCCAACAGCCCTGTAGAAGTACCTTCACCAGAAGGACTGCAGTAGTTCAAGGTTGTGGCTCACCATCACCTTCTCAATGGCAATCAGGATGGGCAATAACTGTTGGCCTTGCTAGCAGTCAGATCCCAGAAAATAAATATTAAAAATCTGCAAAGTACAGGCTTAATGCAGTGCATGCTTATTTGAAAGCTAATACTAATATCTACAATCATTGGTATGGTGAAGCAAATATTCCATTGTAGTATAAAGAACTCCTTCTTATGCAAATTCATCTAACTTTCTGTGTTGAACCATCTATAATATTAAGTTATGATGTATGAATTAACTTCTGTCAACTGAATGTGTAGCAGATTGCAAACTGAAGAGCATTAAATCTTACTATGATTCCTAGTATTCCAGAATTGCTTTTCACATAAAGAAAGGTAGTTTACAAAGCAGAAGGAATCTTAATATATAAATTATAATTGGCTGCTTTCTTTACGATCACATAGTACATGATATCAACCTGGACCATCCAGAGAGGATGGCAATTAACATCAGCAATGAGACAATGTATAGGAGACTGAGGATAATGCACTACACCACCTTTACCAGCCATTTGCTGTGCTCTGGTTGAAGATATCTTCCCTTAGTTATTCCATTAAAAAATGTGTACATTGATTTTAGTTCCAATTGTGCAATCAGGCATGCTGTTTATACCACCTGCTGTTGCATTATTCATCACCATAACGAGAGCTTTGGACACACTACAGCTCTGGGTGATAAAATAAATATCTGTAAAAATAGAAATCAGGGGTGCTCTCGTCATAATCATTCCCTTAGTATATTCATAAAAGAAACTTAAGTTGGCAGAACTGTTCAAGATTTACTTAAGTTGAAAAATCTGGACAAAGGGCCAAACCCACACTGCAGGACAACCTCAATTTGAAAAGAATAGGTGGCAACATGAACTTCGTTTGTCTCATTTTTCCCACATTAAGCCAGAGTTAGCAATCTCTCCCACACCCAACACCTTTTTAAATAGTTACCAAAAAAAATCACAAAATTCATTCGTACCAGTTCCAGAACAACAGTAGGAGGCTTTTCTATCCCTCCTGTTACACCATCCTGTTTCAAGAATAACAGGTCCAACTTTCCATATTTGTTTCTCCTTTCGTCCCACCTCCCATCTCAGGAATTAGCCCTTTAAGGGAAGAAATGACAATCCTACCAGCTACCTTTCACTTACTGGGAAGTGTGGCAAGGAGTGAATACTTGCCACATTTTTGGGAGTGAGTCCTCTCAGGAGGCAGCTTTGCTATGCAAAGGGCACATAGCAGGAAGTTGTCAGGGAAAGAGCTGTAATGCTGTTAGTAACCTCTATGATTGCCTGCAGTTTTGGCAAGCCAAATGCCCTTCAAAGTGTGAATGCAAAGGTTGTATTAATTGCAAAGAGGTTGGAAGAGAGATGTCAAAAGTAACATTGAAGATGTGGAACTAATCTCCTGAAGAAAAATTCCATATAATGGTTTAAGTATTGAATTGTGCCCAAAAGTGAGGACTCGGGCTAAGATGTAGATTAGGCTGCTTTCAAAAAAGAAAGAGAGCAATATCTGTATTGCTTGCACGTTAGAATTATTCATACACTTTGGCAATATTACACATTAGCTTGTGTCTATCAGGGTAGGGGCAGCACTGAGAATCCATTAAAGTGCTTAAAGATAGCCAATGCTTATTAATGTTAGGGAGAATGCTGGCTGTACAAACGATGGAACTGTTAAGGCAGAAATTCTTGAAGGACGGATTAAGCAGGCACCAAGGTTCTCTGAGGCTGCTCTGGAGGTCTAGGGTCAGGATGTCGAGGACACAAATATTCATAACTCATATTTCACACATACTTTCAGCTGTCCCCCCCCATGACAGTCTCAACTACCAGGCACTTCACAAGACTCTCAGACCCATACAATATTTCTTGCAGGAGGAAGATCACATCTGCCACTTGAGAAGTGAGGGTCCATCCACCCACAATCCTCCCTCCTGCTTCCCCTCCCCCCCCCACCAAACCTCCAGAAAATCATGGGAGGGACAGAGCAGAAGACCTGGCCACTGCTGATGCTGGAGGAAAGACATGAAGGGTTTCACCTCTGCCTCTTCCTCACTCTAAACGTTTTGCATGATAAACTGCAGAAACTTCCAAGAGCCATATTTTCCTCTCTGCTCCACCAGACACCACATGCTGGCCCTCTTCTGTTTAATTTCAGTTGCTGAGAATGGCAGTGAAAAATTGGATCAAGAAGAACAGAAAGTCCCTGAAGATGAAGCTGATCTGACACACACCTGAACAGGCTCAAACAGTGATGCCACACAGACTATGAAAGTGAAATTATACAGGACTACATGTGGGGACTTTCTGGCTAGAAATGCATGGGGGTCAATAAGATGTCACAGGTACTTGGAGCCAAAAAATACAGATGCATGAAGTCGAAAACAAAAGCAGAAAATACTGGAAGAATTCTTGACCTGAAATGTCAACTCTGTTACTCTCCCTACTGATGCTGAGTTCTTCCAGCATTTTCTGTTTTTTGTTTTATATGTCACAGGTACCTGCTCGCCTTTTGCAATATCAGATAAAGGCTTTGCTGCAGATGTTGGACTAATGTACAGAAGAATTCTCTTGACTTATAAGGGGAAATCTTTGGGGCATTGAGCACCCTGTCAGAGAGCTCATGAACAATGTCACAGTGGTATGTTACACTTTTCTTGTAACTCATATGGACTTGAAGGAAATAATGACTTTATTGCGGCAGTCAGCTCTCAAAATTGAAGTACTGCTAAGTTAACATGTGATATAGTCTCTGAGCCCCACCAAACTTAAAATAACCTTTATACATAACAGCTTGTATATGTAAGCTGCAAACTACTCCACAGAGTATTGCACGGAGGACTGAAACCTCTGTGTTCAACATAGCCCAAGTAGTTAGAACCATCAACACCTCCATAAAAGCCATCACAATTGACCATCTCATGACGTCACTGAGTTTGTGCTGGGATGGTAGTTCAGCTGTCTGCTATAATAGTGTGCACTGCTGTGCAACAGAATTCTGAATCAACGTCTCTCATTTTACACTATCATCCAAAGTCAAAATTACCTCTATTGTGTTCCAATTGTTTAGTAGTTCACCTACCGTAATCCCTGAAGTATCAAGCAACACCTAACATTCCACTTTGGAAATGGCGGACTTCGTTGTTCCTTAAGATATTCAAGTGGCCACCAACTTCGAGAGGGAGGCACATTTTCATTATACTACTGATTTCTGCACTTTCATATAAACATTGCTGAGATCTGAATCAGAGTTTGGTTATTTGAATCATGGTGGGTCTAACTTAACTTCACTAACTTGGAGTCATTGATTAGCATTGTCACCAGCGAAATGACAAGTGAAGAATTTCAAACATCTCTGAAGTTAATTACCTTCTCAAAATGTCTTGTCAATGGCCTGAGCATCACCGGGCTACAGAGAGAAAAGTTAGGTGCCATTCTTGCTCCTGATGCTGAATGTATATCACCACTGAAAATTGTATATCTTTGGACATCAGCCGAGATGGGATGGTGATGGGCCTCCAGAAGGAACTGTCTATAGGAAGATATTGGACGGCTTGGATGGGATCAAAGAAGCCATCTGTATGCTTGTCTGGCAATGTTGGAATTTATCTGGTAATAAGTCACCAACTCAGTGGCACCTGACTAATTGAGTCCAGTCTGGTATGTCAAAATTGGTTGCCTTGGCTGAGATTCTGGAGAGCCACAGCAAATGTGGAAACATCTGACCAGCTGAAGTTAACAAAAAGATTCTGATGGAAGATGATCAGCCCTATGCATTACCTTTGTTCCTCTTTCTACCATCGCTGCCTGACTTGCTGAATATCTCCTGTATTTTCTTGCTTTTATTTGGTATAGGATCAGCAGCATTTTGCTATTCCTTAGGTAGATTCAGTACTTTTGAGAGAAAGGCGATAAGAAATAGGGAGGAAATCTTCAGGGAAATTGAATGGACATCTCAGTCACAGTAATAACTTTAGGAGAACTGTGCTCAGAATGATGAACCAATTGCATTAATTTACTCATGATGCAAATAATCCAGTATAATTGCAGTATAAATCCCATGTGACAATATTGATTTTTTTTAAGAGGATTGATGAAAGAAGGTAGATTTTCTGCCATTTTGATGAACAAAAAAGATGTAATGAATGAAGGTTTTCAACATGAAGGGCTTATCCCTGGGGTGAAGAATTCTAACAGGCTCCTGATTTATTTCTTTGTGCAGGATAATACCTCAGGACAGCAGTAAATATGTACTGATGCCTTTCCTCCTGCTGTCTTGGAAAACTGTTTTTTTTCCAGAGGCTTTAACTGCAATAAATGAGCCAATTTTAAAAAAGCCACATGATAATTTCTGCTAATCATTCATCACTGGGGATTTTGCAGCAGCACAGCTGTTCCACTGCAGGCAGATCTGCCGAAATAGGAAGCTGCTTTCCAGGTGAAAAAATAGGAGGAACAAAAAGGGTTGCTCATAGGCCAAACCACGGCTGCTTCTCCTCCAGGATGATGGATTGGAGAATCAAACGGTATCAGCAATACAGAACTAGGGCATGACTCTTCTATCCACTGGAGAAGGCATCCAGTTAAGAACCTCAGATTATTTTTTCCACTTGTCTTGAAGTTATGAAGAATGCAATGAAGATAATTAAGTGTGAAACTGTTTAATCCTTGTTTTGTCAGATGTGAAATTAGAGCTGGGACAAATGGGAAGAAGGCAAACACTTTTGGTGATGCTGATATCCCACATATAGTTTTAAATGCAGGTAGTGTTACTGGTGGTAATGTGAAAGACTCTGTATCTCAGCTTCTTACATCATTCCCTTTCATCCCCCCTTCCCCACCCACCTGCCTTCCCCCCCTCACCTGGACTCACCTGTCACCTGCCAGCCTGTGCTCCTCCCCCTCCTCTGACCTTCTTATTCTGGCTTCTGCCCTCTGCCATTCCAGTCCCAATGAAGGGTCTCAACATGAAACATTGACTGTTTATTTCACTCCATAGATGCTGCCTGACCTGCTGAGTTCCTCCAGCATTTTGTGTGTGGTGCTCCAGATTCCAGCATCTGCAGAATCTCTTGTGTCACAGCAGTCCGTGCCAAGATGTTTGCCCAAGTCTGAGAGGGCCTTTCAGTTAAGGGACTATCCCATTTAGACTGCGTTGTTTGCTATCAAGGTTGGAAATTTAATGAAATAAATAGATATTGAAGTATAATTGCTGAAAATATATATATATTGATTTAGGAGAAGAAGGTGAAGGAATTCTTGAGGAATCAAGATTGAAAATTGAGGATTTTTGATTTCCTTCCTGATGAAAGTGCTCCACATTTAATGTTTTTTGAACATTGTTAATTTCAACCAAACCTTTCAAAGAGGAGCTGCTCTGTGGACGGACAGGTGTCCCATGTACACACAAGAGACTGCAGATGCTGGAATCTGGAGCAACATGCGCCCCATGTAACCTCCCAGCAATAATGAGCAAAGAAGGATATCAGAGCAGATCAGTGGCAGAGGTATTACTCCATGAACATGGTTGTAATGCAAAAAATAAAATGAATGACCTTACATAACCAACTAAGGTAAGATTCAAGTTCTTATCTTTCACAACATAGTTTAGTCTCAGCTCACAGTCGAAGTAAGACTGGACCTAGAGTAATCTATAAAGTTCTGGTCTCCCTCTTAAGGAACAATATACCTCTGAGAGAGGATTGACTCCTGAGATGGGGGATTGTCCTGTGAGGATAGATTAAGCAGGCTTGTCCTGCATTCTTTTGAATTTAGACGAATGAGAGATCATCTCATTGAAACATACACAATTCTTATGGATCTTTTCAAGGTAGATGCAGCAATAATGTTTTCCTTGGCTGGGTATGTAAACCAGGAGTCACAGTCTCAAAATTAGGTCTTTGCTATTCGGATTGAGATCAGAGAACATTTCTTCACCCAGACATTTGTGAATTGTTAGAATTCTCTGCCCAGGAGAGCTGTGCGGTCTTAATCACTGAAATTATTCAAGACAGAGATTGATAGATCCATCTATCTGCAGCCTTTCATGTACAGAGATTTAATGTAATGAAAAGGCAACGATCTGCTGATGTTGAAAATCTGAAATAAAAATGTAAGATGCTGGAAAAACTCAATATTCAGGTCAGGCAGCATCAATGCAGAGAGAAACAGAATTAATGTTTAAGCTAATAATAGTCAACATTAGAGGTGTAAACATTTTAAGCAAGTTGGGGAGAAGTAAATGACCAGGAAGAAAAGAGCAAAAGGGAAGGCTGGAAAGCTGTAGAGATTAAATAGCAAATGAGACGATGATATAAGGCAGAAGAGTTGATAATGGACAAGTAAAGAAACAGATGATGTTTTGAGAGGAAGTGTAAATGGCAACTGCAAAATTATTACCAGTACCTGCTGTGCAAAAAAGCTCAGAGCAGCACTTATAATGTGAAGCTGAAGAACTCATAGAATCAATTGCTGCCTCAATTCTTCCTTGAGCTTCTTTGATGCAGAGTAAGAGACCAAGGACATAGGGGTCAGAATGAGAATGAATCAAATAATTAAAGTGGCCAGAGGAAGGAGGTTCAGGAAAAGAATATCAAAAGGACTACTGATGCTTGAAATCTGAAACAAAAACAGAAAATGCTGGAAAAACTCAGGCAGCATCTGTGGAGAGAGAAACTGTTTGCATTTTGCATCTATGACCCTTGTTAGACACAAAATGTTGACTCTTTCTCTTTCCGTAGATGCTGCCTGATCTGAAGGAAGTTCAGATCGGTACTTGTGGTCTAAACAGGGACATTCCATAGAGCAGTCACCCAATCTTCATTTGATCTTTCTAATGCGGAAGAGACAGTAATGTGAACAGCAAATGCAGTACACTAAATTGGAAGAGGTACAAATAAATTATGTGGGTTCCTGGATGGCAGGATGGATCTTAACAGTTCAAGTTTGTCATTGGTACATGTCTATCAGGGGAGGGGTAGCACTGAGAATCCATTAAAGTGCTTAAAGATAGCCAATGCTTATTAATGTTAGGGAGAATTCTGGCTGTACAGACGATGGAACTGTTGAGGTAGAAATTCTTGAAGGACGGATTAAGCAGGCACCAAGGTTCTCTGAGGCTGCTCTGGAGGTCTAGGGTCAGGATGTCGAGGACACAAATATTCACAACTCATATTTCACACATACTTTCAGCTGTCCCCCCCCCTTGACAGTCTCAACTACCAGGCACTTCACAAGACTCTCAGACCCATACAATGTTTCTTGCAGGAGGAAGATCACATCTGCCACTTGAGAAGTGAGGGCCCATCCACCCACAATCCTCCCTCCTGCTTCCCCCCCCCCCCACAAACCTCCAGAAAATCATGGGAGGGACAGAGCAGAAGACCTGGCCACTGCTGATGCTGGAGGAAAGACATGAAGGGTTTCCATTTCACACCTCTTTGCCTCTTCCTCACTCTAAACGTTTTGCTTGATAAACTGCAGAAACTTCCAAGAGCCATATTTTCCTCTCTGCTCCACGAGACACCACAGGGAGTAATGATCTTTTGGAGAATACGGGTTGAAAGGGATTAGGGACTGTGAGGCAGGCTGTTTGGTATTTAGCCACTTTTATAGGCACTGAGATATTTTGAGGAAACATTGTGATGAATGAGTAAATGAAAACTGAAAAACAGCAGACGATGGAAATCAGAAATAAAACCAGAAAATGCTGGAAACACTGAGGTCTTTAACCTGAAGTGTTAACTCTGTTTCTGCTCCCACAGATGTTGCCTGACCTGCTAAGTGTCTCCATCATTTTCTGTTTTTATTGTGATTAAAGGACCAGAATAGTTGATTGAATTATATGGGCCTCTGAGAGTTGTTTCCATTAGTCTTAAAGGATCAGTGGTTGAGACTCGCTAGTAACTTTTTTAAGTTGGAATTTTCTCTGTCTTTTTCCACAGTAAAAATGATGGGAGTGGCTGGTGTATTTGGAAGCAAAAACGGCCCTAAGCTGCTTCTCACAGTTTTAACATGTCCCCTTATTTGTTTCTCTCTCTCTCTCTAACTCCTCCATTAATCTGTGAGCCACACAGCTGTGTAAAGAGTGGTATCCCTCCAGCAACCCTGGCCTCACCTTATCAGAAATATTCTCTATCATCCTTCCCCCATTCTCTTTGCAACTCAAAACTAACTTGCTTTTCCACTTTCCCAGCTCTGATGAAAGGTTTTTGACCTGAAACATTAACTCTGTCTTCCACATAGGTTGCCTGATACTCTAAGTGTTTCCAGTATTTTCTGTTTCTATTGCAGGTTTCCAGCATTGTTTATATTGTCAGAAACAATATCCAGTTCAGATTACAGGGAGTCTAAATTATAGATAACATGTGGTTTTATAATAGCATAACTAGATATGGGATTGCTTTGAGCATAAGACTTGGGCTATTTACAGAAATAAACAATGTTAAGGTTCTCCAGAGAAATAAGTCACGTTTATTGCATCATTTCAGAAGGGTATCCTTATTCAGCTACATCTACTATGTCTAACTTTCAGTCATTCCCAATCCAATATTTCTCCTCTAATTTGTCCCAATCCATTTCTCGAGAGCCCAACCATAGCCAGTCCCCAGTGATTACCGCCCCCCATGTTTTTCTCCTCTCCTGATGAAGCACTCCGTGGGTGCCATCAAAAGACTGTCACTCAAGTTTGACAAGTTTTACATCCGAAGTTACAGTGTTCTCTAGGATGAGATCTCTAACTCAGTACAGGCTAGTGGTCAAACCTAGTATTTTACTGAGCTATTCTATCTCAATAATATATCACATAATGCTTTGGCAGCTTTGGCAGCTAATCTATGGATGGCGGCTATCTTTGTTTTTATAAACCCTACCTAAATACTGTCTTTTACAGCAAGGTGTTATTTTTATAACTAACATTGTATGTGCTGTATTCAGAGGGACTACTCTTTAACAAGGTGTTATTTTTATGACTAACATTGTATGTGCTGTTTTCAGAGGGACTACTCTTTAACATTAGAAACTTATTACTTTTAGCACTAAATACTGGAACTGGTACATCAACAAAATGCAAAATGATAAATCCATCTTCAATTTGTCTTATAGTAAAGTTCTATAGCCACAGTTCCCTAACTACACTCTCCTAAGTTGTAAAAATACATCTGTCAAAACAATTACGTGTTTTCAGGCATGTACACATATTGCAGAATCGTTTCAGCTTGATGATTTAAAGTTTACATTATAATTACTTCAGTTAATGTAATTTCTTCACAATTAATGCATTTATTTTGATATTCCTGAAACTGAATTTGTTGTTCATTCATCTTACAGTAAACAATTCCTGCTGCTGGAACACAGTAGTGAAGATAACATGACAAAGAATGCAGTTGAAGAAATCCTATAACCTCATGATGTAGGTTAATGAATATGAATGCTGAATATAGTTAGAACATAATTTCTTGCCTGCATGTGGAACCTAAGAATTGTTTCATAATATTCTTATTAATCTTACTTTTTTTAAATTGTGAGACTTTTATAAACTAGTCACACTACAATCTCCCAATTCAAAATAGTTCCAGGTTTTGCACTAACGTAATTTGGATGTGAAATTGTTTTAGTCAAATCAAAGTAAGCTTCAGCTTTGTACTCACTGTGATGAAGGTGCAAGGCATATAAAGTGAAGATTAGAGTTCCCTATACAGTTCATCAAATAGCATGCCTACAGCTCCATTTATTTTCTCTGATTATGATGCTGTAGTTTAATGTGGAGCTAAGAAAGTAATGCTTGCAAATTTGTGTTTGATTCTAATAATTAATTGTCCATATTTTAATAAACAAAGTGATTGTTGAATCTTAAGCCTTTAGATACTGAGATTTTTCTTCCTTGCTTTATTTTGACACAAGAAATCATCCTACTACACATACTGTAAATTCTTGCACTAGCCACTTATAACATGATTTGTTACCCAGATATTTCAACCTTGCATTTAAAATGGCCATGCAAATCCCACTTGAAGATGATTAAAATCAATTAACCTTATTAAAGTATTTTTTCAGATGATCATTTTCAAGATATGCTAATGAAAAAAATCATTAAATAATGCACATGATGCTTCTTTGTTGGTTAACATTACATCCTGTTTTGAAGCTAATGTGCGATTTGTCTTGCAGTTTGGCAGTGAAGGTAAAAAATAAAAAGTAGACTTTGTTGCAAGCTGTGCTGATCAAATTAATTATGCTAAACAACTCAAAATAGACAAAAATACAGCAATAAGTGTCCTGCATGGAGTGCTGTGTGGTTGACCAATGGGCCAAGATCACCTCATATTGGTCCTCTGATATTTACAAACATGTCACACACTTCAGGCTTCCCTGCAGTACTTACTGAAACCTATTGATAAAAGTTCAAATACCAGCACAATGATTTAAACATGACAAGTGGGACACGCATGGAAGGCAGTTCACAAAGGGCATTGGCAAGGGTGATGAAGCATTGGAACTTTCTGCTTGATGTTATACCAAGTGGTGTACAGCAGTGCATGCGATGATTTTTAATTAAGGAACACATTGTCTAGTACTGACTGTGTTTAGTGGCTGCAGCCTTTCATTTTGAGGAAGCAAAATAATAAAAAGAACCCTGTTTTTGAAGATTTGTGATCTCCACTTTAGAATCTAAGCTGCCCAATGAAAACAAAGCATTCTTTTTATTAGAAAAAAAGGTTTTCAAAAATAGTCATCCTACTCAAACAGAGTAAATATACAAGCTGGACGGTATCCAATGGTGGTTTACGGTATTTCGCTTGTTCCATTGACTGTTCCTGGTAATTGGGAACTGGTAGTGCACAATAATTGTATAATCCATGGGCATCATTGTATTGTCGTTACCAGTTTGAGATCATTACCTGCTGAGAACAACATGGAGCCAACAGACCTAATTTACACCACAGGCTCCATGACAAGAGCTTGCAAGGAACTGCAAGGCTGCCTTCACTGACCGTTGAACACTGCTTTAATTTTAATGTAAGCAAACAGCTAACAGCCTTACTTAAAACTTTTAAAGCACCTTCTTTGTATTATTGCAGTCAATTTTAATGATGATGCATAATGAGGTGGTCTGCTGCAGGTCATTGTGCAACACATACTGCAGTCTGTGCTGATGAAAAGCTGAAACCATTTAGCATGTATGTGAACTGACTGGCTTTATTACTTTCTTTGAAATAACTAAGATTCAGGGAACAATTTTAGGTAGAGTTTTATTTTTGCATATGCAGATGCTAATATTGATCTGATTATAATTATTTTCTATAATGCAGTATTATTTGCATTGATGCACTTGTAAATTTCCAACATATGTTTTTCTTTAACTCGTCGGTATGTACACCGATATTTCAATGAGATTTTAAAGATCTAGTTCCACCCATATATACAAAAATCAGTGCAATTGTCAAGAAATTTATTCAAAGCATTCCTTAGAATCCTCCACTTAAGAGGTTACTATTAAAAGACAAAAGATGATGGTGTAATTCCAGCTCTGTGCCAACATTAATATGGTCTTCAATGATTAACTCAATGGGGATTCACAACAGTTAAGAATACACAACTTGACTGATGCAATTTGATACACCATATGATGATTCTCTATACTTCCTCCCTTCCCCCTCTTCTTTTTGCAACCACCCACCTCTCCACTCCCCCACCACACACAACTCCCACCCTGCCCCCAGCCATCCTCCAGCGCAGAGGGGTTGCAGGCTTCTGATTTTATGCCTCTGAAACACTTTAGTTCGTCTAATGGAGAGAAAGAATATCAGTGCTTGGAAATCTCTTGAAAATCTCTTTCATTCATTCTTTAGTAAGAGAATTTGATTAATAACATTCACTTTTATTTCCATCTACTCTTTAATCTCTCCAAATATGATACAACCTCACCACCACTGCCTTGTATAATTCCTATTTTCTCAAACACTCAAATGAATAATTCTGAGTAGCATAAATGTTATGATTATGTTTAATAAATGTTTTATATTTATTGTCTAATTATCTGAATATTATATTTTACTATTCAGAATGTAAGAAAATTGCAACTCAATTCTAACTTTAAAAGATCTGATTAAGACCCCCTTTCTCTTCTACATGAAGCTCATCATGTCTGCACAATCTAAACTGGATGGAGAGGTTAGTCTGTTGATAGTTATTCTTTGTCTGAGCACAACACAAGATGTCACACTCATGGGCAATTGTACTGATTGCACAAAGGGAAGAGCTACATACATGAATATCCAAACATAGAGTATGTGATAACCAAGAAAGCATTTTGTTATAAACATAAGTTTGTTTCTTTGTTATGAAGGATCAAATATGTCCACATTGTAAATTCCTATGATGAAGGGGTTAAAATTATGCATTGGAAGCTTAATGGTAACAAAAAATGAACCTTAAATAATTTTGTAGTTTCAAAACCAGCAGAATATTATTTTAAAAATAGGAAACTTCCCTTTGAAACTTAGGATCTCATAGTTCAATTTAAGTCTCTCAGAAGTAGTTTAGATTTAGTCAGATTGATAGACCAGGAAGTTTCCTTGACAGACTGCACTTCTGTGTTTAGATCTTCCAATTAAAATCTGATGCTGTTTAACTCCCTATCCTTTGAAGTTGAGTGAATCACAGGTGACACACTTCATCATTTAGAAGCATAGCAAGAATCTTAAAATCAGTTTCTGTTCGTAGTTTAGTCAAACTTGAACAGTCAAAATCCATACCTCATATGAGTATGCTTAAAATACAGATGTGTTCATTAATAAATAAGTAATGGCTATTGCTGTGTCGCCAAATTTGTTGTTTGGATACTGGAAAATTCAATTATGGTTGTTATAAATGGCTAATTCATCACAGTAATATTAATTATGGAACATTTTCTATTTTGTGTTCCAATAAAGCCAGGACTGCTTTTAAACCAGCAGTACAAAAAGAGCTTTTCTGCTTTTTTGTTGTCAATTATGTTGGTTATTACTTAAAAATTTTGAATGCGCAGTTATTGAATATAATTTAATATTGTGAACTTATAAGGGAAAAGAATTGAATCATGTTTGTTTTTTATTGGAAAATATGCTCTCGGTTGCCCCCCTGTTTTCCAAAGCAGATAGGTTAATTCCTCAGGGGACAGGTGGGCTGATTTCAGCCCTTTGTCACTTTGAACTAACCACTAGGAGGTGCAGAAGAGCAGCCTGAAATAAAATTCCCCAGAATTATTTTTCTCAAATTAGAAATGTTTATGACCTCCACTTGGTGGCCTCCCCACAGCAATCGAAAGACAGTAGCTTACAGGTATTATCATATTAGCCTTAGCAATGCTTTTAACAGTCCTGTGTATCTTAGAAGCACTGAAAACTACCACAATTACTGTAGCTATACCATCTACATCAGCTGTATTCCATTTAGACGCACATACTGATGTACAATTGCACAGTTTAAGGATCACTGTTAAATAATTTCACTCTCTGGCAATACGAATGGTCTTGGAAACCTTTAAGCTGAATAGACCCTGCCAAATATTTGTGGAAATCCAGATAATTTTATACCCTAGGCTACATCGGTCTGATTACTCATTATTTGCAATTGCTGACAGCTCATGCCAGGCAACTCCAAAATTCCCAGTTCCTTATTTTTTGATCACAAGCAAGGAACCAGAATAGTAATTTATGTAAAGAGATCCAAATTGTGGAATTGCTCTGGTTTCAATTAGTAAGTGAGTAAGCACTAGTTCAACTCCATATGTTTGATGGCGCGCTGGGACAGGAATCTAAACATTTAACAAAACTTTGTACATTCATCAGTTATTAATCACAAAGATCACCAGCAGGTTTTATTTTGCAAACATGCTGCATATTTTCCATTATGTTTCAATGAAGGAGACAAAGTTTTGTGTTGCAAACTCATTGCTCTCTGCCTACACTGCCAGTCAGACTCAATGTACTGAAAGACCTTACAGAAATTTTTTAAAAATTGTTTGATTTAAATACAGATTGAAGCATTAAAACCATTGTACTAATTGACTCAGTAATTGAATAATTTCTTTTTAAGTTTATAAAATAAGTGCAGCTTTCCTGCCCACTGGAGGCAGCTTTTGCATGTGGATATGCAACACAATAGCACTGCTTTGAGATTACCTTTAGGCATTGTAGATTTACCAGTCTATTTGATCTAAAGTAAGACAGCAAGGACTGATTGTAGTGCAAAGGTGCAACTTGCTGGGAGTTTTCAATCTGATTCAGGATCCCTGAATAAGAGAGGCCAGTAACATTAGGACATAAGAATTGGAAGCGTGAATAAGCCATGACCGGTCACATCTGCCCTGCCATTCAATAACGTCACACTGACCTTTTACCTCAGCGCCACTTTCCTGTACAAGCCAATAATCCCCGGTCCCCTAAATATCCAAAAACCTATTGATCTATGTCTTGAATGTATTCAGTGACCAAGCTCCCACAGCATTCATCATTGTCTGAGTGAAGAAATTTCTCCTCAGTCCTGAAGGCCAATGCCTTTTTTGAAACTGTGACCCCTGATGCTAGTTCTCACATGATAAACCCTCTTCCCAGCAATCAATTCAGTGGATTTTCATTGCACTCCTTCTATTGAAGCTCCAATATGTTTCAATGTTTCTCTATTTAAAGAATGCATCAATTTTTTATTTTCCACCAAAATGGATAACCTCACATTTTTCCACATCATATTCAGTCTACCATGTCCTCACCCATTCAATTAGATTACCTATATACCCCTGAATCCGCTCTGCATCTTCTCACTATCCACACTGTCTCTCAGCTTTGTATCATCAGCAAACTTGGATATATTACATTTGGTGCCCTCATCTAAATCATTGATGTAGTGTGAACAGAAGGAGCCGCAGCAATGATCCCTGTGGCACCCCACTAGTCACAGACACCCAGCTCAAAAATGACACGTTTATCCCTACTCTCTGTTTTCGGAATGTTAACCAATCCTCAGTCCAAGCTGATATATTACCCCCAAACCCACATGCTCTAATGTTGCTTAATCACCTCTTGTGTGGCGTCTAATGGCAGTCCTTCTGAAAATCCAAATGTACCACATCCACTGGTTCCCCCTTATCCATTATGTAAGTTGCAACTTCATAAAACATATTCCTCAAATATGATTTCCCTTTTATAAATCCCTGTTAACTCTGTCCAATACTTCCGTTATTTACAATGTTTGGTTACTGCTTCCTCGATAACAGATTAATTTGTATTTTCCCTACTGACAAGGTTAATTGGTCTTTAATTTCTTCTTTTTTTCTCTCTGTTCATTTTTCAATAGTGGGCTTATATTTACTGCCATCCAATCTGTAGATTGTTCTGGAATCTATCGAACTTTGGAAGATGACAATTAGTCTATGTCCATAAGCATCTCTTTCAAAATTTAAGATGCAGGTCATCAGATCCTGTGAATTTATTGGTTTTCAATCTCATTCATTTCCCCAATACCATTTTCTCCCGCATGCTAATTTCTTTCAGGTCTTCGTTCATTCTAGAGCTCTGGTTCTCCATTATTTTTGGGGGGTTTGTAATGTCTTCTTCTGTGAGGACAAACACAAAACAATTCCTCTGCTGCTTCCTTTTTCCCTCATATAATCAAACATAATCATCGAGATAGACACAATGTAAGATCAGAAGGAAACTCCCCAGAAAAATCACATTTCTATAATTTTGTTCTTGAGTTGAATAAATTTAAGTCACAACAGACCATGGTCAAACGTGAAGCTATGTTGATGCATCTACAATCTAACAAGTTAAGGTGTTGGAATAACTTGAAAAGGATAGGTGTGTATTTTGAATTTCTTACATTTTTTAATTGCTGGTGTGACTCAAACTTTTAAAATTATGAATAAAAATAATTACAATAAGTTATAACCTGTGACACGATATATTGTTAAAATTATAACTATAAACTTCCTAACATTTGCACATGTTTTTTCAATAAAATTTGTCTTTTACTCAAAGGTGTATTGCATAAGATATAAAATTGAAAAATTATAATGCAATCTAATATTTAGAAATGAATAATTTATTTCACAAGCATTTATGAAAGCTTATTTATTGAAAATATAATGAGGGAGAAATTAGGTTCTGGCGGTCTAATAGGACACAGCAGAGTCAGTACTTGCAGATATGGAGGTGAAGAGCAGTGGCAGATTAACAATGCCTTGCTAAAGGAGAAGTTTTTAGGGTCTGATTGTCACATTGGTGTAGTGTCCTGGTAGAGGGATTTGCAAGCTCACCTAACAACTGTCAGCAGCATGCAGATCAGACAGATTATGGCATCAGGCAATGTGCAATAGCCATTTTGTTATGTCACACTTCAGTCCTACACAGCTAAAAATGTTAAGTTGCACAAAGGACCCTCCCCTCCAGTATTATTAAAAGGGAGCATGAAGTACTTAAAGATTAGCTGCTGCATTATTTCTTCTAACTATTGATGCAATTCCATGCATCTTTGGAGGTTCTGTGTTGTGTATAGTTCCAACCCGTCAACAGGGTTTGGTCCAGCAAGTGCTGAGCTACTTACTTTGTTGACTTGAAAGCTTGTGCTGAAACAAGTTGTTTAGAGCCAGAGATAAATTCCAAGATCAGCCTTATCCTTGGAATTGAGCCTGATTGGAAGAGAGGCTACACCTAGTTGAAGAGGAAGGAGAAGGTCAGAAGGGATCTCAGCAGGAATTCATAACCTCGGACCAGATTTCCATCTTGTATCCATCTGGCTCCATCCAGGCTGCTGCTGAATCTTTCTGGTGTCCTCTGAGAGCAGCATCCTTGGAGTGTGGACTTTGGTGAGTAACAGGGTAAGTTTATTTCCATTTTAAATCTTCATTGGTTTAATTTAGATTTACAGCTAAGTTCTTTACCTTGTAACTTTAAATTGCAGTGAATAATAAAGTAGCTAAGTCGCCTTAGTCTCCCAAGTAATTGGGTAACCATCTGGAATTGGTTAATTGAAATTAAGTGACACAAATTAACGGATATCTGGGAATATACGTCTGTCTGGTCAGCTAAAAGTAAGGTGTGTCCTTCATGCACCGAGTGTGGACTTCAGTGCGGTTAGTGTGATAAATCAAGAACATAGAACAGTCCAGCACAGGAACAGGCCTTTCGGCCCACCATGTCTGTGCCGACCATGATGCCAATCTAAACTAACCCCATCTGCCTGCACATGATCTATATCCCTCCATCCCCTGCCTGTTCATGAGTCTGTCCAAATGCCTCTTAAACATTGCTATCGTATCTGCCTCTACCAACTCTCCTGGCAGCACATTCCAAGCACCTACTACTGTCTGTGTAAAAAAAACCTTGCCTTGTACATCTGCTTTAAACTTTTCCTCTCAGCTTAAACCTTTGCCCTCTAGTATTTGATATTTTCACCACAGGAAAAAAGATACTGACTGTCTACCCTCTCTCTGATGGTGATGTAATTAAATAAATTGATTACCTTAAATAAATATTCTAAGACAGGTATGGCAGGGCAGGTGAGGTACTACAGCAGTAGTAGGTAGGAGCTGATGGAAACTGTTGGGATCTATGGCGAGAACAAACTGAAAAAATGATAATATCTCTGGATTACTACTAAATCAGTGTGCAAATTAATGTAGGGTAAATAAGATCAGACAACTGAGTGTATGGTTCAAATATTAATGTTGGACAAATGGATTTCAATTCATGGTTACTGGGAAAGATGGGTATGTTTCACTTGAAATATACTGGGACCAATGTCCTGGCAAATTAAATAAGCAGGCTGCAGATAAAACTTCAATCAAAATAGAAGAAATTTAGAAAGTTAAAGAGAAAGAATTAAGTGACAGTGTCATTTGGTAAAATGGGTAATGATCATTTGTTTTTTTACAGATAGTGCATACAAACATAAGGGTACCTACAATTAAAGTCAGAGGAGGGAAAAATTTTACTAAGACAAAATTGAAGGCTCTTTGGCCAAAAGCTTGTAACATTTGTAACACAACAGGTGAATTAATTGCACAAACAGAAATAAATGGGTATGATCTAATAGACAATAGAAATGCTGTTGCAAAGTAACTGAGGTTGGAAATGAAATTTTCCAGGATAGTTGAATTCTCAGGGAAATGAACTTGTCTTGACCATCTTCAGTTCCTTTATCAATGAACTTCCTTCCATCATAAGCTCAGTATGAATGTTCACTGATGATTGGGCAATATTAAATCCAATTTGAAACTTCTCAGCAAATGAAGTAGTCGGTGCCTGCATGCAGCAAAATTAAGACAACATTCAGGCGCGGACTAACAAGGGGCAAATAATATTTGCACCATAAAATTGACAGGCGATGACCATCTCCAACAAGAGAAATGAAACACATATATATGACATTCAATAGATTTGCAAGCTCCCCACTATCAATATCCTGGGAGTTACCACTGACCAGAATCTCAGCCGGACCAGTCACCTAAGTAGCTTGGCTACATAAGTAGGTCAGAGTTGGGGATCCTGTGGCTAGTGACACAGCGAGGAGACTGGAGATGGTCTTGGATGACCTTGTGGAGAGCTGGGCCTCAGATGCCAACTTCACATTGCACCATCTCAGCATAGACTTCAGAAATCTGGGCTGGCTGTCTGGCTGACAGGTAACAGTTGAAGCTCTGGCAGTGAGGTGCTGGTGTTCACTATTAACCTGAGAATGGACAGCAGCTCTGTACTCTATGGAACCATTGGGACTGCCTCGGGACAGGTTTGATGGGCTACTGCTGATGCCCAGGAAGTCCCCTTATACATTATCATCCAGAGCTATGAGGGCAGGTGCCCAGGCTTCCACTGCATTTCTTAGACCACCAATGGATGCTGTTTGTACTGTATTGGTACTCCCTTGCAGCTTATAGCTATGATGGAGGTGCCAGTAGACTAGAGGATTAAAAAATGTTAAAGCCCTGTTAGAAAATGGAGAGTTCAATTGATAGAACTTGGTGGCATGGGGGAAGTGTTGCAGTTGATAGGATGTCCCATTTGAAGATGAACTCAATGACCTTGATAATTCACATGAGATTGTTAAATTTCTTCCTTCTTTGCAACCAATTCCTGCCCCCATCTTCATTTGTTAGTCAATTTCTTCCCCAATTAGTCTAAGGCATTTCAAGTCACCATTTTTTTTGCAATCTAAAACTGAGTCATAAATTTTAGCATCACAGATTTTGGAATATTAAATATGTTGTTGTATTTCAAAATGTCATGGAGAAGCTCTGATGCTGGAAGCAGTATACTTCTACAAATTTAACTTCAAAGCTGTCATGTTGGATTTATATCAATTTTAACTTTGTACATCAGTGGAACACTGTGCCCGTACTTTCAAGTTCACAGTTTTGATGACCAAAAGATGAATCTGCTGTCCACAGTGTCAAAGGTGACTGAGCAATTTACTTCAACATGTAAAAACCCTATCAATAGGTAAAGCTCTATGAGTGAAAGTTTCAATACCCATTATTATACACTGCCTGATTTTCCTGTGCACTAGCTTTTCACTCCATGTAAAGGACTACGAGGTGAGATGTTTTAAGAGGGCCCAATCAACTGTTGCCATTGTAAGGCCTCAGAGAAAGTTGGAAGTTCAGGCCTAGATATTACCTGTATTAAATTTCATCTGCCATACTTCTTCCCACTTGCTAGTATTGCCTAGGTCCTTTATTAATTAAACAATAACCCTCAAAATAATGTCATCAGCAAATCAGAGTCACTTTCATTGTTTTTCTGACTGTGACTCTCAGTGACTTCTGAGCCACTCCACTAAGTGCATCTGCTGTTTTCTGACTTTCAGCCGGTTACTTAGGCACTTCCAAAAGCATATCCAACAACATTATTAAAAGCTGTCTGAACCCCCTAGATACCTTGTACCACAGTGTTTTCCAGAATGTATTTGGTAAATCAGTTCTTCAAAAAATGTAAAGCAGGCTGGTCAAGCAGAACCTCCCCTTCTGTGCTTGCTGTCATTTACTGAGTTAGTTTCATAATTGTGTTTCTTCTGGATGATTGCTTCTATTATTTGACAAGTTGTTGAGATGGGATTAATGGGTCTGTAGTCATTGGGGTTGGTTTCCTAGTTGCTGACGCTGTTACAGTCATATCAGCAATGGCGGGACTGCCATTTAGTGACCATCACTTTCAAAACATTCTGCTGTTTATCTGGGGTAAATTATTGAACAGGTTAAAAGAAACACCTTTCACCTCTTATTTTTCAGTGTGGCCTAAAACCACTCTGCCATGTTTCCGCCAATTGTCCTGTGAAGCTACAGAGTGGAGCAGGAGCAACACTGAGTAGGTTCCTTATCTTTGAATTTCTCTCATCTGCAGAAATAGGTTTTATTTCCCCCAAAATTTAAAATTCCCTGTCTCTTATGTAGGTAGAACCAGTACAAAAAGTGAGATTGCATCTTGTTTCATCTATTCTGAGAATTATCCTAAATTGGCGAACCACATCAGAGCTCCAGTGAGAAAGGATCCACAATTCCAGACATTCTAAAAGACCTTTAAATGCATCACTTTTTTTCTGGGGAAACTCATTATTGGCATATAGTCAGGTATTGCCCAAAACCCTTTGGAAGGAGAATGGATCTGGACAATGGTGTCATTGTCCAGCTGACTGACAGAAATTTGATAACTACTTGCTTTATTAAGTTTGGCCATTAGGGTAGAAATGTAGTATGGCAATCAATTCTTCATCCTCTGTACAAGCTATTTTCAGAAGGATTCAAACTCTGTCAGAAGTAAGTCCTTCCTTAGACTTCTTCAGACAATGAGCTTGAAGGAATTGCATCAGACAGAAAAGCAGTTTGTTTTTCTAAGTCCCCAGTTGATACTGCTAATGCTGAGAGAATATTTTAAACCCATTCATTGTTTATTCATTGTACATTCAAGATTTAGATAGAATATAGGTCCACATGGGAATCAGGGTTGTGGGGATCAGGAGGGAAAGTGAAATTGAGGACAATCAGATCAGCCATGATCTTAATGAAGGAATGAGCAGAATGACCTTCTCCTGACTGAATAGCCTTCTCCTGCTCCTATTCTTTTGCCCTTATTAATTTCATTGAAGAATACTTTGCAGTTGTAATGCTCATGTTGGATCCTGTCAACTGGAGAACTGAAGTCATGGAATCACAGCACTTGCTTCACCGAGAATATGATTTCACCTTGTCTCAAGTGGGTTGTTTCAAAGAGAAGGGAGAACCAGCCATGACTGATCTCAGAAAACGATCAGAAATCTGCACTGAGGCTGAGCATAGAATTACTTTTGACAATTGTTATCTATGTCAAGTGCAACTAGATTTGATGGCAGGAAAAATGTTCTATTGGCAATAGAATTCTTAAAAATGTTCATACCACGATTAGGATCATAAAGCCTCAACTGGGTAAATTTTTCAGTGTTCCCTTGGGGGCTGTCTGCAAAATGTTGCTGCTCTCCAGTGCCATTTTTTAGGTGTGTAATGTACTGTGCTGCTGCTGCAAAAAGCTAATTTTCATGGCATTTATACCCTGTGTATGTATACCAATGGCAACAATAAACTTGAATTTGAATTTATCCCTGCCTCTGGTCCAGTGCATGTAGAGGCAGAACTGATCCCCTGCAGTGTAATATAACTCCATAATTTTGTGAGGATTTGGATCAAAACTAAATTGCCATGGAACTGCATAGCCAAAGAAGTAGAATGTAAATCAGAAGTATTCAAAGAGTGGGCATTTAAAATATAAAGCCTGTTCAAGCAGGCTCTTGGTGGCATTTTCAGAAATGTTAAGAAACAGCAGAGTCTGTCTGTCAGACCTAACCATGATAGACCACAACGGCCCAGTGCAAACAATTACCTTCCCACAACCAACTAACCCTCCCTACAGGTTCCTGCTGAAAATTGGTTAGGGTGAATATCTTGACATCTGCTATTCCTGCCACATTGAAAGTTTTCCCTACTTCCACAGCACTAAAAAATCTAGCTCAAAACACTTCACTGCAAAGTTTCTGAGCAGAATGAATATCATAAGGGCAGGTACAGGATGTCTCCTTATCCCGATTGTGGGTGATAGGATGTGGGTTCTCGCGAAGCCTCAGGTAATCCACAGAGGAGATTGCAACATGGAACATAAAACGGTACAGCACAGGAACCGGCCCTTTGGACTGCGATGTCTGTGCCAAACACCATGCCAAATTAAACTAAGTCTCTTCTGCCTGTACATGGCCCATATCCCTCTATATTCACGTGCCCACTGAACAGCTTCTTAAATGCCACTATCTGCTTCCACCACCACCCCTGGCAGCCCATTCCAGGCACATACCACTCTGTGTTTAAAAACTTGCCCTGCACATCTCCTTTAAACTTTCCCCCTCTCACCTTAGTATTTGGTTGTGTGGAGGAGGTGGATATTGTCCTTTGCCTTCAACTACATTCAGATGATGACAAGACATGTTCAAAGGTTCCTGCCATGGAATCTATCCCTGCTCAGCTAAACCTTCACAATTTTTTTCTAGGTATAGCAGATCTCAAAGATTGGTTTCACCTGATCTGTATCCCCTATCTATTCAACCTGTCTCACATCTGGAAGCTCCCCAATATCAAAGAGACCACTGCTTTGCCATAATTCCTGCATCAAAAGTCTTGGATTCATCACTGAAGATCAGAGTGTTGAGCAGCACCTTCATTGCACATAAAATAATTCAATTGTTCCCTTGCAAAAAAAATGTTCCAGCCAATTCCCTCTAAAGGTTGAACTACATCCCTTGAAGAGCTACTGACTCAACCCAGTCTCTGACCTCCTGCCAACCAGACAGCAGAATGACTTTGTACACAGGCTTAACATGCAATAGAAACCCTTTGAAATGAAAGGGAGACATGGAATTCCAGGAACGGAGTCAGACCTATTGCCATTGCTTCCATCATTGACATTAGTCTGGGTGAAGAGAAAATGAAAGCAATAAAACCTCTGAGAAAAAACTAAATTGCCATAAACAGTCAGTAACAGCAGGGACAAGAAATGCTAATATATTAATCAGTCTTCTCTCTTGATATCATTTGAAATTCACTCCAAGAATTTTTTCTTCTGTGAATATACTTTTGTTGTCTTCAGTGATGAGAAAATAAAACTAATTGATATAATCAAGCAGATCCATAAAGCAGAATTTATACCATGAAGGTGACCCATTACACATTACCAACGGGAACTGCAAGGCCCAAGGCTACTTTGAACTTGGCAAACCTCCACAGACATGGCCCAAATCCAATCACATCACTCAGCATCATTAAATATCATTTGATCATTTTTAAATCAAGAAGATAAGTAAAAGAATATTTGAACTAAATAAGCATCAGTCACAAAAGAAGTTCTGGTGGCACTTTAATTTCACTGATCATATGTTCTCATTCATTCATTTAGTGCTACCATTCATTATTTGTTCCTTTTTGCTATATGTGACACAAATGCTGGAAAGTTATTACTTAAGTATATGCTTGTTTATACTCTTCATATGTAACAAATATTATAATTTAGAGCATGATCAAATGAATTGCTGGCTATTAGATTTTATTTATTAATAATTCCATTACAAAATATCCTTTTTTAATATATGGTGTATATTCACATGAGTGTGCCTATATTTCTCATGGCATTCCTTAAAGCTGATGAGAAGATACAGGGCTAAAATTTCATTGACACAACAAAACAAAAACCAATGCTGTGCTGTTGAATATCAGGTTAGCTCTGAGCTGAGTTTCTGTTCATATCTCAGTGCCATAGCACTTAGAGTCATTGAGTGATACTGCATGGAAATAGGTTCTTTGGCCCATCAAGTTTGTACTGACAATCAATCACCCCTTTATACTATTACTACACTAATCCATTTTATTCTCCCCATGTTCCATCAATTCCCTTCACATTCTACCACTCACCCACACACTAGGAGGAATTTACTGTGGCCAATTAACCCAGCAACCTGCACGCCTTTGGGATCTAGAGGGAAACTAAAGAGCACACAGACAAAACCAACGTGGTCACAGAGAGAATATGTAAATGCCACACAGACAACACTGGCAGTCAGCTGCAACTCCGGGTCACTGGAGCTGTGAGGCAGCAGCTCTATGAGCTGTACCATTGTGCCACCCCACATAGTGGGAAACTTTTCTGCTAATTTTTTTAGCAGAATTTCTGACATTAAACTCTTTCAAATGACTTAAACATAAAAAATTTGACCACAGTGAGATATTCAGTGTGAAAATGTCAATACTTCTGATTCGCAGAACAACCAGGTTTTACTAACCCGTTTTGGGAATGGCGGTATTTAAACAGCCGAGATTCAGATTGCATCCTTTATCCTCACAGAAGTCTGTGTCCTTGTGCAGTCTCAGAAAAAGACTCAAATGTGAGTCTCAACTGCTTCACCCATGGAAGCCAACATTACGATCATTCCCAGCTTCCCAGCCTCAGGATCATTAATAGGCTGCTCTTTCCGACCACTGGAAAATGTCATGATGTGCTCTTTACTGCTGCATCAGGAAGATTTGAACCTGTGTCCCTGGAGCTGTGAGGCAGCAGCTCCACCAGCTGCACCATTATGCATCCTCACATTTTGGGACTTCATCAAATTTTCCAACAGCCTACAAATGCAGGCAGAGAGGGCATGGACATTTGGCTGTGCTACAGGGCTCTCCAAAGGCAAGCATTCATAAACTGCACTCATGTCCTTGCAGATCCCGCATGGTAGGCTGGTCTGGAAGGTGAGATCACATGGGATCCAGGGTGAGCTATCCAGTTGGATTCAAAATTACCTTGACAGAAGGAGTCAGAGGGTGGTAGTGGAGGATCGTTTTTCAGATTGGAGGCCTGTGACCAGTGGTGAGCCACAGGGATCGGTGCTGGGTTGACTGCTATTTGAAATATTTATTAACAATTTGGATCAGAATGTTGGTGGCATGATTATTAGGTTTGCAGATGACACCAAAATTTGGTGATGTGGTGGACAGTGAGGAAGATTATAACAGGATTTAGATCAAGTGAAAAAGTGGGCAAAGGAATGGCAGATGAAATTTAACTCAGACAAATGCAGAGTGATGCATTTTAGGAAGCTAAACGAGGGCAGGACTTACACAGTAAATGACAAGGCCCTGGGGAGTGCCGGAAACAGAAGGATCTGAGGTACAAGTACATAGTTTCCTGAAAGTGGCGACGCAGATAGACAAAGTGGTGAAGAAGGCATATGGCTCACTTGCCTTCATCGGATGGGGCATTGAGTACAAGAGTTGGGATGTCACATTACAGCTGTACAAGACATTGGTGAGACTGCACTTGGAGTATTGTGTGCAGTTCTGTTTGTCTTACACTAGGAAGGATGTGATTAAGCTAGAGAGGTTGCAGAAAAATTTCACAAGGATGGTGCTGGGACTGGAGGGCTTGAGTTCTAAGGTGAAACTGGATAGGCTGGAACTGTTTTCCCTGGAATGAAGGAGGCTGAGGGATGACCTTATAGAGGTTTGTAAAATGAAAGACATAGATAAGGTGCTTGGTCACAGTCTTTTTCTAAGGGTCTGGGAGTCTAAAGCTAGAGGGCATAGGTTTAAGATGTGAGGGGAAAGATTTAGAAGGGACCTGAGGGGCAACTTTTCACACAGAGGAAGATGATCCCTCTGATCCCGTGGGAGCACACACCCAAACCTCTCCCTTCATTACAGCATCCCTGAGTTCACTAGTAACTTTATCCTGTAGCTGAAGAGCATTGCTAGTGTGATGATGTGTCCCTTTAAATGTTACCTGCAAAGTTAGTTCCTATTTTGTTACAACAGAAAACTGTGAGAACTGTAAAAGATCTCAGTGGAGAATGTTGGACTGAAACTGAAAACACCACTTAGCCTGTGGCATTACACAGAGAAACTCAATGAAGCTGTTTCATGAACCTCTCATTCGAAGTTCTCGCTGTTTGTGTGACTTTCACAAACAGTGATCGGTTGGCCCACAAGACTATTTTAACTCCATAAACTCATCACTGAACAATTTCTAGCTCAAATGTTTATCCAAATGTTTATCCATGTGGAAGGGTGGGTTAGTAAGTTTGCTGATGACATGAAGGTTGGTGGTGTTGTGGATAGTGCAGAAGGTTGCTGGAGAATACAACAGGACATTGATAGAATACAGAGCTGGGCTGACAAGTGGCAGATGGAGTTCAACCCAGAAAAGTGTGAAGTGCTGCACTTTGGAAGATCAAATTTGAAGGCAGAATACAAGGTTAATGGCAGGACTCTTAGCAGTGTGGAGGAACCGAGGGATCTTGTGGTCCACGTCCATAGATCCCTCAAGGTTGCCGCATAAGTCGATAGAGTTGTTAAGAAGGCGTCTGGTGTGTTGGCCTTCATTAGTCGGGGTATTGAGTTCAAGAGCCGTGAGGTAATGTTGCAGCTCTGTAGAAATCTGGTTAGACCACATGTGTTCTGGTCGCCTCATTATACTTTAGAGAGGGTGCAGAGGAGATTTACCAGGATGCTGCCTGGATTGCAGAGCATGTCCTATGAGGTTGAGTGATCTAAGGCTTTTCTCTTTGGAGAGAAGGAGGATGAGAGGTGACTTGATAGAGGTGTACAAGATGATAAGAAGCATAGATCGAGTGGACAGTCTGAGACTTTTTCCCAGGGCGAAAATGGCTAACACAAGAGGGCATAATTTTAAGGTGATTGGAGGAAGGTATAAGGGGGATGTCGGAGGTAGGTTTTTTACACAGAGAGTGGTGGCTGTGTGGAACGCACTGCCGGCAGAGGATGTGGGGGCAGATATATTAGGGATATTTAAGAGACTCTTAGATAGCCACATGAATGATAGAGAAATGGAGGGCTTTGTGCGAGGGAAGGGTTAGATAGATCTTGGAGCAGGATAAAATGTTGGCACAACATCGTGGGCTGAAGGGCCTGTACTGTGCTGTAACGTTCTGTGTTCTAATTTAACATTCAGTATATCATTATAGCTGATAATTTATGACATTGAATAAGTAATTTATAGCAGAATATTGTAGTAATGTTAAAATATTTTGAATTAAACCATCTAGTTATTTGCTTGTAACTTGGAACTCAGATGACATTTGAAGAAAAGGACTGGTGTTTGAGGGCTCTGGGAATGGTCATAATGGTTAGAAAGGAATGGGGGAGGTGGGTCTCAATGTATGAAGATGTATCAGAAATTTTAGGATGTGAGAGATGTCTTTGTGTAAGAGAGCACTGAGTATTGGTGTCCGTATGCAGTAGGAAGGTGAAGCAAACCCTAATTCATTAACCAGAGATAGCTCGAGCTCAAATCTCAACACGTGATGAGTCTATGCAAGGCATTGATGCAGCTCATGGATTACAAAGTGTTTCTTACAGCTCTGTGACAGCCAGGTACCCACTCACTGAATCAATATTGAAAAGAGCAAACCTGAAATGATAAGCAGAGAATTCTGGAAGCTCTTGGTAAGCCAAACCATGTTTCAGTTGGGCTGCTCAACTATTCTCTTCCTTTCTATTAAGATCTGCCTCAACTGGAAAGTAATGCTGTGATGTGGGAGTCCTGGGAAGTGGAAATTATGAGACAGGCTTTTCAGGATCAACAATAAGGGAGTGCAGGGCTGGTAATACTGCAAGAGTGGAAGTGGCAAAGAACTACTGAGATTGTGTAGCATAATCTAAAACACTGGAAGAGGAAATCTGAGGAATACAAAGAATCTATCAATAAGAAGGTGGCAAATCCCATGTTAAGTGAGCAAGTATATTCAAGATTGGAATCAAGTGTCCAATGGAGATGTCAATTTAGAACTTGGGTTGAAGATAGAGAAGACAACGAAAAGCCCCTCCCTCTCCACTAGTAAAACCTAAAGTCTTCATTATTTAGTTTCTGACAGCCCAGCTAGCAAGGGTGAGTGGGGCAGAAAGAAGGAAAACCATCATCTGGCCTCTCCTCCCCTTGAACAAATGCAGTGTCTGCGCAGACAGTGACAAATTAATCAAGTTGAATGAGCAAGTGAAAAGCTTGAAAGAAATGAGAGAATCGTGATCAACTCAATACTGACCTTGCCTGATCACTGTAAACCTAAAAGCAACAAATGAAGTGCAAAGTTACATTGCTAACTCGAGGGAATACAAGATTATCGATGCTCTGGGTATTGTGCTTAGTTTTAATCATTAAGACACATAGCAATGTCCAAATCATATGTGATGCAGAGAAAGACCACAAGGCTGGCCCATTATATCTGAGAAATAAGTTAACAGAAAAGGTTGGGGAAACCCTGTCACCCCAGGCTTAAAGGGAGGAAAAGTGGAAGAAATTAAATAACAGAAAAAAGGTGCTGCAATCAAGGTGCACAATTAAGCCACACTCATCCGAACCACTGCAGGTAACGTGGTAAATTTACAATCCTGACTGGAATCTCCTGGTAGCACTGAAAACAATACTTATTGTATTAGCACTGATCCACAGTATATGATGTGAGTAACCAGCACTAGTTGAAGCTGACTGGCGCTGTTTGAAACCACATCGAGAACTAAGTTATTCTAGGACTTGGGAAGTTTACTGGAAGCTAGGTTGATACAGGGCAGATAGCAAGCACTCAGATTGACTGGGTGCCTTAGTGGAGAAGATGAGGGAGGTCCTTTCTACACAAGTTAGTAAAGAAGGATATTTGGAGAGGTCACCAACAAGGCCAATGTCAGGAATGAAGCCCCCTGGAAGCAGTTTAATGACTCACACATGGCCAAGGTCAGTGAATACTTCAACAAATCCCTTTCCCCAACAACGGGACAACCAGGCTCACATACTGAACCATGACATACAACCCATTAACAATCTCCCATACTTATCACAGACCCATCAACTCACAGCTTACACACATTTCCAGCTACGTAACCATGGTGGACTTGTCTTTAAAATGCATTGCAATATGCTCAATGACAACCTTTCCTCTCTCCTACAGGAGAAGGTGGCACTTTGTTGCTGCCAGCAGCAGCAAAGGACTAGCATGGAACAAACGTGATTCCTTCAGCTCAGCAGCCAGGAAGGGAGCCATTAGAACTATCATTACAGAGTCTAAGACTGGAGGCTGTCATTGAAGATGATGATATCCCACGATATCCTACTGCCGAACTCACCTTCTCTCATCTCGCACCACAGCCCACCATCCAACCACCTTTCCCGTGTCTGCCATCCCGCAATCCTTCAGAATTAATGGAGATTCATTGCTGATGTCTCCTATTCTGAGCTGGATGAGGCCAGATGTGGGAAGGTTGAAAGCCACTGTGATCTGTCCTACTGTAGTCATAGTGGTCCAGCCATGCTTTTGCAGCTGCAACAACTGGAAGATCTCCATAACTGTCTCAGAGGTTCAAGTCTACCCCAGGACCTTGCTCCTTAGGATAACCTCTCCTGGAATATTCTGCTTGGATAAACCTTCCTAACTAGAACCTGTCCTCCTCCTCCCACTGGTTGGTCTGGTCTTCAGGCAGTCTCCTCCTCCTTGTTGTGCTGGAGTCAACCACCAAAGTACCAATTCCTTCAAAAGTCCCTTGCACTGTAGCAACCACACTGACATTACAGTTGTCTTACCTACTCCAAAATTCTTAGTCACCACAATTCTTTCTAAACAGCTCTTCTCTCATTCACTCCCTGATAAATTTTCATGTCATCAAGGGTTCCTTTAAGCAGCACACTTTGGCAGGAGGGGGGAATAGTTAGTTACAGACTGAGTTTATGACCTAATGCCTCTTCCACTTTTGCAAAATCTTCCAAAATTGCATGATATTGGACTGAACTTAAGATATAAGAAGAGTTTAATAATTGCAATCCTTCTTCTAAAAATTAAAAGACTGCACATAATTCTGAATAATCCCAAATAATCAATACATTTGTGGATGTATTAATGGTACTATTTCAACAGACTTGCATTGATATCAACAAGGGTCTTGGCTTGGAACAATTTTTGATTTTGATTTTCGCCACTAAGAAATCTTAAAACCGTAGGCACCAGCAGCCCATTTTCTACATTGTGCATTCAGTTTTTTGCAAATGCAATCCAAATACTAATCCCACAGCTTGCTTCCTCTCCTTAGTCCTGCAATATCTGCTACTTCAACTTTTTATCTATAATGCTTCAGCATCAGCCTGTTTTTGTAGATTTGGTCCACTCATTCCACTGGGATTAGAGATTCCTCCAAACTATTCCCCTCGATGATACAATCACCCTTCACCAAAAATGGGAATAAATTGAAAGGAATGTCAAAAATGGACCTAATTCTTTTAAAAGGACCCCTGCTGATGATATGCTCTATTTGAAAGCAGTGCAATTTAATGGCATTAAAAATGAGATGAGCACAAACATTGGCTTGAATACAGTGCATTCAGTACTGTTTTTATGGTGCAAATCCCTTTTAGAGATGTTCAATGGCAGATCTGCTTGCACATTATGAGTTCAATTAAATAAATCTGTTAGCCAGGACTGGTGGGGCTACAATGATTTATGGCAATGAATTTACGGCAAGTTTCCCATTGAATTGTACTTGCAAAGCACTGTATTGGTAGAGGTGGCATCTTTAGCATTAAATATTTAACTATTGGCCCAATTACCTTCTCAGTGAGATGTATTAAGATGCTGCATTCTGCTCAAAGAAAGAGAGGGAATTCTCTCAGTTTCCTGGACTACATTCATCCTACAAGCATTACCATTAAAAATAGACTGACTGGCTATTCATTCCCTGACCTGCAAGTCTTCCTGTTGAAAGCAGATCCCCCAATGTGCTTTCACTTTATGGGGCTGATTACTATCCTTTCTGTATTGAATCCTAACTAAACCCAAGTAGAATAAATTCATTGCATAGAAAGTCCTTGCCCCTAACTTCTTTTTCCTTTGTTATCTTGTAAGGGGTTGATGACGATAATGCTATTATGTGATATCTTTAACACAAACTTAGGATACACAATAATTCCAATCCATTTTTAATTAGTTATACAAGGGATGTGGGCTTCATATGCCGAGCCAGCATTTAATTGCCCATCCCTAATTGCCCTGGAGAAGTTGGGGGTGAGCTGCCTTCTTTAACTGCTGTAATCCCTGAGGTGTGAGTATACTAACAATGCTGATAGGGAGCGAATCCCAAGATTTTGACCCGGCGACAGTGAAGGAACGGTGTTATAAGTCAGGATGGTGTGTGGCTTGGACTCATTTAAATTTGGCAGGAAATCCAAAGAGAGTGAAACTTTTCACTTGATCAGTTGAATATGATTACCATTTCAGTAGCTTAGACCAAGGTTATGTATTCCTGATCTTGTGTAACCGAGATTTTTAGATGGTAGATTACACTTAACCATCCTATTAGTTACTCCATTTGATTTGTAGGATATTGGTAAGAAGAAAAGAAGTGATTCATGTCCAAAAAATTCATTTTTTGTTTGGTTGGTTATGGAATAGCTGCAGGCAAAACTTGAACGCAATCAATGACAGAGCCCCGACAGTCCTCTGTGGTAGAGAAATTTTAAGATTCACCACCCTCTGAGTGAAGACATTTCTCCTCATCTCAGCCCCAAATGGCCTATCACTTCTTCTTCTTAGGCCATTCTTCAGAATCGAGGATAACTTACCTCCTCTCAGGTTTGTGGGTTCCGAAGTAGCTACTGAGAACAGTGTAGAATCTGCACTTTCTTCTTCAGATGGGCCAGATGGTGGCAGAAGAAGCGGGTGAGCAGTTCCACAGGGCTCTGCTGTCAATGCACAATCTCAAAATTCTTCAAGGAAGTTTTGAGCATATCCTTGAATCTTTTCCTCTGGCCGCCAGGTAATGTCTTCTCATGATAAAACTTGGAATTGCCAACTGTGAATAGCTAAGGCTTCAGCACTGGGAGTGTTGATCTCGGAGGGGATATTGACAATGGCTTGCTTGTCCTTCTAGTCACTATGGAGGATTTTTTGAGTGCCTTCAGCTGCCTGTTGCAGGTTGTCCAGGTCTCAGAAGCATTTACGAGGGTAGGGATCATTGCTCTCTGGTAGGCCATAAGTTTTGTGCCATGACTGAGGGCTTGATTTTCAAATACCCTTTTTTCTCAATTAACCAAAAGTTGTGCTGGCACATTGAAGACAGTCCTGAATTTCATTATTGATATCTGCCGTCACTGAGAAGTGGCTCCTGAGATTTGGGAAGTGGTCCACACTTTTATCGTCAGAGGGCAGTGTGGTACAGCCTGGGTAGGTTGCTGGACCTTTGCCTTACAGATGTTGAATGTAGAGCCCAATCTATGGCGTAAGGTAGTTGAGGAGAACCCTAGTGATGACTTTATCATAGCAGCACTGATAAAATTTGCAAAGATCTGTGAACATAGAAAGTGAACATCTGGATGACTCAGGTTATGGATCTTGATCTGCCATAGAAGTAACATATAAAAAGACTATGAGAAATGAAAGTAGGAATAGGTCATTCAGCCCCCATTAAATTTGTTCCACCATTCCACAAGTTCATGGCTGTTCTACCTCAAACCCATTTTCCTGCACTATCCCCATGCTTTTTGATTGCTCTAATATGCAGAAAGTTACGCTATGAACGCAATCAATGACTGTGTCTCCACAGTTCGCCAAACTAAACGATTCCTAAGATTCACCACTCCCGGGGTGCAGAAATTTCTCCTCACCTCAGTCCACTGTGACCACTACTTCCAGAGTCCTAAGCCAGGGGAAGCAGTGCCCACATATCTACATTGTTGAGCCCACCTTGTATCATTCATTAAGATCACCTCTGATTCTTATAATCTTCAGAGCATTCAGGCCTAGTTAATCCAATCAATCTTCATATCACAAGCCCACCATCCCAAGTAGGTCATTGCTGCACTTCTAATGGAAGTATATACTTCGATAGGAAAAGAGACCAAAGTTGCATGCATTAATCCAGGTGTGGTTTCACCAAGACTTTGCACAGTTGCAGTAAACATCATTCTTTAACGTTGCTAATATTTCTTGCGAGTATTGTCGTTACATATAATTAAGCTTGTTGGCAGGTTCCACTCTTACTGGATTATTTTAAATCAGTCATGCCTAAAAACTATGGAACGTTATGTTGTCAGAAGCATTTAAGATTTGTTTCGCTGCATCCCCATGCAGCAGGGTATGTAATGTAATTATTTGATGGTCTATAGGGTCGTGTGCCTGTAGGCCTCAGTGTCTTGCATAATGTCTGTTGAAGTCAATCAGTTTCTAAAGAACAGGGAAGAGAAAACCTAAAAGGTAAAACCATATATCATAATATTTGTTTTTAAATTGGTGCTGTATAAAATGGAAGTAGGTGATTATTAAATAAATCTCCAAATAAATTGTTGATGCATATCAACTTGAAGACTGGTTCTTTTGAGAGGAACATTTTGAGTAAACTTACAGGTCTTCAAAGTGAAGTTTAGTTCTGGAGTTTGTCTTCAAATTGCAGGTGCACATGCATCCAAAGCAAGAAGCCCAGGGACCAATAAAGTTCAATACTCAAATCTTATGGAAGATGAGTGGCTGGTGCTAGTCATGTGACCAATAGTAGGTTGCTCCATAGAAATAACCAATGCCTTGCTGTCTGGTTTCCTAATAGCAGATCCTGGGATTGGGAGGAAGACGTTGCAGTGGGTTCTTTGAGGGCTGGTCCCACCTACTGGCTTTGGTACTGGTAGGTGACCTTGAGGAAAAAAATATCTTTAGTTGGCAACATACTTGTCAAAGGGATATTCTAGGCCCTTAATTTATACATGTAAAGGGTTTCATGCCGAAACAAGTGTATTCAATAAATCTGGTAACAAGATCAACAACTGCACAGATTGCCCATCCCACTACTAATGCAAAATGCTTTTGATCCATTTTATATGTGAAAAATATCATACATGTAGCAGTTGTTTACAAGATGTTAAATGCAGTTGGTGGGTTGCTATTACCTTAAGAGAACTTATTGAAGCAATATAGTATTCTACTTGTGGCTGCAGTTAAAGCTATAGTTGTGTTTTACTTGATACGCTGCATCTAAATGAGTTAAAGTAATACTCAGTTCTGGATCAACTCAGAAGAATCAACAATATATGACACTAGTAATGAAGACAGGTGATCATGAAGTTCAAGGCTATAAAAGGCAAGGCTCTGTGAGTCTGTAAGTTTACAAAAGCATTGCACAATGGAATGCATTCCTCAAAGTACAAATAAAAATCAGCACATGCAAAAACAATTGTTCAGGAGACATATTAAATGGGCAAAAACAAGGTCTGTTGGATTTGTAGACCCTACTGAGACAAAATGAAACTCTTCTTCTTGGGTAATAACATGACAGAAGTAACAGGGGAAAATACTAGAGAACACAAAGTAAAAATGTGGCAAAAGAGTGCAGAAAAGTGGGAGCACAGGAGAGACTTTCTTTTGGAAGCATTCAGGTTGAATGCTTATTTTTGCACTGGTTAATTTGATAGCACCACACAGAGCAACAACTGTCCCCTTCAAATGGAATTATTGAAAAGCTGTGGAATCATTTTCACCCAACTCTGGGACTGTGCAAGCTTGTGGATGTTTCAGTGGCGTTGCTTTCATTGGGATCTAGTTGCGATTGAAGTGGGAAACCAGCAGGACACATGAATTCCAAAGGTGAGAAAGCCTGCCATCACAGTAAGGCCAGACAGAATTCTGCAAAGAAAGAGGATTACAGTCCAGGGAGATAGTGAAGACAAAAAGGGCATGTTTGTGAAGTGGTCACAGAGAGCTACCCTGAATTTACTGAGGTGAAGGAAGACCCAGAAGACTTCATGCTGTAGAATATTTATACCATAGGCAGCATAATGGAGATGGCCACAAGCCTCCAACCCTGAGGTGAGAAAGCTGGGATTTACATAAAGAGTGTGTAAACCCTAGGGAATATTGGACCAATTACCAGCAGAATCTAGAGAACAACATAATGTTTTAGTCAAGAGGTTTCCAACAGGATGGATTGGCATAGGAGTGAGGCACTGCTTCAAAGCAATAACAAAAATAAATCTCAGCAATTCAAAGACAGAAGGGACTGTGCTCAAGAAGATTCACGCTGCATCATGAATCAGAAGAACACCAAAGGCATGCAGCTGAGGACACAGCCCAGGAAGGGTTGCGGAACATTTTTTGTCAAGGATCTTCTGCACAAAATAATATTGGCTGGTTGATTAGTGTTGTAACAACAACCTTGAGCTCAAAATCAGCAAAACCAAGGAACTGATTGTGGACTTTAGGAAGGGGAAGTCAAGTGAACATGCACCAGTCCTTGTTGAAGGGTCTGTGGTGGAAAGGGTAAGTAGCTTTAAATTCTTGGGTGTCAAAATCTTGGATGATCCATCCTGGGCCCAGCACAGAGATGCAACCATGAAGGCGGCACACCAGCATCTCTACTTTCTTCAAAGTTTAAGAAGACTTGGCATGTAATTAAAGACTCTGACAAACTTCTACAGATGTACAGTGGAAAGCATTCTGACTGGTTGCATCAGGGCCTGGTATGGAAACTCCAATGCATAGGAACACAAGAGGCTAGAGAGAGTGCTGAACTCAGCCAGTTCCATCACAGATACAGCTCACCCCACCATCGAAGACATCTACAAGAAGCAACGTCTCGGCAGTATCCATCATTAAGAACCCCCACCATCCGGGCCATGCCTTCTTCTCAATGCTGCCATCAAGCAGGAGGTACAGGAGCCTGAAGACCCACCTCAAGGTTCAACAACAGCTTCTTGAACTGACCTGAAAAACCCGAAAAATGCCTCAGACTATATTTCTTTCTTCTCTCTCTCAACTTGCACTCATGTCATTATGTGTATTTAGTTTATTTTGTCATGTAAGTTATGTATAATTTATGTTAATTTAAGTTTATATTAACTTATGTTTGTCATGTTTGTAATGTACTGTGCTGCTGCTACTAAAAAGCTAACTTTCATGGCATTTATACCCTGGGTATTTATGCCCATGAAAATAACCTTGAACTTGACCTTGACTTCAATAAGATGCTCATGGATGTTATAGACATTAGAATGCCTGTCTCTCAAGTTGGCATAGGATCTTGGGGTCTTGTGTTGGTTGAATTCGATAATGAACTGATTATGGAATTAGCCTTCAAATGGACCTATGTTCAGTATTTGTGGGTTGGTCCATGGGTGTTCACTTTGTGGACAGCTTAGGTATATTCAAAGATTTGATTTAGCAGATGAAATGGCAATTCTAAAACTGATTCAACCTTCAGTGTAGTTGTGATGGAGCACCATTGACAAAAGAACTGCTGAAGGTGACACAGGATTGCGAACAGGAAGATACAGGAACACCCAGACAGAAACCTGAGTAGCACAGGCTGAAGCCACAGCAAAGGCACACCACCAGAACCGAGTGGGTGCAAGTCAAGAGAAATATGGATTCCCAAAGTGAAAGGAAGGCTTGGAAAAGAACATGAACTGCAGCAATTGGAGAAAAAAATGAGCAGGGAAGCTGAGAGAAATCACAGACCATATGCAAGACCAGTATAAAACCAACCCAGACTCGGGCATGGAGGCAGTAATGGAAACAATACTGTGGACACTGGACTGGAAAGATATTTGCATTCTGTGGCTAGGGCAAGAAGGACATTGGTGATAAACATGGTGAAATGAAGTAAAGAGCAATGAGGGGTCAAAGGAAGTCGAAAAAAAACATTGCCTGTCATTCAGATGCCATGAATGTCACATCAATGTTGCTCAGAGAAATCCAGACTGAGAACATGGAAAAGTGACAAGCAAAACCACTTTTTTCATAATTGGTTCTCTGGGGGTGGGGTGGAACTGAGGGTGAGGGTGGGGATGGGGATGAACCATAGAATTGGCTTCAAGGTGTTTGGGAAAAGTCAGAAGCCATAGAAAAGGTCTCCAGAAAGGAACCAGAGATGAAGTCTTCAAGTCAAAGCTTCAGAGGGAAATGAATGAAGCAGAGCAGGCGAGTCTGAGAATGTGTATCAGACTACTGAGGATACAGAGTCCTCAAGACAGATTGAGCACAACAAATGCAACAATTTTGCAGGGTTTTTCAAAAGTGTCCAAAGAGACAAATGCACCAGCAAGAATGTCAATCAGTATGTAATTGTGGATGTAGGACACAAGTCATCGGATCCAGGGTGAAATTGAAGACACATGAAACACGATGCCATGAGAAGTTTTCAGAAGATTATATCTGGATTGCGCTCGAAAGACATTACTGTGCATATATTATTAAATGTAACTACACTTACTAAAGTTTAATTTACCAGTTTATATATTGTTAATGTCAATACATTCACTTGTTTTTGTCATATTTACTTTTCTCATACACAGTGTTTACCTTTGTTGCTTCCTTAGGGTTGCTACTTCCATAAGAGAATATATCACATGGTTAACTACTGAAACAATGCCATACCATGCATGCAGCTTCTGTTGAAAGTTGACTAACACAACAAACGGTTTTGTTTTACTTGATACTGCATATTCAAATGAGTTAAGATGATGCTCAGCTTTAGACCAGTTCTGAACTCACAATGCATTACAGTTACAAATGACAAATGATCACTACTACATTTCTCATAACAATAATTTGATTACTACTACAAAATCCATCTTAGACAAAGTAAAAAATTACACTGGATATTTTCAGAGGATTCCCTTATATCGTGTCATATAGTTCCCCCAAAAAGATATTACCTCACTCTCTGAGAAGCTTCCCACTTCTGAGATTATGAACATTTCCCTTTCTGAAATGGCCTTTATTCTTGTCAATGATTCTGTCGTTACAATTTATGAAATTAGTTTGTGCATTCAATACTACTCAGTGCAGATTCAAACAAAATGTCATCATCCAGATACTGAATAATTTCAGCTACCTACATACCAAGGAAATAGAAACATAGAACATAGAAACATAGAAAAACTACAGCATAATTCAGGCCCTTCAGCCCACAAAGCTGTGCCGAACATGCCCCTACCCTAGAAATTACTAGGCTTACCCATAGCCCTCTATTTTATTCAGCTCCATGTACCTATCTAACAGTCTCTTGAAAGACCCTATCGTATCCGCCTCCACCACCATTTCCAGCAGCCCATTCCACGCACTCACCACTCTCTGAGTAAAAAACTTGCCCCTGACATCTCCTCTATACCTACTCCCCAGCACCTTAAACCTATGTCCTCTTGTGGCCACCATTTCAGCCCTGGGGAAAAGCCTCTGACTATCTATCCGATCAATACCTCTCATCGTCTTATACACCTCTATCAGGTCCCCCCTCATCCTCCATCTCTCCAAGGAGAAAAAGCCAAGTTCCCTCAGCCTGCTTTCATAAGGCATGCTCTGCATTCCAGGCAGCATCCTTGTAAATCTCCTCTGTACCTTCTCTATGGCTTCCACATCTTTCCTGTAGTGAGGCGACCAGAACTGAGCACAGTACTCCAAGTGGGGTCTGACCAGGGACCTATATAGCTGCAACAATACCTCTTGGGTCCTAAATTCAATTCCCCAATTGATGAAGGACAATACACCATATGCCTTCTTAAGCTGCACTGAGTCAACCTGCGCAGCCGCTTTGAGTGTCCTATGGACTCGGACCCCAAGATCCGTCTGATCCTCCACACTGCCAAGAGTCCTACCATTAATACTATATTCCGCCAACATATTTGACCTACCAAAATGAACCACTTCACACTTATCTGGGTTGAACTGCATCTGCCACTTCTCAGTCCAACTTTGCATCCTATCTATGTCCCTCTGTAACCTCTGACAGCCCTCTAAACTATCCATAACTCCCTCAATCTTTGTGTCATCCGCAAACTTACTAACCCACCCCTCCACTTCCTCATCCAGGTCGTTTATAAAAATCACAAAGAGTAAGGGTCCCAGCACAGATCCCTGAGGTACACCACTGGTCACCGACCTCCACTCAGAATATGACCCTTCAACTACCGCTCTTTGTCTTCTATGGGCCAGCCAGTTCTGGATCCACACTGCAGTGTCCCCTTGGATCCCATGTCTCCTCACCTTCTCCATAAGCCTCGCATGGGGTGCCTTATCAAACGTCTTACTGAAATCCATATACACTACATCTACTGCTCTCCCTTCATCGATGTGCTTAGTCACATCCTCAAAAAATTCAATCAGGCTCATCAGGCAGGACCTGCCCTTGACAAAGCCATGCTGACTATTCCTAATCATATTATACCTCTCCAAATGTTCATAAATCCTGCCTCTCAGGATCTTCTCCATCAGCTTACCAACCACTGAGGTAAGACTCACCAGTCTATAATTTCCTGGGCTATCCCTACTCCCCTTCTCGAATAAGGGAACAACATCCGCAACCCTCCAACCTTCCGGAACCTCTCCCGTCTCCATCGACGACACAAAGATCATCGTCAGAGGCTCCGCAATCTCCTCCCTCGCCTCCCACAGCAACCCGGGGTACATCTCATCCGGTCCCGGCGACTTATCTAACTTGATGCTTTCCAAAAGTTTCAGCACCACCTCTTTTCTAATATCTACATGCTCAAGCTTTTCAGGCCACTACAAGTCCCCACTACAATCCCCTAGATCGTTTTCCGTAGTGAATACTGACGTAAAGTATTCATTAAATGAAATACAATGAAGGTTATACATATTATTGCATTCATATAGCCACTGAAATTTATGGCACAGAAGGAACCATTTGGCACATTGTGTCCACTGCACAAGATAAGTGCAGCAACTAACCATTTCAATAAACTGTGCATCCATTTTATATTGAAAGGATTTCAATTGCTGGAAAAATGTCATCGTTCTTGACATTTTGATTGTTTATTTTGCTTGACTGTTTAGAAAGGGCTCCCTTGATTGCTAAACCCAATGTTGCATTGAATCCAATAGATCAGATCACCAGTTCCTGCCATGTGATAATGGTGATATTGGGCCATTCCAATTGGTCTCAATGTCCCTGGTATGGAACATCTGCTCCTGATTCTAACTGTTATCTATTAATTACTCCTGGAAGAAAGCATTTGTGGGCAGTGGGTGAGATCAAGATTAGGTTCATCTGCTGTCATCACAATCAAGCACTCTACTGATAATTGTTTTCTGACTTTTGCTGAAGGAGATTTCTTTGCCATGAGAATTTGCTCAGTATTCTTCGATGTCTTCTGAAAAGACAGGAGAAAATTGGAAGAGTTTTGGATCAGTTAAACATCCAATCATGATGCAGATTGAAGTGCATTTCTGGATTCATGTTTTATCACAGAACATGATACACAAGGCTTGATTTAGCTGTGTAAGTGCAGATGTGAAAGTACTATTTACAAATGATCTGGGAGCTAGTTGGTCCTACCAAATTCGCACCAAATGTTAATTATATGAAACAATAAAATTGTTCTTTTGGAAATGATCTAGCCATAATAATTGTTCACATTAAGTGCCTTTTGTTGAGCCCTATTTGAATATTTGTAAGCTTGAAATAAACTACTTCCTAGAAGCTACTTTTCCTGCATATTATGTACTCATATAGTCTAATAATTGGCATTCTTGCCTTCATCAATCAGAGTATTGAGTATGAGTTGGGACTTCATGAGAAAGAATTTGTCAGTGTTGGCTGTCACTATCACTCTTCACTGGATACTTGAAAGTTATCAAGACTTATCCTCAATTGATATAAAGCAATCCATGTTGTTTTTGAATTTAAGACGCCATTTATTGGTAAGAAAGTAAAGGTTGGAGTTACAGGATTCAAAACAAAAACATCTCTCCTCTGAGTTCTCTCTGGTTTATAGTTCTATGGGTACCAGCAGCCCAAACAATACTAAAACTAATGGGTCTGTCTTCACTTGGAAAGTGTGCATATTGATGGACTATTCCACCAAGTAGGGCATCACAGAGAAACTAGAATCTAGACAGCGGGCACAAGGTGGTTATCAGGTGTGATAGCCTTTCTTTCTCTCAACTTATGTCACTCAGGCCAGTTATAGCAGTTGCAGTGCGATGCTGTCTGAGATCTGGATCAGATCTAGGATCCTGTTGTGATTGATATAGGAGGGCACAAGATGGTTGTAGTTACCTGCACTGATCATCACCTTAGCTTACTAGATTTTTAAGGATGTGAAAAACCATCAGCACACTAACCAAAGTACTATTTATATTCCCACACTGTTTTTAAATAATCTACTAACCCTCCAATATTATAGTCCAAAATAACCTCTTAGTCCTGGTCAACAGTTTGCACTTTTTTATTTCTTAAACCGATAGTTGCCTGCAGGTTTATAAATTAGATAATTTTAATCCAAGGGTTTCTTGCTCACAGCTGAAGCTTATTTTTTTCAGACAAATAAAGAATTCTGTTTTTCCAAGCACAATGTGACATTATGGAGGGAGGAGGGGTGGGGGGAATGAAATGAACAGAAGCGTATCTTTGTTCTGCAATGAAATCCAGCTACAGAGAAACCATTGAACTTCCTGTCGACTGGAACCGAACACACAGGACTGGGTATATAGCGGGTGCTCTGTTGCTTCTGCCTTTACTGAAACTATAAGAACGACATCTTTGTGCTGAAGTGAAAATGATGCTGCTCAGCTTTCCCATGAGGTGACTTACAGCACCCCCACTGTTTGGAGAGATAATTTCACTTGTAACGCTAATAACTTTAGTGGGGTGGCTGGCTGAGCCACCGAGGACACTTCACTGCACATCTTGGCTCAGTCAGAAATCGGAAGCAGATGGTTCTTTCGGCTGGCTTCCCACTCAGGCCTGTTACTGCAAGCCTATGGTTGTTTGCTGGTTGCTGCTGGCAGTTTGTGACTTGAACATGGTAGGACAGCAGTGAAAAATCAAATCTCTTAGCAGACCAGCACACTGTGATGAAATTTGACAGATCTGACATTCTATACCTGATGCATAGTTAGATTATATTAACCTTTGCTTTCTTTCAGCTCTTTTTCCCCACAAGTTGTTAAAATCATTCATTTTCACCTGCGACATTATATGCGATGTTTAAAGAGACAGTGATCAAATTCACTTGCAGGACAGTTCTCCAAGCAGAGATATTCCTATTTTTAATGTGGCCAAGTTACCATTCAATCGGGGGCTGTTGTTTTCTTTTTATATCATTGCCATTTTCCATCAGAAAAACTGAAAATTAAGAATAAGTATATTTTCATTTCACTCATTTAAAACAGGAACGTTCACAAACAAATACCAAAGATTTTTAAGAAGGGTAATAGTAGTGTTGATCTTTGTCATAATATTGGAGATAAACTATGCAGTGAAATTTTCAATGCAATAGACAAATTAGTTCATTGCAGCTTTGTTTATAATTAAAGGGTTGAAAATATTTATTTATAGTGTATTGACTTTAATCATTGGGATCTCTTGCACCAATAGTGATGCTTGACAACTGATTTTACAAGAATTGCATTGACAATGATAACTTATTTTGAAAATCATCACTGCAATGAGGATTATATTCAGAATTATACTTTGTAAATAAAGATTCAGATTTTCTACTCTCACCCAATCCTCAGCAGTATTCATATTCAGAATCAATTGTACAGATTCAGAGTGATCTATCATTCTTTCCAGAAAATGTGAGGCAAAATGAGATTTTACCTTTTTAAAGGTTTTGTTAAAGCTATTACCAAAAAAATACAGAATAGAGTGTGAGTAGCAGTTTCCTATTCATGCCAAAATGTTGAATTGCCAGCTGTCATACTCATAAATACTGAACTTTCTAATTTCCTTAATAAACATTTTAATTCCTCTCTCTCAAAAAGCATCATTCTCTCTGATTCCTAGTGTGTTACTTGAAAGAAGTAAAATACATCAGCAATTATAACCATAAGGAATTGATTAGACTTTGGATAACTTAAAATGGATGTGTATGATTGATTCTCCTGTTTCAAAGACACTAAGATGATATTGATTTTGATGCAACATATTTTGCCTGTAAAGAAGGGGAAAAGTACTGTGGGATATTTTTTGTTTTGTTTGTATTTAGTTCAGCTCCAAGAAAAAAATTCTGCTTTCAATTCCCGAGCCACTATGCTGTCTTAAAATTATTCCATCTTTTGGTACTGTCAGTCTTCAAATTTCTCTAAGGGCAAGGAATTTGTAATTAGGGGAAAAGGGGGTTTGATTTTAATAAAACTCGAAGTAATGTAAGCCTGTAAGTGTTCCGGGTGACTTAACACAAGAATGCTGCTTATCACATGCCAATTATGTTTCTAATTGTTGATCAGAATTAAACAACATAAAAATATGTAGAGACTGTATGACGATTCAGCTTTTCGTTCTGAAAAGTTATGAAGTAATTTGTTCAAAACTGTAATCCTTACAGGTTAATGCATTTTTCATTGTTATTAGTTCTACGGTGTAAAGGACAGATTATTGCCATTCTCTGGTGGAATTTTTTTTATTTTAAAGATAGTACAATTATTATATTTTCATTAATATTGGATGCAATAAAAAGCTGAAACAGGAATAGAAGGTGGGGGAAAAACAGTGTATTTTTCTTCGTGTTGAAGAAAGTTAGCTCTTTATGCATGCTTTGTAGAAACAGATACTGCATCAGCCTCGAAGTCTGTAAAAACAAAACATTGCATGATACTCTAAGCAGTTCCATCTGTCATGCAGAAATTTTCGGCTAATAGCCTATGGCATTCTCAGTCCATAGTCCACTACCTGTGTTTCTCGTATTAATTCCCCATGTTCACCAAAAGCTTGCAGGCTTGAATCATCTCAGTGTTGAAACCCTTATTTTTGCTGCCTCACTTTGATGTTGTGCAGTGGGTTCTTTTTTTTAAGCGAAGACAGTACTGAACAGATGACTCTTCAGTTCCTGTTCACCTTGCCACTGGGTCTGTGAGATTGGTTCATTGTCAAGGAGACTTTACCCATGATTCCATATGGTATGGATTGGGCTACAATGTTGCCCAACATGCCATTGCAAATGTTTTCTCAATTAGGTGTCTTATCTCCCGTGAGCTGCATCAGATGAAGGTTGCTGACAGCATAATGGCCGGGAAACCCTCCGACAGCTCCATCAAATGGCAGCTGTGCTATGACATCTCAGCCAGGACATGGTGGATGGTGAGTTGGCAGCAAAAGCTGTTTTTTTTTACTTTCCCTCCCTCTTTGACTGAATGTCCCAGACCTTGCATTCATCAAATTAACATTTGATTTTCACACTATTCAGAGCTGTAATCTCACACTTTCAGTTTCTCCTCTGTGCTTTTTGAACAATGACCACTGCACAGTAACCTGCCTATCCTGGAATCGTGCAAGAAAGTACAAGTGATTGACAGGACAAAGTGTTAATTTTGTTTTTTTTTATAAAGCATGAAATTAGAACTGTGCTATTTAAAAGTGTCTGTTGATCAGGTAGACTTTTGCATGCAAGTTTGAGCATGTTTCAGAATGCTAGTGATTAAGTTTTTCAGTGACTGTGAAACTTAAGTTGTTTTTATTGCTTTAAAACAACTGCAAACAAAAATATATATTTTCTTTCAACATTCAGAGTTAACTTGATATTTGATCAACACTATCATGCTATATCTGTTTCTATCAGTTACTATCAGTGTACTGAAATACTTTTATATACTACTGATATATAGTATTCTGTTTGTTTTCATTATAGTGGGATAATGTGTTATTGTCAGTTTAAGTCATGTGTTTCTGAACTTCTTTACATTATGTAGATTGTTAGCAACTTTACCTGCGATTTGAGTCGGTGAATGGCTCCGGTGTGTAGCGCGGAGAGGTTAACATACAATCCACAGTCAGTCGGGCCACACAACCTTTGACTTGCTGAATCTAAAAGGATACACGGAGTGCAGGAGGATGCACAATAGTCCATTGTAGCACTAGATACAAATGAGTTCTGTTGTGTGGGGAAAAGGAGATGTGAAACATAATTGTGTGCTTCAGCCTGTACGTTAGCTTGCGATTCATTAAAAGTGATTATTTATTTTGGTCATTATTATTCTCGAGGCACACACAACTTCTGCCAATGCGAGGAGGGGAGGGGAGGGGTGTGAGGGAAGAAAGAGAAAAGGAGAAAATAAGTTTGTTGTTGGGACAATGAATGCATTATTCTTTCTCAACTGGACCGTAAACTTACTTGTTCTGCATCAATATCAGGATGGAGCCTGGCAAGTGGATCTGTACAGCAGGTCTTGCTCTGCTTTCTCTGCTGGCAGGCTGAAATTTTGTTGATTTCCTGGACGAGTTTTAGATATACTTTTGGAAATGTGGTGTCTCATGGGGGGAATTAATGTGAAGAGTTTCAAGTCAAGGTATTCATGACCTCTCTCTCAGGGCTGGAGTCATATCCATTTGTGTTCTTTCAAACCTGTGATTTAAGACTGCTGCTACATCCTTGGTTTTGCCAGGTTAGGCAGGAGAACCACGACTGCTACTACCTTCTTGCTATAATCAAGCCGAGTGGTAATAATGCAAGTTCTGTTATGTCATTGTTAGATAAATTACAATGTGATAACTATAATTATAGCAGAATTTATTTTCAGTAGGAGGTTTTGCTCCCCTCCCCTGACTGCTGCTGCGAAAGGAGAATTTTATTTTTAATGAATCGTAAACATTTCAAAATAGAAAAGGAGGCGTTCCTTTTCCTTCTGCATGTGCTCACCATTTTTTATCATTGAAGTTCAATGGTCCTTTGTGCTAAAACTTTACAGAGGAGTGAACCATGTGAAGTTAATGCACAGCTGTTTTAAGGAAGATGTGCATGCAGTATTACTTTCTGAAGCACTTTTAACAACCTGCTTCTAATTTTGCCATTAAATTCAATGGGGTATAAAACTGATAATTATGTTGATTTCCATTGGATGACTGCAGCTTTGGACTGAATGAATATTATGCAGTGCCTATATTTATTACTGCATGATTAGTGTTTAATGTCCTGCATATGTTAAATGCTGGGAATGAATACTGTAATGAATTTTGTTTTTTTAAAGGACTCAATAAGGTGCGGTATGCAGACTATTTTCTGTCTCTTAGAGTTTAAATGGCATGGAAAAGAATCTAAACATGCTGTGAAAACAAACCTCTTTGCATGGAAAATTTTCTGATATTGATTTTTTGTGGCCAAAGGCAAAATGAGACTAAATTTAATAAGCACTACACACTGTTCAAATGACCTGTACTCTCAGCAAGTATCTACACACAGCTGTGTTATTCTTACAAACTTTTTTTTTAACCTTTTTACATTCTGTGTTTAAAAACGTGTTTTTTTTTCTTTTATTTGCAATTGGGAAGCACCAAAGTTTAAAATGCCTCAGTATTCCTTCCTGTGAGAAAACCACTGTTTTCAGAATTTTACAGTTTGTATTAAAGTCCTTAAAGTTTTTCAAAATCATTCTCTGAGTGAGTTATTTGCATTGTTGTAACTGGTGGGTTGGTATTGACATTTTCCCTCTTTTCATATGTTCTTTTCTGTTTGTATTGAAAAACATATTGTAGAAATTGTAACAATTTTAACCCATTAAATATCAGTAATTATTTGCTTCTGAATAGGTTCTCTTAAGTTAATTGCATTATAATTCTGACATTCTATTTGCTGATGTTCCTCCTTCTAAATAATTTCCCATGAATAGAGATTATTGGTTACTTGGTTCTGAATGTATGAAATTGACCTGAGATTAACACACAAATTTCTAACAGGAAAAGGGGGCAACTACAGATTCAGATGAATAAAGACTTGAAGACTATTTTACTTCCCTGCAAAAATGTAACATTTAATGATTGTCTTAGATATGAGGACGGATGTAGAAAGGATTAGATGATTATATGCAATACAAATATATGTTATGATCAATTTGCATGTTTATTATGCTTGTAAAATATGAACAGAACCCAATGATGAGAAGTCAAAATATATTCATAACATGGTTAGTAACAAATTTCTTTCTACACATAATTCAATAGCACCGAGAGGAGTGGGTGGGTATTCCTAATCATTAAGTGAAATTATTAGTTCTAACATACGGAAATATTTTAAGGAAAGTACTTGCATAACACGAGGTAACTATCTCTTTACGGATTTGTTCTAAGTAATCATCTGGATGTATATATTAGTTACAAAATTATCTAGGTAAGTGTGACTCACGTAAACTGATATTATCTAGTTACGATACTATACACAACTGTACCAAGGTAGATACATATTGCACAAAGTTACACTAGTGTGAGATAAAAATGGTATTTAATAGTCCCCAGTGCTGTACTTTACAAATCAAAATACAACTACAAACATTTGGAACCATTGTCTATAGTTTTGTATCTAAAAAATACAATAACATATCCAGCATGGTGTTGAGGCCGAACAGGTTAATGTATTTGCTACTGAGAGCATTTACTAACCTTGTTGCTCACAAATCTGTGTTTTGTTTTCCTTCAGCATAAGATATGATTTGCTAAATGATTTTAGTTTTCGTTAAGAAAGCTATGCCTTTTCGCCAGATTACCTCCCTGCCCTCTTCTCCCATGCCAGGTGATTCACTTTGTGATAAAGATGATTTGTTTAGATTTCCTCCGTGATACCGGATAGAATCCAGGCCGATGCCCGTTGCACTGCCAAAAATGTTTCTAATACAAACCAGTTTAGATTGTCAGCTCATTCAATGTGGATACAAAACAGTTTTAAAAATAATTTCCGATGTTGCGTTTGTTGTGTGTTCATAATAAAAATGGTGTGGTGGTTAAGACTTAAATTTGGTGCAGACATTTGACCGTCGGTGGTAGATTGTCGGACACCACACTTTATCTGATATTTTGCAATTTATTTTTTGTGTCTCTCCCCCGCCCCCGCCCCCATTTTTTTGCGCTGAACACATTTAATGTGATTACCATCCTCCTTTGTACGCTTCCTTTTTGTGTAAACAAACCATTCGGCGTATTGGAACGTTCTCAATAATATCTGAGCAAGCTTCTTTCATTTTATTACTTGTGATCTTTGTCCCAACAGAAATCGCTAAGCATTGACCCAAGGGTACAACTGTGTACATGATGAGGCTAGGGAATTCTGCAAATGTTATTTGAATGCGGGAAACTTTGATCTCCGCAATTCAAGTTTTGTGTAGTTTTTCCTTTAAGTCTTTCCCTGCAATATCAGGTGAAAGTTTGTACGAGGATTACAGTGTTTTTCTCCATTCTGATTTGGAATTATTCCGTTACCTTTTTTAAGAAAACAATTGCGCCATGAAGCGGGGTTAACATTCCTATGTGGAGAAATAATTACATTTCGACGTTTGAAGCAATTTCTCAAATCAGAATCACGTTTTTATTTTTGACAAGTTTTAGCCTTGCTGGTCCTTGTAACAATTAAAGTTTCGAGTCTCTTTGTTGTATTGAGCGCGCGGTGTTGAACTCGTTGCAGTTTACAAGAATTCCGAGCAAAACATCCGACCCCAATAGTAAAGAGGAGTCTTTGTCTGATACTGAGGTCGCTAGACTTCGGGATCTTCGGACCGAAAGCGCAGACTTCAGTTAGAATGTATTACGACAACCAGTTTCTGATCAAAACTCGAGGTCTATTACCAATAAACTAGTTACAACGTAGTTTATTCATCCTTTGGCTCAAAGATGTGCAGAAAATGCTTAATATCTGTCTGAGTTGATTTGTAAATATTTGGCGGCACGCAGTGTCTAAATATCAATTTGATAACCGTACATGACAGCAGCATGCAAGGAGTCGTTCTGATGCATTGAGCAGGATGTTCCAGTTACAAGGTTAATAACTACACCGACACTGGGAGATTCACTGGCACAGGGAGGCAGTTTCCAGAAGTCTAAATGAAAACAATTCTAATTCCGCCCTCCCCCACTTGCCCCAAACTTTTCTTACTTTGCGGGTTACCAAGAGAAACAACGTCGGCTATCCAAACTGTGTTGTGGTGGACATCTGAAGCAGCAATAGGCACAGAGGTATAGTCTAATACACTTTGAAATGCTGTAGGAAGCGTGATAAAGGGGAAAGAAAATTACCTCTCACCGATCACCATTATCACTTCACGTAAAAAAAAGCTTTATCTTAAATCTGTAGATTGCTATTATTTCTACCCTGAAGTGAACTCCTACACCATCTTGGAGGTAAATTACTTTAAAATATAAAACGAGTAATTAAATCTGAATGTGGAGAAATGTAGTGTGTTTGAGGGCGGCTGAACTCACTGTCATTCCAGATAGTTGTTATTTCTTCTGGAGAAAGTTTCTGTATCTAATTGTTGCGTTTAGCATTGGTTTAACCCCTCTTGTGGTTTGCCTGACTCTTTGACTGTATTACAAACACATTTCTTTTCAGTTTAATCTGTTTGCAAGTTCTGATTTAAATTCCTACGTTTCTGGCAGGACTGCAGAACAGCTGTACTTTGTTGCAGGATCTCTCCCTGCCTGTTGTGACATCTTGCTTAAAAGCAGCTCGGTTCCCTTCCTTTTTTCCTGCCTGATTTTACCCATTTTTCCTGCCTTTCTTTAAACATGTGGACTTGTTTTTCCGGTTTGCTTTTGTGCCCCCAATGCCCTTCCCTCTTTCCCTGTCTCCCTTTCCCTTCTGTCGGCCTTTGGCTGTGTTTACCTTCGGCCCGAAGCGAAGGTTTGTGCATAGGTAAAGAGCTTGAGTCCGGCTTGGTGGGAGGAAATCTTCCCCTCGCGTCAGATAAGCTTTGAATCTAATCTTACATTGTTACTGGGAATTCCCTCAGTGATTCTCCTGATTGACTAGCGTAACTTCAGCGAAACATCGGCGGAAGCTCCATTCAAGCATCTGTCTGGCCTTTCCGCCAATCTTCTACTGCCTACGGTGAGTGATGAGGAATTCCCCCTCCCCACCATTCACCCGCATCAGTATAACTTTGGAATCAATGCAAAGTAAAGCACCGTTTAATTGCTTTCCACTCATTTAACTGTTCGTTAAACTGCCTTCTTTTCCTCTTTCTGTGCCTTATTATTGGCTGGTGCCTTTACAATGGTTCTCTCCGTTCCTCTCCGTCTCTCAAACTTCAGATTTTTAGCGGCCCTCCTCCATGTCTGCGCACGGTGCCACGACAATGCTTGTGGCTGTCTTATTCACTTAAGAAATACAAGTTGTCATGACATCGCCAGCTGCTTTGCCAGGCGAGAGCTTACTCCAGATTTGAGGTTAATCAACTGCAAATTCCATTAGCTTCATACAGAGCAAAAACTGCCAGGCAGATGGATCCACATGTGAGCCAGCAGTCAGGTGCAAGAGAACAGAGCTGTCCGTCAGGTGTGTGCGGCATTCATTCGAGCACTCACCAACCAGCAGGACTAGGAGGATAAGCAGGACTCCATTGAGTTTAGGTATGACAAGTACCCCCACACACGGACTTTCATATGTGTGCATTCGCACCGATTTCTTTGCCTTCTTTGATACCTGCGAGTTTTGTTGTCATATATCTATTCAGTTATATCTCTTGAAAAGAGTTCACTCTTCCATTGGGAATTATGTGGGCGGAATTCTGCTTTGCCTTATTCCTGGAAATGCATTTCCAGATAGAAAAATAAAGATAATAGATAAAGAGAGAGCGAAAGGGAGAGGGCGAGAGACTCTATTTGTTGTTAATGCCATTGGAATGATTATTGTTCTCCAATATGGATCTTTGCAGCATATTGTTTTGCATCATTAAATGAGTGTAAGTACCTGGGTTAAATTCCATGCCTTTGCAACAGTGGCATGGGAGCTGTCATAATATTTGCTTGAAAGAAGCAGCAAGAACTCAGAATTAACATACACATCATACAGTTAGTGCAGCTATGCAGCAAGGTTTCCCTTGAAACTTAATATCTTTATATTCTAACCTGATAAATTTTCTTTCATTACAGGTCACATTAATGAAAATTTATTGTTAAAAGACTAGGAAGAAACAGAAGATGATATCAGATTCTAAATTAATTGTGAGAATTCCACAGCAGCCTGCTAAATAAAATCCCACTTAGAATATAAGAGACTCAATATATATGCTAGTTTTTTATTTCTGTCCCAACCTTTCCAACCTCAGTGGTATCCTGCATTCCAGCTCCATTTGCTTCAGTTTAACAGTAATAATTGCTGGTATGAATTCCTTGATTCTCATTTTCATTGACATGTGTCTAGACTCTTTGATATATTTCCTGAAACCTAACCATTACTGATATTTGATTTTATTCTTTTCTCATGAAGCACTGTTAAAGTAAACATTGAAAGGTCTCCTTCGTCTACTGATCACACTATATGATGAATGGTACAAAGCATGCACAAGGTTAACAAACAGCTGGAGCAGAATTTTAGAATTCTGCCTATTTCAGCTTGATTGAAAGTCACAGAATCCACTACAAGAGCTGGTCTTGTCTAACTCATTCAGCAAGTTATATGTAACCAGTTCACAATTAAACAACACGGAAAATGAGTTGTATTTAACGTTATGATATTGTTCATCTGCTCATTGTTCATCAAATTGTTCATCTGAACATGTTTTTCTATTCACATCTTTGAAATATTATTTAGCAGCTATTTTCTTTTTACAGTCCAATTACTTTTTTACTACAGTAGTTTAAATCAAGGACAATTAGTGTTACTGTGGAAGGAACTCCACAAAGAATCACAATCCATTTTTTAAATCTGTAAAAGTAGGAGGATGTGAACAAAATTTATAAATTCATCAATTTCCATTTCAGTGTTGAATGTCCTGAAGCTTGTTAGTTGTGTTCAGTCCCAATGGTGGAAGATATAAATTGATAACCATTGTCCATGATTAAGACAAACTGCCTTCAAAGGACTCTCTAATTTTCACAGCAGCACTATTTGTTACAGCACCCTTGGCACAGAAATAAACCTCATTGTAGTGTAATCAAATAATAAATGGCCACTGAGGAGATGGAGAGGCTGAGGCAGATGACTAAAAGTCTAGTCAAAGAGGTAGGTTTTGATCAGCATGTTAAAGGGGGCAAGAGGTGTAGAGAGGCAGAGATGTTTTGGGAGGGAATTCCAGACCTTGCGAGCTTAAGGCACAGCTTCCTGTGATACAGCACTTAAATTCAGGGATACGCAGAGCCAGAATTGGAGGAGCACTGATATCCTGGAGAATGTTATAGAGATGAAAAGAGGCAAGATGATAGGAGGGATTTGAAAACAAAGGAGAGTTTAAAATCAAGTCTTTTATCACCAGATGTCAGTGTTAGTCAGCAGTTTAGGATGCCTTCAAGATATGGAATGTAGGATGCTGGGGTCCAGTTAGAATTGCATTAGAATTGGCATTAGATCCATTGGAATTAGGGATATAGGCCTAATGTGGGCAAATGGGATTAGCATAGATAGGCATCACGGTTGACATGGATGAGGTTGGCCAAAAGAGCCCTTTACTGTGCTGTACACGTCTATGAATTTAAGGGATAACAAAAATATGAATGAAGAATTCATCAGCAAATGAGTTGAAACAAGGCCAGAGTTGGGGCAGTTACAGAGATACAAAATATAATGATGCAGTGATGGGGCCAATATGACATTTGAGGCTCAACTTTAGGTCAATTATTGAGCCAAATTTGCAAGCTATCTGGTTAATTTTCAGACTGTTCCCAGGGAGACGAAATAAGTTGGGGCTCAGGAATGGAGTTTGTGACGGGAAATTCAGCTCTGTTATTGCTGTCACTACCACCATGGCATTTTTTCCACTGGCCTCTCATTGGCCAACCAAGCAACCCTGAGTCAGATGGTCAGTCTAGTTATAATACGTAGGATAATAGCCGATCTTTTTTGGAATGCACCAAGGTGAGTGTGCCTTGTGCTCACTCTGACTGGTATCCTTGCCTCTAAAAGCTGAAAAACCTTTAATTTTTCTGCGATTGGTGAGTTGCTGGGGTGTGTCACTTCACCTTGTAGAATCCTTTTGCCTGTAGGCTGCTATTGCGTCAACTCAGAAAAGTTACTGGAAGCATTTCATGAAAGTAATCCCCTTTGAAGTGTAGAATTCTTCTTTGGGATCAAGGATAATTTATTCCATTCTGGTTTTGAGGTTTATGTGCCGCTGAGATCAATGTGGGAACCACAGCTGGGGTATGAGGTGCCTGGAGGGAGGGTGAATAATTTCTGAGGTGATGCACACCTTCCGCTATCTATGCAGGACTTCCTTGTGCTCTAGATGCATGGCCTCTATACCATCCTTAGTTCACCTTCTCCACTTTGAGTGGTCATGGGCCAGAAACTCACAGGATATTGCATTTCTTCAAGGAAACTTTGAGCTCATCCTTGAATATTTTCATCTATCCACCTGGTAATCTCTTCCTATGAAAGAGCTTGGAACAGAGTATCTGTTTCATGAGTCCACTGTTGGTCTTTGAAACAATATGATCTGCCCAATGGAGCTAAGTGAGTATAACTAGAGCCCCAATGCTTGGGGATGTTGGCCCGGGAGAGCACACTAATATTGGTTCACTTATCCTTCCAATTAACTTAGGTGATATTTCAGAGACAGCATTTCTGATATCTTTCCAATACCTTGATCTGTCTACCACAGGTAATCCATGTCACTGGAACATAAAGGGGAGGGATCATTGCTGCCCAGTAGACCATGAGTTTTATGACCAATCCAGTGTCTAGATCTTCAAGCAACGATTTTTTTCATTTGACTAAAAGTTATGCTTGTATGTTGAAAATGTCAGTGAATTTCATTGTTGATGCCTGCCTTCACAGAGAGTGGAACCTGAGATAAAAGAATTGGTCCACATTTTCAGGGATCCTTATGAGGTAGAATAACCGAACTAGCAATTTCTCACAAAGATGTAATTTATCTAAATGAGTAAGTGACGTTTATGATCCTTATGAACTTCAGTGTAACAGGGTACTGGTTATAACAAAATCTTATCAAAAGGGTCATTCTTTACCCTTGTGTAACACTGAATGAAGAGACTGTGTAATGTGGGTGAGAGGTAATAAAACTGATAGGAATCAATGTCAAAGTTGAGTTTATTGTCACATGCACAAGTACATGTATGCACAGGTGCAATGAAAAACTTACTTGCAGTAGCAACACAGTGCAAAGTGATCAGAGTAAAGAACCAAAGCAAATATGGGACCAAATTGCTGATGTTGTAACATTATAATGATTAATTTATTAATGGATTAGCCATAAGTAACTACTCAGAACACTCTCTGCCTATATATTAAAACCAATTTGGCGGGAACCATCATTTAACCATCACACCTCATTCCCTGTAAAATCTAGACTGGTTTGCTCACTACTGGAGTATTCCCGTGGAGTGGCATCTATATGATTCATCTTGTTGCCCAGTCAAAGAATCGAGTATTTAATTTTACACCTCTTCTTTGCTTAGTAGTGTGACTGCAGTTCCCATTTACCATTTTGCTGTTACCAGTCACTGAAGTAAATTCAGGCCTTTGATGGTTAAACCCTAGACAGTTTGCATTAGTTGGAATGAATGATGCAATTGTTTGCAGGTTATGAATGTGGGCCCCTTGCAGTGATGAGGATGGGTCAGAGGTTGGAGAACATGAAGGAAACTTTTTCTTGGCACAGTTGCCTTGGTATAGCATAGCTTGGCAACCAATTCTCTTTTTTTTTAACTACCAGCTGAAGCATCTGGCACTGTGGAACTGTCTGGTACAGACCACAAGTGTCACTCAGCGGCCAGTGTCTCTGTGTGGGGCCTTTTGTTGTGTGACAAAGAAAGATGGGTTACACATAATGCCATCCCTAATCATAAGAAGTACTCTTGAGTTGCACGGGTACAATGTTATTGCTAAATTATGCAGTAGTCATAGAATCTAGATGCTCTATTTACCAGTCCAAGGGATGCCAATGTTAGCTAGATGCACTGGTTAATGGGAGCTATTCAGAACACTTAACTGCTTGACTACTGAACTGCAGTTACTGTTTTATTTCTCTTGTTTTTTCAATTTCATATTCTTGAAAATTCATCTCACTTGCACAATATACACAAAGTAATTCTCCTGCTACTTAACAATCCTCCTAAGGCATATTCTTGAAAATTCATCTCACTTGCACAATATACACAAAGTAATTCTCCTGCTACTTAACAATCCTCCTAAGCCCCTGCCTTGGGAGGTCACCCACATTGCAAGCGAGTAACCAACCCCATTCTAAGCAGCCTTTTGGTTTCACCAAGTGTGTATTGCCTATTTGTACAAAATCATCCCAAATTACCCACAGTTTGTACATGGGCAAATTCCTGTGGATTCCATGCTTACAGCTCTCTGGGCAGAAACCTAACAGTCAGAAAAAGGTTGTCATTTAATCACTCTGCAGGACACAAAAGACATAACATTTAAACAAAGAGTGTTAATTTTTCTCAGCCTAATGAAAACTGAACAGTGTGGTTGCAGTAGACATCCTGCACAATTCCCTTTCTTCCCAGGACGATGTAGTGAAGTGCCCCAGCAGCAAGGTTCATTGATATGTGCAGACCACAATCCTATGATGTATGCAAGACTCCAATGCTATTTTAATGATCTACTGAACAGAACCAACTTCCATGGATAGAACACTGAGGAAAAATGGAAAGTATAGCAGAAAGTGCCCTAATTAGTTTTATGAGCCCAGGAGGAGGAGGATAGCATCTCCATGTTTCAGAAGTATAGTAGGAATTGGCCATTGGCACAGGTTTGCAAACCCCATCCCTTCCCATGATCACAAATCCTTCCAACCTACTTTTCCTGGCTCGGCCAGTCTTTGGGCCCTGTGTTCTTGCACCAGCCTGGAGATAGAAAGCTGCACAGTGATGCTCACTGGGTGCACACAGCCTTCTGAATAAATGTTAATGAGGCCCAGTGCTCAAAATGGGCTGAGCCTCCTGATGACACATTAGGCAGCTGGTCAATGCACTTGGCAGTTGGTTGGCCCTGAAAGCAAAAATCTACTTCAGCATTGTACGGTTCATTAAAAATCCTATATCTTATATCTGCATATCTTTCCTGTCTTCAAAACCACAACCTTTGTTCTCTGTTTTTGTTTGCCCCTCTGGAGCAACTTAGTCCACTCTAAATTTTCATTTATAATGGAATCACACTAATTACAGCTTCCCACCAGTCGTGGGGTCTGTGGTCTTTCAGATTTGCAATGCCCAGCTCCTGTCCAGCAGAGATTTTATTCTTCGATCAGCTGTATTTCTATCATTGTCAAATTGCATAAGTTTTCTAGCTGACCATAAATAATATTAAAAATTGTTTTTTGAAAACAAGTATAGAGTATTTGACAGTAAAATGGGGCTGAAATTGCATCTGTTCATCCTAGTCAGTATGGCTTTGTGCGTGGGAGACTCTGTCTCACAAATTTGATTGAATTGTTTTCAAGAGGTGACCAAGAGGACTGATGAGGGCAGGGCAATAGACTTTGTCTACATAGACTTTAGCAAGGCTTTTGACAAGGTCCCGCATGATCAGTGGGTCCAGAAGGTTGGATCACATGGTATCTAGGGTGAGCTAGCCAATTGGATCCAAAATTGGCTTGATGGAAGGAATCAGAAGGTGGTGTGGAGGGTTGTTTATCAGATTGGAGGTCTGTGACCAGTGGTGTGCCACAAGGATCAGTGCTGGGACCCTTATTGTTTGTCATATATATTAACAATTTGGATGAAAATGTAAGTGGCTTGATCAGTAAGTTTGCAGATGACATAAAAATTTGTGGTGTGGTGGACACTGAAGAAGGTTGTCTAAGGTTACAACATGATCTTGATCAACTGGGAAAGGAATAGAATTGGAATTTAACTCAGAAATTAAACTCAGCCAGGATATACACAGTGAATGGCAGGGCCCTGGAGAGTGTTGTAGAACAGAGAGACCAAGGGATATGAGTACATAGTTCCCTGTAAGTGGCAACACAAGTAGACAAGGTGGTGAAGAAAGCATATGGCACATTTGCCTTCATTGGTTGGGGCACTGAGTACAAGAGCTGGGATGTCATGTTACAGCTGTACAAGATATTTTTGCAACCATACTTGGAGTATTGTGTGCAGTTCTGGTTGACATACAATAGGAAGGATGTGATTAAGTTAGAGTGGCTGCAGAAAAGATTCACAAGGATGTTGCTGGGACTGGAGGGCTTGAGTTATAAGGAAAGACTGAATCAGCTGAGCCTGCTTTCCCTGGAGCAAAGGATGCTGAGGGGTGACCTTATAGAGGTTTATAAAATCATGAGGGTCATAGATAGGGTGAATGGTCACAGTCTTTTTCCCAGTGGAGGGGAGTCCAAAGCTAGAGGGAACAGGTTTAAGGTGAGTGGGGAAAGGGGAAAGGTTTAAAGGAGACCTGAGGGGCATGTTTTTCACACAGAGGGTAGTGGGTATATAGAACGAGCTGCCAGAAGAGGCTGCAGAGGCAGATACAATTACAACATTTGAAAGACATTTGGACAGGTACTTGGATAGGAAGGGTTTAGTGGGAACCATGGGCCAAACGCAGGCAAATAGGACGAGCTCAGTAAGCACCTTGGTTGGCATGGATGAGTTGGGCTGAAGGGCCTTTATCCATTTTGTATAACTCCATGACTCTATCAATGAATAATCTACTTCACTTGAAGGCTGCACTTGTTATTGGCTCCTGACTAGCAATGCCACAGGAGAATGACTGGTGTATAGTAATTTTAACAGATATTGCAACATCTTTATTATGATTATGACATTGTCTTCTATATAGTCATTACAATATACACTTTCATAGTACATAATTGGACTCACCATTAGAATCATAATACCTACTATGCCTTGTGATTATAACATATATATAATAATTATAATATGTACTGGTATATTATTATAATGCATGCTAGTATATTGTTATAATTATACTAAGTGATGATACATCATAACCAGAACCATAATACATATTGTGGTTTACATCCTGATGTGAATCTATGGTGAGCCTTTGTGCAGTCCAAGTGAAGTATTCTGGTCAGGGTTTTGCTGAAGTATTTTAAGGGTGATCCATTCCTCAAGTCTAAAGGAAGTGATCAAGCTTCCAGAGGTTCTGATAACAACCCTTTGTTCTCATTGAAGTAAAATGCTTGTGCCACAAATGAATACTATAATTGCAGTTATATTTAATGTGCTGATCTGTTCATTTCAATGCTTCCTACTACAATAATGTAAGACTCCCCACATAATCCACAAAACTGGAAGGCAGTTCTAATGCCAGTGATTATATCTTTGGAAGGTATTAGCAAACTGAAGCATAAATTGCCCTTTGGTTCCTGGGAAATAGAATATTGTGAACATATCCTGACTTATTAAAGTTTGAAATCTTTTTTCACAATCAACAATATTGTCATTTTTGAAATGCAATTTCCTAATGTATATGCATAAAAAATGTGTTATTGGCATCTCATATGTATGAATTAGTACCTAAACTATTTACTGTAATAGTTGTAAGCTATGAACATTCACATCCAACTCCATTTACATATGGATGCCTTGAAAAGCAGTCTTTCCTGTCTAAATAGGGATTTTATCAAATTTTATTCAATAATTTCTGTAAATATTGAATCTTTTATCATTACAAATATCAGAACATTCATTATTGGAAATGCCTTGCTAACTTGTTGAGAAATATTGGTGTGCTATTATTTTAGGAGTCTGCTGTGATTCGCATAAACTGAAATTATGCTTGAAAAATTAGCTGCAGTCTCCATTTGGTTAGCAAGTCCAAGTAACAATGAAAAAGAGTAGCTTCTTTATTCTCTTGGCAAAAAATCTTCGAGAATAAGGATCTTTTCTTTCCACCTAGTTGTCATCCAGATTGCTTGTTATGCAACACTCTTAAATTGACTGTTTGCAGCACATTTTCAAAATAAGAAAATCGGTGTAACATGCTCTAAAACATTACAAATCTGTTCATCTTTATCATGGAAATATTGCAAAAATGAATTGCCACTATCTTAAGCAGGTGTGGGAGGAGGAGGCGGGGTTGGTTTGGCAAGCAGAGGGACAGGTCCCGATAAACATTAAACACACTGTGCATGCACGTGTATGTATACAATGTACCTGTGTACTTTTTGTGCATCCCTAAACTCAATCAAATTGAAATCCTTGCACATTTGCGAAACTGTGCTACTGATGATTGCTCCTTGTCGCCTTCTTGCACTGAGCAGGGGTTCAAATGGCTTAATGGTCTACAAGAGAACCAACTAAATGGACTGAATGAAACTACACATATCCTGAGGTTTCACATCTCTGAGGGTGTCCTGCAACAATATGTGTGGAAGGAGCAGGGCCCTCAGAACCCATGTCTGATATCCTGTTGTTACAGCATCTTATTGACCATCACATTTGCCAGACATGCTCTGCATCCTTAAAGACTTACTGAATTGATCCACTATGCCCAAAACACAAGAGCAGCTTTCTCCACCATTTGCACAAGAGTTTTTTTGTTTTTAAAATGCCACTCTTCTGGAGAATGAACCTCTGAGAACCAGGTGCTTTGGTTCTTAAGCTGGATGCAGAAGAGCAATCATTTCTGACCCATTCCTCAAGAGAGACAGCTATCTATTATTATCCTCTTCCTGCTTACTGGCATTGTCTGCCATCCTGTCAGCTGGGATTGACCATAATTCACATTGTCCGATCTCTGCCATAATCACCTGGCACTGAATATACCATAAATGTTGGAGATTTGGTCACAGCAGATACAACCTACACTGAGCTGAACTTTTTTTTATTTTAATGCGCTTCCTGTCACCTCATGCACTTGCAGAGGAGAACTTTCTGAGCTTTAGGACCTGCAGCCAAAATATTACTCCCTTCTCCTCCCAACCAGCACTACCACAACGCAACAATCCAATTACACCAGCAGACACCCAGCATACCAACAGAGTATAGCAGGATTTCCACTGCAAAAACATGTTGCACTTTAAATGATGCCCCCTCCCCTCTCCTCTCAGCTTTTTGGAAAGGACTGTTGGTTAAAGGCACAATGAATGAATCCCATCCTGCTGAGTTTTTAATTGGCCCTCAAAAACTTAGACTGAAGGGCCCATCAGGAACTTACTGTTTTCACTCTCTGTCTCCCCTAATCATTGACATTCTCTCTCCCTCTCTCTCTCTTTCCCTCTCCCTCGCTCTCTCTCTCCTCTCCTCTCTCTCTCCCCTCTCTCTCTCTCTCCTCCCTTCTCTGTCGCTCTCTCTCTCCCTCAATCCATCTGCCTCATTAACATGGATTGCTGGCATGTCTCTTTGGCTTTGCTTTCCACAGCTGCTTGATGAAACAAACACTGGGAACCAAACATTCACAGAGGCCCAATGAACCACATCATAAGTACCAGGCTGCAGACCAAATCAACTCAGCAAACAAAACCAGAAAGTTCATTTTAAATCCTACAAAGCTGGTTTTGACTTACAAGCTTAACCTGACTGTGCTAAGATCCAGGGCACACAGCAGGAAGGAGTAGATTGTTTACTTGGGTGAGATGCATTCGTCAAATGAAACAACAGCATTATAAATGTGAATTATGGTGTGAAAATTGCCGTAACACGGTGAATTATGCAAATAAATTATTTGTGAGACAAATGACATAGCTCAGTTGCACTGTTATGCATATCAATCCATAAACCATTATGTCCTGGCACACACAGACAGTAGTACAGACCAGCAACAATTTATTATACAGCACAAGACTTGTATCTCAATGGCATAGACTGCGTTATCTTATGATATCCAGGATTAGTATTTTACAATTGTTGATCATGCTTCATTCAGAGTTTTATACAAACATACTCACAGCATGTATTATATTATAAACAGGAGTATGACCCAATAAAAATTGTAGGTTTTTTTATTCTGGGATTTTCTCTCTATCCCTGATAGCACTGACTAATGTTGGCTTACAGTTCCATAGACATTGAGAAAGGCTGTGAGAAAGAGAGGGAGCAACAAAAACTGAAAGCTATTAGTGGAGAAAAATACAAACAAAGATTCATTTTCTTCTTCTTAAAGCAGTGAGCCATTCTGGAAGAGAACACAGAGTAATAAATACCTGTGATGCTTATATCACTGAGAATTAAGAAACGATTAATAATGGGGCCACAATGTGAGCTCTGCTTCTCTGACCATCGTTTACCCCAACACAATTTCCCACATAGTGAACAGAGTGGAGGAGTTAGGCTGAAGAGAGAACAGGGAATAGAGAAACAGGGAGAAATTAACAGAGAGATCACAAGAGAGGAAAATGAACAAAATGAAAGAGAGGGAGAGAAAGAGAGAGGCTGCACTAAAAGATTAGTGAGTGTAATCAATGAAACCTTGGTGAGTCTTACAATTCATTTTGGAACGTTTCTGAGAGAATCCAGTTACCACACTTGTTCCAGTGGATAAGTGTCAGCCACACCACTTGAGTGAGAAATAATGTTATGCCTTAACACTGAATACATACAGCTCTATTATACTCCATGCTTCAAACAATTCCACTTGGGGGACATCTGAAAACATTACCATTTCAGATTCTGTGAAACACATTTGAAAATGTAAAAGCACATTGATTTCCAAAGTTTGAGTGCATTTGATTTTTCTTATTTGTGCAGAAATGTGAAAGGCTGGAGTTGCAGTCAGAGATGAAGTTTAAGGGGGGGTTTAATAGAGTTGCTCAAGAATGAAGGGCCTGTATCAAGCAGAGGCAGATTTAAGATAATTAACTATAGAAACCATTGAGGAAAAGGTTTTACTTGCTCGGCAAGTACAATTTGGAATGTGCTGCCTGAAAATGTGATGGAAACTGATTTGATGGAAATTTTTAAATGCAAATTCTTAAAATAGAAACAAATTCCAGAGCTATATGGATTTATTTTAGCTACTGTCGGTTCATCCTTCTCTTTTTCTTGGGCCCTTTGGAACCAGAACCTAACTCTTGTCAATGTTATCAGAAATTAAGGAAGGGAAATGGAAAAAAGAAGGTGCAATTGTGAAAAATACAATTGTATCCAGGGGCTTGAAACAGAGTTCAAATCACACCATAGCAGCTGGGAAATTTAAATCAGGTAATTAACTATATCTGGCATTAAAGGCGAGCACCAGTAATGATAACCATGAACTGCACATAAACTGTTAATTAATCCAAACATGATTAATTAGATAACTCTTCCATACCTGTAAGGCCAGTTACATTGCATCTTTTGCAGGTAGCTAGAAGAATTTGGTATTGCATTTATTGCAAATGAGCAAAATGTCATATTGCACGGAAGCCCATAAAGACAAAGTTTACTGTCCTCTTTAGTGCAGAGTGGCAGCTGACTCAGATTCTCCAGCACTCCAAATTCATCCCACATTCCAAAGACATACAGGTTAGGAAGTTGTGGGCATGCTATATTGGCGCCGGAAGCATGGCGACACTTGCGGGCTGCCCCCAGAACTTTCTACGCTAAAGATGCATTTCACTGTGTGTTTCGATGTACGTATGACTAATAAAGAGATCTTATCTTATCAAAGGAGGCATCAAACTTAAATAAGTACCTCCAGGTTAGCAGCAGTCTAAAATAGAAAAATGCTTATTATCTTAATTAAGTGAGAGCTCATTTATCAACCTACAGAAGCTTGGAGACCAAACTACAGGTCTTACAAACCAATTGCTGAGACAAACACTCTCAAATTCAAACAGAAATTTTACAAGAATGTGAGGACCAGTTAGCTTTTCATTCACAAGGGTGGATGATCAGAATTTTCACATGAATGCATTATCAGCTAATATCCTATCAGACATAATGGGATACTGAGATTAAAATTCCTTCCTTTTCCCACAGTAATGGATATATTGTTTGGGATATTGAAATATGATAAATTATTTTATATTGTTTTTATGATGTCCGTATCACTGATTTTTCTCAAAGCAAATAAATTGCAAGAATAAAAGGTGAAAAGATATGTCTTGTATTCGTGAAACCAGGCTTGTTATTGAATTTAAAAACAATAGTAATCATCAATGAATTGAAATAAAGACTCTAATACATTCAAGAGTTTACATAACAAGTCTAAGTCAAGGTAAAGTGTGAGTTAGGTGGTGGGCTCCTTGGTAAACAGTTATGGATTATACATGATGCCACTCAGTCACAATAGCCAAGAATCATAAATGGGTCTAAGTGAGCATCATAGTCTCGTAAAATTGCCACTTAAGTATGACATATAAAATACTCTGACAGGATGCATGGTGATATGTTGTTTCCCATAGTCAGAGAGTCTAAACTAATCTCAGACAGTGTTGATCTCAGAGTGAGGGGTCAGCCATTTAGGACTGAGGTCAGGATTGTGAATCTTTGGAATTCTCTGCTTTAAAGAGGCGTGGGTGTATGTATAAAACCTTGAACAGAGCATGCAATAACGCTGTTGACTAATCCATGTGGGATTAGTTAGTTTGCTCTTTCAAAGAACCAGCAGAGACATAATGGGCCAAATGCCTTCTTTTTGTGTTGTATATTCATTCAAATTAAATTTATAGTAAAATTCCGATAATCCAGCATGCTTGGGATTTAGGTGGTGCTGGTCTTGCAAATTTTCCAGACAATTGGATTTTATTCCTATTAATACATGAACACAGCTTTAATTCACTTTTATTAGCTGTTACATGGCAGTATAATAAATTTTCCAGTGAATTTGGTAAATTTAAAGGAAGTATGGGAATCAGAGTCCCAGGGAGTTGAATGGGAGCGCAGGAACTGAGGGAGTTGAAAGGTAACGTTGGAACTGATGCCCCGGTGAATTGAAAGAGAGTGTGGCAAATGACACCCGGTGATCCAGATGCCAAATCATCAGGGTTTCCAAATAGTCAGTGAAGTTATCGGAGCTTTATTGTACTTCACGTTTCTATTTAGGGCTGAAATCCATTTGTGGCACAGAAAGGAATCAGAAGATATAGGGATCAGGTAGACTTGAGCTACAGTTATCATCTTGTGGTGTGGCAGAACTGGTTCAGGTGGCCATGCAGCGCACTCCTTCGGTTTCCTCTGTTCTCGTTCTTCCTCTTGGCTTTGGAAGTGTACTCTGTTCTATCCCCTCAGCCTTGCCTGAGAAAATCACTATATGATTATAGGATTGTTTGACTTACTATTTTCTCTTTTGCTGTATTAACATCTTGATATTTGCTTTTAATGAACCTGTACAAGAACATCCCTCTGTACAACAAAGTGAGGCAAATTTAAGATGATTTCGGGAAAGGGAAATCATATCTGACAAATCTAATAGTTTTTTGAGGTTATAACTAGGTAGGTGAATGACATGAACCAATGGCTGTAGTATTTCTGGATTTTCAGAAGGTACTTAACATGGTATCACTTAAAAGGTAGGAGAATCATGGGTCAAGGATAATAAAAACATAAATCAGTGATTGGCTGAAGTACAGAAGACAGAGAATGGGAATAAATAAGTAATTTTCAGGTTGGCAGTGAACCCCCTATGTTGGGCCCTCAGCTATTTACAATCTATATTTACTTCAGACGATATTGGATCTATCTTTGCTGATGATCTGGAGCAAGGTGAGAAAATGAATTATTAGGAGGCTATAAAAGGGTGCAGGGACCTTAGGAGAACTGATGTACAGAGGGATCATGGGATGAGAAACCATAGCACTTGTAGATAGGGTGGTAAAGAAGGCATACTGCATGCTTACCTCCATCAGTTGGGGCATAGAGTAAAAAAAGTTGGGAAGTCATGCTGTAGCCATATCAAACTTTGGTTCGACCACATTTGAGGTATTGTGTGCAGTTCTGGTCTCCACAGTATAGGAAGGACATGGAGGCTTTGGAGATAGTGCAGAAGAGATTCACCAGGATTTTGCTTGGATTGGAATGTGTGAGTTAGAAGGAGAGCTTTGATAAACTTGAATTGTTTTCTCTGGAGCGTCAGAGGCTGAGGGGTGACTTGATAGAAATATACAAAACTATGAGAGGCATAGTCAGTCTCTTTTTCCCATGATGGAATTGTCAAATGCTAGAGGACCCAGGTTTAATGTTAAGGTGCAGATGACTAGCGAGAATGGTCTTCTTCATCAGGAACAGGTGACTCTGGGTGGGTGGGGCCATAATCAGTGACTCTGGGCAGTGAGCTGGATCCAATATAACCTGGCCTATTTTGTTGGCCTTTGTTGCAAAGAGGTTGGTATGATTCCCTTAGGTAGGCACAACATTTTTATGACTAAATCTCATAAATTCTAAAAAAATTTAAAAAAACAGAAAACACTCTGCAACTCTAGTGACCTGGTTTCAACTCTGACTTCTGGTGCTGTCTATGCGGAGTTTACATGTTCTCATTGTGACTCTGTGTATTTCCCCTGGTTGCTCCAGTTTCCTCTCACATCCAAAATATATACAGGTTGTTAGGTGAATTGGCTACTGTAAATTACCCCTTGTGATGGTAAGAGAATTGGAAATGGGAGTTGGTGGGCAATGGCCATGTGTGAGATAATAGGTTAGAGGGAAATAGCAGTGGTATTGATGGGATTGCTCTGAGATCCAGTATAGAATCATGGGCAAAATGGCCTCTTCTATGTCATAAGGCAATGTGGAAATATGGAAAACTTAAATCTTTATCTATAACGTTCACATGGCAATCTAGACTTTACCTTATCAGTGATAATATTTTGTACGTTCTCCCCATGTCTTGGTGGGTTTCCTCCGGGTGCTCTGGTTTCCTCCCACTTTCCAAAGACGTATGGGCCAGGAAGTTGTGGGCGTGCTATGTTGACACTGGAAGCATGGCGACACTTGTGGGCTGCCCCCAGAACACTCTACGCAAAAGATGCATTTCACTGTGTGTTTCAATGTACATGTGACTAATAAAGATACCTTCTCTCTCTTCAATTTAAAACTAACTTGTTTTCTTTCTTTCCCATTCCTGACCTGAGATGCTAACTCTGTTTCTCTTTTCAGAGGTTCTGTCTGAGCTGTTGAGTGTTTCAATATTTTCTGTTTTTCTTTCAGGCTTCCAATATCTGCGGTTTTTTGATCTTTGAATTCCATCAGAAACTCAATTGCTAGACTGGTTCAGGCACTTTGTAAGGATACAGCACATTCTGGAAAATTGATCCTGCAAAGGCTTGGAGGCCACTGTCCATGAGTAAAAATGTTGGTCTGTGTACAACACATGGTTGATATCATTTACGCAAAATTCTATTGCACGCAGAGCGCTCGCAAACACTGTGTGTTTTCACCATTGGACCAGGTCATAATGGAAGGGATACAATCTGTCCAGCATCTGTCGAAAGACCTGTCTACATGAGCCTCTGACAGGATCCCAAGGCTTTCACCTTAAAATATCATCTATTCTTTGTCTTATTAATGTTCTATTTCCACCTCTTCTCCCCAACCCCACCCACCCTTTAACTCCTGCTAATGTCCTCATGGCCCCTCAGATCTAATGTTAAATTTTGATCTTCTTGTCCCTTCCCAATCATCACCTGGCCACTGCCTATTCCTATCCTAGTTCATCCTGTCATGTTAATCAACATGCCCTGCAGAACTTTTAGTGCTGGAATTCATGGTGAACTTGTACCAAGCTTTGGTGAGACCACAACAGAAGTACTGAGTCCAGCTTTGGTCTCTGTACAAAGCATGTATTGCCTTAGTGTTAGTGCAGCAGCGATTGCCTGGATTGATTCAGGCATGTGGGGTTTGTCCTGGGATGAGAAAGTAAGGAGTATTGGCTTATATTCACTGTTCAGAGAAATGAAAGGTAACTTAATTGAAATGCATAGGATTCTAAATGGAATTAACAGGGTACATGATGGAAGGCTGTTTCCTTTGGATGGAGAGCCTTGATAGGGGGCATATACTCAGAGTAAAATTCATCCCTTTCGGATTGAGGTGAGGATAGATTTTTTTTCATTCAGAGAAATACGAATCTTTGTAATTCTTATGGGCTTGTACAGTCATATTGTCATATGGTGCAGAAGCAAGCACTTTGGCCCTGGGTGGATATAGATGCTCAGTTGTTGATATATTTTTGGAAACTCAGAATCCAGTGATTTGGGAATCAGCTGGAAAATGAACATGAGATAAAGGATCAGCTATGATCATTGTTAATAAAGAAATAGGTTGTGGGAACACACGGAGCAGCTGTACTTCATTTTGTTTGGGTTCTGGCATTCCTGTGAAAACAAGTTTTCTAAACCCATCTTTGTTCATAGCTTTAATGGAACTTGACTAATTACTGCAACAAATGAGACAATTTTGTTCAAGGTTCTGATGAAAGGTCATTAACCTAAAATACTAAAGCTATTTCTCTCTCCACAGATGCTGCATAACATGCTAAGTATTCCAACATTTTCTATTTTTATTTCAGATTTCCAGCATGCAGTGTTTTTCCTTCCAAATGTTATGAAACATTCACTATTTTGATACATTCTGTGCATTTTACAATATTGCTGCTATATTTGGATCTTATATTCCAGTTCGCTTTTCAGATTGCAAGATTATACTTCACACAGTTATTATTGGAATCAGTGTTCTTTCTGACGCAGACAGGAAGTAAGAGAGCTGACTCATTCAATGTATGTTCTCTAGTGGTTTATTAAGTTTAGCACTACAAGATGAGACACTAACATTTGGCCATCATTTCAATGTGCCAGGTTTGATATCTGCCAATCCAGCCAAGCCAATAGTTGGCATGACATAAAATAAAAACAGAAGCCTTCTGGGAAATAGATCAGACAGCAACAGTGGAGAGAGGGAAATTGTTAAAGTTTTGGGTATAACCCTCACCAGAAGTAGAAGATATTACAGAAGAACAGTTTATAACCTGGGGTGATACAATTGGGCTTCACTACACTTGGATTGAAGAGGGAGGAATCAGTTTCTATTTTTTATTGCTATCTGGTGACCCATACTGGAAGGTACACAAATGTGAATAGCAGATGAAAAGACTTGGATAACATCCACTGTCAAACAATCTGCTGAAACTCACTGCCCCGTCTCGCACAAGGCTGGGCACTGTGATGAGATACTAGAGAGCTGCATCCATCCATGAAATCATGTCCCAGCAAGAGTCTGGGAAACAATGGAGAAAACTGAGCAGGAAATGTTATTCATATGAGAACATAGATTCAAGTTTTCATAAGGGAAAGCATTTTAAGTATCATTGAGGGCAACCTCTGGGACCCTTCATTAATTCGGGTAACTCTGATTCTCTACCCACTGGGGTTGCCTGACCTGCTGTGTGCTTCCAGCATTTTCTGTTTTTATTACAGAGTTCCAGCATCTGCAGTTTTTTTGCTTCAGTTCATGTTAAGAACATTGTGTTTATGTTGCATATTACAACTTTAAAATTGAGTTCCTCATTGCAGCAAAGTCAAATCTCAGGATCAAATCATAAGGTTCATAGGTACAGGAATACAAACTCAAACATGGTGAGCAAGAAACTTGCAGAAGTTTCAAATATAAAAGTATAACAATTTAAAATGCTCCTAGTGAAAGCCTATGATATGAAGGAGGTAATTAGGCTTAAAGTGCAGGGGAACACAAAGTAGAAAACCATGGAGATATTCAACATTCTTCCACATTAAGTACATGAAAGCATTAAAGGGAGTATATGTGTTGAAGAGATAACTTTTATTTTCTAATGGAATGCCTGCCTCAAAATTATTTTATTTTTTACATTTTATTTGAAGAGGGAAATAGCATTATTTTTCATCTAAGAAGTACGTAACTGTTGCTGGAAAACTACTGGGCCATATTTTGTAATTAATAATTTCTGTTTATATTTGAACACATTTGCGTTTTGGTACCAGCTAATAATCGATTGCTGAAAGTTTCCTTTATAACCCTTCTGAATCCTTTTAAAAACTGCTTTGTCACAAATGGAGAATTCAAACTTACTGCAATTAAGCATGAGATCAGGGCTGTGAGAACCAAGTGTGCATTAATAACTGTACTAATCATTGCCTCTCCCCAAGTGGATGCTCCATTGTTAAGAACTGGAAAAGGGCACCCCTGCAAAATGTTAAGTTAAGAATCATGGTCTCATTAGTTTACATATTTCACAATTGATCCTATTTCCTTTTTATAATTAAAGTTTTAGATTAGATTAAGATAAAATAGTAGCATTTAAGAGGTTGTTAGATTGACACATGAATATGCAGGGTATGGAGGGATATGGATCATGTACAGGCAGAAGAGATTTAGTTTAATTCGGCATCATGTTCAGCACAGACATTGTGGGCTGAAGGGCCTGTTCCTGTGCTGTACTGTTCTACCTTCTATGTTTAATTCTAAGATATTGCATTTTTATTCAATCATTGGTAGTCGAATCTTCAGCTATCCTTCACCCACAGTCTATAGCTTCCTTCACAAACTCCTGATATTTACTGTACCTTCCACCTCCCAAACCTTTCACAAAACTATCTCCTGAATTATAACTTTAGCTACCTCTCCTATTTCCCTCCATCTACTCATGTCCCTGTGAAGCTCCTTGAGACAATTTGATTTATTATATATGCCCGAAGAATTTAAATTGTGGTCAGTGCAAACACTTTTGCAATAATTGTCACTGCATAGTGTGGTCCATATGAAGCCATCCGGAACGAACGTAGATAAGGGCAAGTTTCAGAATATGATTTTGTCCATCACTATTTCATTATATGGTCACTTTAATTTTAATTCTTGTAACATGAGTTTTCAGCATTAAATTTATGCAAATGAATATCTTCTAGGTCAGAGAGGGATGTAAACCAAACAGTATTACTTGAGTCTGCTGGCATCTTCTTAGTAGGTCCCATTACATGCTGGTATCTACAGTAAGCTTGTAACCCAAGTGATTTGGTTCATCATTATGTATTTACTGGTCTTAAATGAATTCTGGAACACTCCTTTGCTCTGCCCTCTGGCATGCTGAAGTATTGGTCTCGGCAGTACAAAGCAATAATGTTTGAGATCCAAAGGCAAGAAATCTGACTGAAACAGGTGGACAACCAGCATGATACCACTGCACATAATGTTCAAGAACAGTGTCTCCTGTTAATTGGGTGGTCAAAGTTAGTACATCTGAAAACAGTGAAAAGGGTCTTGCCGTCTATGTAGCAATGCAATTCAGAATCGTTGAAAATTAATTTTAAAAATTTGCTCTTAATCTTTTTCTTCTTTCTTTCTGCTCAACAGCTCACTGGGCAAGAGATATTGTTGCACGGTGGATTTACTCAATCTTTCCTCTATGACTGGCCTACCACAGTTTCTGGTTCCTTGTTGTAGCTGATACCTTCAACTCCTCCTACTTCACTTGCCTGAATTGTAAAGTACAGCCAAATTGTAATTGGTTTCTTGTTAATATGCATGTCCTGTGCTCAAAAGTCAGGGAGTAAATTTTGGAGATTGCAAAGTTCACTCACGCAAGGATTTTCTTTATTATTAAGTCCTATTTACCTCATCAGTTTTGAGTCAATGATTAATAGGTTGAAGTTCTGCTGCTTAGAGAGTAGGTTCCAAGTTCCTGATTTTTTTTTAATTTTCAAAGATATGGACTTGATTCTTAAACAAAGCAAAATAACAACTGCACCTCTATGCCTTGTATTCCAGGTTATTAATTCAATTATCTTGATGAGGAATAATCCTGTCTGCTGTTTGGTTTCTGGCCAGTTTTGTTTGAGAAAAACCACAAAGATATTAACTGGAGGGATAACATATATATATTTCAGCTCCCAAATCTCATTTCAAGTAGCTATCCAAGCTCTAACTTTTTTATGTATATTTCCTGATATAATCAGTCTTTTTCCTCATGACCAAACTTTTTAGTCATTCTTTGTTGCTTCCTAAAACTCTCCCAAACCTAAGCCATACTGCTCTTCCTGGCAACATCGTATGTCTCTGTTAATCTAATACTTTAATATCTCTGGTAGCCATCGATGGATGATTAATTAGAACATCAAAAGTACTATTTCAATATCTAATAGCTATTAACTTTGTACATAATATGCATTTCATGACAATATTATATATAGGTAATGAGCAATTCTCTGTTGTGTTATGTTAATTGTGTGAAAAAATACAAGTAGCTTTTGGAATCAGAACACTGCAGTTGTATCACCTTTTTAAACATCTGTTGGCCATAGTCACTGATGTTCTGGAGCTCTAGTTTTCAAAGTGGGGTTACAACCCTAATGTGGTTGTGGGATATTAAGAATGGGTCGCTATCTCCACTCCTTTAAATCGACTAGAAAACCTGTTATTATTGGTTCACTTGAGTGAACCATTTGGTTAGTGGGTTAACTGAAAAAAGAGTTTGAAAACCACTGTTCTAGAGATGGAGCCTGGTGTGGTTGTCTAACTGTGTACACTATAGTTTTTTCTTTAGGAGAGATTATTCACTGTGTGGGTGTACATCGTATGGGTGCACAGTTTTTAATTCATTTTAATCTCTGCCACTGTTGAAGGAAACAATGAATGAGTAAATAAAAGTGCTGTGCAGTTTTTTACTGAATCATGCAGTCCAGGAATGCATCTGATTTGATTTGCAGTTAACCAATCTCATCCGGGTCATCAGTAGAACTTTTTCAATTGGCTCCAGCATCAATTAAGTTTACTGCTCCTAATTACTAGCTGTTCAGTGTTGGAATTTAGTTTCATAATCACACTATGATGCTCCCATAATTGGATAGCCCTCTCACAGAAACGTAAATATTCGTTCCTGTTCAGTGCCATAAAACATCAGCCTTGAACAAAATGTAGACTCTCCTAGAACTTCACCCACTTTGATAGCTGTCCCATTTTTGACAATATTTTTGTTTTGTTAAGGGAAGCTCCTCCTCTTTTTTTGACCAGTTCTGTGGAAATGGGGTGCCAATGACATGGAGACATCATAAACTTTTCTTCCAATTATCTCCTCAGCAGTAGGTCATATTCTTGCTTGCCTAAAACAGGAGTCCTGGGGAGCTCTATCCCTTTGAAAGTAAATGAATAGCAGATACGTTGGAGCTTTTCACAACCCTTAATTAATTTTGGAGTTCTTTCTGATCCTTTTTTACTGCCAACCATATTACTATAGACCTTTGAGTCAACCACAGCCCCAGCTATGCCCTGTCCCATGCCACACCTGGTAAATGTTAGGTCTACTTATGGTAAGTGAAAAATGACTCAATGAATACATTGTGGGACTTAAAACTTCTAAATCTTTGTTAGAAATGTGAACTGTTGCAGATATTCAACCTCAACAGCAATAATTGATGAGGCACAAAGAGAATCTGTATTAACCGACAATTACCTTTATTGGTTCAGTTAAAAACAAACATGCATCTGTGCGCACACCCACTCGGTTTCTCTGACCCTCCATGAACAGTCAAAGAATGGAAAAGGTAATATCCGGGAATAGGAGTTTACACTGGCCAGGCATTCCTCTTGATCCCGATGTAATCTGCATGTTTCTAACGTGGAGTCATTCACTTCTGCGATGGTTGGTCGACAGAGTTTTTGCTGCTTCTACTCCCGAAATCCTCCATTCTTATCCTCGTTCTTATCAGATTGAACTGTTGTGTTTCGATTTTGTTGACTTTGGCTTATCTGGCTAGCCTGTGTCATCTTCTCATTGGATCTGGCCCAAGGCTACAAGCAGCATTACTTTATTGCTCAACCACCAGACTTGTGCCTCATGTAACTTTGACACAAGAGATTCTGCAGATGCTGGAATCTGGAGCAACACACACAAAATTCTGGAGGAACTCAGCAGGTCAGACAGCTTCTATGGAGGGAAATAAACAGTCAACGTTTATTTAACTTTCTTTGTTCTCGCTGAATTAGACCAGTTGAAACCAGTTTAGCCAGGTTAGCCAAACACTGGGGTCAGGTTACTTCAGGTCACAGGCTGTTCTTTCCACAAGCCTGCTATTTCTTCCTCACCAAATAAATATCTCCTTATTTGGAAATGATCTCAGGTTTAGCAGATCATTGGCAGGGGCCTCATTGTGTCCACTTTCAATTGCTCTGATCAAACCATCCCTGAGCAAGAAGCAGTTCACAAAACAGTTCACAAAATGGTGGCCACAAGAACAGTCTCATAAAATGGCAGCCTCCATTCCTTCGACCACATGGCAAAAACAAAGACATTTGGTTTGTCTGCTTCCACTGTCCTTGGCTCAGTCTAGTTGGATGTTTTGCAGATTTTAATTCTTTCTGGCCAACAGAACCATCTCATGAGAAGACATACTCGTAATATTTAGTTAATAATTTTTGATATTTGAAACCTGAGGTATTATTTTAATTGCTCATGTTTTCCAGCATGGATCTAACATGCTATATTTTTATATTGTATTGTAGTTTGAAAATCCAGGCCCTTAGCATCTCCCCTCAAAAAACCCAACCCAGAATTGGCATTCCATCAGTATTACATTAGTAGTGGAAGACCATTTTAGCCATTGGACAGGCTGTTGCTCATTTCTTCAAACACGAAGAATTGCCTCATTTTCTGTAGCTGCTGGTTTGACTTGTCACAGACCCTTGGAACTGAGCATCTAGTACATATTCCATTACAGTTATCAGAATAGTTAAAGCATCAGAGGGAAGTACAACTTAAGGGAAATTAACAAAAATACCACACACTTTTTTTGTGTTTTCCTCTTCTATAATGTCTAATTTTCTCTCTCCTTAATTTACTCTCTCTTTCACTTTCTCCCTCTTCCTTTCCTCTCTCTTCCATTCTCTCTCTCCCTCTCTCTGTTTTCTCTTCCTCTCTCTCTTTCCATCTCCCTCTCTCTTTTTCTTTCCCTCTTTATCTCTCATCCCAGAAGATACAGCCCTGTAGAAATTGTTGGTCCATGGCGATTCACTGAAAACAACTGAGCAACTAAAAGAAACAGTGTTAGATCTGACATCTTGTCACAGGTTGTAGCTACACCTTACTAGTATAGCTTTATCGGGTATAGGTTAACAAAATTTAATTAATTAAGATAACAAGGAATTCGGAGGAAAAGTGTGATGTAGTGTGGTTTAAGAATTCTGCAACATTCATAGAGGAATTCTGGACCTGTATGAATAAATTGCCCAAGTTTATAATTCAAACTCTCACTTTATTTTTACCAAACTGTTTGGTACTGCTCTTTGGCAGTTAGAAAAATTATTTGCATTTATACAACAGCCTATCACATCATGTTATAATTTAATCCAAAATTCTTCTTGACTAGTTAATTAGTTTTGAACTTCATTTATTGCTGCTAAATTAGTAAATGACAGCACCCATTGTTCACAATCTAGTTTCCCAAATACAGAAAATGAAAACAATTGCTTGGAGTTTCCATAGTAATGATGGTGAAACTATTGGCATTTGGCACTGTTGTCATTATACCGTGAAACTGGCAGCAGCTTTGATATTCCCATGCATGTGTATGTTAACATGGAAATCCCAAAATTACTGTGGGTGAATCAGTCTGCTGCACAGGCTGTGCTGTTTTACAGCCATCTCCACAACAGTCAAGGAAAATAAATTAGCGTGAACCTAAAGTATTTACAAACTGGTCTCATTTGGTCTCTGAAAATGATATATGCCTTGTTGGATGAGGTCTCAGCTTTTAAATGAATGTGAAACCATATTAGAGCTTAGCAAACTCTTTTGACTGGAGGTAAATAATTTTATACTTATGGATTGTAATTCCCTCAGATAAGTATTTCAAAATATAATAGAGTTCAAAATAAACATTTTTATAAAGATCATTTATGATATTTCAGTTTACTACCGTAATCATTTTCCTTTTTTAACATTACATAAAAATTTCAAGACATTAATTTTAAAAAATTCTCTTTCATTTCTGGTTTGCTATCTATGGGAAATCTTCAGTGTGATTGGCTGCTTAGGCAACCTGCTAATAGAAACTTCTGAATGCTTAGCATTCCGTTGAAGTGATGTCTGACAGCAGAGAGCACTGGAAAAGGGCAAGTTTTGCCAGAAAGATTGCTAAATCTTTGAGTGCAGCTTTCTCGAAGGTTAGTGGCACACCTACCTCCTTGCTACCAGCTGCAAAATCCAAACCAATGGTTTAGAGGTAGTGGTGCAGGGAAAAAATATTGGTCCCCAGGAGATTTTGATGCTAATTTTTGTATGCTGCCATGGAACCTTTATATCCAAACTGAACCAATGGAACTAGAAGGTTTGGTTTTGATGTTTCATTTATTGAACAATTCCTGAGATCTGCACTGAGGTATTAATTTAAATTAGATAACAATGACCACCCCCCCCCCCCCCACCTCAAAGGCATGAGTGCAACCTGATGTTATGTGATTGGAGGATGATAACTAATTTGCTCAATGACAGTAAGTGCTGGAAATAATCAGCAGGTCAGGGAGCACCAACAGAGAGAGAATTACAGCTAACATTTCAGGTCAATCCTAGGGCTTCATTAGGACAGTGTGGTAGCATACAAACACAGGGCAAGAGTAGGCCACTCGACTCCTTAAGTCTGCTCTGCCATGTAATAAGATTGTGGCTGATCTGATGTAACCTCAACTTTGCATTTATATCTGCCCTGCTGGCCCTTCACCACATTCCTTACCAAGTTTTGGTATTGGTATTGGTATTGGTTTATTATTGTCACTTGTACCAAGGTACAGTGAAAAACTTGTCTTGCATACCATTCATACAGATCAATTCATTACACAGTGCATTGAGGTAGTACAGGGTAAAAACAATAACAGAATACAGAATAAAGTGTCACAGCTACAGGGAAGTGCATTGCAGGTAGACAATAAGGTGCAAGGTCAAACAAGGTAGATTGTGAGGTCAAGAGTCCATCTCATCGTATAAGGGAACCATTCTATAGTCTGATCACAGTGGGATAGAAGCTGTCCTTGAGCCTGGTGGTACATGCCCTTGGGCTCCTGAATCTTCTGCCTGATGGGAGAGGAGAGAAGAGAGAATGACCCCGGTGGGTGGGGTCTTTATCTCTAAAAAATTCAGAGACTCCACATCCATCATCCTTTGAGGAAGAGAGTTCCAAAGACTAATGACCCTCTAAGAGAAAAAAAGTTGCCTCATTTCTGTCTTAAATGGATGGTCCCCTTAGTTGAAACAAAGACCCACAATTCTAGATTCTTCCACAAGAGGAAATATCCAGTCCAGAACCACCCTGCTAAGATCTCTTGGGATCTTATGTGTTTTAATCAAGTTCCCTCTCACTCTTCTAAATTCCAGCAATTGCAAACCTTGCTTGTCCAATCATTCCTCATCAGACATTCCACGTTTTAAGCCTCTGAACAGCTTTGAATGCATTCCTTCCTTAAATAAGCAAAGAAATACAGTCAACAGTACTCCATATGTGGTCTCACCAATGTCAAATATAACTAAAGCATAACTTCTCTAACTTTGCGTTGAATTCCCCTTCCAATAAATGATTTGATTCTGTTAGTTTTCCTAACTTTTCCCAGGAGGCTGAGGACAAACTAGAGGGGTAACAGATAATTAACATATTAGACAGCTGGATAAGCTGGAAAAGCTCAGTCTCTCTTCTAGGGACAAAACTGATGTATCCACAAAGCAATCACTCAGTCTGATCTATATAATGCAGGAAATGTAATCTGCAAAACTATGAGTTGGAAAGAATGTTGGGGGCTCTGAAAAATGGGAAAGTGGGGTGGTAGGACAGCTCCTGCTTCAGTCACGTAGGAACTCATCATGGAAGGGGAAAGTATGAATGGTGGTTGAGAATGTTTTTGTTTTTTGACTTGTCACATTACCTCAGCCTCTTGCATTCCACCGTCAAAGCTCTCCTGCCTTCCAAGCTATCACAGCTCGTTAATTCTTCCCTCCTATTGTAATTTTATTTGCATCTTAAAATGTGATTTTCTGTAACTTTTTGCAGTTTCAATAAAAAGATCTTTTATTTACTTTTCTCTCTCGAGGTGGTGTCACTCCTGCTGTGTATTCCCAACATTTTCTGCTTTTATTTCAGATTTTCAACATTTGCATTATTTTGTTTGAAACCTTAGGTGAAAATCATCTGTTTCGATCCATGCTGGGAAAGTACACATTCAAAGAATATTTTTACATGCTTTAAAAATAGAAGGCAGAATATTTTGAGCTCTGGGTACAAACCTTTTCAATCTGGCTCTCAAAACATGGAGAAAATCTCTTCTTAAACATTGACTCCAAAAATCACTGGAATATGATCCTTGTATTTCCTGTTGGACTGTGGCTGTCGGTACCTTTAGTATTAACCTATTGGAGTTTGAAGAGTCCATAATACTAGAACTATGGATACAGGCATAGATGCAGATTCATCTGTGAGACCCATATTCATTTGTGACAAGTGATCAGAACTTCAGACACTTGCCCTTCATTGAGTGAGGAGAGAGATTGCTTACAACCATAACAACAGCCAAAACAGCCTTGGCCCCTATGGTAAAACATAACTTTTTTTTAAAAGGTTGCAAATTGTGACAATGCTATAGCTGGTCAGAGTGGAGGTAATTTCCCTGTCAATTAAGCATTAAGATTGTACTGGTATAAATGGGTGATAGTGATTTTAAGAACATAATTTACAGGTAACTATCCTCCACATACATTTCTCTTGAAAAACTGTCATGTTCTTATTGTTTGAAAATTCTCTTATTTCTGTTTCCTCTGCTTTTTTAACAGACTCTGAGTATATTGACTTTATTTGGGGAAAAATGACTGTGGGTAATACTCCCTACCCCATCTCCAATTCAATGGCCATTGTAGTGTTTATAAATTCTTTTACAAAAATCATTCCTTTCTACAATGGGCCATGAAATTTCTTTGGTTAAGTCCCCTATGAGTGAGGTCCACTTTGGCACATCTGGAAGGCAATGAGCTTTGACCTATTCTTCAGGGTGGCCTCCAGAAGCAACACTAATAATATTAGCTTTGTGAAGGAGGAATACAGTTTTTGTCCCATATAACAAGTGTCAGAATTGTCTCGTGCAGGAGCTATCTGCCATTTTCCTGTGTACCTTATGGGTGAAAACATAGTGGGAGAGACTAGCAGGTGCTCTGTGGAATTTCAGGTTCTATTTATTGTAAAAATAAATAATTAGAAATGAGCTGCATGAACATTTAAAAACAACACAATTGAACAGAAATTATAGGTTGGGATAGATAAATCAGAGTTTTCCTTTCATTCTGCCCCCATCCCCCATAAAGATGCATGTTCTGCATGACACCTCCCTCAGGTACGAATGAAATTCTCTATTTTTTTTGTGATGTAAGTATATGGTATCTAAGAAAAAAAATTGATTTTATTCCAATAGTGCATCCATTAAAATAAATGTGCAATTTTCACTTTCACTAAAATATATCTTCCTTCAGATATAATATCTTGTCATCTTTGTTAGCCACAAGTACCTTGCCCCATTATAGATAGTTCGGTACTTGTAGGGTTAATACAGATGCAGACCTCAGCTCTGTTGTGATCAGACAGAGGCGGAAGAATGCATTAAATGCCTCCATCCTGTTGCAATCAACCATTTTGAAAACAACTTATCTGCTTGATGAAGACTGCTTTCCCAGTTCCGCTGAGCCTATTTCTAAATGATTGTTGCCCTGCTGACAAGCCAATGTAGATTATTGGGAGAAGGCAGTATCCACTTACTCAGTATATTCCATTATTTGATTTCCTTTGAATTCCCTTCATAATTAAATTGCTGTGGGGCAATCTAATGGTTGAACATTTGACTCCTGACCAGGGAGAGGATAGCTTGGTCCTAAGGCTACGTTTCCCTTTTCACTTTGTTGGTCTTTGATAAATAAAACTAAAATACGTTGTCTCCTTTTGCTTGAATTGTGCTCGTTTTTGGTCATTCAGGAAGTTAATGTGTTGGACAAGCATATACCTTGTGCTTTTACTGCTGGTACTTGGGGGAAGAATGATATATCATGAAAACTCTGCCCTGAGCTGTAGCAGTTTACAGAATTGTAACATTCAGATAGAGATTGCGTAGTGCAATACAGTATATGATCTGCAAGAAAAGAAAAAGGTTATTAAGTAGCCAATGTATCACAGTATGACTTTACAATAGCAAAGATGTATCCCTGAACGTGAGGTGAGCTCCAAGTCTCTGCTGCTATTTAGAAAAGAAACTCGAAGCGAAAACATGGTTCTTTCCCACTGTGAGAATGGGGAGGTCTTGCAACATTTCTTGGCAGCTCATTCCTAATCGTAAGTTTGGTAAAAATCATGACCTATAGCTGGCATTTCAGCATTATTTTTATATCATGCCTTATTTCATTTGATTTTTCTCAGATGTCACTTTATTGTACTCCATGTTTCTACATTAACTTCATAGTATACAATACCCATAATATTTTGTGAAGAAAAGTACTATATATCTTACAAAGTAGTGTAGTTTGTAAGAATCTATAAAAACTCCTAAGGGGAAGAACAGAAATGGTATATGGAGTTCCAAAAAAGCAGACTTTTGTATATACCTTTGAGAATCATGTGTCCTCTGTGGTATGCCTTCTAATACATTTTTGTAGCAGTCACTGATGTTAGTTGGGTGGTTTTTGCTGTCAGTGGAGGATGCTTGGCTAGAAATTCTCCTGTTCACTTGCCTTACTAAATAACAATATGGAGAAGAACCTGCAGACATTACATTGGCAGTGAGTTGAGGATAAAGATAATACTAAGGAAGTAACTAAGTGTGAAAGACGAGAGGCTTCTTTAGAGAGAAGGTGTTCCTGAGAGCAAATTATATCTTCAAGGTCCAGTGATAGGCCTGGAAACAAAGCAATGCAGTAATTATGTAAAGAGGAAGGCAACACTACTGTTATTGGTAGCACTAGAAGTGTAAATAAATCCAGTAAGGTTATTAAGATAAGGTAAGATATCTTTATTAGTCACATGTACATCGAAACACACAGTGAAATGCATCTTTTGCACAGAGTGTTCTGGGGGCAGCCCGCAAGTGTCGCCACGCCTCCGGTGCCAACATAGCATGCCCACAACTTCCTAACCCGTACGTCTTTGGAATATGGGAGGAAACCGGAGCACCCAGAGGAAACCCACCTGGACACAGGGAGAACGTACAAACTCCTTACAGACTGCAGCCGGAATTGAACCCGGGTTGCTGGTGCTGTAATAGCATCACACTAACCGCTACACTACCGTGCACCATGAACCACAAATTCATTGTCTTATGAAGTACTGGTAAGAATTTTGATGGAATATTTAATCTAGTGCCCTTAGAGATTTTCATGATTTTCATGATTTACATATTTAGTATGAGCAACCAGGTAACAGAAGGAACAATGGGTGAGCACGTCGTTGCCTAAGAGGTGCAACTTTTCGACATTATAGATTAAGTGCTGTGGAATAATTTGGTAGACCGAATGTCAAATAAGTGAATTCAAGCAAAGCTGTTATGCTGATTCTGACATTCAAGGGACCATACAGAAAAGCCATCAGTATTGAACTGTTTTGCTTGTCACATGATGGTGATGTGCATACAGGGATCAAGCCCACAGAGCGGGTAATGGCGGCATGTCCCTCTTCTTTGAAACCAGGTCAGGTAGATGCTTCAGCAGGAAAGTAGTTGATCACCTGAGTGCCAAAAGGAAGCTTGCGAGTCCTATGGGTGGAAAAGGCAGCAAGCCTTCATCCAGCTGTTATGGCAACCATCTGCTTTCAAGCCAGATTAAATTAAACTTCCACCAGATTCGGCACATTATGTGGTGTGTAGGTCCCTCAAGATGGCAACTACTAGTAAGGATGGCACTCTTTATCTGCCTTGGCTGCAAGCCATTAAAGAAATAGAATGGTCCTGATGAAGTACGATCCACGTGCAGAATTGTTAGATGGAATTTAATGTATGCACGTAGAGGCAGTTATTAACAAATGTTACTGGCCTCCAGATAGTTGAAGGCATTATGATCACTAACACTGCTGTAAGGACTATAGGGAAAGATCTGTTCTGAGATTAACGGAAGCGCTTTGCATTGTGGCAGAGTAAGCTGGTGTTGAGTTGCCAGTAGAAATAGATGGGTTCTAAGATGACTGAGAGTCATGTACCTGAAATCATGGACATTGATTGGATCGAGGTCCTTGAGTAGAGGACCTTGTGTTTGAAAGAAATGCAGTTTGGTAATGGTGGAGAAGAAAAACTCGGAAAGCACAGTTCCATTACATAGAGGCCAATCAAAGTTATCCCTAAGAAGGAGATTAAGGCAGAGGCAGGCAACTTGTATCATTAATGTGTAATGGTTGCAGTACAGATGGCGTGTGAGGAAAGCCCATCTGCAATTGTTTGGGTCATCATGTGAGTGAAACGAACAAGACTTTCTGGAGAGAGGAGGAAACATAAAAGTCCAGTCAATGCATGCAAACGTTGTGTGCATCAAGGATTGCTCGAAGATCCAACAGTGTGGAGGCAGGACTCTGTCATAGCACATAGAAAGCTGATATTCACAGAAGTGAAGTTGTGGTGTGAATTTTGAATGCTAATGAATAATATCTATGTGACATTTCAAGATTGTTTTTTAAATTCCAGGAATTTTCAGTGCTGTTTGCTTGACCATCAGTAAGTGGTAAAAAAGGGAGCACAGTACGGAGAGAGTTAGAAATGCAGAGCAGGTTGAAGAAGAGATGGGCAGTCATAGATGAGCAGATTGAGTGTGGAGTATGGAGGGGACAGTGAACTTGCTTTTTCTGAGTGATGGCAGTGTTCACAATCTTCAGTAGCAACCAATTCAGATGCAGACTCTGATTTGCTTGGATGATACAATGCAATGGTTCACGGGAGTGTTAGGATAAGTGCTGTACCATTTCCAAAATCACTACAACACTGGAAAGTGAAGAGCTGGACACAGGGTGTTGTGGAGAGGCTGTTTCAGACAAATTGAATGGTTCTGTTGTGGTGGAAGATTTTTACCCCTCTTGGAAAAAGGTCTGGTGTCTACAAGGCTTTTGCTGTTCACAGAGCTGCTCACTGGCCTGAACCAGGCTCAGACATACTTGGACACATTGTGTTCTTACAAGTAGCGGACTTAAGAAATCTAAAGTTTCCATGCACAATGTTACCTTGGGTTTGTATTTACTGATATTAGCTCAGTAGTCTAAAGACAAGGTACAGCAAGAGAGGCTTGAGAACCTTAACACTGAATTGCAAGTACTGGAAACCATCCAAGGAGGGATAGCCAGAGGTAATAACTTCCTAACTTGAGAGGGTCAGCCGAAAAAAGTAAAGATCCATAGTGTCCATTGATAGTCACAGTGAGAGTTGCAATGTGAAAAAAGGTATGTGCAAAATTGAAGCAGTATGGAAAAATTTAATTTAGGAATTGTTATTACTTTGGTTTGTGATACTTGGTAATATTTTGGAAATCATGTACAATCGCATCTGCTGTAGTAAATAATGGGATATTGGTCTATGTTAAGCTTAGAGAATCACAATTAATATTAATTTAATATTTTCATGATTATATATCATTAAAGAAACTTTTTCATGCAAAATATGAGATTTGATACTTAGGAAATGTATTGGATTTATTGGCACTGACAGAATAGTTAATTATTCTGTCAATTAACTACTTAAATACAACATAAAATTGGACAATCACGTGCAATCTTATTTTGTATTTAAATAGTTAATCGATAGAATAACTTAACATATGTGAATATCGTTGTAAGTTTGTTATATTTTTAAAAGGAAAGCAGTGTAATATGTTGAATGTTCTACAGGGTCAGTTCCTATCTGACCCCTCAGCTTTCTGCCTCCCAAGGTGCAGCTAAAAATTCAAACTCAGCTGGTAAGTGGATTTTTTAAATTTTAAATAAAAATAATGATTTTAATTATTTTACAACAGTTAAATGTGTTTTTAATAAACTTATTACATTTTAATTTGTTTCCACAATTATTGATTATTTTGAATTATTTAAACCTATCTACTTTTTCAATGTGCCTGGTCAAAGAGCCTTTGACAATGTCTCCATCAAAAAGGCTTCAGAGCAGCTTGGGGGTAAGACTGCAGGATCTACCACCTGAGGTTCAGCTGATGCCAACAGCCTGCTCTGATCCACAGGACAGCCACAGCTGTGAGACCTCGAGTTCTGTTGGACCCAAGTTCCTGCAAATTAATTGTGTAGCTGTGAGAACTGTATGAGGGTGGGTGGTAATGGACAATTACAAGGCAGCAGCCAAGTCAAGTACAGTCAGACCTGATGTAAATCTGAAGACACAAGCGAGTACAGATGCTGGAATCTGGAGTGACACACAAACTGCTGGAGGAACTCAGCTGATCAGACAGCATCCATGGGTAGGAAGATGAAATCCAGTCCGGATGAAGGGTCTTGACCTGAATCATCGACTGTCACTTTCTCTCCATAGATGCTGCCTGATCTGCTGAGTTCCTCCTAATGTAAATCTACATTAGCAGTTGAGAGGCTTCATGACAATGGATTATGTTTAGAAAGAAAGCTGGGAAGTCCCAGGTTTGAGTACAGGACTACCACTCTGGCCAGACCCAGGAGAACTTGGTAGGACCTGTTTTATTGTGCAATGGGTGCTTTTTCTCAGATCATTCCTTCAGTATTTTGGAGAAGATTTGCATTTTACTGGACTACGACACAGGACCACATACGCAGTTCTCAGATACGTTAAATGAAGGTCAAATCTCAATGTAATGTAACATAAACTTCTGCTCTTGCATGAACACAATTTAAAAATATCACATGATAAGTAAAATATTATGTCATAAAATTTCTCTTCCCCTTAAATGGTAATGTTTTTTAAATATTTTAATTTCATTTTTATGTTCATGTTACATTGAACTATGAAGTATGGAACTGCTGTCAGTCGATTGGTTAATTTTCACCAGCAATAAAGATTACAAGGCACTGAAGAAACTAGTCATGATCATACTGTAGTAGGGTTAGGTGATCTGTTTCTTCCTTTTCCTAATGAAAATAATTTTTTCCTTCAAGAGCATGAAATGTAGTATGGTCTAGCCTGAGGTGAAGTACATACCGTAACATTCATACTGAAGAGAATATCTAATTGTTTCCTACTGGACTCAACTTCAAACGGCACTTTCCTGAAATTTAATAAAATTTTCCCTGTCTTTTACTTGCTATTGTAACTTCGTCTTTTAGCTGCAGCCCCGTAAACATAATAAACCAGTTTATTGTAGTTTTTACCAAACACCTTGTGGAATGTTCGATTGCCCAGGCACATGTCTCTTTACCCACTCACAAAATGAAATGCATTGTGAGTTAAACATGCATTTACTAATTAACTCATTCCATCTGTTTTTCCACGTGGGTTGACGTCATGCAATCCAAGCTTCCTTGATGGACTTTCTCCTTCATATCAACAAAATGGGAAATTGAACTGTTTCATTTATCATTTAAAAGGGTAAGAAAGATAAAGACCGAGTTATATTTGTAAATTTTAAAGCATTTCTTTGAACGTAATGAAGAGAATGATGAAAAGTTTTACACTTAAATATAGTACCCTCAAAGAAACAAAACCCAGAGGATTAAGTTGTAGATGTACACATTTTAATTCTAGCGAAGAGCTATTGTAAGCAAGTTATATTCTGAAGATCTCAGTGAGTCACCTGGTAAATATGAAACTTTCTATTCTACTTGTTGCAGTAATTGTACAGTCTGTGTGAAGCATAATACTGTGAGACTCACACCAATGCTGAAATCAGTTCACACCCAATTACAATATGGAGTTCATATTGATGGAAAGCCAGCACTGCTTCATGTTTATGTGAAACGCATGGTATTACTGCCAATAGATTTTTCATTCGATACACATTTTTATTGTATGGTTCAAATGATAACCAGATCTTGCTCATGTTAGTAAGCTTAGTTTCTAGAAAGACTCACTGAAAAAAATGTACCCAAGGTTAAACATGGATAGAAGAGAAAACAATATGATTCTTTTGGGCAAAAGGTGGATACAGAAATGAATCAGTTATCTTGCATGAGTGAATATTATCACCATATTTCATATCACCGGCTTTGATATGGTAGGGATGGCTTTTCCCAGGAACAGTACCTCATTATTTCTTTATTTTTGCACTATTTATTTATTTTTTCAATTTGTAGATTTTTATGTCTTTACACTGCACTGCTACCGCAAAAACAACAAATTTTATGTCATATTGTCAGTGATAATAAATCTAAATCTGATTCTGATTCTGATCTGATTATGGAGTTATAAAAGGAGCCACACAAGTGGTCATTAATAATCCAGCTGTACTACACAATAATAGTGTTATAAAATGGATAAATACCAGTATAAACTGCTGAAAGATCAGAAGACGTCAGTCACAAATCCTGTCAGCTACACAATGTGTTAATGCAAACATAATATTTACATGAACCAAAATTTATATTAAGTTGTGATTAAAAAGAAACTTTAATTTACTGAACTAGCACAATGAGATTTCTTTTAATTTATCCTTGTTTTTCCTAGAATAATTCAGATTGATATTATAGTTATTCATTGATGTCACTCTTATTGTGAATATTTGCTTATTATCCTAAGTGCATTCTATTAAAAACAAACACATAAACAGGGTTTCCATGAGATTGTGACACCTTAAGAAACAGCAGTAATAATTTAAAATATATTCAAGCATATCAGGATTTGTTAGTCTGAAATTGCAATTTTATCAAGGCCACCATGAAAGAGAGTCTTGGTTTTCCTAAAGTCTTTTTTTTTCATTTTAAGTAAGTCTGCATAGAGTAGTAAAGCATTAACAAGGCCAAGGGTAATGGGGCATCTTTGAAAACAAGGAAACAGCTTAACAGAACCTAATCATCACAGAACAATTTTCTTCCAATAAAAGAGAAGGAACTGAGAAATCTCTATCACAAGTGCAGAGAATTCCAGGTGCAGGCATAAGGCTCAGTCTCCCCTGAGGTTGATGTGGTGAATCAGGAAATAGTGATTAGTTTGCTGGCTAGACTGCAAATTAAAAGCCTAGGATTATATGAGGAATTTTGAGCTTTCTTTGGAAAGGGCAATTTTAGGCAGCAGTCAGCATCCATAACTGCCTCTGGCTTCTGTTCTTTGTCTGAAGGTCCCACAAACTAAATAACAGAAGCTAGAACCCAATAACTGGCTGGGCATTGTGAACTCAGAAAGGCTCAGAAATTAACAGTTTGTTGAAAACAGATAGCATTCCATTTTTCCTCCTATTTGATACCAAAATGGTAGGAGCAATGTCATTTTGAAACAATTTAGTTTTATTTTATTTCATCAGGAATATTCAAAAAACAGTCAAAGCATCTGATATTACAATTCTTTAACACCACTCAGCAACTAATGGAGCTGTTAATGAGCACAAATTTAGAAATTTTGGTGCCTTAATTGTGAAACCTACAATATTTAGATAAAGCAACAAATTCAAAATGCTTATTTTGCTCATGAGATCCAAGGAGTGCTGGGAAAATAATAATGAGCATCGATATGAGGGGAGCTTTCAGATTTCCCAATAACCGAGAGTGCCTCACTTGGATCAGTGAGAATTGTAAACAGAGCTGGCATGCGTGGGGTAGCAAAGCACTAATGTAAGCAGGAATATAATGCCTTGGGAAAACAAAGGTAGTTGAAGATATGTAGCTACTAAATGGGCCTTTTGTATCCCATGCAGTTCTTCAGGCAGCAGAATGAAAGCGAGAAGCGTAGGTAATCATTGTTAATTCCTGTGAAGATATTCCTTCACATGCCACTAGGAATTCTTTGGCCTTCCCAGACCAATGCCCTGTATGTCCACAGAATGAGGCGTATTTGTGGAAACCATGGCCTTTTCTGTAAAGCTGTGTCAGTGTGCTTGAGGGGTTATTCCACAACCTATTTCTTACAAAACAGTTCACTTGGGTGCTGGCTAGAATCTGGATCCCAGGTGAATTTCTGCTCCAGTTTTCTGATCTTATGGTCACTTTTATTGATTTTCAGAAAGGAGACAATTTAGAATGATTCAAATGAGGCCCAGGAGTTAAAGTAACCCAGACCCCTTGGTTTACTCTCTGCGGGAGTTTCCCACTCACTTCAAATGTTGCCCAGGTTAAAACTGGAGATATTAAGTTGGAAGCATGAGAGTTTAGCATTCCTCCACCATAACCTTGGTGGGGAATTGGCAGAAACCCAGAGGATGTGATGAGAAGAGTCCTGAGGATCCCAAAAGTCCTGTGGAGAAGCCAAGATTAGATCTACTATGATCTCACCGAAACATAGAGCAGGCTCGAGGGGTTACCTGGCCTAATCCTGCTTCTCCTCCCACTTCCTATGTTCTTATATTATTCTTGAAAACAAAAACCATCAGCAGTTAAAAGTCCAAAGTGAATGCATATAGTTCTCTAGAAAACGATAGATGAAGAAATGTCAGTTTTGGTTTAAACGTATGAGATAAGAAATAACTGTGCCTAATTAACTGGAATGCTGTGGAATAAAACCCCACTTGCATCCCCTGCTGTGCAACACTGGCCTTATGGCCTTGCACAGCTCCTACTAATAATCTCCATCTCATCCACCCCAATCCAAAGCCTATAGTTAAGCTTTATCCAAAGCAACATTATCCTACACACAACAGTAAATTTATTACCTTCATCTGGGGCAGATTTCAAGCCACGGACTTTTCCATGAGTCTCCAGCAATCCTAATACATGCTTAATGGTACCTGGTACACCAGAATGTCTGCTTGTCTTTGAGCCAGTAGACTGCACCATGATGTCAGTCATTTCAATTAATACTGTCCTTTGGAGGAAAGGAATCCCTCTGAGAGAATTCCAGCAATTGTGCTTAACGTGCTGGGAAAGAAGGGTCGAGGGTGGTATAACATCTGTAATTTGACAAAATGATAAGTTTTGCAAATTAAGTGTACCGGGGGATTTTTGAGACGTATATGAGTGATATGTGTATTAGTCATACATCTCATTTGCAATCTTCCCATTAAACATGAGTTTATCTCTTACGTACAGAAAGCTAATCTTAGTGATGTCTTGCTATCTTGGGTAGTTCCTAGTGAAGTTTGCCTTGTCTGGTTGGGCTAAAAGAAGCACCTGCAAGAACATAAGAAATAAGACGAAGAATAGGCCACACAGCCTCTCAAACTTGTCCATCATTTAATAAGATTATGCCTGGTCTGATTTTGGCCTCAATTCCATTTTTCTACCTGACTTCCATAATCCTTGACTTCCCTGCAGATCAAAAATGCTCTAGTCTTAGCCTTGAATATATATAATCACTCAGTATCAGGAGCTATCTGGGGTACAGTATCCCAAAGAGTCACAACCATTTGAGAGGAAAAAAAATTCCTCCTCATCTCCATCTTAAATGGACAACCCCTTAGCTTGAAACAATACCCCCTTGTTCTGTACTCCACCACCAAGGAAACAGCATTTGCCCTGTGAGGAACACTCAGAACCTTATATGTTTCAATGAGATCGCCTTCCACTCTTCTAAACTCTGTAAGTATAAGCCCATTTTGCTCAACCTTTTCTCAAGGGGCAACTTCCCCTAGCAGAAACCAGTCTATGGAACCTTTGCTAAGCACCTTTAGGTTGAGTATACCCCTCTTTAAAAGAGGCAGCCAAACCAATATGAGTACAGCAGATGTAGTGTCACTAAAGCCCTATGAAGTTGCAGCATGACTTCCTTATCCTAGATCTCCATCCGTCTTGCAATAAGGATAAATATTCCATTTGTCTTCCTCATTACGCTCTCTATCTGTATGCTACCTTTCTGTTTCTTGTGCAAGGATACTCAAATCTCTCTGAAAGTATCACACAATTTGAATAATATTCTGCTTTTCCATGTTTCCAGTCAAAATAGATAAGCCGGCAGTTCACCTCATTATTCTCTTTCTCACAACTTACTTTCCCACCTACATTTAAATTTTGAGCAAACTTGGATACATTACACCTGAGCCTTTTATCTGAGTTATTTCAATGGATTGTAAACAGGCGAGGTGTCAGTCCTGATGCTTGCAGCATCCCACTAATATTTATCTGTTAACCAATTCTCCATCCCAAGCTAATCCACAGTAACCTTTAAAGTGGCACCTTATCTAATACCTTTCGGAAATCCAAATATATCACATCGAGTGATTGTCTGTACCTGTCATGATACTTGGGATCTTAAAAAAAACATTAATTAGTACGTTGAATACTATTTCCCTTTCATAAACTATGTTCAATCTTCCTAATCATATTATGATTTTGTAAGTGTCTTATTCCTTCCTTATTAATTGAATCCTGCAGTTTTCTGATAATTGAGGTTTGGCTAATTGGCCTACAGCTGCTTTTCCCTTACTCCTTTCTTCAATAGTGGAATTGAATTTACTGATTTCTAATTCACTAGGACCCTTCTGAAATATTGGGAAATTTAGTAAACCAAATCAATGCATCTACTATTTTTGCAGCCATCCCTCTTATAAGTCCAGGGGATTTGTCTGTCCTAAGTCCTATTAGTTTGCCCAGTATTTTTTATCTGGTGATATCAATAGTGTAAGGTCGCCCTCTGTTTTGCCCAATTGTTACGTACTATTTTTGGCGTGCTTTTTGTGTCTTTTACTGTGAAGACAGATAGAAAATATTTACATAACATCTCTGCCATTTATTTTTCCCATTAAAAACATCTCTGTTCCTGATGGACATATTTACTTTTTCTCCTCTCTTCTTTTTGTTTACCAGTAGAATATTTTGCCATCTCTTTTTATATTTCTTATTAGTTTTTGCTTGTGTTTTATTTGCACTTTTATTATATACTTATAAGTCATCCTTTGCATATTGTTTAAAATTTCCCTAAACTTGAGGCCAACTACAATTCTGTCAAACTTTATAAGCCTTTTCTTTCCACTGTTATCTTACCTTCTTTAGTCAGTCACAGATTGATTATTTTTCCCTAAAATCTCTCTCAATATATTGTGTTTTTGTTGAGAATTGTGAGGTATTTCTTTTGACATCTACCACAACTTATCTACCATCAGACCTTCTTATCTAATTTCCAAATCTACTTCTGCCAATTCATTCATCATACGAATATATCTTTCCTAAATTTAAGGTTCTAGTTTTTCACTTAAGCTTGTCACTCTGAAACTGAAAGTGACATCACATTATGATCACTTTTCCCCAAAGAATCTTTAACAGTAAATTATGAAATAATCCCATCTTTTTTTCTTACATTGGTGCAAGGCTAAATAGACCATTCCTTAGTTAAACCCAGAAGGTATTGTTCTCAGATACAGTTCAAATCATTCTTCAAGATCACTTTTGTCAATTTGATTTTCTCAGTCTGTATGAAGATTGACACTGTCCATGATTACTACATTACTTTTGCTGCAGGATTCCATTCTTTTTTGATGAATGTTCCAGCCAACAATAAAGCTGCTGTTAGGGAGCCTATAGGTCACTCCTGCCGGTGTTTTTTGCCCTTTGTAGTTTTTCTATCTCCATGCAAACAGATTCTACTCCCTGATTTTCTGATCTGAGATTCTTTCTTAACACCGCCTAGCATCATCCTTTAATATCAGAGCGATCCCACCTCCTCTCCTTTTCCATTCTGCCTCCCTTTGTGAAAGATGAAATACCCTGGAATAGTCAATCCCAGCTTTGGTCACTTTGCAACTGCACACTGCAATGGTCAATAGATTAAACTTGTGTATCTTTGTTCACATCACCAGTTCATCTAGCTTGATATTAATGGTTGATCCATTAAGAAAAATTCTTTGATTTTAACTTTTTCTTAATGATTTTTCCACTTTTACCCTTTTTGCCACTACACAGCTAAATGCTTTTCCCCTTTTTTCGCACTCTATCATTACCCATCTCACTATACCGAACTGCTACCTTGTACTCTCCTTTTAACTTTCTAAAGTTTTCTCACTTGAATCCCTTTCCACCCTGTCCATTTTTCAGTTCAAATCCATTGCTTCCCAAGTTAGTTGAAGCACCAGAGCACTGCTTCAAGGCTGATCAAAAATATGGCAGGACACAGATCAGCTGGAAAGTTGGGCGGAGCAGTGGCAAGTGATTTGGAAATCATTCGTTGATTTCCAAGCAAGTGGGAAGTCGAATTCTGGTAAGGCATATAGAGTAAATTGCAGGAACCTGTACAAAGGCACCTTGGGGTGCAAGTCCATTGCTCGCTGAAAGTGGCGACACTGGTGAATAGGGTAGTGAAGAAAGCATTTCGTAGGCCGAGACATTGAGTATAAGAGTTGGGGCATCATGTTGCTGCTTCAGAAAACATTGGTTAGGCCACACTGGGGGTATTGTGTACAGTTCTGGTCGTCACATACAGAAAGGATGTGGTAGCAAGAGAGAGACTGCAGAAGAGATTCACCAGGGTGTAGCCTGGAACGGAGAGCTACAGTTATAAGGAGAGATTGGATTGGCTGGGTTTATTCTTACTGGAGCATAAAAGGCTGAGGGGTGACCTTTCAGTGGTTTATAAAATTATGAGTGGCATGGATAGGATAGATGGTCAGAGTTTTTTCCTCGGAGCAAGAGAGTCTACATTCTGATCAGCCTGGTTTTAACTGCAGATACCAAAGATGAAAAATCTCCCAGCAACACATACAACAATTGTTGGAAAGGTACCCAGAATTTTCTATTATTCCCTTGATGTGGGCAAGTTTCCTTGCCACTGTTTAAAATTGATAACATTAATGATGAAAGTGGATTGGTAACCAAATAAAACTGATTTAAGGAAGTTGGAAGAACTCAGGTGGTTCTGATCTAGAATAGATTACCTGAAAGGGTGGTGTCAACAGTTTCAATGGTAACAACCCAAGGAAAGTGGATGAGCACTCAGATAGGAAAACAATTCAGGGCTATAGAGACAGAGCAGAGATTGGTTAGGATCACCTAGGCTGAATGAGGTTTCACCCTCTAAGACACCATGATTTATCATCAGAATATGTTGACAACTAACTGCATTCTCTTCCTGTCTGCATCACCCCATTGATCATATATCTCTATTTTCTCATTGGTAATAACAAGTAACATGAAGAAACATCTAAAATGTTTTGTTCTTAAATTTATGTTTACTTTGCTTGTCTAGCATATGCAGTGCAAATCATTTGAGTACTCAAATAGTAAGCCAGGTGGTTTCCTATCCAAACCCTGACCCGTCTGTTTTCCTGGTCAGTACTTACAGAATCTGTTTAGCTGGGTATGCACAGAGAGCACAGCTAGGACACTGAATTATTGCTTCTCATATCTACAATGAAGCACTGCAGGTTAATCAACATTGGGTAAGAGAAAAATCACAGATTCTCTTTTGGATTAATGCTAGGAAATTTTTAAAGAATGGTTTTATTTTTCTGAAAGTATAAAAACATTCTCTGTCTCTACTTTCATTTGTCTGAGATGTGGCAGAGGCTTTTTTTGAGGTTGTAGAAGTGTCCAAACTGAAATATGCCAGTGTTGGAAGTTATTATTTTATTCCCTGTGGACCCCGTTTAGATGTTTATTCTATTAACCGATGTTCATTCTGGTAGCTATACCCGAATATTCATGATTTTATGAATTCCCACTGCCTCAAAGCAACAGCTGTTTAAATCCACAGCAAATGTTCAAGGGAGCTCCATAAATACAGATCCTTGCAGCTGAACATTTTGGACCCATGCAACTCAGAAACACATATTGAAATCTTGACATACTGTGTTTTTCAGTTTACGTTGTTGGGACTAAAATAATATTCAGCCATGAAGCAACATTTCACCATGAGTGGATCTCAGTCATTATGTGCGTACAGATTACAGTCTAGATAGTGAAGCAGTACATTTTTCAACAGATGAAAGAAGGGGGATCAGAAAGTAACTGGATCCAAGTGTAATAACAGTGCCAAAGCTCAGAACAGAAAATATCTGAAGCATCTGTGGCTCTTCTGTGACTTTCTTTGTGGACCTGAATGATTTCTTTTTTCTTTTGAAAAGTGCAGCATGAACTTGAGAAGTGGTATCTAATTGAAATTTTACAAGAAGGACTCTGTCCTAGGAAGGTGGTGTCAAATAACATACAGACATGCCTCAGTGTTACGTAACTGAGGTCACGGTTGAAAGATGTTAGGTTGTTTCGTCCCTGGTTTTAGATTTCTTTTCATTTCCACAGACTAGAAACTTGCGCTAAAGCTCTTTGGCTTTCCTTTCAAAATGGATTAATTGAAATTATTTTGTCATTTATAGGGAGAACTGTATAATCATAGAAGACAAAACTTCACAATCTGCATCACAGTGAACAATAAGAGACGATAGGTATCACTATCATTTCTATAATAATACATTTTTGAATAATTTCAAGTATATTAAGATCTGTTTAAAGACATGGTCATCGCAAAATGGCAGTTCGTTCCAGGATTTGGCAAAGATTGTCTTGTTATCTCTCATTTTGCATTTTAGAACTTCTACCTTTCAACCAGAAAGTGGCAGCTTCTGCTCAAATGCACACCCAGACCCATAACAGCCTTAAAAGATCATGAAAATAGCTCTGAAATGAAAGTTTCCATAAAATGGCAAACTATTTAATTGAATGAGGTATCATAGGTAAACCCGATTAGGCCAAATTATCCATCTGCAGTTACTGGAGTAAATGCCTGGAATTACTTCTGTTTCCATTTTGAAAGATGATCGGATCTGTGGAGTGTTATTGGAAGGTGGAATGTCCCAGACTTTACATCAGTGGTTGGTCCTCACCATTCAGTGATTCCTCCACCATTTAACTGAATGGTGAGAGGCCTTTGGCTGAGTAAGGCCTCAGCTTTTCCCAAGATCCCTGACTTAGTCTGTGTATTTGGTTAACATTTGTCCAAGATACCAGCCAACAAAGTGAAGGTATTACAGGCAAGTGGCTAAATGAAAGCACAAGCATGTTTCCTCCTGGATGATTGACATGGAAGCCCCAGTGATTTTTCTCCATTGTACAATTTTTTTGGGATGAGAGGAGGGTATGAGTCCACTCCTCACTCCAAAGAAATTGCATGGCTGAGAAATGTCACCAAACATTCCCATGCCAATCAGCTATGAAATAAAGGAAGTGATGTCATCAGCATGTGCAAGGACTCAATACATGACCTCCCCGTGCAACCAATGAATACAAAATGGTGTGGAGTTCACCACAAGGTCAGCCTATCGGGAGTTTGGCAGGCTCCTTGAAGAAAGCCAAATGATGTGCAGCTTGCCATTAGATGGACTTCAGAAAAGAGGATCTGATCCATCCCATCCTTCTCCCATATGGGCCTGGAGGTGGGGTATGTTTTAGTTAGTGCAAGTGGGATTGGAATGAATGGTGGTGATGTTCATTGAATAACAACAAGCAGCAAACACTGACCCAGACTCCCCTGAGTGAGGCTTACCATCTGCATTCACTGCCCACATTTCTCATGTTCCCAATACCAAAGGCTAACTGTGATGCCCCAGTTGGTTCCAGAGTTGGGTGGCCGGGCCCAAAGCAACAGGCGGACCTCAGATAATATAATCAGGTGACGTGTGGATGGAGTGAATCCCCACTCACAAAACCATGACATTTGGCAAAGCTGCACCCCTAACTTTGCTGTCTCTCAAAGCTGTCAGATATTTCCATGTTTCTGAATGTATTTGACTTTCTAAAAGTTTTAAAGATTATGCAAAGTAAGTACAATTAAAAATATACAATAATTTAAGAACATAAAAAACCTGAAATTATTTTAGATAACTTAAAACATTGAACAAATTCAAAAGGCATCAAGAATAGGCCATTCACATCTTCAGGACTATTTTGCCATTCATTAAAAATATGGTTGATCATCTGTCTCAATTCCATGTTCCCATCCTCTTCCCGTACTCCTCAATGCCATTTGTGACTAGAAATCTATATATCTTCCTAAATACATTCTGCAATTTGCGTTAGAGAATTCCAAAGGCTCACCACACTCTAAATGAAGACATTTCTCCTTATTTCAATTCCAAATGTCTTAACCAGATCCTGAGACTATAAACCTCAGTGAAGCTGCTGCTCCACAGTTGGACATGACAGGGAGTGCGGGGCAAGGTAGAACCAAGAAATCACCAGTAGGGGTCAGCCAGTAAGTCTGTGACTTCCATCAGCGCAGAAATCCTGAAATGTATCTGCACTTGCATTGGAAAAATGCTGACAGTTCTGTGTGAAACTGCCAGCCAAAACTAGGTCACTAATTCATGTTCACCTCTCTAACACAAGGATATTGAACAAATAATCAGCTATTACTGCTTGTGGTTTAGATCAGTTAGCTCAGGTCAGACCAAGTATCATATCTGGAACTTCTCTGCTCCAGATGACTAAGTGCTCAATTTAAATATATATGAATGATACTTTGGAGTGAAATTATATATCTAAAATTATCTTTTCATTCAAAGACCAAACTCACTCTTCAATATATGCAAAGCTATCATCACTGAGGTTGGGTTTTCTTCCAATTGTGAGGAAATAAGTCACTCTACGATATCCATAAGTTTTATTTATTCTGCTTAAAGTGTTGAGAGAGACCTGTCAAGGGTTATTCCTGAATTGTCCTGTTTTCCTTTTGTTTTATTGACTCTCCTGCCTGACTGCTTTGCTGAAGGCAGACAGAAAGTGTGTGTATTTATAACATGTCTATTCAGACAACAAGGAAGGACATGATTGGCAGTCCCCACCCTACTTTTCATATGTCTGCATATAGCTGATATACAATTATTTCTGAAATGATTTACTTGTCCTTATTTCCACCAGTTGTTCCCAATGCTGAACAGGAAACAAAAATATAGAGCTAGGGATCATCACTGAATTTAATTTTAGTGTTTTACATATTGAATCAGAAATGGAATCAGAAATGGATTACCTACCCAAAGAAAAATATACTTTTGAAAAATGGATGCAATTTTAAGAAATTCTACCTGGAACTGAATGCAAAACCTGGCAAGTGTTTGTCAGCAAATTGTCTTAGAAATTAGACCATTAAAGCTTAAGCTAACATTTACTACTGCTGATGGAAAAAGTATAGAAGTATTTTAATATGAAACACAAAGTATGCAAGGTGCATAAACAGATATAATTATCTGACAGAGTGACAGTGAACCATCACAACAGTACCAGCATCACAAAATATTCAAAATTGATTAAGTCATCTTGATTCATTTATGGTTAGACCTTTGTTTAGGTGACAGGTTCATCATTTGCATATTAATTCTGTAGGATATATTTAAATCTAGTTCAGGATAAGATTGGAAAGCTCTTGACTTTAACAAAGACAGTCCTTCATCCCATACAAATACATAGAGTCAGCACAGTGGAGTTGGCTTTGTCGCCTCCCTCTGGTCAATTGCATCCTGGAGCACCAGAATAATTTATTACTGACAGCAGAATGATCTTTTCCTTTCTGAGCAGTTTGTCTCTCTGGGATAGATGTGATTTACGCATCAGGAACATTGGAATTGAGCTGGTACAAATCTCTATTCCTTTATTTATAAAGAATCTTGCAGACAAGTTATGCATTCTGGCTGGACATCATGAACTTGAAGTCTCACCATTAACACTTGCCCACCTGATATGTAGCTGTTTCCTAAACCAGTCTCTGCTTAGTACTTTCTGGCTTGGCTCTTTGCTTTCAACTCTTCCTGGATTCCTTTTCATTCTTCGCCTTTTTCCTTTCACTTCTTTCATTTTCTCTTCTCCCCTCCCTACTTAACCTTTTTTTCCCAACTTCCCCTCCTCTCCCTTCACCACCCACCCTTTCTATAGTCCTCTCTTATGGTAATCTATTTTCCTCCAATTGTTACAAACACCAAGTCTTAAAAGTTTAATTCTGAAAGAAAAGCCTCTACTTTTTGTGAGTTACTCAAACTGCACATTATTTAAGGTTCATCTTATTTGCATTGATCAATGTATACAAAAGTCAACCAAGGACTTAAAATGATCTAATTTTACATATATAACTAAAAGAGAAATGTTGTCTAGCTGGTAACTCTTTATAGCATCTTCATTGACAAAGTAACTGGACGGCAGCAGAAACAGGTAAGCAACAGAAAATACTGTAAACCTGAGGCAGATCAGGCATTAGTTATGGAGAATGAAGCAGAGTTAACAGAGTTGGGTGAGTGACCTTTCATCAGTACATCAGAAAAATGCTAAACTCTTTAATCATTCTAGATATTGATCTTGTTAAATCATGAGGTGCTATGTAAATGCAGCAGTGTGCACAATGCTGGTGGAGTCGGATGAAGGGTGGGGGAGGGGGCAGCATGATGAAAGCAGGCAGGGACATAGCACCACACTCCCCCCATTTCATATAAAACAATGTGTGTAATAGGACATCATGGACAGTCACGCACATATTCGCCCCATCATGTCAAAGATGTGGGTTTCCCCTCTGCAAAGGACAGCAAACATAAGTTTGTTGTATGAGATGTTCCCTCATACTGGGTGCTTTCCAGATTTGTCATTAATGACTCAATTTGCCACCATGGTATCCAACCCATGGAAATGTGTGAACCATGCTCAACCTGTGGGATAGTGAGCGTGAATGAAATTAAAAGCAAGCTGACACCTGCAGTGACGCTTGAACCAATGGTAAATGGCCAACTTTCCTGCCATGCTGTCAGCTTCCGAGGGTGAACTGATGCCACACAGTTCCACCTCACCACCATCTCCTTCAGCCCCTTGACTGACTCAGCATGCTCTGCTGCTCTTCCAATATCATTGCTGGAGAAGGAGAAAATTCGATGACTTTAGCATTGGGAAAAGCAAAGCCATCAGTTTTGGTCCTGCCTTAAACCATCACTGGTCCAGCCACCCTGGCTGCTGAATCAAGCTGAACCAGACTAATCATAAACTAGACATCCCATTGGTTAGCCCTAAGCTGAGCTTCTCGTTCCACTTCCTTTCCATCATCAAGATCAGCTACTTACTTTCCAAAATATTACCTGTCACCAGTCTTGCGTCATAGAGTCATAGAGGCATCAAGTTGTAAAGTACAGAAGCAGGCCCCACGACCCAAGAGTTGGTCCTATCTACCTATGTTTGGCTCATATACCTTCCTGTCCAAATATCTTTTAAACATTGTACCTGCCTCTACAGCATCAGTTTATCTACTGCTGATGTGCTTCCTTTATCTCCTATCTCAATTATTCCAAGGCTCTCCTGGTCATTCTCCAATCTTCCCTCCACGATACACTTTGTACCCAAGGCTATGCTGCAGTTTGCTAATTTTCACTGTCCCTGTGATTGTGATTTGCATTAACTACTCCCTCTCTCACATATTCTTTTTGTTCACTCTTCTACAAACCCTTCCCTTTCCTCACTCTTCACCCCACACCAGTTTCACAATCCAGGTGCCACCTCTTCAACGCTACAACACAAGTCTGTGTGCATTCTACCGGCAAAAGTAGCACACAATAGGTGGAACTAAGCAATCACACACACAATGGATCAGATCAAAGTTCTGCTACATCTGGTTGTGAGTGATGGATGTTGCTAAACAGTTAAAGGGAGGAGGATGATCCAAGAGTAACCCCCTCCTCCGTGGTGCAGAACCCAGCGTGTAGGTGTCAAAGACACATTTGCAACCATACTTCAGCCAGGAGTGAGAATCAGAAGGTCCACTTTGGCTTCCTCCTGAATACACCAGCATCACAGCAGCCAGACTTCAGCCACTTCAAATTCACTCAACGCTATATCGAGAAATGAATGCAATAAACGGGAAACAGAAAACATCCTGTTGTTGTACTGAAGACCTGTGCTCCAGCGCTAGCTGTGCCTCTAACCAAGCTGTCCCAGTATGTTATAAGACTAATGTCTACTCAAGAATGTGGAAAATTACCCAGGGACATCCTAAAATCCTAAAGTCCAATTACTGCACAATCATTCTACTCAATCATTAGCAAAGTGATGGAAGGTGTTGTCTTCAGTAAGTTTAACCCACACTTATTTGCCTGTAACCTTCTCATCAATGCTCAGTTGGGTTTTGCTAGCTCCAGACCTCATCACAGTCTTGGTCTTGAGGTGTGGTGAGAGTGACTGCCTTTGACATCAAGGGAGCATATGCATAAGTGTGGCATCAAGGAACACTGGTGGAACTAAAGTCGATGGGCGTCACAGGGAAAACACAGGCAGGAATCAAAAAGAAGATAGGTGTGGTTGTTAGAACACAATTACCCAGACCCAGGAAGTCACAACAAGAGTTACTTAGGGCAACATTCTAGGCCTAATCATCATCAGCTGCTTCATCAATAACTTTCCTTCCATTATAATGTCAGAAGTGGGGGTGTTTGCCAATGCATGCACAATGATCAATTCCATTTACAACTCCTCAGAAAGTGAATCGGTCCATGCCAGCAGCCAGAAAATCCTGGACAACATCCTGAAAATGAAAACGAGCAGAAACTCGATTGGACCAGCCACCTGAATACCATAGCTGCAAGAGCAGGTCAGAGGCTGAGTCTTCTGTGGCATAATTCACCTCCTGACACCTCAATCCTTTCTACTGCCTTCAAGACACAGATCACAGGTGATGGAATACTTTCCACTTGTCCAAATGTGTGCAGCTCTAACACTCAAGAAGTTTAACACCCTTCAGGACAAGCAGGCCACTCGACTAGCTACACTTCAATCACCCTAAACATTCATTCCTTCTAGCACCATCACACCATGGCTGCAGCGTATACCACCTACAATATGCACTGCAGTTTCTTTACTAGGCTACTACAATGGCTTTCCAAACATATAACATCTGCCACAAAGAAGGACAACTACAGCAGCAACATGGGAACACCACCACCTGAATATTTCCTCCGAAGTACATACCATCCTGACTTCATTATCACTGGGTTTAAATCCTGGAATTCCACACTCAACAGTATTGTGGAAGTATCTTCCCCAGAATGACTTCAGTACTTCAAAAAGGCAACTACCATGAACTTCTGAAGGGCAATTAGGGATAGACCATAAATGCTCACTTTGGCAACATTGCCTACATCCTGAAAAATGAATAAATAAAGGAAACCTTAAAAAACTATGCATTTACCAATTATGGACACAAGTGTAATCCATGACCCATCAATGAGCAGTGCTCTCAGTGAGCCCTAGGCTATTGAACGTCCACCTACAATCCCTCCATCCCTCTTTTCCTCCGAACATAGGTCTCTGCTTTTGGCTCAATGTCAATTCATTGTCTGATTACACACGTACAATGAAAAAGCTTTACACTTAAAGAAAGACGTTGTTGTTAATATTACTTTCGGTCAGACAGCCAATGAAAGATGCCAAAGGATAAGGAAGTACTTTTGTAGAGAGGAAAAGATCAAAATTTGGCTCCGTTACTTCAGCCTCTCGATACTTCTGTTTCCCAAAAGACATTTCTGTTATCATACTGAGACAGCTATAAACTTGTATAGTCTGTATGTGGTCTGTTGTGCTTAGTAAGTTGCTCTTGTTGCCGGAGATCACATGACTCCCATCCCCAACCCTCACTCAATTCTCCTATCTTCTTCAAAAGGTGAAAAGCATCATAAAATTAGCCACTCAAGTAGAGACACTAATAACCAGATTTAGGAACAGGTGGCACAGCTGCTTCCAAATATTGAGTAACATAACTGAAGAATTTGTAGAATTAAGGCACACATGGTCAAAATACACTTTTTGAAGACTATTCTTATACAGCTTGATAACTGGTACGGCTTTTGCATAAAATAATCTTTTGTAGACTGATGCTTGTCATGTGATGTTTGATGTGTTTCCCACATGACCAACAGAGTCCAGATTTCCAGGCAGAAATAAAAGATGTGCATAATCTCTGCAGTAATTAACTCCAGGAGAGTTCTTTCTTCTTACTGTCAGCCATTTGAAGTTAATGGTCACTCAATGTTAGGTTCAGTGCTCAGGGCAAACTTAACTGCCATGCAGGAAGTTAGTCAGACATGTTGGCCACAAGCCTTTGAGCTACAATGAATGGACTGGTCTTCAAAGAGTGGGCCTCAGTTGCATCCAACCAGTTAGCTGCCCAGATGTCTGGGTTCAATTGATTGCTTTGGCCCTACGAAGATCAGACATCACAAAGGACATAGTCAAGAGGATTACATGGGAGTTTCAGGAGGGACTTCCAAATAAAATAAGATGAGATGAGATATCTTTATTAGTCAGATATACATCGAAACACACAATGAAATACATCTTTTTGCATAGTGTTCTGGGGGCAGCCCACAAATGTCACCATGCTCCCGGCACCAACATAGCATGCCCACAACTTCCTAACCTGTACGTCTTCGGAATGTGGGAGGAAACTGGAGCACCCAGAGGAAACCCACGCAGTCACGGGGAGAACGTACAAACTCCTTACAGACAGTGGCTGGATTTGAACCCGGGTCACTGGTGCTGTAAAGCGTTATGCTGACCACTATGCTACCGAGGAAAGACATGAGCAGCAGCAACTTATAATCTTCCTCAACCCATAAAGCAAATTCCTGTCTGTCCGGCCTAACTTTTTAACGTGCTTCCAGGGTGTACCTTAGTCTAGTCATTAGTCAACTATAATTTCACTGTACTCTAGTCTGTGAGCTAAAACCCCAATTTCCACATATTCAAGACACTTTTGCCTGAGTTTCACAGATACCTTTAATAGAGGAAGTAAATAGGAATCTTAAAATTCCCACACAGTGAGAAAGAGATGATTAATGCACTGGTTTTGTTTTAAGTTGCATTCTACCCAGTTCCCCAAGGTGGTGGGAAATAAATTCCCTTTTAATTCATATACAGTATATCACTGCCTCCCTCCAAACTGATGCACTTAATCATCAGCCAAACAGTGATAGTAACCAGGAACACCATAAACTGCTCTGAACAATTTACAAATGCAGCATGTGAGTTACTTGAGTCCCATCAAAGACAATATCTTGGATTTACATAAGGAACAAAGTTATTAGCCAATTCATTACCTGGAGTTACGTTTGAAGATCCTAAGAAAGCCCATCTTAATCCTCAAAATTATATATCAAATTTGTTTTCGTCACCAGTCTCTTGATGACAAGAAAAGATTATCATGGACCGGGAAGGAAGAACTCCATAAGCCTTTGAGCAATGATGAGAGAAGCAGACCAAGGTCTGATGAGAAAATAAAGGGCAGATAGGCAAGGGAGGAAGAATAAAGAAACATCCCCAATGGTGTGGCCCTGAATCATGAAAAAATTACATTTGTCAGTTGTGTCCTCAATCAATTCATATATGCTAATTTTCCAAACAGTAAGGTTTAATCATTGGTGCATCTGAGGTTGCATGAGGACAAGTAGCTTATTAGTTTCCTCGTCGGAAAGTGAGGACTTGCTACTCGGGAACCTGTGAGTTGGGCCTGTGAGTGTAATTCTTTGGATATTGTATGACCACAAGATTGCAGGGCCTGCCAGTGTGCAGGATCTGTATCTCTTATTGGGTAAAATAATTGTACGGTTGAGGTATTGGGTGGTTAGAAACATTGTTGATACAGTCTGGAAAAGTTTCAGCCTCTTCGGAAGACAAGGGCTAAGGGAGGAAGACAGGAACAGAGAAAAGGAAAGAAAGCATTCAAATATTCTACCCAGCATCACCCAAAGGCTAATCAGTTTGGCTAAGAGGGGGAGCAGAGGAATATAAGGACATAGGAAGCAGGAGCAGGAGTAGGTAAATGGTGCCCTCTGCTTAATCTACTATTCATTAAGATTATGGCTGATTTGATCACTTTCCTGACTGATCCCCATAGTCCTTGACTCACCTATTGTCGAATAATCTGTCCATCTCAATAATTCAGCCTCTTTTGCTCTCTGGGTTAGAACATTCCGAACACTCACAACCCTCAAAGCTTAAATTATAGATCATCTTTGTCTTAAATAGGCAAATCCTTACCCTGAAACTAGGCTTCCTAGTTCTAGGTTCTCCGTGAGGGGAAACATTCTCCCAATCCCTACCCTGTCAAACCCACTCAGAAACTAAAATTTAAAAAAAAACTGCATATGCTGAGTTTCTCCAGCATTTTCAGCTTTTATGTCATTCTCCTCTGATAGAACAGAAAATAGGAAAGTTTTCCCCAGAGCAGAGGTTCCTAAAACTGGAGGGCATGGGTTTGGGGTAAGAGACCTAGACAAGATTGAAGAAGAATTGTTTCACCCAGAGGGTGGTTAGAATCTGGAATGCATTGTCCGAGGGGGTGGTGGAGTCAGGTACTCTCACAACATTTAGACAAGCACTTGAATTGCCAATGCATTGAAAGCTGTGAACCAAGTGCTGATGAATGCGGTTAATATAGAAGGGTGCTTGATCGTCAGCAAGGACAAAGAGGGCCGAAGGACCTGATTCTGTGCAGTACAACTCTGTGACTTGAAGGCATCCACATTATCACACATAGGAAATTTGTAACAAACCCCTAGATCCTAAATCCTGTGATCCTAAACCCCTAAATCCTGTGGTCATACGATATCCAAAGACTTACACTCACAGGCCCAACTCACAGGTTTCTGAGTAGCAAGTCCTCACTTTCTGACCACAAAACTAATAAGCTACTTATCCTCATGCAACCTCAGATGCACCAATGATTAAACCTTACTGTTTGGAAAATTAGCAGCTCCATAAAACAGTATTTATTCATAACTGGGCATTCTTTAATTAAAGGATAGGCATTCTCAACAGAGAACATAAGAAAATAGGAGCAGGAGCCGACCACTCAGCCCCTCAAGCCAGCCTTGCTATTCCATTTGATCATGGCTGATCTGCCCCAGGACTCATCTCTTCTGCGCCAGTTCCCCATAGTCCTCAATTCCTTGATCCTTCAAATATGTATCTACTTTCTCCAATGGATACCCCCACTGATCTAGCTTCCACATCCTCCAGCATAGAGAATTTCAGAGATTCACCACCCTCTGTGAAAAGATGTTTCAATAAGAAGTATTTTTACTACTTAAGCACCAAATCTGAATGTGTATATCAATCAAAGAAACAGATTTATTTCATTGTTCTTTGTGGAACATTTCTGTGTGCTGTTAAATAACATTAAACATATTTCAAAACTGAAATATTACTTTAAAGTATAAAATTATAAGTGCATGCCATGGCAACAAATAAACAACAAATAAAGGCTGCACTTCCAAGGTTACCATGCTCATTAATGCATTTCAGTATCAATGGCAATTTTTGACTGTGGATAACTTTGTCCACCCTTTTCTTGAGTTTCCAACATAGCTGCAGTTCAGACTGAATGGCTGTGTTGCTAATTGTCTAGAATTCAACTCTTGGAAGGAGTAATATGCCATTAATTAACTATTTGGTACTCACTGATATTGATGATTACCCCAGCTCTTGTGAATGATACAGGGTACTGGTAAAATAACTAGCAGTACTGGTAAAAAAAAAATCCATGGAGGAATCTATTGTACATTTGTAATTGGTAATCTACTCAGGTAGGCAATCAAATGTTAAATCTTAGTTACAGGAATGTAACTTGGTGAAAGTTTAAGCCACTCTGTACTACTGAAACTGTCTTGGGGTCAGCATCTGCTGGGAGAAACGGCAAAGCAACAGACCTGAACGACATCTCAGACTCTTGCCACAATGAATGCATTACATATGGTTGCAGTTCCCTGTGCTCTGTGAATTACCATTCCTGTACCACTTGAATCTTAACGTTAACAAAAATCCTAATTCACAATGTGCTTCTGCCATTAAAAAGTTAACTCATAAAAACTGATCTCCAAGCAGTTGCCATTTCCTGAAATTGGTGTCATAGTTTTTGGCTAAATACGATTTGGGTGATTTGCATTGATGGGAGCCAGAGATATCTTGCATCAATACCAATGGACCTCAAAATAAAGTAATTCCTTATGGGATTAAAACCTATTCTGAAATGGAGAAAGGTAATATCATCTCATCTTTTGCTGTTCAAATCATCTTTTCATGTTATTGATGCACGTGAAGCTGGAGTTCTCTGTCTTGATGTTGGAAACTTCTTGTTGGTCCAGTGTTTCAGTTTTAAACCAGCAAAAGGACAAAACCAAAGGCTGTGTATATCTGAATGCATGTGACATTCAAAACAAAAAAAAAACAGATGAACTGAGAGTGCAAATAGAAATAAATAAGTATGATCTGATAAGCATTACAGAGACATGTACCCTTTAATCTTCAGAAGGGTACAGAGCATTTAGGAAGGACCAAAAGCCAGAAGAAAGTCACTGATTAGATAAGTTTTCAAATGCTTCTGATATTCAGAGACATTTAAAAATGACTAAAATTGAGGCAATTAATGAAGGTAAAATCATTGAACTTTTGTTTTAAAACCTTAACTTAAAAACACATTAGAAAACAAAATCACAAACATTAAACAAAAGCAAAAAAGAAAATTGTCAGGTAATTTGCCCCCTCTTTGTCCTACAATCCACAATGAAACTAAGGGGCTGTTGTATCTTATCTAACACGGGGTTCAAGAGGCAATCCCCCAGTGCAATGCTGTGGAATCTCAGCAAGACCTTGTCCTGACACAGGACTCCACGTCAGCCCTCTGAATTTGTCAGTACGTCCCATATTTGTACATTTAACACCACATGTCCAGAACTTACAGTTTCAAAAATGGAATGACTGCAGTTCCAATCAGAACTACTGGGAAGGGTTAGCCTGAACTGGTCCATTATTACATACCTCTACAAGGCCTCAAATTCACTCAGACCTCATATAGTTGTGTTTATACCACTGTGGAATGTAAGAAAACTCTCACAGCTCTGCCAAACTCCCAGACTTCCACCAATGCTAAGCATTTGTCTACACTTCTCGCTGCCTTGGTATACATAATCAAAGACCTCACCCATCCCGGACATTCTCTCTTTTCCCCCCTCCCATCGGGCAGGAGATACAAAAGCGTGAAACCACATACCACCAGGCTCAAGGACAGCTTCTATCCTGCTGTTATAAGACTACTGAACAATCCCCTAGTACAATAAGGATGGTCTCTTGACCTCACAATCTACTTCGTTATGGCCTTGCACATTATTGTCTGCCTACATTGCACTTTCTTTGTAACTGTAACACTTTATTCTGCATTCTGTTATTGTTTTTCCTTGTACTACCTCAATGCACTGATGAGATGAAATGACCTGTAGGGATGGCATGCAAAACCAAGTTTTTCACTGTATCTCGGTACATGTGACAATAATAAATCAATTCACCACTTGAGTGGATGATAGGTGGCTTGGTCCAATCTTTTATCACAAGTAATATATGTTAGGAGGACCAAACAAGAGCAAAGCAAATAAATCACACTTTCTCTTGGGTTTTCACTTTGGACTATGTTGTACTCTTTACAAAACTAGAATATTGATGGTGTATTCTTCATGTATTTGCCCTATAAAACACAATTTGCTGAATGCGCATACAGCTTCTCCCAGTGGTTATATTTTACACATCAGTCAACAACTGTAATGTTTAAGGAATTTCTTTCCAGTGATTGCCATTCTTTTTTGTATTTTGACTTGCAACTTCTACATTTGTCATAAAGATGATGTTATCCCACTAGGCTACATTCTCTCAGATTTTTTCTTTGCATTTGATGGTCATATCATACTTTTTCATAAATTAGTTTGTGAGTTTTTCTAGATTTCAGAATTCCATAGGAGGTTTTGCTGATTGCTATTAGATGGTTTGTGTTGCTGTTATTTAATGTACTTTTTAGCTTTGGGGCCCAACTCTGGGCTGTGAGATATAAGCCCTGTTGGTGTTTTTGGAGATCATCCTCACTCCAGTTCTAAGTCAAATCCATGGGACCTTCACTATGACTTGCTGCTCAAGCTGACATTTGATCATCATTTGAAATGAAATGAGTATTTGTAAAGGAAGACTTGTAAAAATTGAAGGGAGATGGCAATAAGGAAAGGCAAAGCAGCACCAACATTTATACTGGATATTACTTTTAAGGCAATGTTCATTAATGCAGGTTTTTGTTTGCGTTTAGGGCAACGTGCCCTTTGAGAAGTGCCCCAAACACTAAGTCTGTGTTAGTTTTTGGTTCTGTTTACTTTATTTGTACCTGCTGGATTTGAGTCTAAGCAGCTATCAGCTTCACCTTATATTGTTAAGTTCTTAACGTAATTCCAATGTATATAATCTCTGTCTGGGTGAAGTAAGTGAGGACTTGCACTCCAGAATGAGCTATGCATCTATTCCAGTACAGCCACAGTATAGGCACCTACCCAACAATGTGAAAAACTGCCCAGCTATTTCCTGTTCACAAAAAGCTAGGCAAATCAATCTGGCCAGTTAGTACCCAATCAGTCTATTCTCAACCATCAGCAAAGTGATGGAGAGTGTTGTTGAAGTGATATCAATTAACTGACAAATAACGTTCTCACCAGCACCCAGTTTGGGTTTCACCAGAACCACTTGGTTCCAGTTCTCATCACGGCCTTGGTGCAAACATTGACCAAAGAGCAGAATTCCAAAGATGACATGAGAGTGCCTGCCCTTAACCTCAATGCAGCATCCTACTGAGTGAGACTTCAAGAAGCCCTGGTAAAACTGAAGTGAATAGGCATCAGAAGGAAAATATTCCAGTGGCTGGAGTCACACCTCACAGATAGGAAATGCTTCTGATTGTTAGAGTTCAATCATCCCAACCCTAGGACATCACTGAAGCAATTACTCAGAGCAGAGAACATGGCCTAATCAAATTCAGCTTCTTCTTCAATGATCTTCCTTACATCATAAGGTCAGAAGCAGAAATGTTTGTGGCGACTGAACAATGTTGAATTCCAGATACAACCTCAGAAATTAAGCAATCCATGCCTATATGCAGCAAGACCTAGATAATGTGTATAGGCTGCTAAGTGGCAAATAATACTCACAACACAAAAGTGCCAGGCAATGACTACCTCCAACAAGGGAGAGTCTACCCATATAAGGAATAGAACTAGGAGTAAGCTATTTGGCCCCTCAACCCCCTGATCTGCCATTCAATAAGGTCAAGGCTGATCATTTACTCAGTACCAGTTTGCTGCATTAACTACATATTACTTGATTCCCTTCATTTCCAAAAGTCTATCGATTTCTTAAGTGTGCTCAGCGACTGAGCCTCAATGGGCCTTGGGTAGAGAATTCCAAATAGTCCTTCCACTCTGGAGCCCAGGAATCCTACTTTCACAATCTGCCCTGCCACTTCCAATGATTTACACATCTACCGTAGTACCCCTTTCAGAGTTGTCCCCTCCAGTTTATATCGCCTCTCTTTATTCTTCCTGCAAGTAACACTTCACATTTTTCGGTATTAGATTTCACCTGCCACACATCTACCCATTCCACCAGGCAGTCTATATTCTCTTGAAGTCCATTACTATTGAGTCAGCCATGGAGTCATAGAACTGTACAGTACAGAAATGTTCCCTTTGACACAACTCATCCATGCTGACCATGAGTCCCATTTATGCTAATCCCATTTGCCTGCAACAGGCCAGTGTCTCTCTGTGCCTTTGCTATTCAAGTACCTGTCCGAATACCTTATAAATGTTGTGCTTATATCTGCATCTACTGGCAGCTTGTTTCATATAGCCACCGTCCTCTGGAAGTGAAAAATTTGCCCCTCAGATCTCCTTTAAACTTCTTCCCTCTTACTTTAAACCTATGCTATCTAGGTTTAAATTCCCCTACCCTGGGAAGAAGATTTTGACGATCTACTCTTATCTAAGCTCCACATAATCTTATAAACCTCTATATAGTCACCATTCAGCCTCCATTAAGAACAAACCCAGCTTATGCAATCTTTTCTTTAACAAAATCCTCCCATTCCAGGCAACTTCCTAGCGAATTACTTCTGAACCCTAATGCTACCACATCCTTCTTGTGTGCCGACCAGAACTGTCCACAATGAATGACAGAGAGATGGAGGGCTATGTGGGAGGGAAGGGTTAGATAGATCTTAGAGCAGGATAAAATGTCGGCACAACATTGTGGGCCAAAGGGCCTGTACTGTGCTGTAGTGTTCTATGTTCTAATACTCCAAGTGCAATCTAACCAACGTTTTGTGCATCAGCAATGACATCCCAACTCTTATACTCAATGCTCGGCTATGAAGGCAAGCATGACAAATGTCTTTTTCACTACCCTATCCACATGTGTCACCATTTTCAGGGAACAATGAACTCACACCCCAAGACCTCTCTGTACATCAACATTCCTGAGGTCCTTTCCATTTATTGTACATGCCCTGTCGGTGTCTGACATCTCAAAATGCATTACCTCACACTCGTGTTGGTTAACTTCCACCTACCACCACTCGGCCCAACTTTCCACCTGATCTATGTCCCTCTGTATCCTTAGACAACCTTCTTCGCTATCTACAACACCAGTTTCTGTGTCATCTTCAAACGTACTAATCAGACCACCTTCATTCCCATCCAAGTCATTTATATAAATGACAAACAACAAAGGTCCCAGCGCCGGTGTCTGTGGTACATCACTGGTCACAAACTTCCTGTCAAAGAAACACCCTTCGCCACTATCCTCTGCCTTCTATCACCAAACTAATTTGGATTCAGTTTGCCAATCTCCTTGGATTCCATGTGCTTTAACCTTCTAGATCAGCCTACTGTGCAGGACATTGTCAAAAGTCTTGCTGAAGTCTGTGTATACTATGTCTACCACCATGTCTTCATCGATTTTCTTAGTTACCACCTCAAAATATTTGTGAGACAGGATTTCCCCTGCACAAAACCATACTGACACCCATTAATTTGTCCCTGTCTTTCCGTGTGAACATGAAATCCCGTCCCTAGGAATTTTTCCAATAACTTCACTACCACAGATGTAAGGCTCACTGGCCCATAGTTCCCTGGATTATCCCTACTGCCCTTTTTGAATAAGGAAACAACATTTGCTATCTCCCAGTTTCCTGGTACATCACCCAAGGCTAATGAAGATGCAAAACTCTTCATCAGAACCTCAGCAATTTCCTCTTTTGCTTGCCTTAGCATCCTGGGATAGATCTCATCTGGTTCTGGGGATTTATCCACCCTAATCTCTGCCAATATCTTTAACACTTCCTCTTCCTGATGCAAACATGTTCCAGAATATCAGCATATCACTCCCCTAACTATCCATCCTCCATGTCCTTCTCCATGGTGAATGGTGCTCCCATGTTTTGTATCATATGTAAATATGGGGACATTGTACCCTGTACACCTAAGTCCAAGCCATGTATTAAAACAGTGATCCTTTTGTAGACCCCTGGGGAACATCACTGTACACTTCCCCTCAGTCCAAGAAACAATCTTTCATTACTACTCTCTATTAATTTTAACCTATCCAATTTTCTATCCACATTGCTGCAGCCTTTTTTATTCACTGGCTTCAATCAAACCTCTGTTGCAGAACTTTATCAAAAGTCTTTTGAAGGGCCACATACACATTAACTGTTTTTCTCACAGCAACCCTCTGTTACTTTGTCTAAAATCACTTTCATATTTCTTGTATGATTGATTTTTAATAAATCCACATCAGTTTTAGATAACCAAGTGACTGCTAATTCTGTTGCTGATCATCATTTCTTAAAAGTTTCTTCACCACTAAGATTAAACTGACTGGCCCTATTGTTGCTGAATTTATCCCTGCACCCTTTTTTGAAATGGTTTGCAATATCTGTAATTTTCAGTCTTCAGGCACCACACTGTATCTACCAGTGTTTCAAAGACTCAGCTGATGCTCCACAATTTCCTCCGATCCTTCCCTTAACAACGAGGATGCATTGGACCTGATGATATATTCACCTTAAGTGTAGCCAGCCTTTCAAGCTCCTCTTCATTTCTTCAGTACCTCAGCCACATCTTCCTACACTGGGACTCCAGTAGCATCCACTTCTTTGAAAAGATTGATGTAAAGTACTCATTTAGTACCTTGTCTATATTCTTTGATCCATGAATGGATCTCTTTTTCGGTCCCTGATTAGCCCCACCTTGCTTCTTCCTACCTTCTTCCTGTACACACACCTAATAAAACTTTTTGAAATCCTTCATACGTTTATCACTGTTCTCTTCCCCTATTTCTTTGCCCCTCTTGTTTCCTGTTTCACATTCTCTTTGAACATTCTCTAATCAGCCAGGTTCCCACTTACATTATAAACCTGGCATCTATCACAGTTTCAGAAAATCAACCATTCCAGTCTTGTATCTCACATTTCCCTCTATCCCCTCTTGGTAATCTCTGAGTTCATTTATCTCCTTGTATTTACAGTCCAGCCCTACCCTTTGTCATTCACTAGCCTCTATCATCCCCTTCCAGCTAGCTCCATGCTTTTATACTGGACATCTTCCTTCTAACTTTCAGTGTAGACGAAGGGTCTCGACCTGAAACATCAACTGTCCATTTCCCTCCATGGATGCTGCCTGACCTGCTGTGTTCCTCCAGCGTTTTGTGCGCAGCTCCACACTTGTGTTATTCAATCTCTTCTGGTCTCCAGCCTATCACAGACCATCCCTTTTGTCACCTTTGCCTTTCTGCCTTTTCTCTGCAACTGAAAACTTGTTTCATTTCTACCTTCTCCCACTTCAGAGGAAGGTTAATTAAGCCGAAATGTTAACTCTGTTTCTCTCTAAAGCTGACTGACCTGCTGAGTACTTTGAGCTTTTACTGTTTTTATACCTGTCACACACACTTTCTGTTTTGCTTTTGCTTACTCTCCAAATCCTGACTCATCCTGGAAGCTCTGGATTTATTTGTTCTGCCTTTCTACCTTGTGGGAATGTGCTGAGAATATACATATCCTCCTCAAAGCCTCCACTGTTCAATTACAGGTTTTCCTTCCAATCTTTGATTCCATTTTACCTGGGCAGATTTGTTCTTATCCCTTTGAAATTGGCCCTTCTCAAGTAGATTCCTTTTACCTTAAGCAGTCCATATCCATTTCCACAGTGATTGTAAACTTTATGAAACTATAATCTCTGTGTCCTAAATGTTGCAGCTCTGACAATTTGCTCCACTTGTCATGCCTTATTCCCGACAACCAACTCTATTAATATCTCTTTGGGCCAGAAATATACTGGTCAAGAAAGTTCTCCTTCAGAGCTTCCTCTCTCTCTTAGTCCTTATGTTATTGCTTACCTAGTCTATATCAGGACAGTTGAAATCCCCTGTTATCTCTACTCCATTGCTTTTACACATCCCTGTAATTTCCCTGCATTTGTCTTTCTATATCTTTCCTGCTAGTTGGATGCCTACAGCATAGTCACAGTAGCATAATGGAATCTCTATTGTTTCTTCAGTCTAACTGAATAAATACATCGCTTGACTGCTCTAGGATATCCTTCCTTCCAACACCCCAATATTCTCAATCAATGTTATCCCCTACCACCCTGCTCCCCTCCTTTTTGTCCATTTCCTATCTCTCCTGTTTTTCCCCCAGATCTCTTTCTCTCTTCTTCCTTTCTCTGTTCTCCAACGTTGCCACAGTATTATAAGCCCCTATGTCTAATTGTACCTGCAGCTCTCCAACCTTGTACTTGTTGCAGTTACTTTGGAAGAGTTCTCACTGTGGCAGGTGGAAGAGGGTTCAGTCTAGAAAGTACAGCACTCAATCGCATCTGACTCATAGGGAGCACCCAGCTATTGCAGGTGCTGTTACTTAAACGAGAAATCTCAGAGGAACATAACAGAGTACACGCCTCTATTCAAATAATGTTCTAATCGATATTTATTGCTTGCTCAACCAGCATGATTAAAGCAGATTATCTGATCAATCTTATATTGCCGTTCATAGATGCTTCCAGTACGGGAATTTGCTGCTGCTTCCTGTGTTAGAAATGTGGCTGCATTTCAAAACTGCTTCACTGGCTGTTAAATGTTTGGAACATCCTGAAGTTACGTAAAACACTCTTTTTCTCGTTACTTTTCATTACTTTCTTATTTTCCTTTCTCCTCTTTCTTTTGTTTCTTTCTCTATTCACTGATTAATCGTGTAACACACCAGAAGGTTAGGATAAACAGAGGTGGGGCAAAATGGTACTTAGTCATGTGCTGGTGGCCCTGACTCAAGAAGTCAGTCTTCTAGTTTTGCATCATCCGATGCCAATTAAACCTTCTGCTAATCCCCAACTCACCATCCCTACGAATCAGTACTCCTTGATAAATCAACCAGGGGAGGCTGAGGCAAGCAGGACCACTATGTACTCTGCATAGTGAGTTTTAGTATTCCCCACTAACTGAAGCCTCCAGTGAACAAAATAAAAATTCCAACTGCATTTCACCACAGTGTAGTTATTGTCAAAGTAGAGTTTAAGTGCAAACCAGCGTGCCATTGTTGATATAGCACCATATTTCATTGTATGATGACTATTTCCCCTTTTAGCTCAAATTAGTTGCCCAGTACAGAATATAAATAAGAGGAAAAAAATTGAGCTGCCTTCCAATGAGAATGGATAACAGTTCGGTAACCTACAACACCACAGTGTCATTCTTACACAGTTAATTTCTCCTGCTAAGTTTCTACATTAAACATGGCATAGTAAAGTTTGTTACCAGAGCCACTCAAATACTTAGGTTAAAGAATTACATCCTTCGGGGTTTCTAGCAAGTATTTGGTAAGCTGCTGGAAAGAAGTCATTGTTCTTGCAAATAACTATATCGTCTACTTATGTTACTCACAATTTGCCAAATGTTTAATGACAACTCTCAAGCACATACACTTCAAAAAGTGACCCTTCTCTCTGAAATGTAAAATTGTTCAATTGATTTGATTAGTTCTTTCCAAAATAATATGGAATTTCAAGAAATACATGGAAGTATGATATGAAATTTTATTTTCAACCAATGTTCCAATAAGTATGACAAATTGCTAATTATCTGTGAAAAGGGAAACATAATTTGAAAGGCAGAATTAAACCTTGAAACATTTATGGTGGCAGGCTTGGCAAGTGTAACAAAATAACCTAAAATAACCTTAAGCTCCAGTGTTAACTGCTAAAATTGGGTGGTTAGTGCTACACCACAGGAAAGTTTCATTGGCTCCACCACCCTCAACCCATACAAAGAGACCAAGAAAAATCACAGTTGAGCTCTGCTCACTGGGACTGTTGGGGTGGGGTTCTGGCTTTCTGATGCTGGGGCAGGATTGCTAATCTGAGCAAAAGGCTCATTCTGTTCACAGTTAAATAAAAATACAGCACATTTACTGTGAATTCCTGATGTAATTTTAAAACTCTGCTTGATGGATGAACAAAAACATTGGATTTCAGATGGAAATTCCGACGTTTATAATCACCTGCTGAGGTCACTGTATAGCCATATGTATTTATGAAAAGTCAGATGTTGCTTCTGATGGATTTTGAGTCTGATATAAATTCTGCCATTTTTGCCTTTCTTCTTTTGTACAGTTAGTTCCCATGAAAGAGATTAGATATGAATTAATCAAAAGTTTGCTTCTGTTTGCAACTTTCATTCTGCAATATCAGAAGGTTGGATACAAGGTTAACTGTCGAGAGGAAAAATGGAGAAAATAAAAGAGAAGAGTGGAGCACCACATAATTGATGTGACATGGCTCAACCCACCTTATCACTGAGCCTGAAATATGTTTGCTGCATGTGCAATAATGCATCTCAGTTTAGTAGCTGAGGACATTACAGAGTCAGTTTTAAAAAAATAGTGTCAAAGCTCTGATGATAGTGTTATTGCCAAAATAGCTGACTCGCAGGAATAACAAGCAGGCTGTTTAATGGAATGCATTAAACTTAATAAATCTGTGAGCTAGAAAATTGGGTAAAAGGACAATTTTCTGATTTGCTGGCCTATAATAACTGGCTCCTCAAGTTAAAGTTTCCCTTTTCTTAAGCATTAGCTTTCAAAATGTGCCTTTCTTTTCTTTCATGTAACATCTGTAAAAGCAATTTTCTGTAAATTTATGGGAAGCATAATAGAGTAGATGGGTCTGTTGGGCATTTTTTAAATTATTGCCTTTTTTTCTGGATGAAGCTAAGGACTTGACTTTGTTTAGATTTTGCAGATGAAATGTTACTGTAGTCCCCAAAATATTCATAAATTGATATTGAAATCAGAATAAAATAAGCCTTCCTTGAATTTCCATATCCTTTTAACTGTTTGCGGTGTTAGTCAGAAGTATCATTTATTAAATATCCGGGGGCTGTTTAGCCCTCAGAGGGTTCTTCTGTTGGCTGTTAGAAACAAACTGCAGGAGGAGCTCAGCAGGTTAAGCAGCATTTGTGGAGGCAAAGCAATGGTTGAAATTTCGGGTCGAGACTGATCAGACACCATCCCTTTGCCTCCACAGATGCTACTTGACCTGCTGAGTTCCTCCAGGGGTTTGTATTTTGCTCTCAATTCCAGCATCCGCAGACTCTTGCATCTCCATCCTACTGCTGGCTGAGTCCCTTCTGTCACTGTAAGAATAAATTACCTATGAGGATATTGGCAGAAAGGCTCAGTCTTGCAAGGCAGTGCTATAATCAGAGCATAGACTGACAGGCAAGTATAACTGGTCCTCAAATCTTTTTGGGTACTAACCATTTACGAGGATGCCTATGTGATGTCATCAGATTTCTGAAGCCCTGAGAGATACTGGTCCATAATTCAATATCAATATATTGGTGACTGAAAAGATGGATGCCTATACTCAACTAAACATGAGTATGAGACTGTAGATGCTGGATTCTGGAGCAGCGAACAAGCAGCTGGAGGAACTCAGTGGGTCAGACAACATCAGTTGGGGGGGAAGGAATTGTTAACATTCCTGATAACTCAGTCCTGATGCAGGGTTTGGTGTCAAAACTTTGACAATTCCTTTTCCCTCACAGAGCTGCTCGACCTGCTGAGTTCCTCCAGCAGATTGTTGGTTGCTAAGCACTAAATATGACTGGCTGGAGATGACCAATATAAGAATGGATGGTGAATACACCTTCTTTTGGAGGGGTAAACCAGAAGAGAAATGCCACCTTTATGGAGTAGGGTTTGCCATCGAGGAAGAGCTAGTCTGGCATCTCAGTGAATCCCTTTGTGGAATTAGTGAACACTTTATGACCTTCTGGCCTCACTCGAGCACAGGTATCACAAACTAATCACCTGCACGACCACCTTACCCCTCCACACCCTCTCCCAGGCACCTCTTGTTACATCTGTGGAGGAGTCTGTAGATCCCATATTGTCCCCATTAGTCACCTCAGAAAACCAGAGTGCAATAAATTATCCTCAATCCCAAGGGACTGCCCAAGAAGGAAAAGAAGATTAATCAGGTCAACAATGGAAGTACCCATGGAAGTGAAAGAAGATGGGACTCCTGAAACCTCTGCAGATTGTTTTGATGTAGGAACAACTTTCAGAATTGATTATGGTTGATCTCACGCCCATCATTTTATTTTGTTTTTGCTTGACAGGATAAATGCAACACTGCGAAGGAAGCATTTATTGTCTCTTTTTAGTCACCCTGAAAATGTGGATATGGGGCTTCTTCTTGAGTGTTAGTGGTATATGTATCCCTCAATGGTGCTGGTCATGATGAAAGAATAGTGATGTACGTTAGGTCAGGTTTAATGTTGTGGCCATGGTTTTAGTAACCTTCTCCTTTCGGGAAGTAAAGTGCAAGCCTGAGAGATGCTGTTGATGTGAGTTTTATGAATTGCTGCAGTGTATTCTGAAGATGATACATAACACAGCCAGAGTGTATCAGTGGGGGAGAGATAAATTCAACATCTCATTCTAATATAGAGTGGAGGGTAGCCAAGGTGCTTTATTAAACAAAAGAACATAGAGGGAAAGGCAACGTTTCTTCTGTGTGCCTACTCCTGGGGTCAAACAGGCAACTTCTGTACAAAGAAGAAACATTCTGGAAACTTCTCCCTAAATGTAGCTGTTATATACACCAAAAGCATGTATTCATGTGTTGTAAAGAGGATAGACAATTAATGTTACATAACCACAAATGTGACAAGATGTTACTAAATCCATCATCAGAGCCATCAGTACGGAAGACACCTGACAAAAGGACAGAAGGAACAGGAACAGGCTGTTCAGCCCCTCAAGTCTGCTCCAACATTCCATATGATTGTGTCTGATCTCCCAGGCCTCATCTCCTCTCTGTGCCAGTTCCCCATCATCCTCATTTCTCTGATCTTTCAAAAATGTATCTACCTCCTCTTTAAGTACCCTCAATGATCTGGCCTGCACAACCCTCTGGGGTAGAGAAATCCAGAGATTCACTATCCTCTGTAAGAGGAAGTTCCTCCATATCTCTTTTAAATAACCACCCTCTAATTTTGTAACTATGACCCCTTGTTTGAGATCTCCTACTAGTGACATCTGCCCTGTCATGCTGACTCAGGATTTTAAATATTTCGATAAGAATGTCCTTCACTTTTTTAAATACCAAAGAATATGGATCTAATTTCTTTAATTCCTAGGACAAACCTATCATTCCAGAAATTAGCATTGTGAATCTCCTTTGGGCTGCCTCCAATGCCAGGACATCCTTTCTTAAATAAAGGGACCAAAATTGTGCACAGTACTCCAGTTGTGGCTTTACCAGAACCCTGTACAATTGCAAAAATTCTTCCCTGTCTTAGATTCAACCCTCTTGCAAAAGGGCTAATATGCCATTTTGCCATTTGCTTTCTTCACCACTTGCTGCACCTGACTGCGAACTTTTTCTGATGTGTGGAACACCTGGACCCCTCTGCACTTAGCTCATCTGCAGTCTTTCTTCACTTAGGTCATCGTTTGCCTTTAAATTCTCTGACTGAGATACATGACCTCAGACTTTCTTACATTAAACCCAGATGATACTGAGGTAATTGAGTGTCATTGTGATGGCTTTCATCCAAATGGATACTTCATCACACTCTTAAATTCACAGACAGCAAAGAAGCTTTTAATTGTAAAGAGTTGAGATAATTCATATTTAATACTACGTCCACTGGAACAGAATGTATGGAGGCAAGTGCAACCCATGAGTGATACTGCATGAACATTCAGTGCCAGTGCCCAAAGCAACATTTTCTGTGCTTCTTTTGGCCAAATCATTGATATGACTGGACTAGTGAAACTTCGGGTCAGTGGTAATCCTTACGGATGTTGATGTTGGACGCAATTATAGTAATGCGCTGAAGATTACAGTGTGAAAATTGGACTTTTTTATTTAAGTGGTGTACACATGTTAGTTGCCACTAACAAATGGATGTCTGGGTGCTATCCTGGCCCTACTGAATGCCAGCACACGCTGAAAGAGGATGTGAATGGAGCTGGACACACAGCAACAAGCAGCAAACTTTGTCGCTCTCTCTCCTTCTCACAAAGAATAGGTTTTAGTGCCTCAGATCCAGTTAACAGATTTCTCCAAATGAGCCTTGATATTTGTCTATGTTCAAAAATACAAAAAGAACCCCAAGGAGTCACATCAGAACATAATACTATCAATGGAATTAATTTTGGAGGCAGAGTACAATGCACTGATACATTTAGGGCTGCTGACTGGGATGAATTTCTAATTACTTCAGAAGAGAAGTGACATAAACTGAAGGCACTCTAGATGTACAGGGGTGAAAAATGGAGCAATACCTCAATGAGATTTAAAAAGTAACAGTCATGATTGGTCACATCGAATTCAATCAGTTAAATTTGTTTTTATTCTAACATGTAAATTAATGCACGTTTGTTCTGGTTGAGGAGGATATGTGAGATGGAGCAACCAGTTACTGCAGGAGAGAGGGACAGGAAGGAAAGGTGCCTTTCTGGGTGTAGGTCAGCTTTTCCCCTTTAGACATTCTCCACCAGGCCTACAGGGCCACAACCTGGAACCTGTGCACCTCTGCTTTGGTCCCTGAGCCATTAATGGGTCACTGTGTTCAGAATACTGCAAAAATTCAGTGGAAGAGAGTGATAAGAGTATGGAGCGCACATGTACTCCTCCATGAAAATTGCATCTAATCAGCACTGCAGCTGTCTGGTTAAGCACCTCCAGGCAAGTTCAAATCAAACTAACTAGCAATTAGAACCATAATTATACAACTAGACTTCCAAATAGACTAGTTGTATAAGGACACCACCTACACCTGTTTTCAATCTTTCATTTCAAAATAAGTCAGCACAGCGACAACCCCATCGCACACCCCCTGTTTTTGGAAAAAGAATACAAGTTAGCAAGAACTAGCTTGGAAGCTTAGCACCAATGACCAAGGATGAATTTCTTCCTTCCTTCCCAAAGATTAATTGTAAGTGGTTCACAAGTTCTATCATTCAAACATTGCCCAGTATTTGCACATTGTTGCTTTTATTTTTTAAATTCAAATCCAGGCATTTTGACTTATTGCACTTCTTTATACTGAGTATTGGTATTGGTTTATTATTGTCACTTGTACCGATGTACAGTGAAAAACTTGTCTTGCATACTGATCGTACAGGTCAATTCAGTTACAGTGCAGTTACATTGAGTTAGTACAAAGTGCATTGATGTAGTACAGGTAAAAACAATAACAGTACAGAGTAAAGTGTCACAGCTACAGAGAAAGTGCAGTGCAATAATGTGCAAGGTCACAACAAGGTAGATCGTGAGGTCAGAGTCCATCTCATCTAAACTAAGAAAGAGAGAAACAAACTAGTCTAGGTAGAACTATTCAATAGTCTTATCACAGTGGGATAGAAGCTGTCCTTGAGCCTGGTGGTATGTGCTCTCAGGCTCCTGTATCTTCTACCTGATGGAAGAGGAGAGAAGAGAGAATAACCTGGGTGGGTGGGTGGGGTCTTTGATTATGCTGGCTGCTTCACCAAGAGAGAACCCTACATTTAATAATGACTCTGACCAGTCTCGTACATATTACAGTGTCTCAAAGCATTAAGGCAACACAGCCACCTTTGGTGGTCATTGGAACAGAAAAACTGCAGATTCTAAAGATACAAAACAGTAAACACTGGAAGAACTCAGCGAGTCAGGCGGCATCTGTGGGGAGAGAAACAGAGTCAATGTTTCAGATTCAGGACCTTTCATCAGGACTGGAAAATTGAGAAAACAAGATTGTTTTAAATTACAGAGAAGGGAAGGCTGGAGAGATCAAAGAAATCCCTGTGGTGTGGTGCAAACCAAAGTTGTCAAGGTAAACATTACTTCAGATTCTGGTAGTTAGAGACAGAAGTGAAATGAAAAGAAAGCAAATGAAACAAAGGTGCAACTACATCTGCAGAGAGAGAAAAGATAGTTCCTCGAAAATGTTAAATTCAGTATTAAGTCCTGAGTGCTGCAACGTGCCTTGGCCATAGATAGCACTTATTGTGGCAGTCTGACCTTAACCAAAATGCATGTATGTACTGAAATATAACTTCCTTAAGTGACACAGTCCCGTAAGGAAGTAGCAACCACCATCATGATAGGCATACTAATTCCTCTTTTCAAAAAAAGACCTATTTCTGTACAACAGGTGACTTATGTTTTAATATACTGTATACATAAGTGGGACTACAATATATACATTGTAATTAGTAGTCGGTTTTAATAGTGAGATACAGGCAGAAGTGATTTTCTGGGACCTGTGTGCTGCATATGAACGGATTTACTGATCCTGCAGTCAGGAGATTCAACCTTCAGAGCCTCTTTGGAAAGAGAAGCAGTTAACATTAACAATTTTAATGTCTTCCCACTCTTCCACACTTTCTCAGCAGTACAGGTGTGCTGATGAGTCAGTTTCCCCCAGAGTCTCAGTATCATCTCTTTGACTCTGCTTCTCAAATTTATTTTGAATTCCTTCTTTCCCCCCCATGATGATTACACCCTCCCATTATCCTGCACTCGCTGTCTCTGCCCAAGATTCCTGAATTGCGAGGAGAATAAGTAGTTCACATCAAGCTTCCTACATTTGCTGTTGATCTGTACAACAGAATTCCTGACCCCAAAACTCCCACCTCAATTGATGCACAAGTCTGAGCACATTTAATTCATAGCACACCTTGAACCTCATTTCCAGCTTCCCTACTGGTGTCATCATCTTAGACCTTTCTTCTTCTCCTCCATCAATTCCCCCAAATTGGGTTGCACAAGATTCAATTTTTTTCTTAATTGTCAACCAATTAGTGTCTCCACTGAGGAGGATACGTGATAGACTAAGATGCCCAATACACAGTATGAAATAGTGTGAATTTGTGACATCTAGATTGATTGGATTTGTTGTTCAAGTAGGGTGTATTTGCATATAATTACATTAAAAGGTAATATGGTTAGAAGGCGATGATTTACCATTGTGTGCTTATACAATATAAACATCCTTGTTCAAAGTCCCTGTGTCTTATAAATGCTTTTGTAAGTAATACTTACCAGAACCTCAACAATATCCAAGGTCCACAAGGATCAGATAAATTTAAAAAATTTAAAAAACAATGTTGCACCTTTAAAACAGCATTCTTACATTGTAGACTCTATGAAAACAATTTAAAATGATAGAAACAAGGCTCTGAAGGGCAAAAAACTGTAGATGCTGGAAATATGAAACAAAAGCAGAAATGCTGGAAACACTCAGCAGGTCAGGCTGGATCTGTGGAAAGAGAAATAGTTGATGCTTCAGGTCTGGGACCCTTCATCAAAGCTGATGAAGAGAGAAACAAATTAGTCGAGGTAGCAGAGAAGGTGGGGGGAGGGGCATTGGTGGAACAAAGGGAATTTCACTGATAGGATTAAATAATGTGGCCATATGGGAATGGTTAAGCTCCTTTATCTACGTAATGTCTTATTATAATGTTGCAAATTCTGGTTAAAGTTGTTTGGTCTGGCCAAGTGGGAAAATCGCTCTCTTCCTTCTTCTTTCATTTGTATATTCCAGCCTAATTTTCCCTTAACTGTCACATTATTTCACCCCATCAGAGAAGTTCACTTTGTTTCACTGATCATCCTCTCCACCCTCTCTGCTACCTAGACTAGTTTGTTTCTCTCTTTCTTAGTTTAGATGAAGAAATATGATTATACAATTCAATAACGCTGGTCAAAGTAAAATTCAATCATTCTTTATTACCACATGAATTGACTAGCAGCGAAAGACTGATTTTCACACTGCTTTTGGCAGACAGCGACTTCCCAGTAACAGCCAATGGGATTGTTCAAATGTCATAAGAAGTCATTACAGCCTTGTTATAATTGCATGTTTGAATTATCAAGCAACCAAAGACCTTTAGAATTGACATTTCAAAACTTCCAGGTCTTCTCAGGAAAAAGATTGCAGGTGAGTTACATGATGAATACACCAGACTATTAACATGAAAGCCATTGTCAGGAATTTTGTGCACCGGTTGAACATTGCCGGATTGTTTGAGGAGATTGAGTATGCGTAATCTGTCAACAGTACAAAGCAAAACCACCCAAGCCACAATCAGGAGCATAGAAACGGTCAAATCGGCCATCACAACATATCTATGTCAATTTTTGTCAAAAGGTGAATCATCATTTTCTTGTGCTCATTAACACCTACACAAAACAGATGGGTCAGACATGTAGGTACTTGCAGAATTCAGATGGTTCTCTGCTATATGTGAATACCTGCTCACTCGCTTTCAACAATGGACCACAAGTGACGTGCATTTATTTGAGTTTTATGCAAAGCTATGGTATTGAACATCTGCTGACTGATCTCTGTCATCCTGATACCAAGGGGGCACTATTATATATGTTAAAAGAAGTCTTGAAGAAGCAAGTGTCCAAGGTCACTCTAGCTTCATAATGAATCATTGATTAGCTAACTCCTTGTTTAATACCGCACTACTTCACACTCTGCTACTGGTTTTACTCTGGCAGAATACTTAATCCATCACTGTCTTTGCACATGAATGATTTTGATATAGCATAACTTAGAGGGAAGAGTCAAGAGGCTGTGATTGAAGCAGAGGCAATTTGTCAAGAGAAGAAATTTCAAATGAAGGAGATACAGAGTTATCAAAGCAGTGAGCAAGTACAAGAAGTAACAATAAGACCTGAGTGAAATAATCCAAAACTTTTGTAGAAAAAAATCAAGTCGTATATGGCAATGTAGTTAAAGTGATCAGGAGAGACATACCTATGGAAACTAAAGGACATTCAGTTCTTGCTATTCGCTGATTTTCTATCGACAGAGTCACATTCTTGCCCTATCTCAATTTTATTGAAGAAATATATCTATATACATGTACACATTGAGGAACCAATCATTTTCTCTATAAAGTGAACAACTTCCAAACCACTTGTGTCAAGTAGCTCTCTATTGTGCACTGAAAAAAGTTATTGTTTACACAGCATCACCTTGTGATTGCAAAACCAATCACTGCTTGTAAGCATCATTGCATTCAATGGAAGTAGTTTGTCAGCTAATTTAATTTCATTTTAGGTAATTAAACATTTAAAGTGTTTATTTGCACATGTTAATGCTTTGAGAACATTAATGGGCATATTAATGTTTATTTGAAGGGTTTATTGAATTAAACAGAGAGAAACCCGAGTGGTATCCACATTTTTGTTATCTGTATTATAGCTTGGGATAATGTGACCCTGCAGATCTGACAGGCAGAACAGCTTTGAACCAGATCCTCAATGTCCCAGTCAATTCCCTAATCTTGGATCACTGTCTTTGCATGTACAGTTCCCATATATTGAGCACCAGTCTTGCCCAGACCATGTCCTTGTAATGCTGTCAGGCTCACTGCCCTGTGCTCCACTTCTCATGTCCTTGTTTCAAATTGATCTCATGCTGCCGCCTTTGCCAAAAAGGCCAAATATCATCACTGACTGCTACCACATATAAAAGTGGCTCATTGCAAGTTCCCTCTGCTCTGTTTTGGCATCACCTTTGGAAAATCCTCAGCAATAGCCAGTGCTGTAAAGATCTCAGGCTCTGAATTGCACATTGCTATTCCAAAACTGGAAGAGCATTGTAGCCCAGTGCTGTAGTTGGACTGGCTTCCATAGTTGGAATGGTCAACTTTGCGCCAAACATTACCAGGTGAGAATTATGGTCTGTGGTTAAGGTGAAGGGGCATGCCAGGAAAAGTTTGTAAAAGCAAATGATTCCATAAAATAATAACTAGTCCTTCCTTCTCAATTTGTGCATAATTTCTCTAACTAGAAGTGTAAGCAGTGTATACACAACAGGGAATTTGCATCAGGGTCTTCACTTGAAACATCAACTATCCCTTTGCCTCCACAGATGCTGCCTGACATGCAAAGTTCTTCCAGCAGATTGCCTTTTGCTCCAGATTCCAGCATCTGCAGTCTCGTGTCTCTCTAGTAAAGCAGTTCCCCCACAGCTCCAGTGACATAGGCTCAATTTTGACTTCTGGTACTGTCTTTGTGGAGTTTGCATGTTCTCCCTGTGCCCATGTGGACTTACCAAATATGTGCTGATTGGAAGGTTAAGTGGCCACTGTAAATTGCCCCTAATGTAGCAATAGAATCTAACCTATTTCCTAATTGTGTGACTCTATGAATCTTACTAAGGAATGAATGGAACTCTATCACATTGTTCAGCTCTCTCACATTCACAGTCATTACCATTGTTTCCTCAATTCTTAAATCATCTTTACCCACATTGAGACCCAGGTCCACTATAGGTTGCATGTAAACTCTCTTAGTGTGCTTCAGGAACATGTTGTGATAGTGGAGCTTCTTCAGCTACTCTTCTAGCAACATAAGGCACTTTCTCTCAAGCTCACTGTGATGGCAAATGTTATCTTGATTCTTCAGGAAGCGGGAAACAATCTGGAGAAATTTATCTGTCACAACCTGAAAGATTCTAGGGGCAGATTTGACCCTAGAGGACAATAATCTGCAGGCATAGAGCTCTCTGTGACTCTTGAACATCAAAGCCCTTACTGGCCTGATCTACCATATTATTGAGCACAGGGATAGGCCGAAGATAGATCCAGCTGACTCGAAATTTTGGTTCCAGTTTCTCAAATAAATTCTGAGATTTTGACAATGGATATTGCTCATCATCAACCTTTGTTTTGTAATCACTGCGTAATTCCACCATCTTGTCCGACTTTGTGACTCCCATGTGTAGGTCTGCCAGCTGGTTGTGCTGAACCTTCAGCAGCTCTGCCTGCTCCTCTAGTTCATCTGTTCCTCTTCCACCTGTACCTTTTGAGCATAGGCACCAGTCGGGATGCTAAACCTAAGATAAGCTTAGCATTCTGGCAGACGTGGATGTGGTCTTTATGGTCACTGATGCCACTTTATGAATCTTAGAATGAATGAACATGTTAAATTTATATCGAACTTCTTCTGTGGTCAAATGTCTAAGTACTTCATTGGATGGAGAATTAGCACTGAATGAATTGAAAGCAGAACTGAAAATTAGGCAGGGATCCAGAAATGCTGGAAGCTTTTGTCCAACCCCTGCAATACTAATGAGATGGTGCAGGGCAGGAGCAGTAACTTCTCATGCAAGGGGGCTTGTGCTCCAAACTATGAAGTATAAATATCATATCTTACAACAATGATAACATTTCAAATTGTTTTTAATGGCTATAGAGCACTTTGTATTTATCTTGATATCATAAATTCAAGTTTTTTCTTTCTTTTATTCTGATGAAATGATTGGCAGTCACAAAACCAGGTTAATGAAGAGTGATACCACTGTTCAGAATGATGACTGAGAGGCACTCTATACTGTTCCAGGCTTATGTCATGAACTTGACCTACTGATGAAGATTTTTTCATGACTCTTTGTGAGAATTGTTAATGGGATTATTTTTTAAAAATTATTTCTGGATGAAGCTTTCCAATACCCGACACTGGAATTTAAATCAATAAGCATTTCCCTGAACTGATGTGTATTTGCTGGATCAGATGCATCACCTTTCCCCCCGTGGATCACTGGGCCTAAAACAGGAACATGTAAATAAGAGTTAGAAACTAAATGGGAAAGAGTGATTGAACAAAACACTTCATGAGCTGGTTGTTTTTCTTTGCCTTTGACTAAAATTATCTTTTTAAAATGCTGTTTTAATGCAAAGTATCTAAATTCAGTTTAATGTCACTCTAACCTCAAAATTATTAGGTTCTGGTTTCAACCCTTACTCCAGAAACTTGAGTACAAGAGGCAAGGCTGATGCTCTATTGCAGTGCTCAGGTGATGCTGCTTTTTGGATGAGACTGCATCAGCCCCGCAAAGTGGGTGCGACAGATCCAGGTAAGTATATGCATGGCAGGACTGCAGTTGTGATTCCAGTTGGCTGGACAAAGCAGCAAGATCTGAGAGTGAGCTAAAGCATTTCTTGCTTCACTAAACAGTTAATCACAAATGTACATGTTGCCAGTAAATCACTTTGCATGTTTCTAACAGTTATGTGGGTAATGCTATGTTAATGCCAACAATCCTTTCTTTCAATCAGTATCCCTTGAATAAAACCACAATGTTAAAAATATATTTTCTTTTAACTTTAATGTGGTAAAAGCACCTCCTATTGTTACAACCTTAATGTTTTGAATCTAATTTGCCTCTATCATGTTTTTAGGTACAGATAAAATACCACAAATTAATATAATCATTAAGAGCATGGGCACAAAATATCTGAACAACTGGAATAATTGTTCTTTCTAAATATTTCCTGAGAGGACTTACCCTATCTAAACTTGTTATAATATAGCCATTATACATATTTCAGATGGGATTCTAGCGTTACCCGTTCAAATAGCTTTTAGACTGTGAGTCTGAGGAACAATGGAGGCATTGTAACATTTTAGGTCTACCTTCCAGATTTTTTCCACAGTTCTATAAATCTGGTTTTGCTGCTCATTAACTTCAGATGTTTAATTCCAGTCCATCTCTGGAGTGTCATTCAAGCTAGGTCCTTCCCTGCTCCATGGCATTAACATGAAGTCTACTTATACACTGTGGTCAGAATAGATGCACTGGATTACTGAAAAAGGGCTTGGATTCCTTTCCAGACTTCAGTTCCAACATTGCTCTGGAAATTTGGTCTGAAGCCATGCACCAAGATAACCTGTTCTGTCTTTGCTGTGCAGCTGTAGATTATTCAATCTTGCAGCAGGTGGTGTGGTTGCTTCATATTTTTTAACTTCTGAGAATCTTTGCAAACAATACCAGTTTCTGATCTATGTAAGAGAGGAAACTGCATAACCCTTGACTTTCATTAACTGACCCTTCTGGGAAATCAGTTCAATTGTGTTTTCTTCTTTTTTTCTGTATTCTGCATATTTCTTCATAGAGTTGCCAGTTTCCCAAATATCTCACCAATGAAGCCATTCACAATGCCCAAGTCTCTACAATTCCTTCTCCATGCTCATCAGCACATAAATTTCTCTCTGCTCAGTTTAATGGCTGCAGCATTTGGAGACTGGTAAATGTACACGTATAACATCTCAGTGAGTTTTGTCACGGGGGCATTACCAACAGTTTCTGTCCATGTCTAGCACCCACTGGAGCTGCCTCATAGCTCCAGTGACACAAGTTCAATCCTGACCTCCTGTGGCTGTTGGTGTGGAGTTTGTGTGTGCCCCGTGACCATGTGTGTGTTTCCTCCAGGTGTTCTGGTTTCCTTCCACATCCCAAAGATATGTGCATTGGTAGGTTAATTTGCCACAGTAAATCACTTCCAGTGTGCAGGTCAGCGGTAGAATCTGGGGAGAGTCAATGGGAATATAAGGAGAATAAAAACAAAATGGAATTGTGGATGTGGGTGTTTGATGGGCAGCGTGTTCTCCATGGACAGAAGGGCCTGTCTCCATGCTGTATGACCCTATGTTGTCAGGAACTGTAGCCCAGGTTGATTTTCTTCCTATCTGTTCTAAGCCCACTTGTGGGTTTCCTCTGGGTGCTCCAGTTTCCTCCCACATTCCAAAGACGTATGGGTTAGGAAGTTGTGGGCATGCTATGTTGGCGCCGGAAGCATGGCGACACTTGCGGGCTGCGCCCAGAACACTTTACGCAAAAGATGCATTTCACTGTGTGTTTCGATGTACATGTGACTAATAAAGATATATTATTAAGATGATATCTTATCTTAATAACCAAATGTCATTGACTTTAGATTAGTTAACACAGCAAATGCATAACCTAAAGTATTAAGCCCCAGTTCCACTAGAAGGGGATTATCTTGTCTCTTATGAAATGCTTCATTGCAGGATTCAAATTAATCAAGAACATCGTTCCACTATTTGCATGATACAGAAACATACCAAAGTTCTTCCAACAACTGAATTATTAGTTGGCGTAGAGTCGTTTTGTGTTGTTACTGTTTTGAAAATGGTAAGGTTTCACAACCATTGAATCTACTTTTAGTAAAATTGGTAGAAATATTATCCAGGAAAGTTTCCCAGTCCTCTTTGAACATTGGAATGGCATCCTTAAGATGCAACTGAATCCAATGAACATTGTACGTCGGTACATGTGACAATAATAAATCAATTTACCGATTTACAGGAGTGTCATCAGCAAAACTAGCATCTAATGCTCATTACTAATTGCTCTTGAGAAGGTGGGTATGACCTGCCTTCGAAATCAAAATTATGTGTCGTAAGAGCATTCCTATGGGCTGTTGAATCGAAGATTTCAATGTTTCAACTCAGCCATGAGAGTGGAATAACAATACACTTCCACACTAGGGCAGGGCAAACCTGGAATTGTTGGTGTTCCCACACATCTTCTGTCTTTATCCTTAAGTGGCAGAGGCTGTGGGTATGGGTTAGATCTGCTCATGCAGTTCTTCCTCAACACCGTACTGATGTGTCAACCGAGGCTATTTTCTCAGATCCTGAATTGCAGCCAGAACAGACAAACTACTGACTCAGAGAAAAGCAGCAACAGTTTCCTCACCTAGACCCAAGTCAAGACTGATTCAGATCCTGACAGCATCACCATGTCTAAGGAAGTACATGTAAAGAGGGACTTTGCTGACTGTAGTCAGTTGTATGTCCTGCTTGGGGATAGGAAAAAAACTGTTAACTTTAGAGGAGGTAAGTAACTACATATTAAAGGTTTAGAGGGATCTGGGCCAAAGGCGGGCAAATGGGATGAGCTTAGATGGGCATCTTGGTCGCCATGGACCAGTTGGGCTGAAGGGCCTGTTTCCATGCTGCACGACTCTATAATTTGTAATTGCTTGCTTAACTGGTTCCACCAGAATGATGGGGTTAAGAATGACTCAGAGGTAAATAATCAAATAATTCTGGGGTGGGAATCAATTATATATAAATCATGGACATAGGACAGAAGGTAGCCAATCAATCCTTCTTCCCTGTGTTGAATTTAGAACCACTTGGGAGTTAATTTTGCTTTGTACCATTTTCCCATTTCTGTTTTTTAAATATTTAAAAGTTCTTGTGCTCTTGAGGAATATTATCTGCTAAGTTCTTAGTCACAGTCATAGTGTCATACAGCACAGAAACAAGCCCTTTGGCCCTCCGTGCCTACGCCGTCCTTGTACCCATCTACACTAATTCCATTCACCCGCATCGTCTTCTGCTTCACCCTGCCGTGCCCGCACCCTGTTCGCATTGCCCGGTCCACTCCCAACCATCCCGCTCTCCCCGCTTCACCCTGCGGTCGATTACTGTTGCGCCACCCTTGGTTCGGTGCCCATTGGCTCTGTCCAACCCCGCTCCGGGTTCACCCTACACGGTCCGCCAAGCCTTCACCCTTTCAGGTTCGCATCCATCGACGACGTCTTCCTTCCAAGTCCGCCGGCGCCCCGCCTTCTCCCTTTCAGGTCCGCCTGCGCCTTGTCCCCGCCTTCTCCCTTCCAGGTCCGCACCCATCAACGACGTCTTCCTTCCAATTCCGCTTGCGCCCCGCCTTCTCCCTTTCAGGTCCGCCTGCGCCTTGTCCCCGCCTTCTCCCTTCCAGGTCCGCACCCATCAACGACGTCTTCCTTCCAAGTCCGCTTGCGCCCCGCCTTCTCCCTGTCAGGTCCGCCTGAGCCCCGCCCTGCCGGGTCCGCACCCAGTTCGCCAGATCTACTCCGGATCACCCTGTTGATCCTCTGCTGCTCTCCCTCTGTCGGGCGCCCGCTACCCCTGTGCCTTCGTAGTTCACTCTGCCTTCAAAGGGGGCTGGTTCACGCTGAACCCGACCTGGCGCGCTGCCTCGTCGCCTTGCAACTCTTTCGCATTTCGCCGTCCACTTCCAGTCTCCCCGCGGCCGGTTACTGTCGCGCATTCCTTGGTTAGTTGCCCCTTCGCTCTGTCCATCTGTTCACCCTCCACGCTTCTCTGGGCCATCGCCTTTGCGTGAGCTCCATCCTGACATCTCCCTTTCACGTCCGCCCGAATCATACCTTGCCTTCTCCACTTGAAAGTCAATAAAACTAAAGGAAAAGAGAAGGGGGAGGGGGTACTCTTTTCTCATAATGTCCCCACTTTACAGAAAAAAAATATAGAGCTGCTGATTTGTTTTCAATGAGTCTGTAAAATTCTGCTCTACCAGAGCAACTCAACAGGAAATAGAGGGCAGGAAAACCACAAACTAATCCGCAAATACAAGCCTCGAGAAGTCATACTGTAGCTAGGACTAAATTTTACTAACCTCCAAGTTTCCTGCAGTAAGAAAATTGTTACTTGTGCAGAAATGTCAAGAAAAAAAGCCAAAGGACTTGACTTGGGAAGATTTGGTGATCTCCCAGTGGGGTGGGGTGAGGGGTAGCTTATGGAGGGACACACCTGGGAAACTGCTGGTGTGCAAACCTCCTCCACCCCTTGGAATGCAGCATCACACAATTGTCCTTCCTTCCCCATTAGTAGGTGGCAGGTGACGTGTGCCACTAAAATGATATTTTTGCAAATTTCTATGAAATTACGAAGTGCTGCAGCAATGAAATTGAGGGAGTGACACTGTCTGATAAATTAGACCTTTCAACATTTGTTTCCACCTGTGGTGTGTGAGTTATGAAGTTTACATATTTTGATTTTATCTTGGAATTCATTGCAGCCTGAAGTAAATGTCATCTTTTCTCTTGCAGGCTGGATTATTTTATAAAGTAATTTGAGCAGTTAATTTAGCAATTCATCACCAAAGTAGTTTTAAAACATGTAAATTGAGAATTCTGTACAAGTCTCTACTGTTCATATTTACAGGAAAATGATACCATGATTTTTTATTCTATAGGATTAAACATAAATGCAAGTTCATGTAAGTGATTGGGTCCTAATCTCACATTTATGTTCTATGCCTTAATTTATTTTAATTGGAATTGCAATTCCCCTCTCCACTCATCTGGTCGTCTACTTGTTCAGCTTTATAACAAGTTCTCAGGTTAATTTGAACAAGGGCAGAATTTGAAGAGATCACAGCAATAAACAAAGAATTGCAGTAGAACATCAAAGAGAAGTGTACTTATTTTTTACTCGAAGGAAAGAACAATAAAGGCTGCCAGATTTTAATAGTAGTTTTATAAAAATTGTACAAGGCCTCAGTATGCAGTGCTGCTGATGTAACAGTGGATAGCAGGTAACTATTATTAAGATGACAACTGTGCAAGATTCTTTAGATAGGGAATTGCTGATTTCAAAGGAATTTTAATTTTGTAAGAATTGGATAGAAATGAGTATTTCATATAATAATCTTTGTTACCATTAAGTTTAAAGACATTTCCTGGCTCTGGTTTATACAGAAGAGGATGAAAGTAAAAGGATTTCTACTAAACCCATCACCACAAGCTCAGTTCATCACACTAATGAATAAGTATACAGCTATAAAGACTGCAGCACAAAACATATTCTTTAAAATACCATTCAACGTGGCTGGACATCTGTAGTGCTACCATGTATTATATGACTTATGTAGATTGGCTAACACTTCTGACTTATTGGCAGATTTTGAAATCGTGTCTTAAATATTGCACTTTTTTGGAACTGAAGAATTTTTAAAAGATTTCAGATTTCAGAAACAACTTGACTCAGGGCAGAGAACATTTCCTTAATATGAATAGATGTAATGAAATATTCTAACATTAGATTAGTAACTCTTCAGATTGAAAATGGCATGACGTAAGGGATGGAATTCCTGCACAATTACACTGGCTTTTACAGCTGGATTCTCCCAGCATCAGTGTAAGTGATGCATTTGCAACATTTTAAGCACAAATTGCATTCAGCGCAAATGGAGTTTCCTCAATCTTTTGCTGAAGGTAAAATCAGTCATGCCCTCAGGAGAAGTTATCTGCATCAGGAATTTCATCAATTGTCCACATAGGCACAACTTCAACAAGAGCTGAAAATCTTTAGGCACAAGGGCACTTAGTGCATTTTTGAATACATTTTGAAGAAAATAACTACTGTAACAGAACGGAACTAAAAGCAGAATTTTCTTGATATTTTGTAAATATCATTTTCAGTAAATTAAAATTAGGTTACTCGCGGCTAATAGATTGATACTGGAATTATTTTTTTAAATAAATCCAGTTCCACCTGTATTAAACCAAACTTTTATGAAAGCAGTGCTCTTAAATATATCAAGAAATGTTCTCTAAAGCAACATTTTAATTACATTTTGTAATACTGCCCAGTTGGGCTGGTTCATGCTGGGTTTTACATTTGGATGTATGTGAATGAATTTGAGGAACATCAATAGGGGCTGCAAGAGGAAATCCTCTTTCCAGAACCAGTGTAATTTTAGCCAATTGCCCCACAAAAATGAAACCTTTACCCCCCTAGGGTTTGGATCTCAATAAAATGCATTCATTTTAAAAAGCTATTGTTTATAAAATAACCTCTACATATCAGATGATGAATTAGTAACCTATCGACATTTCCACCAACCCAGCTGACTCCCTCACTAACCTAGGTTTCCCTAGAGTGCCCCTAATTAATTTAAAGTACAGCAGTTAATTACATCTGTGGAGAGAAGCTGCAATGACTAAAAAAGGAGAAGCTGTGGAAACTGTAGCTGAGTGATAGAAGATGGTCTATTAGATGGAAGGGCTCCCAAATTCACCAATGTAGCTGTAAGTGGACAGTACGGTGTCACACCTGGTAGGGCTGCTGCCTTGCAACTCCAGAGACCCAGATTCAATCGTGACCTTCAGTGCTGCCTGTGTGGAGCTTGCATGTTCTCTCTGTGACTATTTGGGTTTCTACCAAGTGCTCCAGTTTCTTCCCACATTCCAAGTTGCAGGGGTTGGATCTTAAGAACATAGAACACTACAGCACAGTACAGGCCCTTCGGCCCACAATGTTGTGCCAACATTTTATCCTGCTCTAAGATCTATCTAACCCTTCCCTCCCACATAGCCCCCTATTTTTCTATCATGTTAGCTAGCTATTGTAAATTGCCCCAAATATGTAGGTGATTGGTAGAATCTGGGAGAGTTAATGTGAAGGTGGGGAGAATAAAATGGGATTAGTGGGACTAGTCAGTGGGTCAAAGGGCCAATTTCTATCCTGTATGACTCTTAATATTTGACTGGCCTGGAAGATTCCTGGGGATTGAGGTTAGAAATCGAAAAGATTGTTTTCGTAAGCAGTCTCTGAGAATCAAGGATGACTTACTTCCACTCTGGTTTTGTGGGTTCTGAGGTAGCTACTGAGGCTGGTGTCGAACTGCAGACTCTGCCGCAGATAAGGTAGGAAGTGCTTGATGGGGTGAGTAGGTGGGTAGTTTGCGAGGTGGAGAACTCCCTTGGCTGCTTTTACTGGGCTTCCACCTGCTCCCATCAAATAAATTGTGGGTTCTCCCTGTCGTCCCAAATGTTTATTTTCTGTTTTGATGACTGACGGGCCAGGGATTCTCACAAGTTGGTGAAACTGTTACATTTTTTCAAAGAGGTTTTGAGAAATTCCTTAAATTGTTTTCTCTGCCCACCTGATGATCTCTTGCCATGACATTCATCAGAATCAGGTGTTTTGTTTTTTGGAGTCTGGTGCTGGATGTGCAAATGATCCAGTCTGTTCATCGGAACCTTGATGCTGGAAATAGTGACCTGGGAGAGCACACTGATGCTGGCTCACTTATCTTGCGAGTCAACTTGGAGGATTTTGCAAGCATCTTGAGTTGCTCCCCTGAAAAATGCACGAATCTGCTCCCCTTCACCTGAGCACAAGACCCAACAACCTGCCCGCAGTTCGTTGGGAGACTGCACTCTGTCAGAAACAGGCAATGTCAAGTAGGCAGCTGCAGCCTTATCGAAACCTTTGGAGGATACTAGGGAGGAATCCCTGCCAGACTACAGTCCTCAGAGAGAAAAGCCGCCAGGACCAGGACAGAAGCCACGGCCAGTTTCAGGCAGCATTGAGCAGCCAAATGAAAGCCTTCTCGAGCGAGGGTGGCCACTGAGCACTTCCTTAGTGTCTTTTCCAACATTTGCAAGGAGGAAGACTTGACACCACATTAACAATGCATAAAAATAGGTATCTGGAGCAGATTCCTTTCAGACAGTTGATCTCCTGAAGAAAAAGTAATCTTCATTCTTAGGGAATCTTCCAAACCACTTAAAAGTTGCAGAGTTCCTGAAAGAAGTAGACTACATGCTTGAATGGGTAAGGGTGGTTAGAAGCATAGAAAACCTACAACACAATTCGGGCCCTTTGGCCCACAAAGCTGTGCCGAACATGTCCCTACCTTAGAAATTACTAGGCTTGCCCATAGCATTCTATTTTTCTCAGCTCCATGTACCTATCCAAAAGTCTCTTAAAAAACCCTATCTTATCTGCCTCCACCACCGTTGCCGGCAGCCCATTCCATGCACTCACCACTCTCTGAGTGAAAAACTTACCCCTGACATCTCCTCTATACCTACTCCCCAGCACCTTAAACCGATGTCCGCTTGTGGCCACCATTTCAGCCCTGGGAAAAAGCTTCTGACTATCCACATGATCAATGCCTCACATCATCTTATACACCTCTATCAGGTCCCCCCTCATCCTCCGTGTGGTTGTAGAAAACAATTATAGTGTATTTATTTATTGGCATCTTTGATGCATTTTATTCTGGAAGTTAAATGTGAGTCAATCAAAAATAGCATCAAATTAACTTCTTGGTTGCTTGCAATTTTAAGAAGTCTTGCAGTGAAACCTACAAGTGTTTAGCAATGCAGGTGAACACAGGAAAACGCAGAAGGATTTTAATTGCTGTAATAATTTTCATATGTTGAAAGTTGTCTTCTTTTATTCTTTGGATTTGGGCTAACGAATGTCATTAAATAAGAAACAGAAAATACTAGAAGGTGCATCACAGATAAGGCAGCATCTGCAGAGGGAAAAAAACAGAGTCAACTGGAAGGGTCATTGACCTGAATATTTACTCTTTTCCCCTAACCACATAAGCTGCCTGACCTGCCAAGTATTTCCAGCATTTCTCTTTTTACTTCTGATTTCCACCATCTATAGTTGTTTGCCTTGTGGTGGCTTTTCTTTCTGTGTATTCTCCTCTACCTATGGGGATGGAAATCTGTCCTCAACATCTCCATTATAATTATAAGCCAGTGGGCCTGCATTACGTAGCAGGTCTGGGTTACATAATATGAAGTCATCTGTAAAGATTCTTGATTCTCTATCTGGGCAGTATGCAAGCATTTAAAATAACTTGGGAGACAGTCTGCCTTCTACATTATCACAGTTCTTGGAATACCATGGGCCTCTTTATATCTTTCTTCTTTCTATCTGTGAATGCTTTATTGTAAACCATAACTTCAATACATAGTACTGTTCACCATTCCACCAAATCTTGAAGATAAGATTTCTTTATTAGTCACATGTACATCGAAACACAGTGAAATGCATCTTTTGCGGAGAGTGTTCTGGGGACAGCCTGCAAGTGTCGCCACGCTTCCGGCGCCAACATAGCATGCCCACAACTTCCTAACCCGTACGTCTTTAGAATGTGGGAGGAAGCCAGAGCACCTGGAGGAAACCCACACAGACATGGGGAGAAAATACAAAATCCTTACAGACAGCGGCCGGAATTGAACCTGGGTCGCTGGCGCTGTAATAGCGTTACACTAACCGCTACACTATCAGAAGTGTATGTGGTTTTGAATCATTAGGACTGACATGAGAAATTAGCAGATGATGAATGCACCATTAAAGGTTCCTGTTGATTGAGAATATGTTGACTGGCAGTACACACCATTTATACAGTTGAATAAAAATATTTCCGCATGTGAAGCTCATGGGGTTCTCAGACATGGATTTGAGTTCCATGCTTTAGTTTTGTTCTTTGGTTTATAATTGTATGGCTCTCTAGGTTTAATGATAACTGAACAACTGCTTGACTAACATGACAAAGGTCATGTGATGATCACTGGAAAGATCCAGTTGCAAAGAAAATCAAGGTCAAGGCAACCTTGGCTGCCACAGACAACCCAGTTCTCCCAGTAGAATAAGGCTTTAGGCCTTCAGCCAAGTGCTATGCATCCCAATTGATTTAAAATAAATATTCAGGAAAAGTAACAGCACTCTTCAATTCCATGAGCCAATTTTCCCTCTTGATACCTTGGGTGGTTTAGATCACCGTACACAATGTCACAAGAACATTGGCCATATCTACTTATCCTTACCAGATCTGGCTGTGCCATTTTACTATGTTTATCGTCTCATGTGTCCAAAAACAGCTTGGAAATCAAATGAAATTCTAGGCAAGTATTTCTGCATGTAATTGCACTTATGTCTGCCTGAATGCCTCTGAATCTTTTTAACACTTATCAACACACTGTAATCCTGCTGTTGAAAGGAGCAATTTGTCCTTGAAAATAAATGTAACCATAACTTTGTAGCTCAGCTGCCTGCTTCATAAATTGATCTCCCAAAGTTTTTCACCTCCTTTACCAACTCATTGGAAAGACCTTGGGACATAACATTGCTTATGGGTCGTTGAAAAATAGTATTCAGCCACTGTCCACATGTCTGAACTCTCAATATATCTCTCTTTGGGACCTCATTTCATTTTCTGCTTAATATCTCACTATTCAAGCAGTTAATTACTGCTACTTAGAGACTCTGCTGTTACAGGCTGAAATCCTATCAGCAGAGTTGTGCAGCATGCTGCTTGTGAAGAACTGCTGAGACAGCAGTCAGAGGGAGGCCACAAAGAAACCCAGCACCTCCCTTGGCTCTCTGCAACAGCAACAAACCCATGGGGAGACAGCCAACAGAGAGGAAGGCATGGCATTGTGGTAGGAATAGCAACACTTTGCCGGTCCCACAACATAAACATTGTGGTAGACCCTCGTACAGTCCAAGAGCCATGGTGCATCTGTTGTAAACAGTTAATAAGGAAGAAATACCTGTGGAACAGGATATTGTGTGAGGGAAAAAAAATAGGCTCGTCCAGCAATAACTTTAATTCATATGTTGTATTCATCATGAAGGGAGAGCAACGCTCCATTTATGTGGGTCAGATTAAAATGTTAAAGATACATTTAAACCAGAACGCCTGCACATTGTTTCTCATGTGAATGAGGTTTATGTGCTAATTGTTGCCATGTGTTTATTAATGTTTCACTTTCCCAATGTAAAACTGCATAAGACTGTGAGAAGATCAACTTTTTTTTAAGGTTTTGCCATAAATAGCATGATTGTTTTCTTCATTCCATGCATAACTTCTGACAAAATTGATCATTCAACTACAATTCATTCCATATGCATACAAGATGCAACTGCTAACTAACTGTCAAATCTCATAGTGCACTCAATGCTCCATATTTTTTATGGCTTCCAGGTCGGCATAGCACCACTTCCCCAGCTGGCACAGCTCCACCTGGTTAATAAACTTAATGGACCCTTTTAATTAAGGATGACAAAAAAAAGCCTTATTTATTAAAAACTTAAAAGACTTTTTATTTTATCCGATGGTTTTCGCAATGAGCTGACAGTGATGTATGGTTAATATTACCCTTCATATCCCAGTCTTTAATTACCATCAGCAACAATAATGGGAAATATTTAAGTATCAGTGCTGTATTTTTTTTAAAAAGTTGAGTATGCTGACATTCCTGGGACACCCTGCCCCTACCCCACCAGGAAATGTGGCATTGCTGTTGTGTGTGTATCCAGGGGTAGGATAGCAAGCTTGGGACAGTACCTGTTTCCAAATCAAGGACTGGATATGGTGGGCATTAGATGATAAAGGTATATAAACGTCTCAAGAACTCAACATTGTTATTGAGAATATGATGAAGCTCAATCATTCTCTTGGCTCAATGGTAACACCTTTGCCTCTGAATAAGAACACTATAGACCCATTCCAGAGACTTGCGTTCAAGGTTAAGGCTCACAATCCAATGTTGAACCGTGGGAGATATCTTTCAGATAAAAAGTTAATCCACCGGTCCCTTTAAAATGAACATAATAGATCCCACGTCAGTAAATGGCGTTACATTATAATCACACTTTCAGTCTGCCCTACCCTCTAGGGATACTAGGGATGCTGAGTTTACATAATGGTGAGAAGGTGGGGGTTATGACAGCAAGTTGCACTTATGCAATGCCTTTGACGTCGAAATGTCCAACACCTACCATGGCAGCTTGAGAGAATTTTTGACACTTCGGCAAGGAAGGAAAGATTAGGAGACATAAGAGACAGCAGATGCCGGAATCTGGAGCAATAAACGATCTGCTGAAGGAACTCAGCAGGTCAAGCAGTGTCTATTGAGGGAAAGGAGTTGTCGATGTTTCGGGTTGAAACACTGCATCAGGAAAGATTAGGCGATATAATAGTGTATTGGTCATTTGGGTGAAGTTGAAGAGTCACTGGCTCCAATATCAAAGTTGGAAACGGGTAGGTATCTCAGGAAGACGCAGATATGGGACCAATCAATCTGGATTTAAAGGAGAGGCTAAATAGGTGGAGCAAGAGTAAGGAGACCAATGTGTGCATAACCAACAGAATACAGAGTAAAGTGTCACAGCTACAGAAGAAGTGCAGTGCAGGTGGACAATAAAGTGCAAGGTCATAACAAGGTAGATTGTGAGGTCAAAAGTCCATCTCATCGTATGAGGGAACTGTTCAATAGAGATTTCAGCCAAAGAGAGAAAGTTGGGTGATAAATTGAACTGAGGATCAGCAAAGAAAAAGAGAAGTTATAGTTCACACCATTGGTACCATTACTGTTTATATCACACAGGCAAGTGGCACTACCTTTGTGCCTTTACCATAGGAAACAATTGTAAAGATGGCACTTAAACCATCCCAAGTTATCTGACTATTTTGTGTTTTTCATGGCTGTTTGGGCTATTTTCAGTGTGTCCCCATTTACTGTAATTTATCCAATATAATTTCAATGCATTTGAGTGAGCTGATTATTAAATGCTAAAATATGAAATGTCTTGAAATTGACTGGAACAAATCCAGAATCTATTCAAACATACCAGTTCATGAAAAAAACAATAATCTTCAGAGCAGAATGTTTTGAGTTTCCAGTATAAAAACTGCTGCTTCTTTTCTTGCCTAAGTGTGAGGTTCATGTTTTGCAAGCACTGAACAGTACCCTTCAAGTCAAATTCACCCACATGAATCATGATATTCTCTGAATTAAAGGGGGGGAAACGTTGAAAATACTCAGCTGGTCAGGCAGCATCCATGGAGGGTGAAAATGGCAAGTTGATGATCTATCATCAGGAAAAGGAAAAGTCAGTAAATGACTTTAATGTTTATGTTTAAATTGCAGAAAAGAGGGAAAGATAGAGTAAATAAAGGGAATATCCATGAGAAGGCAGAGACCAGAAAAGCTGGTATTCATGCTGGTTGAGAGAGGGTGGTGAAAGCTTGTCAAATGCAGTTGAGCTGTCCTCAGGAAGTATAAGTAGTAGGAGGTAAATGAGAACAGAAGAGAGAAAAAAGTGCTGTATCTGTGAGATAGAACATATGGCAGTTTCTAGAATTCGGAAATTATAAAAAGAACGCTGGTAATACCCAGTAGGTCAGGCAGCATTTCTGGAGAAGGAATAACTGAGTTAACATTACAGATTGTTGACCTTACTGGGAGTTTAGGATGAAGATTGAGCAGGGTATTCTGTAAAGCAGCCACATAACCTGTGTTTCGTTTCTACAATACAGAGGAGACCACATCTTGAACAGCAATCAGAGTACATTAAATTGAAAGAAGGGAAAATGAATCACAGCTTCGCCTGAAAGCTCTGTTTGGGTCAGGAGGAGGTAAAAGGGAAGGTGTCGTGTCTCCTATTCTCCTATGATTGCATGGGAAGGAGCTGTGAGAAGGGGATTGGGTGTTGATGGATGATCCAGGGGGTCACAGAGGGAATGGTACTTTCAGAATGCTGGAAGAGGAGGGAAGTAGAAGGATTTGTCCAGTGGTGGCATCTTGTTGAATGTGGCAGAAATTATAGATCCCCTAAATGTGGAAGCTGGTGGGATGGAAGATGAGGCAAATGGGAATTCCATCCTTGTTCCGGGTGAGAGGAGTAGGGGTGAGAACAGAATTGTGGGGAAAGGAACAGACACAAAGGGGGATGCTGTCCACCATGGTGGAGGGGAAGCCATAGTTAAGGAAACAGGAAGACATCCCATCGGGATTGTTGTGGAAGTTTCATCATCAGAGCAGATACGACGCAGTCAGAGAAACTGGGAGAATAGAGTGGAGTCCCTACAGGAAGCAGGCTTGCCCATGAAGCTGATTGTTGTTGTTAAATTTCCAATAATGGTTTATTTTGAATGCACATGTGCTGTAAAGTGTGTTGAGAAGTATTGATTGTCAAAGGATAAATTAGAGATTGATCTTTAAATTGCTGCCTGGGCCAGATGTGGGGAAATATATAGTATTATTTTTCTCAGATTACCACCTGCGCTCAATTTCAGAAATAGCAACTCTTGAATTATCATCTCTAAAATGTGCCAATTCCCTCTGAAGGAGGCTAATTCACTTTATATAAGGTGTTAAGAAGTTCTGGCTTGTTAAGAAGACTCTGATCTACTTCCCACATCTATTACCCCCTAAACCTGTCCAAACAACTTGTCACAACAAGATAAGATAAGAAATGATAGAAACTACAGGAAAGTATGCTTCAGGATCCTTCATGATTCATTGCTGATCAGATCTGTGCTTTAAAATTATGCTTAATTCCACAAATGACTTCCATAGATAGATGTGAGGTTCACACCATTTCAAGAAGAGCAGACCCTAAGAATTCTCTTGTTTGATACACCTGAATAAAGGTGGTGCAATCTAATAACACACCTCAATAGGGATCTCAAGGCTGATTGCAGACTGCTGCAAACACTCATGTGGAAGAAGGGTTGATGCAGTCGGAAGCTGAAGCCAATAATGATGCTGTGAGGGTGAAAGAACCTCCATCATCCTGCACTAAGTTAGTGGCAAGAGAAAGGAAGGAGATGGAACAGGAGAGTGAACTACCATAGAAAAGAAAGTGGTGGAAGTTATGGCAGGGTGAGGCCACTTTGGATAGACCACAACATTATTTGAACTGTGAGAAACTAAGTGATGTGGGTACATTCACAGGGTAAAACATATGAAGTTGGGGGGCACGGTTCTTGAATCTGCTCATGCGAGAAAGCTGAGAAAGAGATGTGAGTTGGTTTCATATGATTATGTTATAGATTGGTTATATTGGATTTATTTGAAGCATTACTTCTGAATGTGTTTTACGGCTCTTTTCTGAAATTGAACCAAATGCATCTTGCTTTGAATCAAAGTATGAATTGTTAGGATTAGAAATATGTAATAAAAGAGTTAACTCTGGATGACTTCTGTGTTTGCAAACCAGTATCTCAAACAGAAAACCCATTTGAAAGAGAGAAATACCGATTAGCAATTTAAACACTATTATGAACATGCATCTGGCAGAATGAACCCCTTAGATGTGCTTTAGAGGTATGAATTTATTAATTGTGATAGTTGCAGATATGAAATTTTCAATGATATTTGGCAGGCCTGCATTACCTTGCAAATGAATCAAGCAAACACCACAACTATATAACTTCAGTTCACAGATAGCAGATGAGGTTAAGTAGATGGTAGGCTATTTCCTTTGAAACCATTAAAAGAAGATTTTATTCCACAATGCTAGGATGTGTGTGTGTGACCAAGAATGGGATATAGATTTAATAAACAAGTGGCATCTCTGTCCAAGCTCACACAAAGAGAATGGCCACCTAGACGTGGAGCTGGGTGCTGCTGGGAGCAGAAAGAATAGCTCATGGATTGTGTTACATGGAAAGGTTAAAAACAAATGACACAATGTGGAGGGCCTCCTTGAAACTGCGATCCTGAAAATCCATCAAAAAGCTGACCACTGCCACATTAACTCTTTGGATTCTTGCAGCATTCATTTCAAAGATGATACATCTTGTTTAATATTGGAATCAATCAAAGAACATACTAACCCCAGGATCTTCTGAGCAAACAATTTTTATTGAAGGAATTATTGAGCTAACACCACTAATTCATTATGATACAGTATATAAATGCCAGTACTATTTTTTAATGGGTCAAGAAAAGAAATAAGTATATCACGAGTACAGAAGTGGGCAGGCACAGTAGCATAGCAGTTAGCACAACACTATTACAGCACCAGTGACCCGGGTTCAATTTCAGCTGCTGTCTATAAGGAATTTGTATGTTCTCCCTGTTTCTGCATGGGTTTCCTCTGGGTGCTCTGGCTTCCTCCCACATTCCAAAGACATACGGGTTAGGAAGTTGTGGGCATGCTATGTTGGCGCCGGAAGCATGGCAACACTTGCGGGCTGCCCCCAGAACACTCCATGCAAAAGATGCATTTCACTGTGTTTTTCGACGTACATGTGACTAATAAAGAAATCTTATCTTATCTTATTAATTTAGTTTAAACTCCTAAGTTTTCTCAGTGTGATATGAGTCAGTTAGCCCAGAACAGCAAAATATATTCTGCCTATTTAGCACATCATAGGAAATAACAAACTTTCAAAGCATGCCCACTGACTGAGCTATCCTGCAATAATTTATGACGAAGGTGCTTCAGGGAAAATATACACATGTCTTCAGGTGAATTTGTCTGCTTTGGTTTAATGTAGGCACTATCAGGTCTGTTTAATGAGTTGGTTCTCTCTGGTGCATCATGCTTTTGCTGTCTGAAAGTCATGATTATTTTGTTTAAATCCAGAAAGCTAACAGTAATGGTCAGTGTAAAAAAACAAATGATACTTTGTCACAGATTATTACCTCATAAATCATTGGTATTAGGAGAGAACCATTTGAGGCATCCAGGAGGATCTATTCTTTGTTTTATTGAGGAAAAATGTAATTGTAACTTTTTGCTTTTTATTATCTTGTTTCCTCCTGTATCTTAATCATGTCATGGGAATAAAAGCCATTGCCTGCTCCTCCTATTCCTTCAAAACTGTTCTCTCTGACACCAGGACATAGAAAAGGGATGCAGGTTTGTGTGGTGTTTCAGTCATAACAACAGATTATGTGTGTTACAACTGCAAAGCATAAGTTTATCATATTTGTGACATTAGTTTAATTTATGAAATTTCAATGTAAAATCAATGATTTATACTTAAGCCATTCTTCTGCTGCTCAGTTCTTCAGCAGACCTTGCATGTGGTAATTTTGTGAGAGGATGGCTAGATTGTTAAGGTTGCATCTCTGTTCAAGAATGAAGTAAAGGGAAAATAAGGTCAAAGCAGACCAATCAGTCCAGTATTTTAGTAATGATAAACTTCTAATAGCATTCGACAATACTAGTGCTCAGCTAATTATAAGTTAATTAGACACCAGAAGAAAGCCATGTCCAGTAAATTTAACAGTGATGACAGGATAAGAATGCATTAATATCAGAATCAGAATCAGAATAACGCTTATTATTGCTGTCTTAAATGATGTGAAATGTGTTGTTTTGCAACAGCAGTACAGTGCAAAGACATAAAATTGCTACAGATTACAAAATAAATAAATAGTGCAAAAAAAAGGAATGATGATGTAGCGTTCATGGGTTCATGAATCGTTCAGAAATCTGATGGCGGAGGAGAAGACGCTGTTCCTAAATCATTGAGTGTGGGTCTTCAGGCTCCTGTACCTCCTCCCTGACAGTAGTAATGAGAAGAGGGCATGTCCTGAATGGTGAGGGTCCTTAGTGATGGAAGCTGCCTTCTTGAGGCACAGTCTCTTGAAGATGTCCTCGATGGTGGGGAGGGTTGTGCCTATAATGCTCTGAGTCTACAACCCTCTGCAGCCTCTTGCGATCCTGTACATTGGAGCCTCTTTACCAGGCTGTGATGCAACCAGTCAGAATGCTCTCCACCGTACAGCTATAGAAATTTGCAAGAGTCTTTGGTGACATACCAAATCTCCTCAAACTCCTAACGAAGTAGAGCCACTGGCGTGCCTTCTTTGTGATTGCATCAATGTGTTGGCCCAGGATAAATTCTCCAAGATGTTGGCATCCATGAACTTGAAGCTGCTCACCCTTTCCGCCGCTGACCCCTCAGTGAGGACTTGTGTATGTTCTCCTGACTTCCCCTTCCTGAAGTCCACAATCAATTCCTTGGTCTTGTTGACATTGAGTGCAAGGTTGTTGTTGCGACACCACTCAACCAGCCGATCTACCTCTCTCCTGTGCACCACCTTGTCACCATCTGAGATTCTATCAACAACAGCTGGGTCATCAGCAAATTTATAGATACCATTTGAGCTGTGCTTGGCCACATAGTCATGAGTGTAGAGAAAGTAGAGCAGTGGGCTAATGACTCATCCTTGAGGTGCACCTGTGTTGATTGTCAGCAAGGAGGATAATATAATAACATCAGGAAATGCAAAGGATATTGTGGATATTCATTCTCAAATGATGCCTATTGAGATGTTTCTGTGGAGACAAAGGTGGAATTGAGATGCAGGGATATTAAAGCAAATGTGACAGCATGATAAAAAGCTGGCTGAAGGATAAAGGTGGCCAATGAATGTTTTATTAAACCACAGAGGTCTGTGTTGGGACCATTATCCATGTAAATGTAAAAAAAATATTTGGATTATGGTATGCAGAATTATGTTAAACATTGCAGATGACAGAAGAGTTCAAGTATATCAATCAGAAAAATGAAAATCTAATGTCATAAACAACAAATAAGGAGAAGAAATTGGTAAATCTTCAAGGGCTTCAGGAGACTTATTTCACTAGGCTGACAACCTCACAGAGGTTAAAAATTCCACCCATGCTTCTTTACACAATAAGTAATGCCTACAATATATTTAAGTTTTATTTTGAAAAGAAGTCTGCCAGATTCTGGTTATTTACTAACTGAGACATTTATCATTAGTGTTTCAACACAATACAATCCTTATTCAAAGGAGATGTTGTGACAGGTTTGAGTATGGAAATTTTGGAACAAAATTGATCATTAAACAAATTATTAAGATTAATTTTGGTTGAATTAATTACAAGCCTTCAATTCAACCCCCCCCCCACCAAAAAAAATCATTGTGGCAAATGTCATAAATGTAAAAAAGAGTTCTGTGATTTTAATTATGAACCAAATAAATCATGTTTCCTGTAATTGAATAGAATGTTGAATTTCAATATATCAATGTAAACATACACAATAATTACAAAATGACTAAAATTTAATTTTTTATTATCTCTGTGAGAAATATAATATTTTTTCTAACCTTATGTTCTGTTCTTCCTTTCAATTTTGATAGTCTTTTAACTGAGAACTGTGTCTAATTTATTTGGTATTCTCAGCAGCCATGTCTCTGCAATGGCACAGTGTCAATAGCAAGGGCTCAGTAATGTAACAGCCTGAGGGAATGATGGGTAATTTAACAAAACCAAGTCAATATGCCCTGAAACAACTACCAACTTAGAGAAAAAAACCTTTATCCTAGATTCTCAGCTTTCCCATTTTGTGTTAAAACAGTGGATTAAGATGTTAAGGCAGAAGTTCAACACATTCTTTCAGTGTCTATAAACAAACATTTTGAATGATAAATCTTTTGTGAAAGTGAAAGAAGCATTCTGGGGGAAGAATGCAAAGACAGTAAATCTCTCCAGGGATCACAGATTCAAGCATAAAATATTCACAATATCCATTGACACTTAACTGGCAGTCACCCAAGGAATATGGAAAAATTAGGATTCTTCCACTCCCAGCAATATTGGCAAGAGGTAAGAGGAATTAAAGAGTCATTTGGTTCATCCAAGATCATCTTAATTTGCCTCTGTTCCATTTTGAATCTGTTCTCCAGAATTATGAACTGAGACACAGGCTGTATTGTATCCAACAGGCCTTAGTTACACTGAAACCCAGATATCAGTTTGCTTAATGAAAATGTAATTGAGAATGAAATTGAAGGAAGAACCACTATTATCACTTTAACATACAGGAGCATATTACAGTGTAAAACTTAAAAATTATACCACAGAGAAGACTCATCTGGAAAGCTGCCTTATCCACACAGTTTGTTAAGTATGAGATCAGATGGTGTTTCTTTTATTCTTTGTGAATAGTGTGAAATACTATAATCTTTATCCCAAATAGAAGTTTAAAATAATTAACCCCATTGTAAGTTTCCAACCAATAGGATGGACAGATTTGAAAAGCGTAGCTTGGGGACCTTAGAACCCCCCCCCCCCCCGATGTCTCTGAATTTCTGGTAAATGTCGTAACATTCCTGCCAAAACATTTGATTTGTCTGGGCCTGATTTCTGATTTACTGTATGGTGGAAGGTGTCCACGCAGCCAGTCTGTGCCAGAAATAAGCTTCCCATTGTACTTGATTAGGTTCCCTTATAGTTTATGAGGAATTTAGAAGAAGTATTAAATATACATATTGTATTAATTAAATAAGGAGCCTGCACTTGAGCTTTACTTGGTCCACCACTTGCAGCAGGACTTTTTTTCTGAAATTAGTCTGCCCTGACAACTGACTTGCTATGTGATGAATATATCCAGCTTGAATCCTACAGTGCTTATTTTTAAGGGGCTCGTTCATACCATACAGGTTGGTTGCTAGTTTATCCTTAGAAGCTGCAATAAACTGGCTTGGTTTGCTTTGTTTTCTGTGACTGTACCATGACTTCTGCTGACAAGTTTCTGCTGGTGTGGGTCAGCATGAGAGACCAGCCCTTATCACCAATGGGGCAGCAAGAAGTGTAGGGCAAACAGTAATCTGAAGAGTAAGAGCAGGAGAAGCACCGACCACCAGGCAGCAAAGCTACTTGAGGTCATAGGAAGTAACTCATCCAAAAGTGTTTCACATGAGGCGTCCCAATCGTCACATCAATGATCCCTTGGCTTCTATCACTGTTCTTTTAATGACCATCGGGTTCTTGCCCCGAATGTTGAAAGGACTGGACAGACTAGATGTGGCTAAGTTGTTTCCCATGGTGGGTGAGTTCAGGACAAGAGAGCACAGTCTTAGAATTAGAGGGTACCCATTTAGAACAGCGATGCAGAGAAATTTCTTTAGCCAGAGGGTCATGGATTTATGGAATTTGTTGCCACGTACAGCTGTGGAGGCCCGATCATTGGGGGTGTTTAAGGTGGAGATCAATAGGTATCTAATTAGTTAGGGTATCAAGGGATATGGGGAAAAGGCCGGGAATTGCGGCTAGATAGGAGAATAGTTTAGCTCATAGTGAAGTGGCAGAGCAGACTGTATGGGCTGAATGGCCTACTTCTGCTCCTTTGTCTTGTAATCTTGTGAATTCTCTACAAATACAAATATCAATGCTAATACCAAAAGATCCTATGGTGCAGTTCAAAGATATCCAGTGAGTTATCTCCAGTCTGCTGGATAATATTTATTCTTCCACCAATATCATCAAAGAACAGACCATCTGATCTTTATTGCTGGTTTGTTGTGGGACGTGTTTGTGCATACGTTAGCTGCTGCATTTCCTATTTTACATCAGTGACATTTATTGACTGTAAAGCAGTTTGGGATTTCTTGAAATCAAGAAAGACTCACTTTCTCTTTCATCACCGACTCAGAATCTTGGAGTACAGGTGAGACCATTCAGCATCACAGGTCTGTGCCAGCCCTTTGAAAAAAATGGCCAATAATTTCCACTCCCCATCTCTTTCCCCATAATCTAACCATTTCCATCCCATTAAGTATCTGTCTCTGTACTTTTCTGTTTAATGGACTGCCATTAATGGACTGCCTAGAGTTTGCTTCCTTTTTATTTGTTGGATTTTCTCACAATTACTAAGAACTATCAGCATTTCATGGGTAACGGTCTTGCTTCTTTATTCTGAATAGACTAGCAGAAACATCTGTATTCATGACAAGCAGCAGCTATGCCATTTGGAGCACAGGAAGTGATCAGGATCTGAAGGTCCAGAGTCAATCAACTTCCTGAAGTTCTTTGAAGTGCATTATGGCATGAGGCTATACTTGGCTGGGTTGGTTGCCCCATCTCTATACTCTCCTTATCAGGGCTTGCTGCACACAGGACGGGAAGCTTTATATTGTCAGTGACTGTGAAAGTCACTACAATCCTGAAAGCTTTGGGCCTTTGAATCTTTCTAAATGGCTTCAGCAGACATCATCTTTATCTCCTCATCTTGGATGCATCACGTTAAGCAGAGGAGAGAGTGGGGGATGTGGAGATCAGAGGGGAGAGAGGTAGGGGAGGAGATGAGGGATGGAGGGAGGAATGCAATCAGGTTATTGACCTGTGTAACTCTGTGACTTATAGAAAAGGCTAGCAATGTTTGTTTAAAAAGCATCAGTGAATTCATGAATGTGGCTATCAGGTAACCAAAGCGATAGCAAGGAGCTTTTTCTCGAATCATTCCTTTAGTCTCCAACATGTATGTGATTAACACCAAAAGACTTATCTGTGTTTGTGTCATTTTGTTTTACACTGATCACAACACTTATATCCTAAGGCATACAATTCTTCCTCTACAGGAATGCCACGGGGTATTGGCTGTGGTAAGGGGTATCCTAACTTGTAACAACCCTCTGCAATTCTACCTTGCATGAGTAGCACAGGTACACTAATAGAATTATCACTACAGAATTGTTATGCCACTGATGGAAGCTATTTGGCCCGTTGAGTCTTGCTAGCTCTTAGTGGAGTAATCTTGTTCATCCCATCACAGTGCTCTTTCCTGATAGCCTACACATGATTCTTTCACGAGTGCCAATCTAATTTCCTTTTGAAGGCACTGATCGATTCTGCTTCTACCACTCCTACAGGCATGGAATTCCAAAGCGTTGCTGTGCTCTGCACAAAATTATTTTTCCTCACATCCCCCTTGTACTTTTGCCAATGTTTGAGATCTGCTCCCACGATTTACTAATAGGAGCAGCATTCCTCTGTCGATCCAATCTAAATCAATTCTAGCTGTTCTCTCAACATTTGTTTCTCCAAGAACAACACAAACTTCTCCAGTTAAACCTTGGAGCTAAAATCATTCCAGAATACCTCAAGGACCTGGATAACCTTAGGTGACCACAACTGGATACAAAACTCCAACTGTGGTCATCTAAAGTATTTTATAAATGTTCATCAGTACTTCCCTGCTAATGTATTGTGTGTCTCTTCTTATGAATCACAGGATGCAATCTGGTTTACCAACCACATTCTCAATATATTCTGGCACTTTCGCAAGGGTATTGCTGTGATGATGTAACATGTTAGGTGCTGGGAATGCTGCATCTGGTGAGGGTGCTGGGGAATGTTGTAGTGTGTGATGGTGCTGGGGGGATGATGTAGTGTCTGATGGTGCTGGGGGGGATGATGTAGTGTGTGATGGTGCTGGGGGGATGATGTGTGTGATGGTGCTGGGAGGGATATTGCAGTGTGTGATGGTGCTGGGGGGGATGTTGTAGTGTGTGATGGTGCTGGGGGGATGATGTGTGTGATGGTGCTGGGGGGGATGTTGTAGTGTTTGATGGTGCTGGGGGGGATATTGCAGTGTGTGATGGTGCTGGGGGGGATGTTGTAGTGTGTGATGGTGCTGGGGGGAATGTTGCAGTGTGTGATGGTGCTGGGAGGGATGTTGTAGTGTGTGATGGTGCTGGGGGGAATGTTGCAGTGTGTGATGGTGCTGGGGGGATGTTGTAGTGTGCGATGGTGCTGGGGAGGGGGATGTTGTAGTGTGTGATGGTGCTGGGGGTAATCTAACACATGACAATGCTGCCGGGGGCGGCAGTGTAACATGTGATGATGCTGAGGACGTTGGATATTCTGGAGTATATCAACATTACAAAGGAGGAGGTGTTGAAGGTCCTGAAATGCAAAAAGGTAGATAAATCCCCAGGTATATCCCAGGATGTTATGGGAAGCCCGGAAGGAAATTGATGGAGCCCTGGCAGAGATTTTTGTAACTCCATTAGCCATGGATGAGGTACTGGAAGACCGGAGAATGACTAATGTTGTGCCTTTATTTAAGAAGTGTAGCAGGGATAAGCCAAGGAACTACAGGCCATCACTGGGTTACATAGCAGTTCTGTTTTTACAGATGTCCATAAGCTTTTTTGTCCATAAGTTGAAAAATACACAAAATCACTCAATATGGTAACCGTACCTTCACAGTATTGTAATGAAGGGTGTCAAAAGCACTTAAGAAAGAACAATTACTCAATGTGGAGAGAGGGAGAGAAAATTAGTTCTGCCATTGGGTATCAATGAACTGATATACATACATCAGACTTTTGAATTGAATAATATTATGGGAGCTCACTAGTATTTACGGCTGTCCATAAGTAGGGCATTTGTAATCCGGGGATGGCCTGTGCAGGGTGGTGAGCCTTCCATCAGTGGTGGGAAATTTATTGGAAGGGCTTCTGAGAGATAGGATTTATTCGAATTTGGAAAGGCGAGGACAGATTAGGGATAGTCAGTATGGCTTTATGCTTGGGAGCTCATTCTTGAAGAGGGGGTCAAAAGGACTGATGAGGGTAGGGCATTGTCCACATGGATGTTAGCAAGGCCTTTGACAAAGTTCTGCATGGTAGGCAGGTCCAGAAGGTTAGAACACACAGTATCCAGGGTGAGTTAGCTAATTGGATACAAAATTGGCTTGGTGGTCGGAGGCAGAGGGTGGGAATGGAGGGTTGTTTATCAGATTGGAGGCCTGTGACCAGTGGTGTGCCGCAGGGATCGGTGCTGGGTCCTCTGTTATTTGTCAGATATGTTAATGATTTGGATGAGAATGTGGGTGGCATGATTAATTCTTCTGCAGCTGACACCAAAATTAGTGATATAGTGGACAGTGAAGAAGGTTGTCGAAGGTTACAAGAATATTGACGAACTGGGAAAGTGGACAAAGGAATGGCAGATGGAACTTCACTCAGACAAGTGTGAAGTGATGAATTTTGGGAAGTTAAACTAGGACAGGTCCTGCACAATGAAGGGCAGAGCCCTGGGAATATTGAACAGAGAGGGACATTGGGTGCAAATACATAGTTCCATGAATGTGGAAGCACAGGTAGACAAGGTGTTGAAGAAGGCACATTGCATGCTCACCTTTATTGGCTGAAGCATTGAGAACAAGAGCTGGGATGTCATGTTACCGTTATATAATTGGTTAGGCTACACTTGGTGTATTCTGTGCCAAACTACTGGAAAGACATGATTAAGCTAGAGACGGTGCAGAAAAGATTCTCAAGGATGTTTCCTGGATTGGAAGACTTGAGTTATAAGGAAAGATAGGCTGAGTCTGTTTTCCCTTGAGTGAAGGAGGCTGAGAGGCGACATGATCGAGCTATATAAAATTATGAGAGGTATAGATAGCGTAGATAGATAGAGTCTGTTTTCCATGGTAGGGATGTCTAAAACTAGAGGGCATGGATTTAAGGAGAGAGGGAGGAGGTTTAAAGGGGATCTGAGGGGTAAACTTTTAACAGAAAGAGTAGTTGGTATCTGGAGCTGCCAGAGGTGGTGGTGGAGGTAGGAACAGTAGAAACATTTAGGAGCAATCTGGACATATACTTGAATGAGGGATTTGGAATTAATGCCGGAAAGTGGAATTAGTAAAGATAGGCATGATGGTCGGCATAGACAAAAAGGCCTGTTTCTACGCTGTACGATGGTGTGATGGTGATGGCACTGGGGGATAATGTAACATGTGAGGTGCTGGGAGATGATGTACATGTGATGCTGCTGAGTTATGATGGAGTGTGATGGTGCTGGGGATGATAAAGTGTGTGATGGTTGTGCCTCAGAAAGATGATCCAACTCTCAGGTCTATTATAAGGGAGTGTGTGGCTATTGAGACACTTCTAGATTAAGGGAAAAAAACAAGATTTAAGTTGGCCTTGGGAGATGATTTGGAAGACATAAATCACAATATGGTCTGAAGCAGTCATACAGTGTTTTATTGATGCTTAATGAAGGTGTAGTTGTCAGAAAATAGATTCATTTAGGAACCCAGCCTTGAAATTCCTGGTGTGCCTAGCTCTGGTCATCTCCATAGAGAATCATGAGGCGAGTTTGCCTTTCCCCAGGCTTGCCGCTGCACAGTTACTGCACCAGAAATAGAGGGCAAGAAGTAGTGAGAAACTACCGAAAAGGAAAGAGGTGATGTGCAGAGCTTGTGCTGGTGGTTCATGTGTCCAGAAGGTGTTGAAGCTATAATGTAACCAGACTGAGCAGGTGTTGAGTGGAAAGTAAACATTTGGAATGCTTGGAATGATTGGGAATCCTAGCTGTTTTTATGCTATTTTGCAATTCAGGCAGATCCTCACTCCACCGTGAAGGGACTAATTAACTCAGCTCAGTCTGCAAATCATACCTGACTGATCGAAACAACTAGAGACAATTCCAATATTACTGATAACACTGCTAGCTAGTGTCTTCTTCCAGTGGTTCAATGTAAATACTAAACTGCAGCTCTTTGCAGTACATCCCTCCTTTTTGCTATCCCAGTGCTCTCCCTTCTTAATTTTTATTTTTGAATCACCTATGTTTAGATGTTGATATGCTAAATTCTTTTGAACATGATAAGCAACTTACAACCAAGAATTTGCAGAGACCTAGGCTACAAGGAGGCATGTGTCACTGAAGTTCAGTTAACATTTCATCCCATCATGGGAACAAATGTATCATTTTGTTACTGGTTCCGAGAAATTTTCTTTCTTTATTGTAGCCAAACTATCAACTGCTCTGAGAAACACTGATTTTCCCTCAAAACAAAATTTATCCAGCTTTAAAAAGTAGAGAGCTCTGGTCAACCATTGATGATATAGCTCCTTTAAAATGGATATCCCAATGGCTGAGCAGTAAATTCACTTTGCTGCATGGTGCAAAACAGCAAGTCTGGGAACATCCTGGACCCAGTCCCTATTCTCTGTAGAGCTGAATGTTTGCATCCAGAGCAGCAGTCACAATGTCACAACAGATCTCAGCATCCCTCCTGCCATCCCAGGGAGAGGGAGGGAGAAATACATCTAAGTTTGTGTTCTGTTCACAGTCTAGTGACCCTCTGCTAGGAGGTGGATGCTTTTAAGCATTGGCTAAAGACAGGATTGGGCTCAGCTGTGATATCTGCCACTGAAAAGATTGCCAGCATTGACTGTTTAGGCTCACAAATGAAGAATGGTCACCTGGGCAAAATAATGGAGAGCTGCCAGTACTTTTTGGAATTGCACCCAAGAATGAATCACTGCCTTCAGGGTAGAAATGAAATTTGGATTATAAAAAAACATCATATGAATGAAAAATTGTAAAATTAAAAATCCATGTTTTCAATGTGGCTTGAGAATGTGCATATTATTCTTTCTAAATAAAAAATCCTCCCTACCCTGACTCGTTGAGGAATACTTACACAGCTGCTTAAAGTAAGTAGCTAAAGCTAATTCTATTCCAAATAAAATAAAAATATTAAAATTATGATGGTATAAGGAGTACAGAATAATAAAATGGAGGGCAGAAATGTCACATATCTGTATCTAGTAAGATTTGATTTAGATTTGCATTATGTCATAAATCTTCTTTATACAGACAGCTTTTTAAACATAAGGAGCATCATCAGAACTGAAAATCTTAAAAAAAAATTCTACAGGAATCTGCAGGTTTAATATTCAGACTTTTATTTCTATAAGATATGTGGAAAAAAAATTTGGGGATTTGACAGAATTTTTTCCTCTGTTCTGTTGAATGTAATTAGATCCTGCAGGACATTCCAAGCCCCTAGAGAACTTTTAGTAAGGAACGTTAATCCTCTAACTCAACCATTTCTACTTGCCAAAGGATAAGGGATAATGGAGTCATTTGGTTAAACTTTCTGCATACAGAGTTCTGCTTTCAGATGGCAATGAGACAAAAAATAAATACAGGAACAGCAGTTGTAGTGTGAAATCTGTTTATGTGGAACAGATGGAAGAGAATAAGGAAATGCAGAAATGTGAGAAACGCTTGGAGCGATCTCCACATGAGGGCTACAGTGAGATACAGAGTCAGAACAAATCCTGGAAAATAAATCTGAGAGCTGACAGTGGCAGGGCAGTAAATCAAAACAGGAATAAAAACTGAAGTGCATTTTTCTCAGTGGGAGAGGGGGACTGCAGTTTTCAGTTAGTTCAGAATAAAGTACAACTAAAGGGCAGCAAAAAGAAGACACCTATCATTCACCTCAATGCAAGCTCAGACATCCACAAATCTTACTCAAGTGTCAAATACATATATAGACACATATATCAATCCATGCTAGAGAAGCATACAGGACATACAAAACATACAAGGGTATATCCACAATATGCAACAGAATCAGATTCATACCAGTTACACATTCTTCTCATTTAACACAAATAAAAATGCACCCACACACTGTGACATACATTTTAATGCATGCACCCTTTTCACTTGCTTATACATGCAATTACTCATACTTGTATTGACACATCACATATATGGATATATGTGCACATCTTTAAGTGTAGCAAGATAAACATACACATATTTATTTATGCATGCCTTCCAAAAGTAAATGCCACACACATGCCCACACTACTTTATTTCTGCAAAATCGTTGTGAGGACAAGTAAGAAAAAATAGGTCCAATTATTGGGGATATTGTTAGTGTATCAAACAAAAATGGCTTCTTCTTTCTCTTGTAATAATGTCCTTGTTTTCCCATTCTCTGATACAGCCTCACTGTGTTCTGTAGTAGCTCCTAACAAGTAGCTTGGAAAGGCCTGTGCCATTGCTATTCTGTAATTGTCTACTCAGAGACTCACAGGAGTGGTACTGGATGGCTCTTCCTTTGATTTTCCCTGTGCAAATGTGTTTTCTTTTTATTCAATAGATCCCCACAGTGAAATGGCTGACGTCAGATGGTATGATCAGATTCAATCTCCTCTTGCTACATGGCATACTGCATTACACCTAGCCTCATTCTGCTATCTATACTAAGCACTGCTCCAAAGTTATAATCTGGAAACTCTATGGTATTATATGTTAATATTGTTTACTATTCATCATGCTAACTACTTACCATAAAAACATGTGCAATATCATACCATGCAGGCTCCAGAGGTGAAGTGCACTTATCCACTGAGGTGCTGTCAGAGGAACCTTGTTATAATCAATTGGTGGTCAGGTGTGTTCAATATCTTGGGGCCCACTTTGATCAAATTTGGGGAAACAGGACTTAGTGAGCAGAAATGTTGCCGAGAACACATCTGAGTTGTTGAGAGCTGATGGAGTGATAAAAACAAATAAGACAATGGGCAAAATACAGGGCTAAGCATTGAAACAATCAGTATTGATCAGGAAGGATCAAAGCTGAAGTATTAATAGTTACATACCATGTGGTCAGCTTTCATTCCAGAAACAGGTTAGTAGGTTGTACGATGGCAGGATTGGGTCACCCTTCCGAAGTCAGCAAAAGTCTTCCAAATCTTCCAGGTGAACCCTGGATCAGGATCCCTCTTGGTGTTTTTTTCTCTGCTTTTTTTTTCACACAGGCAGAGGACCCCAGGGGAATGAGATAGACACTGGTCCTGAACCTGTAGCACTCAGAAAGGACCCCAAACACATGGAAAGCAAGAAGGAAAATCTCTCAAAGAGTCATAGAGAGACACAGGCCCCTGAGTCTGCACAAACAATTGACCGCATATTTTTGCACCAATCCTACGCCAATTCATTTTGTTCTCCCCTCATTCCCTTCAACCTTTCCCCAGATTCTACCTCTCACCTATACACAGGGGCACAATTAATCTATCAACCCTCATAATTTTGGGATATGGGAAGAAATCAGAGCACCTAGAGGAAACCCATAGAGTCACAGGGAGAATGTGCAAACTCCACATAGACATCACTGCAGGTCAGGGTCGAACCCCTGTCACTGGAACTGTGAGGCAATGGCTCTACTATCTGCACCACTGTGCCTCCCCATGTTGGTCCCCAGTAATTGCTATTTATATATGCTTTTGTTTAATAATTAACTTTCCTTATATTTCCAATATGTCTCAGCTGAACATAAAGTGTATTCTTGAATATAATTGAGACATAATGGTTATATTATATGTAAAAAAAAGACTTTTATTTTTGAGGAGATTTTAAAATATTTCAAATGGGCATGTTTTCTTTCAATAGCACAGAATATACAGAGTTGAGTGAAACCAGTGGCTAATATTATGATTTGCTTATGTTTCACACTAGCAAACAGAGATGAGTTTCTCCTCCATTAAATCTTTGCTGCAAAGTTTCCCTTGCATCGGCTTTTTCATCAAGGAATGCTGAGATTAGCAACTTTTGTAAGGATTGGTGAAACAAAAAGTTTTAGGTGCCAAAAGCCCAGCACTTCCAGCATTTGCTAGCTTTGTAAAGGTCCTGCTTGCAAGGTGTTGCACTTGGGAACTAACTCTCCAATCTGGCTAAGTCATTTAAAAGTAATATAAAAATAAACACTGTTGCCGGAGCCTGTTAAAAGTCTTGTGAACGACTACATGCAAAGTCCCTAGGTGTGTTCAACATCCAAAATACCATATGGAAAGTCCAATTTATCCATTGCAACGTAGGTCCCTTCAATTTTAGATAGGACTGCATTGGCTACTTATTTTGAGATCCAGTCAAAATTTCATGGCTTTGAGAAGATTGTGGCCTCCAGTGAGTTCGGATGAGATATTAGCATAAGAACAGAGACAGGTGAGAAAGAAAGGCAGACAGGCAGACTGGAAGGGCAAGTTAAGCTCTGGGGTTTTTTTTTGCACACAGTCTATTAGCCAACTTCCCTTCTCACTGGTCTAGTTCTGAGAACTGGATTCTTCTGCCTGTCCTCTATTTCGGGGAATTCAGCAGGACTGATGATCTAAAGAACTGCGGAAAACAACAGACAAAATGGGGGAGAAAAAAGTGCTTCCTGTGCTGGCTTTCCCAGTCTGGGCACAGCTTGAAGTCAGCTCCACTCCTGATATGAATCCCACCTTACATAGTAACAACTTTAATTCGCCAGCTGCGCAAATCACATTGGTCTTTCTCTTCACAGTCTGTTCAGTTGCAGACTCCAGAGGGAAGATCGTTTTGAAGACAGGCTAAAGAAAGCCAGAACTGGCCACGTTTAAGCATAAAATTATATTTAAAAACTGCATTTCTATTGACTCTCATTTTGTGAAAGTCCTGTTGCTGACATAAACTTTCTTGGTAAAACAGTGAGGCATTTATCAGAATAAAATATTGATATTTTGAGCCCCTGTGGTGGCTGCAAAGTTTGCACAGGATCATTACACAGTTTTTTATCCTCTCCTCACATGTGTAAAAAGTTCACAGTTTTATATTGCAAAGAGGCCTTCCGAACAGCTCCACAACTAGATGCAAATTTTAACACAGTTTCTTTTCATCAATTGTGGCATCGTGTTCACATCATTTGAAAGATGTTAAGTAAGAATGATAGTCAGAGGTAATTGTTCTCAGCTGAACAATATCATCATAAAGAATTGCTGAACTGGAAAAGAAATGGTAAGTCAAATAAAAATAGAAGAAATGAGTCCAAAAATGTGCATGAATTTTCCTTGCAATCTTTATGACCCTTCAGTTAACTCAGAATTCCCTGACGAAGGAAGCAGGGGTGGAGTTGCTGGGACTGTGCAAGAGGTACTCACAGGACTCTGCCAGCACTGTGTTTGAAGTGTTGTTGAGAGCTGTTTTGTCAGCAGTGTAGATTGACTCATGTTCTGATTATTTCCCACTTCTGGAGAGACATTTGTCCTGCACAGTCTACTTACATCACTACATTATGTCACATTTCAGAAGTAATTCATTGATTGTGAATCACTTTGGGATGTTCTGAGTTCAGTAAACTTATAAGTGCCTAGACTTTGCCTGGACTTCCAAAATTTTATGAGTGCAAAGGCATATTCATTACAGTCTTTCTTTTCATCCCCTAATAGAATGGCCAATGAATTTGAAGAAAATAAAGAGCATTTAGCTCTAACGGAAGTGTAGCGGTTAGCGTAACGCTATTACAGCGCCAGCGACCTGGGTTCAATTCCGGCCATGGTCTGTAAGGAGTTTGTACATTCTCCCCATGTCTGTGTGGGCTTCCTCCAGGTGCTCCAGTTTCCTCCGGGTGCTCCGGTTTCCTCCCACATTCGAAAGACGGACAGGTTAGGAACTTGTAGGCATGCTATGTCGGCGCCAGAAGCGCGGCAACACTTGCAAGCTGCCTCCCAGAACACTCTATGCAAAAAGATGCACTTCACTGCGTGTCTCGATGTACATGTGACTAATAAAGAAATCTTATCTTATTTAGGGATTGGGAAAATCGATTTGTTTTCTGCATAGACAGGCCTCTACTTATCAGCCTTATCAAGCAGTAGGGAGATTGGCTTTTCCTGGTTTGCCTTTTCCAATGCTATAAATATCTCATAATTGCAGGAAATTGGAGAGGTCCTGACCATATTCCAAACATCTATGAAATCAGGGATGCTACCTGAGCATTAGAAAATTGGAAATGTTGCACTATTGTTCAAAAAAATGGCATAGAGATAGGCCCAGTAACTAGAGACCAATCAGCCTAACTTCATTGGCAGGGAATGTTATAGAAACAATGGTCATGGATAGAAATAGTAATCACTTGCATAAGTATGAACTGATTAAAGAAAATCTGGACTTGTTAAAAGCAAATTGTGTCTAACTAATTTGATAGAGTTTTTTTGATGAAGTAACAGAGTGGGTTGATGAGGGAAATGCACTTGATATGGTAGATATGGACTTCCAAAGGGGACAAGGGGAAACATAGTAAGCTGGTCATCAAGAGTGAAGGAATAAAAGGTACCATGGCAGCATGGACAGAAATTTGACTAGGTAATAGGAAACAGAGTAGCAGTGAAAGACTATCATTCAAACTGGAGGAAAGTTTCTACTGTGGACTGGAGTGGCATTAGAACATAGAACATAGAACAATTACAGCACAATTCAGGCCTTTCGGCCCACAAAGCTGTGCCGAACATGTCCCTACCCTAGAAATTACTAGGCTTACCCATAGCCCTCTATTTTACTCAGCTCCATATACCAATCTAACAGTCTCTTGAAAGACCCTATCGTATCAGCCTCCACCACCATTTCCGGCAGCCCATTCCACGCACTCACCACTCTCTGAGTAAAAAACTTACCCCTGACATCTCCTCTATACCTACTCCCCAGCACCTTAACCATTCCCCAGGACCATAGCTTTTATTAACAGATATTAATGATTTGGAAAACCAATCAAGCGCCAAACACTGGAATCTGAAACAAAATCAGATATGCTAGAGAAACATATTGACTGTGAAAGGAGAAACCAGTCAATGTTTTGTTTTTTCCTTTCCACGGGTGCTGCTTAACTAGCTGAGTTCATCCAGCATTTCTATTTTTGTTTGTGAAAGATTTGGACCTGGGCATATAATACACAAATTTCAAGTCTGTAGATGGCACTAAACTCTGAAGTGTGGTGAACTGTGAGAAGGATAGGAATAGATTTCAAGGAGGCATTCACATGGTATGGGCAGAAAGGTGGCAGATGGAAATTAATGTTGAAAACTGAGAAGTGTTACATTTCAGTCAGAAGTATGAGAAGAGGTGATTCTGAAAATTGTAGGATAGTTTGAGAAAGTCAGTAAAAAACATACAGGATCCTGGGCTTTGCAAATAAAGGCATAGAGTACAAGAGGAAGGAAGTTCTCATTAAAGTTTATAAGACTTCAGCTCAGCTAAATTGTTTATTTTGTCCAGTTTTGGACACCATAATTAATAAAAGATGTGAAAACTTTGGAGAGGTACATAAGAGATTTACTAAAATGATTCCAAGGATGAAAGACATTAGGTATGTAGATGGATGGAAGAAGTTGGGGTTATTCTTGAAACACAGGAGATCTGATGGAGGTATTTAAATAGATAGAGTGGGATTGTAGATAGGTGGAAAAAATCTCCAAAGCCTCATGAGTTGTACAGAAAGCAAGGGAGAAGATTGCTGGGACACCGAAAGAGATTTTTAAATCTTTGTTGGCCACAGGTGAAATGTCAGATGATTGGCAGATACCTTTATTCAAGAAGGCAGCAGGGATAAGCCAGGCCTGTATGTCTGTCATCAATGGGAGGAAAATGATTGAACAATTTTTGAGGGTCAAGATTAATGTATAGAAAGGATTAACCAAAGTTAGTCAACAAAGGTTCATTAGTGGGCAATCCTGTCTGAAAAATTTGATTGAATTTTTCAAAGAGATAACAAGTATGCTAATGTAGACTGGCCCAAAGAGTTAGAATGCATGGTAGCCAGGATAAGTTGGAACATTGAATCCATAATTGGTTGGTAATTGGAGGCAGAGGATGATGGTGGAGGGCTGTTATTGTGATTTTAAAGCTATGACCAGTGGTGTACCACAGAGGTTAGTGCTGGGATTCTTGCTGCTTGTTATATACAGTACATTAACAATTTTGAAGTGAACACAGGTGGTATGATTAGTAAGTTTGAAGATGAGACAAAAATCGGTGGCATAGTTGAGAGTAAAGGGGATAGTCTTAAACTACAAGATGATATAGTTGAGCTGCTAAGATAGACAGAGCAATGGCAGGTGCAACTTAATCCTGATAAGTGTGAGATGATTCATAAGGACATTTCCAACAAATAGTAGAGCTTAGGGAATATTGAGGAACAAAGGGACCTTGAAGTACAAATCCAAGGATCCCTGAAGGTAGCAGCACAGGTAGACAAGGTGTTTAAGAAGTTATACAAAATACAAAATTCATTAGCTGGGGCATAGAATATTAGGGAAAGGAGATTTTTGTACTATTATATAAAATGCTTGTTAGGCTATAGTTAGAGTTCTGGCTGTGGGTGGCTGTGATTGCACTGGAGAGAGTGCAGAAGGTTCACCAGGATGTTGCCTGGAATGGAGAGTTTCACTTATGAGGAGAGACTAGATAGGGTATGACTGTTTTCCTTGGAGCAGATGAGGGTGAGTAGGAACCCAATTGAGGTATACAAAATTATGAGACGCACAGATAAGGTAAATTGTAAGAAACTTTGTTCCACAGCGGGGATGCAGAAACCAGAGACCATAGGTTCGAGAAAAGGGGTAGAAGGTTTGTAGGGGATCTGGGGAAGACTTTTCTCACCCAGAAGTTGATTGGAATCTGGAATGCAGGGGATGGAGGGCCAAGAGGCCTTTTTGTATGCATATGACTCTAGATACTAGAAAGAGAGAAACTATATTCAATGGTGGAGGGATTAAGAACTAGAATGAAAGCAATTGATAAAAGAACCAAAAGTAATAATGAAGAATTTTTTTACACAGCAAGTGGTTAGTGTTGGGAATGTGCTGCCAGGGTTACTGGTGGTAACATTTAATTGTAGTGTTCAAAGGAGAGCTGGGTAAGTATCTAAAAGAAATAAATTTGCAGGGGAGAGGGTGAAGGAGTGTGATTAGCTGGATTGCTCTTACATAGAACTGGTGCAAAGTCGATGGGCCAAACATCCTCCTTCCACATTGTAAACATTCCATGATTTAGAAGGCTGGGCCTTAATTCATTTCAGCAGGTGAGGTGCAGGTGCTAGCAGTTACCGTAGTGCAATGTGCCAAGTGGGACTCTGGAAACCTCTGCCAGCTCATGTGGGTGGTTGAAGATTGCTGGATGTCAGCTCCAGTGCTACTCACTGTGTATTTGTCTCCTTTTGGTCAGTCACGTAAGGTCACATACTGCACAAACCCAGAGAAGAGAAAATATACTTTGGTATCAGTTACAAACAGTCTATCCATTATAGTACTTAAAGGCAACTATTCAACTCTTTGAGCTACATCTTTTAGGAGAAGTGCAAACTATTTAGTCCAATTCCCCCATCCCACATCTTTGCAATATTTTTTCTCCTCTGAGTGTTTACCTAATTCCCTTTTGAAAGTTATTAGGTGGATATTACAATTATCATTAGCAGGAAATTGGTATGCTGCTGGCATACCAATTGAACTTGCATGAGTTAACAGTGCAATCCAATGCCCATCACTATTTGTTGAGGCTATTGGCAATTCCTTTATTCCATTATACCAAAAGATAAAATTCCTGGAAATAAGGACTAGAAGAGGGTTAAAAGACTAAAAGTGGTTATGACCCTGTTGGATTATGATAACGCCACGTCTGTTTCATTAATATTCTTCAGGGAAGGAAACCTACTATCCCTATATGCAACTCTGATGATTGTATTTGACTCTTGACCACCTCTGAAGTGGCCTCTGGGTTAGGAAAAAGTGATAGCTAATAAATGCTAGCCTTACCAGTGATAGCCACATGACAGAATGTATTTTTTAGAATGTCTAGTTGTAGGATTCACATACATATCCCAGGATGACTCTTCAGTGCAGGACTGAGGGAACAATGAATCAGCTAAAGTTCCACCTTTTGGCTGAGTTAATAAATTAGCATTTGCCTAGGAAGGTGGAAGTACCTGTATCACTGTTCAGGAAAGAGAAAACATGCTTATTCCCTTTCAGCTAACATTAACTGGCTAATATCCAGCTGATGTTTATGAGAGCCTAAATTCGCTGCTGCTTTTGATAACATTACCAACAAATATACTCCAAAAGTAATTAATTAGCTGTAAAATATTATCAGGAATCCTGAAGACAGGAAAGACATACTGCACCTGTCAGATATCTGCATGCATGTATTTTCCAGCACATATTATTAGCTAGAGAAAAGAAGTGGGAACCTATCTCATCAATTCTCATTGTAATGCTGAGGATGTTTTGAAATTAATTCTAATTTACCTCTCAGTTTAAGAAAGATCTAACTGCTAAACTAACCAAAATGAAACAAAATGTGAATCCCCAACCTCAATCTACTGCTCAGAAGCCCAGGGTGCAAGTACAACAAGATTACAGAGCACTTGTTCTGTGTGTTATCGATAATAAAATCATAAATGCATTTAGAAAAAAGAGCTCATAAATTTTATAACTTGAGTACACTGATAACACATTCCTCTAAGAAAATTATTTCTTTTCAATTGATAGCACAACTTCTTATTGCAGATAAAGAACAAAATCTTTTGCTTTTCACTTGTGTTTTTTTATTATCTCGACACTGAAATAAAAGTTTAAATATTGTCCAGCACTGATCCGTCAATATTCATCTGTGATTCAACAGTCATTATCTCTCAGTTAAGCAGACAGGTGGCAGCATGTGTGTTCATGCATGTAAATTTTGATTTGCTACCAACATTATCTGTGAAATCAATCACAAAAGCAAGCAAGGCAATACTTATGCTGCTGGAGGTGGCATGTATCATCAAGAAATGTGGAATTAGCCGAAGTTTCTGATTGCAGAATAAATGCAATCTTGTCTAATATCGGAGACAGTTGTGGTTTGAGAAGGCTTGTGGGGGGCAGGGGGGAGTTCCTGAAAAGTTGAAAAGTTCATGTCCAACCCATGTAGGCCAGCTGAACACTATTGCCATCATGAAAAGATCTGCAAAGCATTGAATAAGCAATGGCCACAAGTGAAACATTTGCTATTTGCAACTTTCAAAAAAAAGTTAAAGAGGGCGTACACAGTTACTGCTTACTGTGGTGGAAACTATCCTGGAATATAAGTACACTGTGGTTTCCATAGTAGCAAGAGTATCAGGCAGATCACTTTATAACAGTATAAATGCAGCATTATATGACAGACTTAATGCAATCCAATCCTCCTGCCCTCCAATTGACTGCACTTCCCTGGAAAGTTCATTTAACCATTTGTTATGCTCTCCCAAGATACTTCAAGTTTCAATTTTAATTGGAATAGCTTGCTTAAATGACACAGCCAAATATCAACTGGCCTACGCTCAATTTTTCACTATAAATCACTATATATTTAAACTTATTTCTTCTATAGTAGAAAGTGAATTGATGGACCAAGTATGTTTTAAATATCAAGTTTTAGCTGGGCAAAGGAACTTAAAATATTTTTCTTATAAATTATTTTAATTGATTTGACTTTGGTTTAATGTTGCTGCCTTGTATTGACAGTTTTTGTGATGAAAGGTAGATTGGGACCATTGGGACCAAGCACTGCAAATACCTTCCACCTTCTGTCTGAAGTAGCACAGCTCCAGACGCTGTACTAATAGTCATTAAATTGAGGGGAGGTCTCCCTTTATGTATAATGAATGGAAAAAATGGAATAAACAGTCTTGTTAACCCTAGGCAGTTAGAATATTTATAATAATTCAAACCTGTGGTTCAGGCAGTTCTGCAAGCTAAGTATTCAAAATATCACTGGTTGCTGCAGGGCTTTTCTCAGACCTGTACTGACACATTTCAATGGAGTCATTCAATTGTTCAAAAGTAATAAGCTTCAGGCAACTTGTCATATTTTTGACTCAGATTAAATAATTCTCACATCTCCAAACAAATGCCATGTTTTTCAGCACAATTATCCAATGTAAGCTTTAACTGACTCGAGTTTTCTCATGTCTGGGTTTCCTGAACAGTAATGAAAGTCAAAACACTCAGAAGCTGGAACTCTGAAGTAAAAACAGAATGAGCTGGAAGCACTTGCAGGTCCGGCAGCATCTGTGGAGGGAGAAACAGAGTTAACGTTTCAGATCAATAGTTGTACAAAATGTTGATGAGGCTGTACTTGGCTTTTTGGTTTCAGTTTTGGTCACCGTGCCATCAGAAAAATTAAGCTGGAAAGAGTGCAGAAAAAATTTATGAGGATGTTGCCAGGATTCGAGGGACTTGGGTTAAAGTGAGAGGTTGGGCAGGCTAGGACTTTATTCCTTGGAGCATATGAGACTGAGGGGTCATCTTATGGGGGTGTAAAATTATGAGGGGCATAGATAGGGTCTTTTTCCCAGGGTTGGGAAATCAGGAAATAGAGGACATAGATTTAAGGTGAGAGGGGAAAGATTTAATAGGAACCCTGTGGGGCAACTCTTTCACATAGAGGGTGGTATGTACTGTATATGGAACGAGCTGCCAAAGTACATGGTTGAGGCAAGCACAATAGCAACATTTAAAAGACATTTGGACAGGCACATGGATTGGAAAGGTTTAGAGGGATCTGGGTCAAACATGGGCAAATGGGACTGGCTTAGATGGGCATCTTGGTCAACACAGATGAGTTGGGCTGAAGGGCCTGCCTCCATGCTGTATGAATCTGTGACTTTGACTCGTCCTTCAGCAGAACTCAATTCTCATGAAGTGCTTTTGAAGGGTCATTGAATGGAAATGTTAATTCTGTTTCTTTCTCAATAAAACACTGCTTGATCTGTTGAATATTTCCGGTGCTATGTGTTTTTATCTCCTCTGGAGTAAATTATAGGGATTGACAGCTATGATAATCAATAGCTCCATGATCATCAAATCATGAGATCATGAATTAGATGAAACATGGATTTTATTCATTTAACAATTCTGTGTGCCCAAAGGCCTGTGAGCACAGATTTTCCACCAAGATTACCACTTTTTAATTTGAAGTATGCTGACAGTTAATGGTTCAATTGTACAAATATGATTTTACTCTGAACCTGAACAAAAAAATCTTGTAATATGAATTTGAATGGCAGTAGGCCAAAGGGTAATTAGGTCAGGTATTTTCACAAATGTTATACTTCTGCTCCTCCAGTGATTTGATGACTCGGAGGACTAGAATTGTGCCACTGGCCACACAAACCAGTTTCATATTTGGTCTCTGGTTACTGATATTCAACACAAATTGGATACAAATTCTAGATGGCTGTGAAAAGGGTTTAAACAAATTAATTCCCAATGGTTTTATTTCCATTCTATGTAAAATATTAAAAATAATTATCAGTCTATTTGAGAATTCTCTGTATAATAAGAAGCTAGTTAACAGGAGTAAACATTGAAAATGGAAGGATCTTGCCTGATTCACTGCCTCAAGTTCATTGAGGAAGTGGCAGTCCAGTGGACAACGGGAAGTCCTATGATATGATTGAACCAGACTTCCCATATACAATAGACAAATTTTCACACAAAAGTTTATGGATTAGAAATCTACTCATTCAGTGTAACATCTTTATGCAGTGTGGTAAATTTAATCTAAAACCTGATGGCTAACTGTCATCAAGTCATGTATATTGTGGTTTACAAAATCTGGAATTCAACCTATGTCAATTGTGCTTACACATGAAGTCCACAGGACCAATGCAATGACATCAAATGGTGCATTTTGAGATCACCTTGTTAAATTAATTTTTTCTGCATTTGAAGTTGTGGGCCACTTCTATAAACATAGGCTTTAACTGCAGATTTGAGGTATGCTTTAGCTATCTTTAAAGTGGAGTTGACTTTACCTGGTTTCCTGGGCATGGAATACAAGGCATCTGATGTCTTGGTGGGGGTTTTAAATGGTTTCCTTGGGATTCACTTCCATTCATCCCCACCCTGCTGCCAATATCCTTGGGAACTCTGCTCACTTGTTCGATCCCATATCGTTGAGGATCTCTTCCACCAATGATCATAAAGCACCCCAATACTATCCCAATGCTCCCAATATCCTGCCCACTCCTTTTCCTTCTCCCAACTCCTCTGCTGCAGTGGAAAGACTACCTGACTTTCTCCACCAACTCCATATTAGTCTTTCTTCACAAGGCCCAGGCTATTTTATGCTATCCTTTGGGATATTAAATAGGCTGAAGGAAGGAATAAAATAAGTGCCCATTAGAAGAATTAATACTGAACAGAACACAGAAGGGTCAATATTGGTAGCACCATAGGTACTGCAACTCACTAAATCAAAGATCAGTGATGAGAGAAAGGAGAGTTAAGCAGAATTATTCAAAGGATTGAAATGGTAAATCCGGGTTACTTTCATTGAAATACTGAAGGGAGGGAAAGGAGCACAAATCTGAAATCATTAAAAAGATAATTTAGGATTGATGTCCGCAGGAAATACTATTTTCCACAAAGAGACCAACACGTGGAATAAACTTCCCAGAGGAATAGTGGGAACAGAAGCCTTGGAATCTTTTAAAAGGCAATTGGATAATGAAAATAAGTAGCTTCAGGATTTTTCAAGCTAAATTAACCAAGATGGTCCAAATGGGATTCTCCATCCATAACTATGTTGTGAACTCAATGCCTCTGGGCTCAAGCACTAAAATATCCTGCTGCCTGATAGTTAGATAATGATCCCTCCTGGAAAGCAGTGGAGGGAAGGCAGAATTGTATTTGGCTGTAAAGCAATTACAAGGACTCAAAATGAGTTACACCCAATCTTTTCCCTTAACTCCCTCTTCCAAACCCCCACCTACCCAAAGTGGCACTGTGCCAGTCCTAATATAAAAGAATGACATCTATCGGGCCAGCTTGTTGTAGCAAGAGGTCGAGAGACATGCTCCACATTCAGGTAAATAGCCTTTAATGCTTGCCTACTCTATTCCCTTTGTGGATTATGAGTCTGGCTGATTCAGGCTCCAAGAAAATTATGATCATAAGTGCTAACATTTAGTAACAAGGGTTAGTCCCACTATTTCCAAAGGAAGAGGTCTCTCAGTTATTTCAACAAGCAGCTGGGGTTATGTAGGGGCATCCTAATGAGTGTGGTGGTCCACCAGCCTCCCCTGTGATTTAGCCTCATCCAATCTATGATAGTAATTAACAGCTTATGGGCATTTTTCACACCCAAGAAGCAGATGAAACAAAGTTCAAATGCTAGAGATACTCAACAGTTCAGGCAGCATCTGCGGAGAGAGAAAGAGAGTCAATGAGATAATATATGACATAAAAGCCCCTTTCGCAGCTTATCCACTGTTTTTAAGAAAAATCCTCTGCTAAGACATTATTATCTCTGCATTTCATCTGATTGGCTCAGTTGTTTTTATTCTCACCTGAGTCAGAATTTAAGTAGTATTGTATTAACCAGTATGTAACCAGTCCAAAATTTAAAATGCAACTCAAAAATTAAAAATGCTAGAAAGTGTTAGCGCTTTTGGAAAAGACAGAGAAGTTAATGCATCTAGTATGATGACCTCTTCCACGGCGGCTGAGACGTTCAATTTTATCTCCCAAATACTTTAAAACAAGAGAGAAAAAGTACTCTTTGTAAAACAAAAAAATGTATAGATACCGAACATCCAGAATAATCCAAGCTCCAAATTTTCCTTTCTCCACTTTTGATACTTCTTAAAAAATTACCTCTTTGACCAAATTTTTGGTTACCTGCCGTGATTATCTCCTTTTGTAGCTTGGTGGTAAAGTTTTCTTCATTTTATTCCCCCAAAACACAGAATCATAGAAAGATACAACATGGAAACAGGCCCTTTAGCACACCGAGTCGATGCCAACAATCAAGCATCCATTTTTACACTGATCCTCCCCACATTCCCATCAACTCCAGATCCTGCCACTCACTTCTACACCAGTGGCAATTTACAGTGGCCAATTAGCCCACCAACCTGCATATTTTTGGGATGGGGGAAGGAAACCAGAGCACCATGTGGAAACTCACCTGGTCACAGGGAGGACATACATACTCCACACAGACAGTACCAGAAGTCAGGATTGAACCTGGGCTGCAGGAGCTGTATAGCAGCAGCTCTACCAGCTGAACCACTGTACCACCCTGGTCTTGAGATTTTTTATTTAGTTAAAGGCACTTTAGAAATGCAAGTTGTTGTTGCAAGTTGTTTTAACTTTGGCCTAGAAATTGCTCTGTGCCATTTTTGTTTGGATATAAATCTAATTTTGTTCACCTGACACTGTGAACATTGCAAATATGAGATTCATGGAACAGCATTGTGGGATTTCCTTGTACGATGATGTACCATGACTGAGGTTGCCAGTTCCAGCATTCCCTATGGATATATTGCAAGTTCTCAACAACTGTTGCAATGTAGCAGTGCAGATCACTTGTTCCAGCAAGATCTTATCAGCATGAACTGCATCACTATACAAGCAGCACTCTTCCCGCTACAGGGCAGCATCACCATTGTAGTGGCTCAGGATCTCCCAGTACTCAGGTGAATTGGGCAGACAGGGGAAGAATAGAGCCCACAGCCAGCATTTCTCAGCATGGGGGTGGCTGCAAGGTTCCAGCATTCTTGGTAGGAGGTTAGCAGGGAGGTCTGTAAGAATGTGCGCAGTCTCTGAATGCATGCACTTTGGGAAAGCCTGCAGTCCAAAATGCAGGAGGAAGCAGCAAATGGTGAGATGTGGCAGAGATCATTAGCAACTTGGAACAGTCCTGAAGCGAGGAAGCTGATCCTGACCTCCACAAGCAAAATAGTCCAGGCACAGATGTAAGATTACATTTAAGGCTATATGAGGTCACAGATGACAGCGAAGACAAGGAATGCAGTTTAAGGCTGGCTCTTTGAATAGGATAAAGAAGTGCAAACAGGGTTAGTAACAAGGTTGGTTGCTCTGCAAGTAAATAAACCTGTCATTTTACAGAACAGTGAGGTGAAAATATTACTGCAGATGAAATATGTTCGTTGCATAATTAGAGGAGTTCTACTAGGGAGAACAAAAATCCCTCCAACAAATCAGGAGGCAACTTTCCCAAAAGAAAAAGTGTTTGCCTAATTATTCACCTCTGAACTAACTCAATTTTTAACTGAACAACACTTTTCCTTTGAACTTATCCAAATTAACTTCTTGCTCTTTGACTGTTCCTTTACGTTAGATTTCCACCTTTAATTTTCTGAAGTTTGGTGAAGTGTTATGATAGTCTTCGAGCGAGTGTATGAAGTAGAAAGTGAAATTTCAACTTGAAAGTTAAAAACTCTACATTCCTTTGGTTTCATGCTGAGAAGTATTCAATATGTAATATCATCACCAATTCAAGACAATTCACTGGCAGAAGAGTAAAGGACCTTTGCCTTTGAAATGAAGATCACAGGATGGAGATAGCTTTATCTAACTTAAAGGTAATCAATGTCTGTGCTGAAAAACTAACTTCAAACTGATCTGAAAGGTCTTGGAATATTATTCAAGAACATCCTATACCCTGCACTGCAGGGAGCACTTTAGACATGAGAAAAATACCAAGATTTTAAACTTAAGACAAACTAGTTTCAGGAACACACTAGCCTTGAATGACACTGCAGCCTCTATTCATAAATAAAAACAGAAAATGCTGAGGATAGTTAGCAGGTCAAGCAACATCTGTGGAGAGAACAATGTTAACATTTCAGGTCAGTGACCTTCCGAAGACCTTCTTTCTTCCCAACCCTTCCCCTACCTACAACTTAAACCACACTTGTTTCTCTGCTTTTCTCATTTTGATGAAGGGTTATTGCCCTGAAACATTAACTCTGCTTCTTTCACCACAGATGCTGCCTGATCCACTGAGTATCGCCACCATTTGCTGCTTTTATTTCAGATACTTTGGCTTTTCAGTCATTGCCTCTAGTTACTTGTTTGTAGCAATATAGCAAAACCTTTCAAGAGAAACAAAGGTCTGCAGGTGCTGGAATCTGCAGAGCCTTTCGGTTCCATTTCAACAACCGTAACTTCAATGGTGTTAAATTTATAATCATCTTATCTCAACATGTAGCACTTTTAACAAAAATTTAGTTGGACTGATGAAGGATTATCTCCTTAGATGCTCTTGTCCTTTTTTCTCCAGTTTTCTCCCTTCCTCTCTTGAAAGCTTTGACTCCTGCCACGTCATGGAAGCTCAAAGTTCTCTGACACTTGACCAAATGCTCATCACTTATATGTGCGATGGAAGATTATTCAACCATGCAATGCATCATAATGTGCTTGCGCTTTCCAGTTACAGTCACTGGATGACCAAAGTGGAACTTTGTCTGACATTTTCACGTATTTCCCAATGACATTCGAGAAGGCCATTTGACACATCGAGCTCATGCCGGTTCTCAGAGCAATCCTCCTCCTCCACTTATTTCTCTACAATCCACTCTCTCATACATGCCCAATAACATTCAACGCTTGCGAGCCCCTCCCATCCCTGATTCTCCCACTATCCATCTATATGACTGGTAAGTTACGGTAGCCAATTAACCTAATATCCAGCACATCTTTGGGATGATGGAGGAAACTGGACAACCCAGAGAAAATCCACACAATCACATGCAAATTCACACAAACCATACCAGAGGATGGGATTGAACCGAGTCTCTCGAGCTGTGAAACAGCTGCACCAACTGCAGCGTCATTGCGCTCCCAAATTGTCATTCGAGTCAGGGAGTCAAGATTAATTCAGGCAGAGTTGTTGGCATTCTGATTTGAACCCAGTGTTAGCAGGTTTGTGAACAAGGAGAAGTTCAACAAACTAGGCCTGTGCTCTGAGCTTCAAAGGAAAAGAGGTGATGTCATTGAAATGTTCAACAGTTTTATAAGGGTTGACAGGGTGGATGTGGGGATGACGTTTCCCTTGCCTGGGTTCACAGCCTTAAATAAGGGATTGACCATTCAGGTTAAAGATAAACTTTCTTCACCCAGAAGTAGTAATTCAGTGGTATTCTCAGCCCAAAAAGGGTGATGCAATTACTAAGAATATTCAAAACCAAAATTGATAGATTTTTAGAAATTAAGAAAATAAAGTGACGTGGAATTAGTTCAGGATAGTGGCACTGAGGTAAAAGATCAGCCATAATCTTATTGAAAGGTGGAGCAGGCACAAGGGACCATATGATCTACTCGTTCTTCTGTTTCTTATGTTCTTATGTTTTCCTTACTGACCACTGAAGTATAATTGCCTCATGCTGTTAGACCCCATGAGCTCCCTCTGCACCCTTACCTACTCCAGACTAGCCCACTCCACTCTGACCACCAATCTTCTTGATTGTTGGTGATCACACTCAGTTGCTCCTACAGTTCCTTCTTCATGGCCAACCAATCTCCAAACTGACGAGTTATCAAATTCATCTGAGGTTTTCTCATGAAATTCAGCAGGGCCCCTGTGTTTCTTTTATTTTCGGAGTCACCCCTGCTCTTTTCCCACTTACTCATTAATGTTGGGCTCAAGACTAACTATGACTTGGGCAGTGACTAACTACAATATCTTAGGTTCTATTGCACTTTCTAGGTTGTAAAATGTACAGAAACGTTTAAAGCTTTACAAAACAAACTAAGCTAATCATGCAACTCCGACTGCACTGTTATTCATCAGTAAGAAGTTGACAACAATAAACTGGCTGAAGTACTTGACCTTCAAATTAATCAGCTTGGTTGAGCACTGCAGAGAATCATCTATTATTGTTTTGTCCACTGATGTGAATCTATGAATGACAAGTGCCTCTTTGCAGTCTATTTTCCTATTACTCCTTTTCAAAAATTTTTAGTGACTAATGATCCATTGTTATTGTGTTCAAATGGAAAACAAACTCAAAAACTAATGAACAAAGATCAAAAAGATAAAAAAACATAATTTATTAAATTATATTCCATGTATTCATAAACATCCCAACCTATGCTCTGCTGAAACCTTCTGTAAATAGAACAGCCCTGTAGAAGAAAACACAGGCTCTTTTGGGGTTGAAAGCAGGATGGAAATTTTTTGTTTGGAGTGTTTCAATCCATGCAAGATGCTGTCTGACAACAAGCATACTGCCCTTTACCAAATGCTTTCCACAAAACTTTCAAGCCAGTCATATGTGTCATACATTAGTAAGACTTCAAAAGTCTTCCAAATTAGTACTCAGTTTATGTGACAAACTGTTCATTTTCATTCCAAAATAAGATATAACAGATTGCATCATTCCACCATAGTTCTGCTACTTGCCAGACATGAATCAATTTACTTGTCAGAGATATTGACTTAGGTCTTATTTCCCTGCAAATTAATTATCATCCAAAGGTCCAAACAGACTATTTGGTATAATGTGGCAATATGAGTTATTAGCATTGTAATTAGTTTGATACTTTAAAAGTGCTGAGAATTTGACATCTGTGAAGAAGTCAAATCCTCAGCAACTCACATATGACAAAAGTGAATTGCTGGCACAGGTACGTGCAGAATAAGTCACTGTTGGCCCTGGGTAATGCCACCATGACACCTGCCGTTATTGATTTTAATAATGATGTTAAACATAGAATTGAAATTTTATCTTATTTCTTTACCTAGTAGAATTGATCCAGAACCATCCTAACAAACATGAATTTCTTCTGCACAACACACACATTGTGCCTTTCCTTCAAAATACATAAGATGTACAAATCACTTCCAGGCACAGATGGGGAAGGTTGGAAGTGTAAGATAATGCTGGAAAAAAATAAAATTCCAACAGATGTTTGAAGACTTTCAAAATTATTGAAAGGTTGCTAGTCAATGATAGAAAGTTTAGAGGTCAGACTGAATCTTGTTGGTCATTGTAAGGACAAACCAGATGCTTTAGCAGTAACCTGATCATTATGATTTAACCCTACGAGATGCATTTATTAATAGATATGTAACTAAATTTATCTTGTAGTGCGTAACTTCAGTTCAGCTGTTGGTTATGTATTCATGCAAAGATCAAGCTGGTTTTAAAATTTGTTCCTTCACACTTCATTAATTATTGATGTTTGGCAGTTGTGTGATTTTGAGCTGCGGTTTTGGGAGCTCTTGTGCTGCAGAGTAAATGCTGCACTGTTCCTGTGCAAAATCCCAGTCCAGACTGGTACTTTACTAATTAGAGAGCAGTCAGGTGCTCATTCTGCTCCTTGATGCAGTCTGCTGATGCTATTGGCTGTGGGTCTTCCTGCAGATGAGAAACATGGTTACAATGATACTTTTAAGCAAGTGAAATTGCCACTTCAATCTCTTGTCATCCTTTCAGCATAGCTCGAAGAGCTTGGTATAAAGACAATAGATTCTCTGTCTGCCGAGTTCCCAATCTCAGTACTTCTATACAGGGAGTGAGGATTTCTTTTCTTTCTATTCCTCCTTGCTTGAATGGATGATTTATGCTGAAGGACGGATCCACAGGTGCCAACAACCATCCAAAATCTCCCAAGTGGACATTATTCATGGATGAGCCTGGACACAAATGTTATCACATTAGGCAGAAATCACAGCTGAGCCTGGTTCCATCCTTACCCAATGTCCACATGTGCACAGTCCAGTAGGGATTACCAGATAGCAGTAAAAAATGGAAGCGCTAGCTCATTTTGTTTTGTTTCCAGTCCCTGGAGCATGGAAGCCAATTGTACTGCCTGTTATGTTGCCCTGGCTGAGAGCAGCTAATTCAGCTAATTTGGAAGACTGGGGATTGAATTCAAGACCGTTCAGTATGGTTCAGCAGCACACTGGATGGTTTACATACCCATTGAGCAGCTGTAAGGAAAGAGGGTTAATTACTCCTGGCTGCCGAGCAATGTTAACAGAAGCACAGTCAGAATTTCTCCAACTACCATGTTGGCAGGGTGACCTAGAGAAGGGAGATGATAACTAATAAAAATAAAGAGTTAAAAAGATAATAAATGAATCACGTGAGACACAATTACACTGACCATTGCTGAAACAATTAATGGTTCAAACTTTTCACAGTGTTTCGGCCAGCACAGAGGTTTTTTCTAATTGTTCTTTCTTCAGGTTATTAAACAATGTGTGTTTTGGATTGGCAGACAAGTCAAAATATAATTCAGTACAATTTCTTCCTCAGTAAAATTTGGAAGATAAACATGGGTAGCAAAGTAGCTTGTAATTTGTTCGACTACGCAATGTAAAATTTCTAAGCACCATGATAATGGTGAACAGATCAAATTACTAAATTCAAACAGTAAGTATTTCACAATTTGGAAACCAGGCAGAGTGGTGAAACATTTTCTCCTGGAAAAATATTTCATACGGTGTATGGTTTGAATCATGGGGTGCAAAGAAATAGGAGAACTGAGAGCCAGTTATTGATGCTTTGCATAAGGAATGTTAACAAAAGTAAGATGACATTTTATTTTGGACTTCTTCTGACCCTGACTCCTCTTTTTGTTTGCTTGACCTGACCACAAGCATATGGTTCTAGTTAAAACAGCAATCAAGCCCAATCCCATCATTGGAGCCCAATCCACACAGTTAAACAAGGATCCTACTGGTTTCCAGCGAGCCTCCTTATTGTCTGTTTAGAAGTGCAGGTTAGAACAGGAAGAAGTGGGATCTCAGGTGCAAAATTTTAACTTCTCACCCACCTGGTCACTGCTAGATGAATCACGTTAAAATTTCCCCACATGTATGGCTCTCTTACTGTGAACACCTTCCAATAGCCTGGATTTTTCTTTCTTTCTTTTTTAAAAAGCAGTATGTTCCCTAGTTCACTTTATGAAATGTTAGGGAGAGAAAAACTGTTGTTTCAATGCAATTTAGTCAGGTCAGTCATGATGATCAAATAAAGTTTTGATTATGGCCATTTTAAAATTTGCAACTAAATTTTAAAAATTAAAATGTGACTGCATTTAAATGAATAAATGAGAGTGACTGATTGACAGTGGAGAACCAGGAGCATTTTGGAGTCCAAGCCTCATATAAATAGAACCAGCAAGGAGTTTACCCACATCAATGATTCTTGACAAATTCACGATTCCACAGTATTGGGCATCAAGGAGAGTTGATGGTTGGGGTTGGGGATTGTTTGATTAGATGAATGAGTTGGTCTTTGAGATTATGGTTGGCAGGAACCCAGGATATTTTCATCAAGCTTCTGTTTCTTTGGGCACCATAACATTTAAAACATTGCACTTATGGGGAGTCTGCAGCTCTATCACTATGAAATTGGTCAGTACATGTGTGGTATGTATTCATCCATTTCTATTCAAATTGAGAAATGAGGTCTTACACACATGATGATCTAAGTTAGCATATTAAACGGGGCTGAAATATGTCGGCACTTTGCCCACCCAATGGTAGAACCCTTTAAAAAGAGCAGTCGCTGGAGTATTGGCCTTACAGGAACAACATATCACCAACTCTGTTGACTGCCATAGATTCGGCTAATTCAAAATCAGCTCCATTGTATGAGTTTTCATCTTGTTATTTCAACTTTTAATTTATAACTGATTGTGCCCTTTAGTTTCAAGCTGGATCAGCACAGAACTTCCCAATTTAGTTCAATAAATTAATTTTCAATGGGCTTCTGCAGTCAGGCAAGTTTTAGTACTATAAATTTAAGCTATATGTAAAAAGCTGCCATCATCATTCAGGCTCTTTCTGCATGAGTAGACAATGATATGTTGATAGCCAGAGATTAATGACAGCAGATTCTTTAATGAGTTTGATTGTATTCATTTTCAGTTTTATTAGTGTTCTGAACTACTGAATTGTTTTATAGGATTCCTATTTTTAACAGCACTTCTTGGTCTACAAGTCATGATCTTAAATAATAATAAATAGAAACTATTCTGAGCATTTATTATTTATTATAAAAGAGTACCTTCTGTTTCTGCAAGAAATAGATTTGCACCAACAAACATTCCCTATTTTTCTGGGAAGAATAGTGATATCTCTTACCAATTTCTCTTCAAAAAAAGCATTACACAGACTTGCCAAACCTTTAATCTTCCTTAGAAGATATCAGCAAATCATACAGAGCATTTCGCGTTATCATTTTAATAGGAATGAGTAGAAATGATGATAATAAGGTTTTTGACAGTGAAGGTTATAGCATCTAATCAAACTTGATCAGTTTTTCAGGGCAGGTGGATTTTGATTTTAGTTTAAAACTCACTCACTGCCCCCAAAGACTGACTAGGGTTATTACAATTCCCAGCTCTCATTATTATCTCACCAGTGGTTTTCTCAGCCCAGATCAGTGACCCAACTGGAAGCCAGTCACATCTGGGATGCAATTTCCCAGCAGATCGACCATAGGCCCATTTAATGGAAACTGCTTCTTGGAATAAATTTTCATTCCCTTGCAGCTTCTTTAATTTCCACAGTGTTGCAAGAACAATCTATTCAGATGTGAGCAGAAGGTGCACCAGGTGCACAGAAGCTTTGAAACAGATGCATCTGAAGAGAATTGCTCTATTCTTTTAGGGCCTTGAGTTCCTCCAACACAGGCAGCGTCAATTTTGCTGGAGGGCTTTGGGGAGGATTTTTAACTTACAATTGCCTTTCCTTGCTGTAAAATCTTGTGTCAGCCACTGAAAGTCAGAGGTGGGAGATGCACTGGTCACCCTCTTATCCCTCATCGACTATATGACAGGTTTATGGTCAGTTGCTCAACCCACTGTACAGGGTTGAGCAATCTACCTGCGTACCTGAAAAAAGACTGCTTAAGTATGCAAATTGGAATCGTACACCAGCTGTAGGACCTCCATTTTTGGATACATATATGCAGAGTGTGGGCCATGCACTTTCCATTGAGTTATACAGCTGTTGAGCAGTCTAACTTTACAACAAATGATGACTTCTACAATGGGAAAGCAGATGTATCAGAAAAAGGGCACGTAATTAAACATAGAAATTGACAACAAAATGATCTATTTGCAAAGCAGATCAAAGTCAGATTAGATTTCTGAATCAAACTGAATTCCATTTTCACAGCATTAGTACAGATATTTATCTTGAAATAAGGTATGCATTGGCCAATATCAGATTATTGATTGATACATGTATAGCACATAAGGCTGAGAATGTAGCAGAAATTTAACTTGGCAATCTGTTTCACAATATTTTAATCAATAATGTGAGATAGTGCTTCTCACTCCTCAGGTAGACTTCAGGTTTTGTTTTGAATTCTCCTGCCCCCTTCTCTCCCCATGGGAGCTGCATGTTACAGTAAAAGGACAGTCTGGGTGTTGATTGCTCTCTAGCAGCTCTCAGTGATGCTCTATACTCAGCCAAGGAGAAGGGCACTTGAAGCTCACAAGGTGAGCTGACTGCATTCATTAGTTTCTTGATCATCAGGTGGAGCAGGGTGGCATGGCATGGCGCTCCATCTAGCTGTCAGGCTGAGAACTTGCTGCTGAGTAGTTGCAGACAATCTTGAGTGACAGCCAGCCCTAAAGCTCAGACCATCAAACATATGGCTGAGGTGGTAAGCACAGCACCATACCTGTCCTACAGGGTTGCTACTGTACATTTCGTCTTGCTATTCAGAACAGCAATTAATTTTCTTGCCTCAATTGAAACTTCAGCTGCTGTAAAGGTTGGAATACTGTAGCGATCTCCTTCCTGCAGATGGAGACAGTCTCTAACTATAATCAAACCTTCTAAGCTTTCCCACACCTTTTGTATTTCGCAGATTTGTATAAAGCAAAGCAAATCAGGAACTGAATGTGTCACTTTTGCTTGCCATTTCCAAAATATAAGATCAATGCAGATATGATTTCTGCTCGTTATCTACAGCAAGATCAGTACAGTGCCTGAGTTTCAATCATGTTTTGGCCTTTTTCATGATCTTCCTATTGAATTCCCTGTAGAACTCATTAACACTTATGTAAATGGAGGCCAGTGCTTTCAGATTTACAGACGTTACATTTGCAATGCACGAGAGAAATTCAATGCATTCTTTATAGCAGACGTGTGGCCAGGATCCATTGAAATTAATGGAAATGAGGACTTTTTGGACCGTCAGAGTGCAGAAACTTGAGGCCAGATTTTATTTCCCCACACCCCACCCACACACCTCCCCCTCCCAGTGCAACTAAATGGGTTCACACAAAGGGTTAAATTTCTGACAATGTGTGATTCATCTTCTTTACTCTACCCTCACACCCCACACCAATTTAACAGGTGAATTTTGCACAGCTTCATGCAGCCTCACTGAAAGAAGCTGAGAAACTTATTAAAATGTGAAATCACATGGTGAAGCCATTCAGACTTATTTTAATCCTGCTACTCCTGGGGAGGTTGATATGAGAATGATACAGGATCTGTAAAGTTCCAGTTAAGTAAAAAAGAACATTCAAATATAAAATTGTCATTTTCTTTATGTCTCAAGTAAAGATATGAGGAAGGTGAGAAGGAGGAATTAATATTGGGTAATGTGGAAATGGCCAAGGCCTTGAGCGACTATTTTGTGTCGGTCTTCACAGTGGAGGACGCATCTAACATGCCAAAGAGAGATGTTATGGATGCGACAGGAGTTGAGGACCTTGATACAATCGCTGTCCGTAAAGAAGTAGTGATGAGCAAACTAGTGGGCCTGAAGGTAGACAAGTCCCCTGGTCCTGATGGGATGCATCCCAGGGTACTGAAAGAAATGGTGGAAGTTATAGTAGAGGCATTTGTGATAATTTACCAAAAGTCTCTGGACTCTGGGCAGGTCCCGGTGGATTGGAAGACAGCGAATGCCATACCACTTTTAAAAAAGGATGTAGGCAAAAGGCAGGTAACTACAGGCCAGTCAGCTTAACATCTGTAGTCGTGAAAATGCTTGAAGCTATCATTAAGGAAGAAATAGCGAGATATCTGGATAGCAGTGGTTCCATCAGGCAGACACAGCATGGATTCAGGAAGGGCAGGTCCTGTTTGACAAACTTACTGGAGCTCTTTGAGGATATAATGAGTGCAGTGGATAGAGGGGAACAAGCAGATGTTGTATACTTGGATTTCCAGATGGTGTTCGATAAGGTGTCGCATAAAAGACTTATCCATAAGATAATGATGCATGGAGTTGGGGTAATGTATTGGCATGGACAGAGGATTGGTTAACCAATAGAAGGCAGAGAGTTGGGATAAATGGGTGATTCTGTAGTTAGCAATCAGTGGTGATCTGGGTACCGCAGGGGTCAGTGCTGGGCCTGCAACTTTTCACAATATACATTAATGATTTGGAAGAGGGGACCGAGTGTAGCGTACCTAAGTTTGCTGATGACATTAAATTGAGTGGAAAAGCAAATTGTGCAGAGGATGCAGAGAGTCTAAAGAGAGATATAAGTAGGTTAAGTGAGTGAGCAAGGGTCTGGCAGATGGAGTACAGTGTTGGTAAATGCGAGGTCATCCACTTCGGAAGGAAAAATAGAAGATCAAATTATTATCTAAATGGCAAAAGATTGTAGCACGCCGTTGTGTAGAGGGACTTGGGAGTCCTGTGCATAAATCACAAAAGGTTGGTTTGCAGGTGCAACAGATTATCAAGAAGGCAAATGGAATGTTGCTAGAGGGATTGAATTTAAGAGCAGGGAGGTTATGCTGCAACTGTACAGGGTACTGGGAGGCTGCACCTCAAGTACTGCGTGCAGTACTGGCCTCCTTACTTGAGGAAAGATTTACTGGCTTGGGAGCCGGTGCCGAGGAGGTTCACCAGGTTGGTTCCAGAGATGAGGGGGTTAGCCTATGAGGAGAGATTGAGTCATCTGGGACTATACTCGAATTCAGAAGAATGAGAGGGGATCTTATAGAAACATATAAAATTATGAAAGGGATAGATAAGATAGATGCAGGAAGATTGCTTCCACTAGTGGGTGAGACTAGAACTGGGGGACATAGGCTCAAGATTTGGACGAGTAGATTTAGGATGGCGATGAGGAGAAACTGCTTTTCCCAGAGAGTAGTGAATCTGTGGAGTTATCTGCCCAGGGAAGCAGTAGAGGCTACCTCGTTAAATATATTTAAGACACACTTAGATAGATAGATGCATAGTAGGGGAACTAAGGGTTATGGGGGGAATGGGTAAGTGGATCTGAGTCCATGGCCAGACCACCCATGATCTTCTTGAATGGTGGAGCAGGCTCGATGGGACAGATTTCTTATGTTCTTATTAAAAACAATCACTTTGCTGGTTATTCCATTCTCAATCTATCAAGTATTCCTATGAACTACAACCAAAGAGATAAAGCATTTTGGCATCCTCTTCAATGTTCTGCATTGTTTTCTGAGTCTCCAGTGCCAGCTGCTTTGGGATTCCTCACAGCAGCCAAGCCTTCATATATTTAAAACAGAAACAAGCCTGAAGTATTCTAATGGGGCCCAGGAGTTCAAACTTATTCCGGGTGAATTGGAACAGGCTACTTACCTCGTTGGCTCCAGAATGAACCCCAGACTTTGATGTGGAACTGGGAAAGAGTTTTTGAAGCAATAGTTTTGCCTCTTCCCACCCCCAATCCACCCTATGAAGCCCCATCCTCACCCACCATGCTGAAGATGCCTGTGCCTGACTGTGAGACTCTCCCAAGTGAAAGATTCAATGTTCCAGGAATGGAATTCCTAAAGAGTATTCTTTTCATTGCCATTACTATGGTAACAGGGAAGAACAAAAGAAAGAGGGTTTAAGTATATTTGCAGCTATATAAAACTTTGGTTAGGCTGGACTTGGAATATTTTGTGCAGTTCTGGTCACCTCATTACAGGAAGGATGTGGAGTCTTTGGAAAGGGTGCAGCAGAAGTTTACCAAGATACCACCTGGATTAGAGGGTATGAGCTATAAGAAGAGGTTGGACAAACTTAGTTTGTTTTCTCTGGAGGCTGAGGGGAGACCTGATAGTTTATAAGATTATGAGAGGCATGGATAGGGTAGTCAGAATCTTTATCTCAGGGTAGAAATGTCGAGTAGTTGAGGGCATGCATTTAAGGTGAAATTTGAAAGAGATGTGTGGGGCAAGTTTTTTTACACCGAGAGTGATAGGTGCCTGGAATGGGCTGTCATGGGGGAGTAGTGGAAGCAGATGCTATAGTGGTGTTTAAGTGGCAGTTAGATACACACATGAATATGCAGGGAATGGAGGGATATGAATCATGTACAGGCAGAAGAGAATTAGTTTAATTTGGCATTGTGTTTGGCACAGACATTGTGGGCCAAAGGGCCTGTTCCTGTGCTGTATTGTTCTATGTTCTAAGTAACCTATGAGGAGAATGCACGCTTTAGAGTATTACTCCTTCCCAGAAAAAGTACAGGACTCATAGATCCTGCTGAAGCCCTAAGAGGTTTCATGTTAGAAAAGTGCACTTCATGAAAGATTAAATCGAGGATCTGTAGCCACAATCTCCCCCCAGAGATCTCTGCCTGCAGCTGTGAAAGACATGACTGTTCTCAAGTTTTTATGCCACTGAATTATCTCAGGCAGCACTATCAGCCAAGCTGCCATCATGGCAGGTTTTCATATGACTCCAATTTTGAAAAGAGCTGGAGAGTTCAACCAGTCTGGCATCACAGGAAAGATTGAACAGGATAAACCTATCTAGTTTTATGGAGCTATGGGGGTTCCCAAAATAGAGAAGCATTAAGTTATAGTTGCAGATTTTTGTGGGCTTCTACCGTCAAGCCCTTTAAGTTCAAAACAAGAATGTATATAATTTGCTCAATAATCAGATTGCTAGCGATTACTTGGAAACAATCTGCAGTAACATGGGATCTGCAGGAAATTAACATGTTTTATTTGCACTTCAGAATTCTTCCCTCCCTAAGTTCTTCAAGGACAAATGAATTTTGGTCAGCAAGGCATTAACCATGTTTTGAATACAAATACCGCAAGAACAGTTACTGAGGAACATGACTATAACTAAGTGAGCATCGAGAGGACCAAAGCAGGGTTTTTGCTGTCTTGGCAAGTCATGACAGATTCTGCATTATATACCATGTTATGGCTCTTGAAAGTTTGTGCACTCCTCTTCAATCCTTAATGACCAGAATTGGACATTTCTGGAGAAATGTCTAGAAATGTATAAGGAAGTAAGCATCAGGCTGACTGTCACTCCTGAGAGACTGCTGCAAGAGATATCGGAACACAAACTCTGTTCTTTGTAAGCATACACGTCCACTAATCAGCATGAAATAAGTGCAGCCTTTGTTCTTTATTAAAATCTATATGACTATAAAGGAAATATACTCCTCATACCGGCAAGCTGAAATTCAAACAGAGAATGTCGTAAATATTCAGCAGGTTGGGCAACATCTGTAAAGAGAGAAACAGTGTTAATATTAAAGAGAATGTGCATATCTCCACTTTTGGCGACTAGTGTTTTTCTGTTCTTACCATGAATTAATACATCTGCTTTGCTGTACAATTAGCTCAACTTTCCTCTATTCATCTCTCAGGTGATATTTTAAGGGCAACATTTTGGGATGTTTCCCAATTCTATTTCTCATTGCCCTCAAGGTAGCCAACTGTACATCCATGAAGGAGAAGGTACAACTAGTTCACAGCTAGTGGATTGGCAAATAGATTTACTACACATTCCTTATCTCTCTGCTTTGAAAGATATCCCTGATGTTCCTACAAATGAATGCTGAGTACTTCAAATTCATGCATGCATTTGTTGCCACATATCCTTACCAGCTTGTGCATGTTATGTCCTCAATGCTATAATAATTTTATAGAGTAGGAAGAAAGATTGGTATCAGGAAGATGCAGAAGGGTGTGGAATCCTACAACTCTGAACTTGGTCACAGAGAGGTAGTCATGACTCCTTTGGAATTTTGCCAATTCTGCATGCATGTCTTTGCTGTTAAGAGAGATAGCAACACCTAATGTAAGATGCATCTCATCGAGGTTGGTTGTAAATCATTATGAATGAAACCTTCAGCCTTTCTTCTCTGCCTCTGTATTGTCTTTTAGGGTGCCTCTGCCATGTCTTCCACTTAAAGACATGCTTAAAAAGTGGCACAAAGGGAGGCTCCTATGGCAATAAACCCAGTCTGGCAAACAATTTAGTTCTTTGTCTCTGGCTGCCCAGAACCCTGCTGGAATCCTCAGCTATTCTTAGCTTGTTAAATGCTACAAGGCAAAGAGCCAAGCTTTCCTGTACAATATTTCCGCATTACATAGAATTTGTCAAATTGAACCTTGTCAAAGAATATGCAAATGAGCTGAATTTTCTAATTACAGTGTTAGTTCTGGACAATATTGGGGCCTTGAAGGCCTAGTTAAGGGGCACAAAGGACTGTGTGAAATTTCAGGATAATGGAGAAATAAACCTAGGCAGCCACACCTAGTCAAATGAATTCTGCTGAAATATGCACAGCTAACCCAACTGGAAGGAAGACCTTTGCATAAGTTTACACCTCCAAGACCTATTCTATCACACATGATGAAAATCAAAAAAACTTCAGCTGCCGGAAACTTGAAATATATCTGAAAAATACAGGTCAAGCAGAATCCCTGGGAAGAGAAATAAAGATAATGAAATGTTAACTCTGTTCCTCCTTCCTGCCTTATGTATCACATATCTTTCCTGGGCTTCTTGGCGGATAGAATTAGGCTAGTGGGAGACTATACATGAAATTGGCATGGGTAGTTATGCAGTACCATCTTAAAGTACATTTTTAAGTGCAGAAGAATTTCTAGGCCCATGTTTCTAAATGGAAGGTATTTGGTCTGGGCAGTCCATAAAAAAGACTGTATCTGTCTGCTCTCAGTCCTTGCAAGACATTAGTACAGTGCTCAAACTCAGCTGGCTTAATGATCCTCTTAAAAGCAGGCTGGGTAATCCAAATAAAGTTCAGGAAGAGCTGGATGGTTTTCAGGCTATTAATAGAAACAGTCATCCTTATTTCTTGAGGGCATACATCTTCCACATGCCGGCCCTCCTTTATTGTGTTGTAGTTAAGGTTTGTATCCACCATCTGTAAGACTTGCAAGATGTGGGTGAAAATTTGTTTCATGGTTTATATTTGCTCCTGTGCCTTGAATATATTTTAAAATATCCCCAGGGTGCTTGATCCTGGGATTTCTCAGCTGTGGGTAGTCACATGCTTCATCCAGCAAGGTATGTCTGATTGCTTTCATTCCCTTCCTGTTCTTCCTGATAGTGGTTCTTGTGATTCGCCATCTCTCTTCGTGGTGCTCCCCTCTTTCGCGAATGTTTCCATTTACAAGGGGTAATGAGGTCTGGAGGAGAGAAGTCAATGTGTTTACAGTGCTCAAGCATGAGATGATTATTATTGAACCATTCTTTGTGAAAATGTATGCCATGGTGGTGGCACAGCACTTACGTTGCTGTGCTAATAATCAGGAGCACTGGATGAGCAATCCGGAAAAGTTAATCAAATGCCACCATGACAGCTATGCATTTAAATTCAGTTAATAATCATTTTTTTGAAATGATGTGTTTGTAAAATCACACCTGGTTCATAACGTGTTTGAGGGGAAAAGATCTATTGTCCTTACTGAGTCTGTCCTGTCCTGGTCCTCCCCAGCTTACGAATGCCTGACTTGTGTATAGCCTGTACACACGAGCGAGAGTTTGGGAGACTAGTTGGATGGATTTGCCGGCTGCTGAGGGGCTGCAGGCGCCTTCTGCCATGTGGGAACTCAGTTCACAGCAGCATTTCTGACCTACAAACTGTTCAGGTTATGATGCTGGGGTGAATCCTGCATCTGGAGTAGCTAAGAATTCTCATAAGTACCTTTGCTTACATTAGTAAACTTCTTCTCATCATTAAAGCATTTCTGGCTCAGAACTGCTTATAGTGAGTTTGTCCTGACTCCTTTTCCCACTACCTCCCTGCTGTTTTCCCATTTCTGGATATTGGTGGAGAAAGTGAGGCTTCTTGTTCTTTTCTTTGACAACATTACCTCAGCTGAATGTTCTAAGAATCATTCCTCCTCAGTTATTGAAGTTACTCTTTTTCTTCATCATCATCCTCCCCCTTCTGTCATAGCTTTTCTTCTTTCAGGTGAAATTCCAGCTTTTCCTCTCCTCTTCCCTTTTTACTCACAGCAGCTGCTCCCAGTATACCTCACTGAGAAGCAAAGGTCCCTTAAGAAATTAAAGGTCCGTTATCCCAGCTCCTGTCCCACCCTGCCTCTGAAGTCAGCCACCATATCCAGTCAATTACCCACAAGAGCAGATGAGTGGTTGGCCTCATGGTCAATTATTCAGTTATTTCAGGAAAATCCATGCTTGCATGCTTACACGTGGTTTGAAGTAATTTATGCCGGGTTTTCGTCATCCCAAGAAAAAGTTTATTTTTTATGTATGAAGATGAAAAATAAAAAAATTCAGAAGGGTTTGTTATGTTGGATCTGATCACTGGAAGCCTTCACCACTTGAACTAGACTCTGCAGTAGTCATGCAGATCATCATTGTGAGAAGAATCACCTCTCTAGTAGGTTTTTACACTGTTGCAGATTTCTGTAATCTGATGGACAGTAAAGATCCTAATGCACAATATTAAAAAGAATAGGCAAGCTTTCTTCATGTTTTGGCATCATGTTGCCTCTTTCTAAGCGTCAACAAAACAGATTAACTAGTCATTAATACTGTTCATGGAATCTTGTTATATGAAACTGGCTGCCATGCTTGTTACTTAACAACAACAATTACTCAACAAGAAGAAATTTATTGGCTGTGAAGATCCTTGAGACGTCCTGAAGGCACACTACATAACTGCAGAATGTCTGTCATTTTTTATTTGCTAAAATGAAGGGAAGAAGACCTGTTGCGCTCTTTTGTAGTAATCCAAGTGGATTGGCACTTGCGTCCTTGTGGATTTCCTGTAAAATGCCTAAAATGAGATGATTTACACCATGTTAATGGCACAGTTGGTAAAGGTATACCAGCAAAGAGCAAAACAGACATTCAAGATAAACATAAGGGAGATATTCCAACCCAGAAGCAGTTCAGAGAAGTGCAATAAAACTGATCTCAGACGCACCGTAGAAACACAAGAGAATCTTCAGCTCTTTAGCTTTGAAAGGAAGTTTCAGAGAGGTGATTATATAAATGATGAATATCATGTAAAAGGAAAAAATTACCTTAATTTAGATTTTGGGAATAAAATAAAAGGATACAAATTAAAACTAAGCATTAAATTAGACTGAATGTCAGGAAGGTCTTTGCATAAAAATCATTCAACAATTGGAATAGAATAGACTTGATTATAGAGGTAATGTAAGTAAATTTTCTGCCTTTTAGTGCGGGAATGTGTGAAATCTTGACCACGGTCAAATTATTTGATATCCACATGATTTGTTATCGAGATAGACAAAGATCTGAAAATACATTCGCAGAATTTCAAACATCAAAGATGCTGATGAAAATCAGATAAGACAGGGATGGAGCAATCTTACACATATTTCTGGATACCTTAGCAAGTGTCAGAATTTTGTTTCCTTTTAGGGTAGGAATTTCATTCTCGCTAACATGCTTTTTTTCTCCCCGCATTAACACCAGCAATGTGCAACAAGTAATATTCATCTACAGCAAGATTTCTATCTCACTTGTCTGAAAAACAAATGTTCTTATTTACTCACAGAACAATTAGCTTTTACTAACCATGTTTGCCCTGAAATAAAGCTGAAAATTCTGAAAATACTCAGTAGATCAGGCAACCTATATGGAAAGATAACCTTTCATCAATCCTGATATAAACCAGGAAAGCTAGTTATCTGAAATTGTTGAATTTAGTGTTTGGCCCCAAGAGCAGGAACATGCCTCATTGGAAGTTGAGATGCTGATCCTGGAGCTTATATTGAAACTGTGCCATTTAAACACTCAAACTGCACCCTTTGGCTTCACAGAAGTTTGTGAATCCTGCGACTTCAAATACAATTTCACCTCTGTGCTTTGACTGTTTTCCCCATGGGGATCAGTGTCATGGTCACTATCAGCAACCCAGCCTCAGGATCATTCCAGATTGACGCTGCTGATCTCTGCCATATCTCGCTGTTTGCTGCTCCCTCTGCCATATCTCGCTGTTTGCTGCTCACTGCTGCGCTAGGGAGCTCACCCAAACTCCACACACAGGAAGGAGAACTACTATTTTGTTCTTCGGGACAGAGAAGCATGCAGAGCATGCTTAAGCATTTGCCTGATTGTGTGCAGGTATTCAGAGTTTGCACTCATATTCATACCTCCCTTATAACATTCTGCCAGGAATGTCTGGATGTAGTCCTGGAGACTCTTCATGGTCATTTTGAACAAACAGCATGTCTTCTACTGGGATTATTCTTCGTCAGTCTGTTAAGATCTCTCTGACCCAATCAGGACATTTTTCCAAACCACTCTCATCATCACAGCATCCTTTCAGTTAGTAGCAACACTCCCCTGTAAACAGAAGAGTGTTGCTTGTATTGTGGTATGTCCCTTTAAGAGTTAGCTGCAAAGATTGCACCTGCTGTGCTACATGCTGAGACCTCTGAAAGCTTGCAACATATCAATAGGGAACACTATGCTGAGATATTACAAATGGAAGGCTAACATTTGAAGTTTAGTTCTATATGTGAATTAGATTATGTTTTAAGGCCAAAAATGTGGAAAACAATTTCTAGGCCAAGAACTGAGAGCTTAAAGAAAACAAGTGCCTGTTAAAGAGGGAATGGCAATTAAGACAGACATAATAATTGAAGGAAAAAGCAAATGTTCAGGCTGTTGCATAAAGCTTCTGAGGTGAAAAGAAATGCTCATCCCAAAGAAGTATAGTTACTGGATGAAATAGAACTTTGAAGGAAGAGAACGGAGGTATAAGAGCTAGTTGACTGAATCAAAAGTGGACAATATATTGAAAATAAATATGCATTAATACCGTACTTCAGTGCATCAGTCATGAGGAATGGTGGGGCGCTCATTTATCTTGCTTAATTATTTTAAGCCCCCACTGCAATATTCCAGAGAAAGATAATTAGAGGGTGAGTTGTATCCAAAATACTGTAACTTTACTTCAATTACAAATTCAAAACAGCTGTCACAGAAAGAGGCAATCAGACATCTCAGCCGTCGTCAATATGTTATTCAGTTTAATATGCTCAGAAAGAAAAACTTAAATAAAGTAATCAGTATTGACCTATAATGTCCAAACTTAGCTTTAAAAAAAGTAGATATCAATATGGCATGATTTTTATCAACCAACTGCAAACTTAGCATCATTCTATTCATGCTCTGGGTAAGTGGCTTCATGAGACTGATTTTTTTTTACAGATCCATCCAAAAAATTTTCATTTTATAAAGCTGATGAAGCCAAAATATTATACTGTCCCAATTGAGGATGTAATTACAGAATCATATAGTCAAGATTATGCCATTTCATTCTAATCATATTTTATCCACATATTGCATTTTGTGGTTTAATAATGGAGATAATTATAGGTGGCAATACAAAATTTAACGATCTTACTAATTTGATGACACTTTGAGCAGTTAAATTGTATAGAATAGAATATGTGGCTCATTATAAAGATAAAAACATGACAGGAGACAGTCAAAACAAAGCTTTTAGTGAAAAATATATTCTGATTGTGATGTTTGTAACAAACTGTAGGCACCATCATATCAGTTGCAGTCATCAGAAAGCAATGTTCCATTTAGGGATTACCTCATGCCATACTATAGTGTATATACCACCAGAGAATGTTTACAGCACATGAGGTTAGGACATACACAATAAATGCTAAGGCCCTGGGCAGTATTGAGAAACAGAGGGACCTTGGTGTACAAGTCCAATGAAGGTGGCAGCATCGGTAGGTTAGATGGTGAAAAAGGTATGCTACTAACCAGGAAGGTTATGGTACAACTTTATAAAACATTAGGTAGACCCACAGCTGGAGTAATAGGTACAGTTCGGATCACCACACCATAAAAAGGACGTTATTGCACCAGGGAGGGTTCAGAGAAGATTCACTAACATGTTGTGAGGAGAGACAGGATAGGCTGGAAATAAACAAAAACTGTGGATGCTGGAAATCTGGAAAAACTCAGCAGGGATGGACTGGGTTTGTTCCCCTTATATCAGAGGGAGCTGAGGAGAGACCTGATCATGGTATACAAAATAAAGAGGGGCTTACAGAGGGTATGTGGTGAGAAACTTTTCCCCTGAGTAGAGGTGTATAAAACTAAAGGGGTTAGGTTTAAGGTAAGGTAGGAGGTTTATAGGGGATCTGAGAGAAAACAAAATCACCAAGGGGGTGGTTGGAGTCTGGAATACACTGCCTATGAAGGTGGTGAAGACTGAGGCTCTCACAATATTTAAGTATAAATATTTAAGTCTCTTCTGAACCTTGAATTGCCAAGACATAGAAGATAATGGCCAAGAGCTGGAAAATGTGTTCTTGCTGGGCCCATTGGACATGATGGGCCAAAGGATTTGTTTCTTTGCTGTATGGCCCTGTGACTTTAATATCAGAGGTTCTATTAATTTTCATACATTAGGTTCAGAATAGACTGTATACAATTCTGATTGTCTCCATTGGCAGAAATTAAAATAAGTGAGTTCTGCAGTTCTGTTAAATTTCTGATCTCATTTTGCAAACTCTCCGTTTCCTGTTTTTTTTCAGCCTGTTATTAGAGATCAGATGTAAAACATGGAGTGAATTAATACTCTACTACAGTTCCTACTTGTGAATAAACAGCTGCAGGATCTCAAATCACAATGAGATTTAATTGTCAATATTGAATCATAAATATGTCTTAAATCTGAGAAATTATATGAGCATCCCTTTGAATTACTAACCAGGGGATTTGTTGCTTCATTGGTTATTTTTCTAGCTCAAAATTTTCGGTTTGAAAGTTATAGAAGGAGACCGATCCTTATTTTGGATTTAACTGGCAAATGATTGGCTTTCCCATATTCTTTCATTTATTCCTCATTACAGAGCTTTGTATTTTGGCTAGAGGTAATTTCGATCTCAATCATTGACAGGATATGGAGGTTTTATTTGGCAACTCATAACTCTGCAGCTTTATTCTTTAACGTTTATATCCAACAGAAGCAAGGAAAAATAATGCATTTTGCACACAATTATCTTTTACCATTATGAGTGCCAAGGTAGTGTGTTCTTTCAATCTACTACAAGTTGTTTGGGAATGGTCTTGGTATAGAATAATAGAACAAACTGTTTAGTTAAGGTTTAACTAGTCAGGCTGTCTTGGAAGTTCAGTGCTTTCAAGATTAAATTGACAGAATTTCTGTGTCTTCACAGTAAAAATCTGCCTTACAAAACAGAACATATTTGCTTCCCATTGACAAGTCTCTACTGTCATCTCATATAAATGATATGTTATCCTGTCACACCTCAACTTCCGATTAGTCGGCAATCATGCTAAAACTGATTACAGTATGATATTCCCTGCATGTCAGCAGTACAGCTGTTCTTTTCAGATACTGTTCATGCTTGTATTATATCAGGTCAATGTAACACAAGGTACCTGATTGGAAGCAATCCTTATTGTGTAATGTCATTGACGATTGCCAGTTGGTTAACTGGTGCAATAATGCATCAGAAAGCACACAAATAAATAGACAATTGAAGACTTTTTTTTAGCTTATTCAGACATCTGAAATTAACTCTGTGAACAAAGTCAAGTCAAAGTAATTTGCCTTTTTTTTTAAAGGAAAAGACTTATGTTTTTTTCTGCTGCATTCATGCTGATGTTTGTAACACAAAGTCCTTGGGGGTGGACTGTAACAAAAATAGTGTTGTTTATCTTGATGCTAACCACCATTTTTAATACATGTAAATTAGTTTTGGAATGGAAAACATAGCTTTGGCTTAGCTGTTTTGTGACTGGAGAAAAACATGGCTCAATGCAATTAATTTTAGAGTAGGCTTGTTTCGAGGCTTTTTCCCTCCTTATTTTTTTTCTTCTAACTTGGTCTCTCTTGAAGATGATTATTACTTGGGCAACAGCTATGTGAGATATTGCACCATCTCACCCACTTTTCAAGTATAATCTTTAGTGGCTGATTTGATTAACTTTCTCTGCTAATTATTCAGTAATCTATGAACTGTAAAGTTGATAATAATATTTTTAAAGTATTGAGATAAAAAGGAATTCAGATATGATGGGGTGGCAGGGGAGAGGTTCACAGCTTTAAATTATGCCTGCTGAGTTTCTGGTCTTAACAATGGTATTCATTACATCATCCTTCACTGAAGATATACAAGCAAAATCAGAAGAGCAGTGTTCAAGAATCAATGTCATGCACGTCTTCGAACTAGGATAAAAGATGAACGCAATCCAGTTTCCCTGGCAAAATAGTTAGAGCACACAGCATTGATTCTTGATGGTCCAGAGAGACTGATTCATGAATATTCTGAAGTCAGGCTTAGTCCTGAATCTGGGATAACTGCATCTTCCCTCCTGCAGTTTATACATGCATATGTACCACAGTCAAATTCCAATTTTAATTTAGGAGATCAATTTCCAGTTATGTGCTTGTTACAATAATTTACTAAAAAATTCTGATCACTACTGTTGAAATACACATGTAATCTGTTAAACCAATTCAGGTTTCAGTCACCGTTATTTCCTCATTAACTTACTTTAAACTGCATTATCTCAACAATGAACTTATTGTTAATCTAATTTATAAAATGATCGTTTAGTTGTTTGGTGATCACTGAAACTAACCACAAACAAGTATGCATTTCACAGAGAATCATATAATGTTCTGGATTTTACATCAGTAATCCGGCTGTAATAAATGGAGTGGCCAAAGGCATTGTAGAATTTTGGTTGCATGAATTACTAAAACTTCTCCATCTTTCACATCGCCAATAAAATCCTCCATCTTGATGAATCTTTGCAGACAAAACCAGCCACATACCTGATTCTCAAACATCCTCCAAATGCACTTAATTGAGGAGGCTCTCAATATTGTAACCAAATTGCAGGAATATCAGGAAATAATCCTTTGCCCGGTCTTCTAGTGCAACTTAATAATTTATTTTATGAAATCATCATTTCTGAGACAGAGCCCATGTCTTTGATGCTAATGCATTTTTATCACCAAATAAGCAAGGATATGCAAAACTGAAAATTCTTCATAACTGTGATTTCTTAAAGATGTTGGCTTGGAAACCAGATTATGTAGTTTATTTCAGCACTACAGAATTGGGAATGTATTTACTATAGTGTGAAATAACAAGCATTTCCAGGTTGTTTCTACGTCACTTCAGAAAATTGACCAGGAACTTCCTTTTGTGAGTCATAGATGTGCATTTGACGTGATTCCCATGTGAAATGCACAATAAATAATCATTCCCAGCACAATTACCCTTTTGAGCTCTTCATAGCACATAATAGGATTATGGCCTCTCTGTGGTCCCATTCATATATTTTTATTCTTTGGTTCAACACCCCTGCACTCCCTTGACCCTGACACTCATTCCCCACCCTGTTTCAATCACCAATTCCCCCAACTCTCCAATCAGCCCATTACCACAATCCAATTTTCACACTGACCCAGAATTCTCCAACAACTTTCCAACCCAGTGTTCCCCATTTGGGGGTACTCATCCCCAATTCCTTTACTGTTGCTTACCCAATCAACTATTTCCCTCTCTCAATCCTACATCCATTGACCTTCTTTTTCACTCCAAAACCACCAAACCTGGCCTTAGGCCTCAGGTGCCACTGAAGTTTGCAGTGACGAGCCCACAACCAAAACAGTTGTTGATGTCCCAATGCATTAATCATATCATGTACCCATTGCCATGCAATAGAATTTCTAGCAGCTATGCTTGATGTGAATGAATGATGGTTGAGTGAGTTGAAACTTATATTTCATGGTTCAAAATAGAAATATACTGAAAGTTTAACATTTCTTGGAGCCCCAATTGTTTAGACTGTTTTCAAGCGATGGCTCTTTTAACTTTGGGCTTTTCTAATGAGATTGCAAGGGTATTTGGTTGAAACTTCATATTGTCAAAATGGGGTGAAATTGAACACAATTTCAAGACTCATTTAGTTTCAAGACTAACTGCCTGGCTGCACCCAAGGATTAAGACTGAAAACAATAGGTCTCTTTTTTCCCCACCTATTGCAAAATTCACAGGCGGTAACAGTTTGAAAGTGCAACCAGATTTCTGTCTTGTTTTCAAATTGACATGTAACATTTTTAGTGATTTTCATCTGAAACTGGGACAAAAAACCATTGTCATTGATTAAGTTCCTGAAAATGGACCTGTACTGGAGCAATCGTTAACTTCAAGTGAAAATCCAGAAACATTAGACATTACAAAATCAAGTTCCTGGTACTTTTAAATGAAATATCATTATACAAATTTGATGCCAAAAAATGATGAAGTCAAACATGCTACAAAGTCATGGAGAATGTTTTTGTATCATTTAATTTAGGACTTTTGAGAAATTGGATGTCATTCAAGTGAAGTATTATTGAACGAATCTAATTACATCTTATTTCATGTGCTTATGACAAGGCCTATATTTCATGTCACTGGAAAGGATGCTAGCGTTTCAAAAAGGGATAAGCTAACATTTGTTGTTTATTCATTAGTTCTGGAGGTTGCTATTTCTGGCCCAGTAACAATCTGTTACAGAATGTGATATTGTAATTACCTGAAAGTATAGAAAAACTCTTTTCTCAGATCATTGTAGAAGATTACACTCAAGCATTGTCCCTGGCTGAGTAACAGGTGTGTGTTTCAGTACCGTTTTTTATTGAGTCTTACTCTGGTAAGATTTTCCAACCTATATCATGTTATCAGGATTTGTGCTGAAATTAGTAAAAGGCACTCTTGTTCCCAGGTAGTAACATGCAGTGCTTTGCTAATCACACTTCAGTTGGATGTGGATTGAAAGCAGGTGCTAAAGTCTTAGAACCATATCACCACAAGTGATAACCATCTAAATGATGCAAAAGTATGTGGTTTGCCATCCGGTTCGTTGCCAAGTTTCTTGTGTACATACTACTTTGATTGTTTTCTTTTCAAACTCAGACTTCCGGAAGATAGATTTCTTGAATAAATTACAATCCATTCTAATGCTGCTTGTATACACTATGAATCTTTACAGTAAATGAAGCTTTATAATCTGCTTAGGTGCTCTTTTCCTGTTTCTTTTATATTTGAGTTGCCTTTTGTCCTTTTTATCCTGTTCCTTAACATTTCCCTCACACAATCTTTCCTTCTCCCATTTTTTATTCCCTTTACAACAGTTTTGAAGGGATTATGCAGTACAGATAGACTAGTATGCACAGTAAGATATTTTGAAATTTCAGTTTTAAATCAGCATTTTTTCCTCATCTCCTTTAGTTCTGGTATGCCATTTAAGCTAAGTAATTTAGTTTTGTCCATATTTGCTGTACTTCTCATGGTTCTTAACTGAAATAATGACTGCTTTTGCTTATTTTTTTTAGGCATGAGTCTCTTTTACAATACTAATCAATGCCCCTTCAAAGGCAGCAAACAGAAAATTACACATAAATCTATAAATGCCTGGCTGATTAGACTTATGTAGATTATAATAATTTGTTTTGATTTATAATCAAATGTTATTGGGATGAATTCCAATATTTGTTATTATAAATATGAATGTGAAAAATTTACCTTGGCCTCTCTTACATTTTAGCCATTGCATTAAACTTGATTTCAATTGGCCTATATAATAAAATTTCAGGTGATAAAATCCAAACATTGCCTGCCTGAAGTTAATTCTCACACTGTGCCTTTAAAGTACACATATATTGATCAGATTTCTCCCTCAGGAGCAGGCAGGATAATTCTGAATCCCTCCTTTGCGCTTTGAATGGATCTGTACTACATCTGAGGATATTAGTTCCGTAAGGTCTTATGTTAAAATGTCACAATGTCACTTATTTTTTCTTAGGGGAAGCATTTAGGCAAATACTGATTTGTTCCAGGTTCCATATCCAACTCTTAGGAAGTTTTGAATAAGGAATGTGCTTCATTTGCTACTGTTAAATCTAAATAGGAAATGTAACTATATATCCTTAATGCATATCTTCTTAATTATGGAAGCTAGGTGCATTAACAGCAGCGGTGATGCCAACCAATTCAGACTCTGGTAGGTTACATTAATTTCTGTGGAGGTTGCAGAAGAAATTCACAGTACTTTTTCTTTAAATTCAAGGGTTTTTTTTAATCCCTCACCTCTCTCAGATAAATTGCCAAAGGGGAGTGAGACTGGTTATGCCAGAAGCATGATATTTTAACACAGACAGGATAAAAAACAAACATGGATGTAGGAATCCATAATAGAAGGAAAGAGTATATTCCTTCAAAATAAGAATTGAATTACATCTTCCTTCCTTGGTCTAATTATCACTCTTGTCCCTTATGCAACTTCACCTGAAGATTGCCCTACACCTTAATTTATTGTTTGCAGAGCCACATCCAGTTCAAGGTAATGTTATAATTTTAATATGTCACATTTCCAATTATCACCATTTGCCTTCCAAATGACACACTTCATATTATTAAATTCCCAAGTTACACTTAAAATATAAATCACCAATATAAGCATGCTGATTGCCTTCCTATGTCCCCAGAATCCTTTCAAAATACTTTCTGAAGACATAAATTTCATTGTTTTTTTAAAATTCTTTTTGGTAAGTGAAATTTCTAATATCAAAAAATTGGTATAACCAAATGGAAAAGATAACAAAACTGTAAGAGAAGCTGGAGACTTTTAAAAGTTAGGACTGCTAAACGAATAATGGGAAATAAGGAAATGGCAAAGACGTTGAATAAATATTTTGCATTGGCTTTGACGGTAGGAGCCAAAAGTATCCCTTTGATAGTGGAAACTGGGGTTGGAGGGGTGGTGGAAAGAAAGGGAGAATTTAAAACAATCACATCACTAGAGAGAAAAGGTACGAGGCAATCTAATGGACTAAAAGCAGACTGGTTCCTTGGACCTGCATCTTTGGTGTTAGAATAAGTACCTGCAAAGATGGATGCATTGGTTGTGATCTTCCAAAATTTCCTAGATTCTTGAAAGTTCCAAGTGAATTGGAAAACTGCTAATATAGCATGTTTCTAAAAGAGAGGAGAGAGACAGAAAGCAGGAAATCATAGGCCAATTAGTCTAACATCTGTCACTGGGTTAATGCTGGAATTCATTATTAAGGAAGTGGGAGCAGGACATTTAGAAAATCATAATACAAACAAGCAGAGTGTCAACTTGATTTTATGAAAGGAAAACTGTGTTTGACAAATTTATTAAATTACTATGAGAATATGATGAATAGAGTGGTTAAAGAGGAACTGGTATAAATAGTGCATTTGGATTTCCAGAAGGCATTCGATAGAGTTCCACATAAAAGGTTACAGAATTAAGATAAAAGCACAATGCATTAGGGTAATATATTAGCTAGGATAAAGGATTGTCTAACTAACAGCAAACACTATTGGGTTTATAGATAGTGAGTTACTAGAGGGATTGGTGGTGGGGCCAAAATAACTCACAATCAATATTACTGACAAAATGAAGGGACTAAATATATTATAGCCAGATTTGGTGATGACGGAAAAAGCAAGCTATGATAATGACACCGGACCTCTGCAAAAAGAATCAAATGGATTAAGTGAGTGGGCTAATAATATTTGGTAGGTTGGAGTACGAAGTGGAGATATGTGAGGCCATCCAGATCGGTAAGAAGAACAGAAAAGCAGAGTATGTTTAAATGGAAATAGATTACAGAATGCTATGGTGCAGAGGAATCTGGACTCAGGATGTACACAAATTTAGCTCACCAATGCAATGGCAAAGGGAATGTAAAGGGGATGGAGTGTAAAAACAAGGAAGTCTAGATAGGAGAGAGAACATGGAATATAGCATTTGTAGCGACTCACCGTCCGGTCAGGCGAACCGGCTTGGCAGTCAGGTCATGCGGCGTTGGAGCGACGAGGCCCAAGATGGCGGCGGGCCTCGTCTTTCCCGAGTGACGGGGAGAACCCACGCGTGGGAAAGACTTGATGACGTAGTACTTACGTCATTGCTGGTTGCATTGGGCGGGAACAGTCTCCCTTAAAAGGCCCGCGCAAGGCAGGAAAATAAACCAGTTCTTGTTTGACAATCCATCGACTAGCATCTTGTTTTATTTCGCGGTAGCAGCCGCTACATTGGTAACCCTGACGGTCCAAACAGATTTTGGACCCGCACAATGGACGACAACGCAGCAGCCAACGCAGTGGCCCTCAAGCTGCCTGCCTTTTGGACACTTCAGCCCAGCGTCTGGTTTGACCAGGCCAAAGCGCAATTCCATCTTCGGCAGATCACCTCCGACTCCACGAAGTACTACCATGTGGTTAGCTCTCTGGACCAAGAGACAGCCCCAGGTCGGAGACTTCATCGTCACCTCCGGAGGAAGATAAGTACCCGGCTTTCAAAGACCTTTTGATTCGGACCTTCTGCCTCTCCCGCCATGAGTGCACTGCCTGCCTGCTTCATCTGGACGGCCTGGGGGACAGATCCCCATCCGCCCTAATGAATGAGATGCTGGCATTGGCTGAGGGACACAAGCCATGCCCGATGTTCGAACAGGCCTTCCTCAAACAGCTCCCTGATGACATCCACCTGTTGTTAGCTGACGCCGACTTCAGCAACCCCCGTGAGGTAGCCGCCCGGGCAGATGTCCTGTGGAAGGCCAAACATGAGAGCAGTTTGTCTGTCGGCCAAATCACCAGGCTGCGAGCCCAACGCCCGCCTCGCCCAGTCCCAGCAACCGAGCAGCCACACCCCAGGAACACAGACGATGACACAGGTGACCAGCTGTGTTTCTACTATCAGAGGTGGGGTGCGGAGGCCCGTCAAGGCCACCCACCCTGCAAGTTTCAGGGAAACGCCAGGGCCAGCCGCTGCTGATGGCTACGGCGGCTGCCTGCCGACAGAGCCTCCTATTCGTTCAGGACAAGAAATCTGGACAGCGTTTCCTCGTTGATACTGGAGCAGGGGTCAGTATTTTGCCCCCGACCGGCCGCGACACTCGTAACAGGCCACCAGGTCCTGTACTCAATGCCACCAACGGTACAACGATACGGTCTTTCGGCACCCGTACACTTCAATTACAATTTGGCGGCAGCTGTTTTACCTGGACCTTTACCCTTGCCACCATTGCCCGACCACTCCTAGGAGCCGATTTCCTTCGGATCCACAACCTATCCTTGGGTGTCGACTACACAGCCCTAGCTGACGCACAGCAAGCCGACGATGAGCTGCCCAGCTACAGAACCGCAGTCTCAGGCCTGCAGCTCCGAGATTTCTTGGTTGGTCCAGGTCAGCAGACCCTACTTTGCAACATCGCAACAGGTCAGCCCCGCCCTATAGTCCCTGCAGCCTGGCGGAGACGCGTTTTCGACTCGGTACATGGGTTGGTGCACCCATCCATCAGATCAACTGTCTGACTGGTCGCCAGCAAGTTTGTCTGGCATGGCCTGCGCAAACAGGTCAGTGAGTGGGCCAGGACTTGTCCGCACTGCCAGACATCGAAAATCCAACGACACACCAAAGTCCTGCCACAGCAGTTCGAGCCTACCCGTAGGAGGTTCGACCACATACACGTCGACCTCATGGGCCCTCTGCCGATTTCAAGAGGAGCCCGGTACCTCCTTACCATCGAGGACCGGTTCACGAGGTGGCCAGAGGCAACCCTCCTGACTGACATCACAACTGATTCCTGCGCCCGGGCGCTGCTCACAACTTGGGTCTCACGTTTTGGTGTTCCGGCCCACATCACTTCAGACAGAGGCACCCAATTCACTTCCAGTCTCTGGGCTGCATTAGCGAACCTGCTAGGGACGCAGCTGCACACCACCACGGCCTACCATCCTCAATCAAACGGGTTGGTGGAACGTTTTCACCGCCATCTGAAATCAGCCTTGATGGCCCGCCTGAAGGGTCCTAACTGGGTTGACGAGCTGCCTTGGGTCCTGCTCGGCATACGCACTGCCCCCAAAGAAGACCTCCGCGCTTCGTCAGCTGAGCTTGTGTACGGGGCGCCCCTAGTTGTCCCCGGGGATTTCATACCTGCCCTTCGAGACCAAGGGGAACAACCCCCAACAGTCCTACAAAGACTGCGCGAGAAGCTTGGCAACTTGGCCCTGATTCCCACCTCACGGCATGGTCAAGCCCCATCCTGCCAGCCCAAAGAACTACGAGACTGTAAGTTTGTTTTCATTCGCAGGGGCACACCTCGGGCGCCGTTGCAACGACCATATGAGGGACCGTTCCGAGTCATAAGGAGTAATGGATCCACCTTTATCTTGGATGTTGGAGGCAGGGAACAGGTTTTCACGACGGACCGCCTCAAACTGGCCCATTTAGATCTGCAACAACCGGTCGAGGTTTCAACGCCGCGACGCAGGGGCCGGCCCCCTAAGCAGCGGCTGGCACGGCCTGCGGACCTTGGGGACTGTATCGCTGGTTCTGGGGGGGGTTGTGTAGCGACTCACCGTCTGGTCAGGCAAACCGGCTCGGCAGTCGGGTCGCGCGGTGTCGGAGCGACGAGGCCCAACATGGCGGCGGGCCTTGTCTTTCCCGAGCGACGGGGAGAACCCGCACGTGGGAAGGACTTGATGACATAGTACTTACGTCATTGCCGGTTGCATTGGGCGGGAACAGTCTCCCTTAAAAGGCCCGCGCAAGGCGGGAAAATAAACCAGTTCTTGTTTGACAATCCATCGACTAGCATCTTGTTTTATTTCGCGGTAGCAGCTGCTACACATTCAGCTTTTATCTCTTTATTGAAGGAAGGATATACTTGCATTGGAGGCAATTCAAAGATGATTCACCAGATTATTCCTTGGATGAATGAGTTGTCTTATGAAGAGAGCAGACTGGGCCTATACACAATGGAGTTCAGAAGAATGGCAATCTTAATGAAATATATACAATCCGAGAATGTATGACAAGGTGAACACAGAAAGGATATTTCCCTATGGGGGAATTGTGCATGGTTTCAGAATAAGGGGTTGCCCATTTAAAGTATAGATGATGAGGATTATAATTTCTCTCAAAGGATCATGATTCTTGGGAATTCTCTGACCTAGAGAACCATAGAGGCTAAATCACTGAATACTTTTCAAGGTGATAATCAACAAATTTTAGGACAATAGAGGAGTCAAGGATTATGGGCAAAGGCAGGAATGTGGAGCTGAAACCGACACTACATGATTTTATTGAATGGTGGAGCATGCCCAAGCAGCCGTATGCCCTAATCTTGTCCCTATTTCTTAAGTGCTTATGTCATAAAGAATGTGATTAATCCACTGGATTGTCTTTTGTATACTTTTAATTCTTCATTAAAATTTCTACTTGAAGATCTCAGCTTCTCCCAAATCCCAGGGCTTGCAGTTGATTATTCTTGAGTTCTGCAGTCTGAGCATATGCAGTGCATATAATCTCCAGTTCAGCCAGCCATTCTGAAGAAAATGTTTTCCTTGACTTCCAGCAAGTTTCTGTTCAAAGGTTTTACAACATTATTTGAAAATAACTCACAGGACGTGTTTCTAGAACCTCAATGGGAAAAAAGTTAAACAATTACTTTTTTGGAAAGAATCTGTGTACATGTGAATGGGAAGAATAACCAAAACAAGTTGAAGCCATTAATTTGTGCATGAATTTAATTCCTGAATTGCAACAATGATGACTCTTCAGAAGTTCTTTGGCTGCAAAGTGCTTTGGGATATCCTGTGGTTGTTTATGTGTAAGGCACACATAAGTGCAACTTTCTTTCATTAAACTTTGGAAAGGAAGACAAGATCTGGTAGTGCGAACAATAAGCATGCATTTCTTCAGCTGCTGCTACTTAAATGTAATGTGAAATTGAAGTTGGATTTTATTAATTGTCTTATGGGTATTACTGTGGACTGTTGGAAAAAAACAATGCGAGGGGCACTTCAGAGGCAGGGATTCTATTGTCCAACTGCTATGAGACAATGGGATAAAAAGAAGGGTACAAGTAGAAAACATGGTAGGCAAGCAGCTTCTCTTCTCATTCATACTTGATTTCTGGAAAATAGTTGAATTTTTAAGCAAGCAAAGCCTTGTAGAGAGACAAAAGTAAGAGGAAACGAGGAGTGTATCTGACTAAGGAGAAAAAACCTATTAGTATTTCTGCTCCTCTTGTTGGAGAGGGTGAATAGATGAGGAAGTGGTATAAGGCGACAGGGTTAGGTGTCCAGGGAAGTGAGCCACAAAAGAACAGCAGAGACTACAGTGGCTGAGTGGGTTATTTAAATGGTAGAAGCAAGCATAGGGATGGGAGTGAGATACAGTTGGAAAGAAAAGGGATAATGAGAAGTTGATTAAGTAAGCACTGCATTGAGAATTAACGATTATTTGTTGCCCAAGAGAATGGGAACACAGCCATTGCCAGCTATATTTTCCTCATAATTCTCCAATCTAAAAGTAGTCAATAGCTGTTGGTGGATCCTTCTCTGCTGAGCTTCCTTAAACTTCCCTTCACTTCCCAATCCAAATGAAAGGAAAGGAAAAAATGAAGAGAGAAGAACAATGAAGAGCTATTAGAGGAAAGCAGGAGGGAAAGGAAAAGGAGCAAAAAGACACCAAAGTCAGGTAAAAGTGCAACCATGTTGACACACCTACAGGATACCAACATATAATTTTTATATGACTTATCATTTCCTGGCATCTTCTAATTTTTAATTCCTAAGACAACCTTAGGTTTGGTTTGTAATTAGAGTCTCCCACAGGAATTGTACCTCAATTTGGCATCTTCCAATTTATTAAAGTGCTCCACTAATAGCTGCTGGCTGCAGGGAACATGAGAATAGAAGAAATGGGAGCAGGTGTAGGCCACCAAGCCCTTCAAGCCTGTGCCACCATTCCTTAAGATCATGGCTGATCTTCCACCTCAGCACCTTTTTCCAACATTATCCCCATAACCCTTGATTCCCTTAATGTCCAGAAATTTATCAATTTATCAAAATTTATCAATGAACACAGCTCCCGGGACAGCGAATTCTAGAGGGTCACCACCCTCCGACTGAAGAAGTTTATCCCCATCTTGGTCCTAAATAGCTTCCCCCTTATTCTGAAACAGTGCTCCTGATTCTGGACTCTGCAGTCAGAGGAAACTGTATCTAGCCTGTCAACTTTGAGATTATAGAGAACATGTAATCTAACATCAACTTTACATTTCCACTTTCTATATTATTTCAAATTTTGTTATATGTTCACATGATACAATACTGAGGGTAATATATAAAAATAAAGACACAATTTATGACTTTGAAATCTCCTGTAACAATACTCTTATCTTTAAGACACAAGAGATTCTACAGATTCTGGAATCTGGAGCAACACACACAAAGTGTTGGAGGAACTCAGCATGTCAGGCAGCATCTATGGAGGGAAATAAACAGTCGACGTTTCGGGTTGAGATCCTTCATCAGGACTGGAAAGGAAGAGGGCAGAATAAGAAGGTCGGGGAGGGGGAGGTTGGCAGGTGATAGGTGAGTCCAGGTGAGGGGGGAAGGTAGGTGGGTGGGGGAGGGGGGGATGAGAGGGGGTGATATAAGAAGCTGAGAGGTGATAAGTAGAAAAGGCAAAGGGCTGAAGGAGGAATCTGATGGGAGAGGACAGTAGACCATGGAATAAAGGGAAGGAGGTGGGGAATAGATGAGCAGGTCATGAGGGCAGGGGAGGGGAAAGGGAAGGGGTGAGGGGGCCACAGGAATGAGGCTGCTTACTTCCCTCCATAGATGCTGCCTGACTGCTGAGTTCCTCCAGCATTTTGTGTGTCTTACCTTTAAGATGTGAATTAACCTCTGAAGAAAAAGGTGTAAAACAATCAGCCTTGACATAAAGGAAATACATTTGCCAACATTGACTAGATTAAATGTTGTATTTTGACAGAAATAACAGACAGATTATGATTTTACCTCATCTCCAGGTGCCAAGGGCCTGCATAAGGTGGAGAGGGAGCAAGAAGAGACACAGAACCACTCCCCAATAATCATTTACAAAAAAAATGAGACCGTGGATGGACATGCACAAAAAGAAATTAGAGAGTTCTAATAAAATTGAAAATACACAATGGATGGCTGGACATTGGGGTTTATTGAGGAACTGAGGGACCTTGGTGTACAAGTTCAAGGATCACTGAAGGTGGCAGCACAAATAGATAAGATGATGAAGAAGGCATGCATGATGGTGTTGGTTCCCTGCATGACATCTCTTCTCCTTTTGCAGGCCCTTAGCAACTGGTGAGGAGGCAAAGTCATAATCTATCTTTCTTTTATGTGGTACTTGCCTTCATTAGCCAGGGCATAGAATATAAGCACAGGGGGGTTATGGTGCAACTTTATAAAACATTGGTTATTCCCAACTGGAATACTGTGTACAATTCTAGTTACTACACTGGAGATTGCTTGGAATCTGGAAAGCACTGACTGAGGTGGTGATGGATGCATGTACTCACACAACACTTAAGAAATATCTAGATGAGCTCTTGAATTGTCTATACATAGAAGGCTACAGACCAAGTATTGGCATATATAGATACCTGATGGTCAGCATTGACATGGTGGCCAAAGGATCTGTTCTACACTCTATGACTCTTTGACAGTGAATTAAAATAAGACAAAAAATGCTGGAAGTGTTCTGTAGACCATGCAGCATCTGTGGCTACAGAAACAGAGTTAATGTTTCATTTTGCTGATACCTGTCTTCAGAACGATATTGCTAGGATCAGAAAGAAAATATAAAAGATGCAAATGTTCCGGTAGGACAGCGCAAGTAATGGCATGGACATACGAAGAAAGCCCATTGTGGGAAATTCTATGGCAATAACAGGGCAGCTAAAAGTGAAATCAAGCAAGGGCAGTTCCACTCAAATGGACAAGGTTGAGTGTTGCAGTTAATGGAGTAGACAATTATGCCAAAAGCTTCAGGAAGATCTGCAGGGAGATAATTCAGTACAGTTACAGTCACAGGCGAGGTCATTTGTAAGTTTGGTTAGGACTTCCTTGGTGCTATTCTCAGACCAGAAACCTGCTTGCAGGGGTTTAATTATGGAGTTGCAAGAAAGATGAAGACAGATTTGTGAAGCAACAATAAGATCAAGCAACTTGCAAGGCAAAGCGGAGTTGGAGACCTAACGGTAGAGTGCAAGAATGGAAGGGTCAGATGATTGAAGAGGAAGGGAGATTAAATGTGCCTTCCCAGAGGAAGCCATTTATGGTATCACCAAGCAAGGATCCCAGGAAGTTGAGTGGTCAGCAGTTTTGCAGGAATAGGGTTGAGAACACAATAGGTAGATCTCATGGAGAAGGCAGACAGAAAAATATGAGAGAAACTCGAGAAGAATATGCATTCAAGGCTCGGTATGGACGAATCTTGGCCAAAGACTTAAGGCTAAAACTGCAGATTTCCTTGTGCCTGTATTTACTTCTGTTCATGTTGCAAAGGTGTGAGGTGAATAACTTCATTTTTTCTACTATGAGACAATGTTTTCCTTTCAACGGGTTTTTCCTGAAGAAGCTGCTATTTGATTGCGAGGGTGCACTGCTGAATGTGGACGAGAAAATGTGCATTTTCCATAGATATCTTTCCAAAACCAACAATTTAAAATAAATATCTGGTGATGAATAAGTTAAACAAAACATCAGTTTTCGAATCTGTCATATATTTCCTTTCTCTTGTTTGCATTTATCCCAAACCATATGTCCCATGAGCCTATTTGTTTTCCAGATGGTTTGCACTGTGGCAGAGGTGATTCACAGCAGTGTTAAAAGAGCGCCCCTTACTGTCAACCTTACAACAAACAGAAATGTCACCGGCATGTTTGTCGTATCTTCACCTTAGGCATACTTAGGTGTACAAAAAATGAAAGATCCTTCAGCGTACGTTTGAAGTATGTCATCTCTCTTTCTATTAGATCTTTTTCCCTAGTAACAACTGAATGCCTAGTTTAAGTCTAATTATGCCTCCAACCGCAATATTGAACTATTAATGCCGAACATTTTATTTGGTGTGAAATTGAAAGTAGGCGGTGAAACTGTAGCAATTGTTTTGTTAAAAGTTTCAGATCACCCATGAACGCATAGATCTAGATAACCTAAAAATAATAGCTTCAGTTTAGTATCCAGCCATCACATACAGTTTGTTATTGACGCGCGAATTTAAGGCGCACCAAGCTTGTTGGGCCTTTCAGTTGTGCGTATGGATCAATATTCCAGTTAGTAGTTATGGAAGGGGTCACTTAAAAGAAAAGTTGAATTCACAGTATAACAAGTTAAAATTAATCTATCTAAGCATTATCTACAAGCAGCCCATAAACAATGTGAGGATAAGCGCGGACCTGCGGCACGCCAGGGATTTCTGCGTTTTTAAGAGCATCAGAGTAAACGGCGTTAACTCATTTTCCTTTCATCTGTTATTACTACCTCGTCTAATATGATGAGACTTAAAACAACATATTAGCAAACCTGTTCTTTTACTTTGAGTAATTACACCAAAACTGTTTGCTGGCTTCAAAACATGGAGCCTTGAAACGACAGCGTAACCTCTCGATGCTGTAATGAGCAACAAGTGGGCGCATTAACTGCTGGTGTAATTACTGGTGTTCATTCCTTTCATCACCAAAGAGTAGATGTCGTTTTGAAAAGAATGAGAGAACAGTGTGTTGGGGAAGGAGGGGAATAGACCAGAACTCAGATACAAAGAGTAACACAGCAGCCATTATTGTTTGCCGCGGTAGGCGATCACGAAATATGCATTTAGTTGTTAAAAAATCGAGTTACTTAGCGCTGCAATCACTGATTTGGTTCTAGTACGGTTTAAATAAACATCATTAGAAGCTGAGGTAGAATATTACACAATGGAACCACAATAATCTAAATCTATTTTAGTGATAGGTTTATTCTGGGTAATTATGCTTTAATATATACTATTTAAATGTGAGTTTCCTGATTTGAAACACTCAGTGTTTATTTATCAAGCTCATTTTTCGGCCAAATTCTGCGTTTATTTATGTGAAGTTTGGGTGTAGGTTCTCTGTTTATTTATATAAACGTTGTTCCAACGATTTTTTATTTAATGTTCTTGATTGCCCAGCATCATTCTGCTAGCCCAGTGTCACCAGGTTCCGCCAATTCAACTGTATTATCTAAACATATCATTTTCCAAAATAATAAACCGTACTAATCCTAGAACGATCGCTGAATATTAGCCATTTTGCCTCAGAGTTAGCGAAAATTATTAATTACTCCGTTAGGTACATCGTCTCCCCTTGCGATCCCAAGGTTCCTGCACGCTTATACCTTCGGTGGCCGTTACGAAGTTTCTTCTGGTTTTGTGAGACTTGTTAGTTCTTTTTTCTATCTTTTATATTCATTAGAGCCTAGGGCTTTACCCTAATATTCATAAAGACCCGCGTGCTGGGTAATACACGGATATGGTAGAATTAACTTACTGGTCCGTCAAAATGGGCCGATATTTCTACATGTAATGAAAACGAATTTGTTGTGAATCGGAAAGGTCGCTCTTAAAACAAATATGGAATATGAAGGAAACTGCAAAAGAACGGTTTTCTTGCCATGGCAGGTAACTTTTCTTCTAAAAGTACAGGTGGACAAAGTCGTTGTTTCTGTTGAGTGAGATGCCAGGCTCCAGGGCTAAATTCTTTGTGCACTTCGTTGTTAGCCGTGCCAAGGAAAATTAAACTAAGCTGATGTTTATCTCATCAACAAAATAAACGTGATATGTCCACTCTCGTGGCCTGAAGTCTGAATGCGCTTTACAACCAGTGAATGCGATGTTTGTTGTGGGAAACCGGTCTACAACCTTCCTCCACCCCCCCCCCCTTGTTTCGTAAAAGTGACCCCCTACTATCATTGCTATCTAAAATTATCATGATTACAGTTACCAAGTATTATATAATCAAGTGAATGGAAGGCAAACCAACTTTGATTCATAAATATTGACACTTCATACATAGTTAATTTATCTTTCTCTGCCCCTCACACTTACAGACACATACACTCCTATTAATGCAGATGATTTAAGTTACAGTTAACAGGTGTCAAACTCGTATCTGTCCAGAGTGCTGGTAAGTCCTCAGATTTCCGTCGCACTGACAACAAAGGAAGTCTGTGCGCTTCGCTGCTTTTTAAAAATGTAAGTAGACAATGACAGGAACACTTTCTCAGAACTGGATATTTAAAATAACCCGTCGAAGGAAAATTAAGAAATATTTTACAACGAGGCTTTGCGTTTGGGCTGCATTTGTATTGTGTCAATTGTGAGCAAACTGATGTAGGAGGACTTCCCGTGGAGAAGCTTGATTTTAATGAACTTTGGAGTTAGATCAGATGCTGAACCCCAAATGATACAGATGTATACATGGAGCAGTTTCGTCTTGCTCCACAATACGTGCTCAGGCGAATAGCTAGTTGTGTACTGTCACCCGGCATTCAGACACAATGTCACTTTACAATTTTCCCGGCAAGGTACGTGTGGTAGCAAAGTAGCACTGGAACTCGGTACTCCGATCAGAGCACACCGCTTGTCAAGTCTTAACAGGTCATCTGGAAACGTTCAGACTTATATATAGTTTAATGCCAGAAAATGATACTCCCGCCCTGCCTTCCTTTCATTAAAGAATAGCGTGGAATGGGTCTGTGCTTTGAAGCACAGAGAACATCGTCCTCAGATACTGCTGAGGCCAGCGGTTTCAGTACAACTACTGCCTAAGACAACCACAATATCAGTCGCCGACATAAATTGTCACACTCAGACATAGATTCATTCATAGGGGGTGACATCCACTCATTCATATTCATGTCCACACTTTCACACTTCAAATACACACTTTCATATTATATATCCACTCAAGTGGCAATCAATGATATACACTTTGACAGCCACTTCCATTTACAGACATGCTCAATTTCATAGATTTTGTTTCACGAATCCATTTGTGTGCGTTCCTAAAAATACATCCACTCTCACATATGAGGGCGCGCACGAACGGGAGCGCACACACAAACTCACGCCCCCACCCCCGCCATTGCATATCCAAGTTAACGTTGAAGCTTTCTTTCTCTTTCACAGATGCAGATTGCATTCCCTCTCTCGTACACTCTCAAACACACAGATGCAAGCTTGTATTCCTTCCCTTCGTAGACACAGTCTCCCGTATACACACATAAAGACTGCGTACATCAACACACATCCTACTGACGTATGCCAATTCACTTATGAATACACACGCACACTCACAAACACACTCGCAAACAGAAATATCCTATTCCTCTCCCCCGCCTCCCACCACGCGTTTAATCCTGCGTCCTTCATGTACTGAATGTGAATTTGTCTCTGCCTCTTAGCGGCGCTCTGGCTCTCGAGTTACCAAAGAGTCTGAACCACTTCACCGGTTTTACTTGTCCCCACTGTCTGAAGTTAAATGAGCAAGATCTCATAGACACATATATCTCTACCTGTAAGGTCATCCTCAAAGCCCAGAAATGAGGCAATTAAAATTGAAACAAGGCAAAGGTGATATCTGTTATTATACAACTGACTAACGAATATAAGAGATGATCTCTAATCAATGCCTCCATAAATCCAATCCCAATATTTTACTGTCAATAATTTGCAAAAGAAACAATGCTATTGAATAAACTATTAAAACGCATCAAATGTTTAAAATAAGCGTTCCGTTCTCGTCGAATATAAATTAATTATACAATCCCTCCACTGCAGCAAAATAAAAGACAGAGATTACTAAAAGTTACAATCTGTCAAAATACATTCATAATTTCAAAGAGTGGCAATGCACCCGCCATCCGTACGCCCGATGGAAGGTATTTTAATGAACATGTATCAACAAACTATATCGAATACACACCAGATGTATTTCTAATTTTTAAGAAATTTCTGGACAAGTCTCGTATGTACCAGTATTTGGATCATTACATTATCTCACTTGCCCATACTCCCTCTTTAAAATATACCACATGCATTCGTTGTTTCAGGCAATTTAACATGTGCAATCTGTAAACAGCCACGAACGCGGACAATTCACCCTAATGCCTGTTTAAGATATTTTGCTCCATAATTTAGCCCTACACAATTAAAAAGGCATGTTGTCATATTGCAAGAGTTGCTTGACCTCAGTGCATCTGTGGTGCTATCAAATGTTTTTTTTGGTTTATACTGATTTACTTTTAAATTGGTTGCAGAATATTCCACTAATCAGGCTGAATTGAATTATGCAATATCATTTCAGATATGAAAACATATCAAAAGTTATAACATCTTCACAGAGGTAAAGTCACTAGAATAGCTGATGTGCAATATGTGTGCGTGTGAGGGGTGGCAGATATTAATTATTAATACTGACGCTATTACGTAAATTTAAATCACACGACGTAGGTTTGTATCTGAATATATTCGGGCACAATATGCACAGGTTTTAATTTAGCTTGTAATTTGAGCACTTTTTCAGTCAAAAGTGTGAATAGTGGCATTTAAAAGCTGATGAAATCAGACCATGAACAGCAACGCAACAAATGGCACCAACTGCATTTTACAAAAATAAACTCTAGTAAAAGCATCCTATACCATGTGTTCTGAAACACCTCTAACCTAGACGGCATTTGCATTCCAGTAAAACAGAAGTTTTTTTAAGAAACGTATATACTGTGTTAGATATTTAAAAACAAGTATTGAGAAACAACATTCAAAATTGATCCAACTGTGGAATCAAAATAAAGGAGAAAACACAAAATTGAAGGTGTTTCGAAATTTCCACAGTCTTTAAAGTAAATAATATCAGAATTGGTATTTTCATTTTTTTAATTTAAATAAATATTGTTAAGCATAATTTTCATGAAATTGATGCAGCTGCATTTCAGATTGTCCCATGCAATACAATTTATTCGAGTAAATAAAACTTTACATTAGAATATAACTAAATGTTTTAAAGTTATTCACCTTCAAATGCACGGATTGTAAAGAATGGATTGCAGTTTGGTATTCAGTGCATATAATCTTAGTTGCAATTAGTGATATGACACATTTTGTTTATATTTTCTGCAAGGAAATGTTAAACATGATTTGGGACTAGTGATGACCTGCAACAAGTACTTTCTTTTAATGCTCCCAAAGCAACTAGAAGCTAAATTTAATTTATAATACAGTTAATATTTTAAGAGTTTCAAATAATATTCATTGCAGACTAGTGTAGCTGAACTCTCGTACTGGCTGTTAAAATTATCGTAATAATCGAGAATATATAGGAAAAACAGTGTAAAATTGGATTGTGCAACATTTAAGAAAGAAACTGGATTTTTAAAGTAAACGTTATTACTATAGCTTGAAAGTGCCAATACAATATTAGGTGATTAGCCAAATCAATGACAAAAATTAATAATTTGTGGTTTGATATAATTATTCTCTATCTGTAACTAGTCTGAATCTATTATTTGATTCCATGATATTTAGTTGTGAGTCCAACTAACAATCCTGGTATTTCTTCAATGGCATTACTTAGCAAGACATTGTGGGAATGGTTTCTTATTACCGTATATTACGAATAATACATAGTTTCTCATTTCTTATGCAAAGCCATATTTACATTTAGTTTTTTACTAAATATAGCGAGTAATTTACCTATGAAACGACTATTTATAGAAAAAATGCCTAAAATATTCATCCGTCTTCTAATTCTGCATCCAAGTACTTTGAATCCCCCATGTTCACATTTGTTTTCTTTGAAACCCAGCTGATTATTCAAATCATTTATAACTGTATCGATTCCATTTCTTCCGTAAATAAAATAAACCAAACGAAGCAAATAAATTAAATAAGATGAAACAAATAAAATAAACCAAATTTCAACGGAATGAAAGATTTACTTTGATCCTAATTATAATGCAGACAGGTCGAGGTACATGCGTATCACCTTTTCGATGTTAGCAGTGTACATAATGAAGCTTCGAAGGTGGTAATCACGGTGTAATCTGGTGTGCCAACTTTTCACCTTCAAGCGCTCTGCAGTCGCATTCAAATGTGAAAAGTGTTAGGAAGAATAACGAAAGAATGCAATTGTGTAATTAGAACAATTTCGTGTCTCCCTCAGTTTTAGTGTAAACCTGGGATCAGATAAGTAAATTCGCTTTGGGATGCTTGACGTTATAGGTTATCTTTACTACAAGAAAAATAGCGAAAATTAGCAAAAGAAGCATAGCTAAAATGGATAATTAATACTTACATACACGTATTGCTGGAATAATTAGCAGTATAATACCAATGCTGCCGTAGACCAAAAAATACTGCTCGGAGAATCCTTGTATCACTGTAACCAAATTTACGTTTGATATTGTGACAAAAATAAGAGGAAACTAAGTTTCTAAATTTATAATTCAGTTGTTGATTTTTTTTTGGTTTATTCGCAACTGTTATCAATAAGTAGTTCTTGTGAAATCAGTGCGAGAATGATATTTAGATTACAGTGATATTTACATTAGTTCCAGTATTCTTAAAAACAAGCACCGTTGAACTTTGCAATAATTTTCGTGCAGCTGGAGCACTATTTAGACGTATTATAAACTTGCCAGTGATATTTGTGGGCGTATACATTGAAGACAGAGGTTTCACAAAAAAAAGCTATATTTGACCATTGTCCGAAAACTTAATTTGTTATATATCCTCAATCCTCTACTGTTAAATAAAAACTCGTTACTTCAAAATGCGTTAATGAATGAACAAAAAGCAACACATTTATATTTAAATGTTTTGTCCATTTCTGACATTTGATTTGTTGGAGTTTACTTCTAACAGCTTAAAATGTTTACATATTGAACTTTTTTTGATATTGGTTTTCCACATTCTTTGCACTTTTCCGTTTTTCACAATGACTCAAGATTCAAAGTATTCGTGGTAGCATTCTTGAATTGCTCATCCCGATTTTGGAACAGTCAATCAATTGCTATAACCTTTTTACTATTTACTTTTTACTATTGACAGAATTAAAATTCGTTCCTTCAGCACATTATTCTCGCCTCGTGATCAAAATCGATTCACATTTTGGAGGTGAATAAATATTTTAATCTTCATCGTTACATCCCTCTCTTTTACATCATCTGTTCGTCCTATTTGGAGAATAAATAACTAAAATTTGCTGATCAATTGAATTTTGAGATTGTTTTTCAACCATTATTTTGTCACCCACTTTTGAAAATCTTATATTTAAGCGTGTTTTTTTTCTGAAATATGATGCAGAACTGGAAATAAATAAGTTCGAATGAAATCCGTCAAAAATAAAGACAGCAAAATGTTTTAGAACTAAGTATAGGATTTCCACACAGCACATGTGGTCACGAGTTCCACCGAAAGTTTTAAATGGGTGCTTTTAGGTTTTAAGTTACTCATGAAATGAAAAGAGTATAATATCCGAGTATGTTTAATAATGGGAGTTTCGATTATTATATATTATTAATCATATGCAAATATGGCGATCAATTGCTCAATCTCTAATCATGTATTGTCACTCTTGAACAGTGGTTATAAATATTCAACCTTCCAAATAAACGTCATCTCATTAGTACATAGGAGAATTAATATGAAAACTATAAATTTATGAATGTAATCTTTCACTTAATTAATACAGATCTAAGTATCGAGTCTTCAAAATCCTCTTTGCCTTCAGCTATATATATAATTGCGCTCTATTGTTTTATAAATAACTTATATTCAATTTCGCTGATATATAAGTAGCAAAAGAAGAATCGCACAATTTATTTAAGGCTTGTATATGTTGCTAAAAATTAATTTCCGAATTATAAGAATTAATGAGAAACTTACTTTTAACATTTCCCATTGGATCCTGCTGTTCTATGTTGAAACTGTTGACTATACCAACTCATTCTGAATCTTTACTTTTTAAACGTAATTCACATTTAATTTATATTGACTTCATGAAAAAAGTTCACATTAATGTGGGAACCACTGGTTAATTTCACATGTGCTAAACGGTCCTGAAATAAACAAATATATTTTCTTTCTGGGGCTAATTGTTTATAATTATCTAAACCACGTATACTAAAGTTAGTCGCGAGTAATTAGTGGGATCCATATTACCATTTAACGTATAATTTAAGAATTAAGTAATCATTGAGTTCTTCTGTTTGATATATAATTAACAAAAACACCTTCCGTTATTTATGATCATAGTCTTGTATAAAATCAAAAGCGGTACAATTTCTGCAGGGACTCGCAATGTTGCAAGTAATAGTTCAGGTATATTTTATTTACGTTTAGTTAGTCCAGAATTTCACAAAAAATACTGGTGTCAGTTTTCTACTACCGATCGATAGAGAACATAGAATAAAAATATTGCATCCTTCTTTTGGAGTCATGCGCGCACAAAAATAGTTAACTTTTCAAGTACTCAAAAATAAATTTGCAAATTGTTTGAATCTTGAAAAAATTGAAGTTGCTTAAGTAATAATTTACAGTTAGTCATAAAACAGAAGACCTAAAATTATATTCGGAAGAAATTAAGTCTTATTTTTAAAAAAAAAGTAAAATAAATAATTAATAGAAACAGAAAAATCTGAAGTACAGAATTAAAGTATGACAATGCAGGTGCGTGAGCGAATTCAAGAAACACTAAATTACAAAGGCTCAAAAAGAAACACATCTAAATATTCTTTTGAATTCCATTCTTTTTGGTTCATGTTGAACGTGCGAGGGAATATCAGCAGCATATATTTTGCGCTTTACCATAATTAAGCGGACATTAAAACTTTTTTTATGCTGCGTCATTTGATCTTTTCAAAAGAGTTAACATGAAATGGATAATTTAATCATGAATATGCCCAGACCACTCTACGCAAAACATATAAAAACATGTAACAGCCGCTGAAAAAAACATAAAGCTGAGGAAGTTCTCATGAACTTGCAAAACTTCACACTACATTATAAGCGAAGTATCAGTTTTAAATCCGAAAGGTACACGAAAATCATTGTGTGAAAAGAACCATGAATGCAGAACGCAACTTTAAACATTGCGAGTTCCACTTCAAACCTGAAGAATACTTTTGTCTTTTTCTCTTTTCTGGAAAGTTTTAATTCTTAAAAAATATTTATTAATGTCATGTATTCTAATAATGCCGGTGAGTTTGTGCCGAATTTGCGTACCAGAATGAAAAAAAAGTTGAACTTGTTGGTTAACATTTAAATTAATGGTACAGTCCTTTCATTGATGAATTTACATATATATTCCCTTATTTGTTAGAGTTAATGGCTAAGATTGTAAACAGCTTCATCACTCCTTAGTGTGATCTTATACTTCAGAGCTTAACCGAGAATGAATGGGCATTTGTAAATATGCTTTGGACTCTCAGCTCCATTTCAGCAAGAAATCTCTCGAAGAAACACTTCGCAGAAGTGTCGAAAGAGTGAAATAGAAACAACAGTTTATAAAAACTTTATTTTAAACGTACTTTTTTCTCGCGCTGCTTCAGAGCAGTCCACGTAAAGTCGATATTTCGAGAGAAAAGAAAAATGTTGCGACACGAAAGGCCAAAAAAAATCGCGACTCGGTGGAGCGCACCATTGTGAGTGGGGGTGGGCATTCAACTCTCTCGCAACATTTTCCAAAATCAGTAAATCACCCTTTTTGTTGTTGCTATTAGAGCCCTCTAGTTGTGGTACTGCATGGTGTTAACACGAGATCTGGGATCTTAACGTTAGGCTTTGCAAAGACCGGCGGAATGATGTACAAAGACTTTCTCTTCCGCACTCCCTGTTCTGGAATGTCTTCAGATCAATATCTCCAGCGCCAAATCAATACGGACATCTCCGCAAGTGACATGTATTCATATAATTAGGGGGAAAATGCGATGACTCCTTGTATTAGAATGAATCAATGTTGTATCTTTAAAAAAAATCGGGCAGATTTTGCATTGTGATCACTTTCAGTAAACGTCAGCTCGCTTTGTACGTGCTGTCGCGGCGTCTAGTTTTGTTGAGACTTTATTTTTTCATTTAACGCTGCTTTATTTATAAAGAGCCGGATCAATATCTTATACATTGCGATCACCTCGGCGATAGAGATTATTTAGCTAAAAAGCAGATATCTGATTCATGTCAACGTGACATTGTTGAAACAAGGAGCGGCGATAGCATGAGAACTTTGCCATGATGGTAGTGGTCGTCGATCCACTGTATTTTCCAAAGTTCCTCTGGCTGGTCGCTGGCCGCTACTGCTGTTGATCGAGACTGCAGTGAGTCTGCAGTGGGAACCTTTTTAAAGACAACGGATGGAATATATTCCTGAATGCCGCAACTGTGATTGGATTAATTTGTAATCGCCAACAGGGAAACAATGATACCCTTCGTTTTTGTGAAACTTCTGAAATATAAATAAAAATCTATGGGAATATCGGTAATATTTAAGAGCGACCGCAGCTATGAAAGTAACGTGTCAAATATAATGCTGCAATAGTCTATTTATTTGCGGTGTGTCCAAAATATAATAAGTCCAAAACTTTGTGTCTTTCTGCATTTAATCAATGCACAAACTGAGCTTAGTTACAGTTCGGAATATGATTGGTGCAATGAGGTTTTACATGATGTCTACCTCAACAGATGTGCAATTGAATGAAATATATTTTTCAGTCCCATTATTGTGTATGCTAATAACCTTAGTATATTCAATCTTTCTATTTAAAATAAATTGCAAATAATAAAAAGCTTGCCCATCAATTATTACAATTTTTAAAATTCCGAAGACATCCAAGAGTGTCCTATGGAACGACGTTTTTGTTTTCACATATTTATTACTTGTGTCACACTCTGTTCAACCGCACGATGCATTCAGTTTCCACGCACTTCACACTATAAGTGCACACATTTTATTGGACGAACAACATGGCATATGATATGTACACGTGTCGAAATGACTCATACATTTGTAAGAAAATGACGGGTAAAAAAAATCAGTAAGTGCATTGCCCATCAAGTTTGAAAGATTGAATATGATTATCTTTTAAATGCCTGTTCTCGTCAATTCACGGCCAAGTCACTTCAAAGCCGGAATCTCACAAGTTGTTATAACACAAATAGTTAAATAATATTTATAAAAGCTTCACTGGCATGCGGCGTGTATTGACATAATTAGGACAGAGGCCTAAACAGGTGATGCAAGTTACGACCGCAAATGTCAATTTCATTCAGTAGGTGTGTGACTCCATTATGAAAAGGCGTGAATGTATAATAATCACCGAGTCAACGCGCGTATTTGACTTACGTTGATGATCTAACTTAAAATATAGCTTCAAAATATTTTGATTTTTATGATAGTTTGAGTAATTAAAAATCAGGTATATTCATAAAAAAATCTAAAAGTATTGTCATTAATATGTGCACGGATAACACGCCTGTTTCAGATAATGAATTAAGCATTGGAATGCGAATGTTTACTTCCTCTTAGACATAGTAAAATAAATGACACATTCTGTGAAGCACAATCTTTATTGGATAATGTAATAGAATACACCATGTTGCCAACGTTAAGTTGTTGTTTAATAATTATGCTTCCAATACAACTGTGTTCACTCATAAATTTCAAATGCAGTAAACTCTCGTTCTCTTATCAATGTCGACATATTTTTAAATAAAATGTTACCAGCCTTTTTTCTCCTGTTCTGTACTAATTGTTGCCATTTGAGTACATCAGATCTGATAAACGTTCTTTTTCATAAAAGCTCATTCAAATAGTCTACACAGCTCAGTAATATCTCAGTAATGTTAGCCTCGGCACATTTCTAGGCTAACAGATTGCTTATTTATTTATCTGCAGTGATATACTAAAGTTAAAACCTCCTTAATGCTTCGGTATTATAAGTCTATGAACCATGTCTGTTATAAATGTTAAATAGAAATAGGCCGAGATCTGTTGAACTGTGCACGCAAATTATCGGGTAAACGAAGCATAAGTTACAAAAAAAATCTATTATGTTTTCTTACCTACTTCTGCTATTCAAACAAAAAAATCACAGCAGATTACAAATGCCTTCTATGTATACATATAAAATGAAAGAAGATTCACACCGTGCAGACCAGATCGGTGAAGGAACAGAACGTTGGCCCGGGAATGGAATCCCAGGCCGGACGCTCGCGCGATTTACGTCTCCCGGGATTCTGGACGCCGATTGGTCAAACGTGCGGTCTCCTCCGTGCGTGGTTTCTATGCAAATACTGATGCGGAAATAAACACTAAGGACTGCAAATCGATTGCAACTTCTCAGGGCGCTCCACAAAAGTGCTCTATCGCCATCAACACAGAGCCAGAGAGCTGTGAGCGATCTTGGAACGCTTTCAAAGGGGCTTCTTCTTGGAAAACAAAAACCCTCAGGCATCATTCGCCGACTTTTTTTTGCAGCGGCTTTTGCATGGTTTCGCTTCCGGTTTGCAACGGTTCCCAGTTTATATATTAAAACCAAAATATAATCAACAAAAAGACGACAACAATGAAGCTAAACGTCTGAACAATTTAAAGTTTCTCACGTACTCTTTACATGGCAATGGTACGTGATACATAATGAACTTTATTTCAATTATGATTTTTTAGCGATATTCTAAATTTTAATGCAAAATATTTTAGGGATATTTAAAGTATATTTAATAATGTTTCAGCCTGATATTTTAATGGCAGATGTCTTTTTTTTAATTCACGCCGGTTCCAGTTTGCGTCCATGTAGAATATGTCAATTATTGCGCCAAGATTGGGCTGTCGGAAAGCGCTGAGCTTGGCAATTTTCCCTCGTCGCTGCTTGGTGCAAGAGCAGGCAAAAAAAAACGTTGCGCGCTCGCTGTGTCGAGACGTGTGATTTAGTCTCAAAAACCTTTTTCTTCAAACGGTCAGCCGAGACGTGAACTTGAACCGACATGATAGGCAGATCCTTCTACCAATTGAAATTTCCGTTGGCATCCTCCGCGCTGCGCTGCGCCAATCGGTGCGTTCTAGCTGTAGTTTCCGTTATCAAGTTTGGTTTATTTGCAATAGGATATTTCGGAAGAGTATCTTGGGAACTGTAGTTCAATATGTACAGTACTAAAGCTGAATTAATAAATTTATTGAGGACAAGTAGTACAAGATTATATCCAACGCTTTATTTTCATAGATTATAATGCAGCGTATTTCCACGTCTTTATTGTGTAGACAAAAACACACTGCAATACCTTCTTCATAAAAGAATCATTCTTGCAAAAGTGCTTTTCTCTCTTGTCCTTGTAATTCCTTTAAATGAGATGAGAACAAATCATGGAATAAATAAATTGCACTGTGTTTTAATTGTACATAACGCTTTCAATTATACATAATTTGCATGTATTGAAATATTTGCCATTATAAGCTCTAGTATAATAACATTGCCCACGCGCTTTGGCATTGCATGCCATCCTTTAAGTGGCCATTAGTTTGTTATGGTGATATGTGTAGAGGTACCAAATCCAGTGTTCTGATAGGGAGGCAAGAGAGTTGGTATCTTCTCTTGCCATCAGAAGGAGGGATCTTCTTGAATAAGGGCTGTGGATATCTCTGAAATGTTTGCATGTAATCTGCTGCAATGTTACACATCTTTAGATAAAGCGATTTTCTAAGGTGTTAAAGGAGTTTTGACGCTCAAATAAACGATCGTAGCCGTAGGGATTTCGGCAGCAAGTGAACTCAAGAATTTGGATGGTGGGCTGCGAATAGTCCCCGGAGTAATTTGGCTTTAAATTGTATTGGAATAATGATTCATGGTATATTGCGTTGACTTGTATATGTCTCGTATGATGACCGATCCAAGCGTGGAAATGATGGGTGTTATGACTTACTCTTTTAATTCCCATCATCTTCCTTACATTACAATGAAAGGCTTTGTCCATGCCGCTCTCTCCCTTGCCAGAGAGCAGCCACATTCCATTCTATTGACGGTCAATGCCAGGCTTTGCATTATCTTCTTAACATTCTAGGAATACAGTATTTTTCATCAACGTTGAGTATTGAATTTCTGAGCGTTGGTGGAGTGAAACATGTGTACCAATGTTCTTTGGAATATAGAACCTTGAAATATTTTGTGATGGCTTTTTATTGGAAGTCTTGAAACCCCACAAAATTCGCCAAAATGCTTAACATACCATCGGACAGAAACTACAGGAGAGCTATCCGAATAAATTAGTTCACATGTCTTAAATTCTACGATTACAAAGATGGGTACGTTTTTATTTGAGGATAATTGAACAAACACGTGCCTCTGGAAAAGAACCCGTGCTGTTTTCGAGTTGTTGCTACGTTGCTAACACACTGAAAAGTTTAATGGATAACAAGTAGGGTTGCGGTTGCAACATGTTGGAATATTTTGCATTGTGATGAGCTTCTAACCTTCTGCCATATGTTTTCACTCCGCTGCATTTCGGTTCTGCTTTCGATTTGTGATTTTTCTTTAATTCAGAGCTGCACCCAATCTATTGACAATTTCACCAAGCTGCTACCCTACTCCCTTTTCATCAGCTAAAACAAACACCTCCAACCTAGTTGCAAATCTAAGACAGAAACACTTCAGAGCGTGTATATTTGTTTAGAAAGATGTGCCCGTTAACAGAAACTAATATTTTTCACGATCCGTGATAAACCAAAATGTGTTGCACTGTCTTAGACGGTATCCTTAAAGCGAAGTTGCGCAGTGGACAGGCTCTAAAACTACAAGACCCAGAGAGCATTGCAGAGAGGGCGCATGCGCGCTGGCCAGCCAATCGCTTATCACTCAGTGTTACATATGGGTCATTTGCGCAGGCAAAGAAAATGTCAAACAATGAACGGCAGCCGGGCGGAGGAGCGGTGGACGTGACTTTCGACTGGGTGACGCGAAGAAAAAAAAACCAATAAACAGACACATGATTCTTAGTTATGTATTGTGATTTATTGTTGTTAGAAAAAGGCGCCAAAGCCTGAGTGCACAAATCATAGATTTTTTTTAAAAAGACGACTTCATGGGGGCGGGGGAAGAAAAATCCCAAATCATTTCGCAACTAACTTTGGTGCTGGCAAACAAATCGCTCTATAATTTATTTGCAAGAAAGTTGCACTCAGACTTAGAACTTTCTTAATATATATGTCACGGTGTTGGGCATTTGTGGCGGAATTTCTTTTCATGAATGGGCCATAAGAAAGAAACACACTCAGTTTGCCACAAGCTCAAGTCCAAGTTCATTGTGGGCTCTCCACATTGGCCGCCGCATCCAGCCACAATGTCCTGCTGCATTCGGGTGTTGACGCAGAGCCTCAGGGCTGGGAAGGGGATCGGGTTTTATTTAAGGATCCAGTCGGTCTGGTTTTTTTTCCATAGAGAGAGCGAGAGAAGGGAGAGCGATGCTCGCGTGGCGCCGGGAGCTGCGGAGCGATCGAGAGGGGTGTAGTCCAGTCTGGCTCGCAGAAAGCCAGCGCTCCCTTCACTGACAGGCTGCACGCCTGACTTTTCCCCGCTTAATTCTCGATCATAATATCAAGACCGCTGCCGTAGAAAGCAGCTCACGAGCGGGCGGGAAAAAAATATCTTCCCTCAAAAGCAGGTGTGAGACCGAGGGAGGGGAAGGTGTGCAAGGCGGCCGCCCGACTGTCACACTGAGAGAGGCAGAGTTGCGATGTGGACTATATAGTAACTATAGGCGGGGTTAAAGTTCAGGATGGAGAAGCGAGCTGGCTTCAGTTCGAGACTGAAATGTGAAAGCCGGCTTTTCCTCTCACCACCACCAGCACCGCCACAATAATGTACTCTCCGCTCTGTCTTACCCAGGTAGGATACATTTTTGCAACATTTGTATCCCTTTAGAGGCCAGCATGGTATTTTATTAAACTTTTTTTTCCTCTCTTTTTTTCCCTGTCTCCTGCTGCCTCTCAGATCAGTGAGTGGGCTCAGCGATCTGCCCCATTGAGGCACATGGCTAATGGCGGATACGTATTAATATTTATTATTTTTGACTGTAATTTTTGAGAATATATTTTTACAAATTACATTTTCCAAGAGCGGTTTTTGCAGAGGTGCTGTGCATTTGAGAAGACTTTCCCAGGCTAGCGAAGTGTGGCGATGGCTGCTGTTATTTTTTTGAAGGAGGGGGGTGGGTGGAAAGCGAGCGATGGGGAAGCACGCTTTTGTTTTGACTGTAAGGTACGGAGTTTACTCACAACAGCGGTGCGCGGAAGTTTGATTTTTAATAATATCTTTGATAACAATCCCGCTAATGCCTGCTCAGCACGCCGCAGCGCCTGGCCAGCGGGTTCGGCGAGCACTGCGCTCGGTGTGCCCGCTGTCGAGGCTGGTTTTCCCAGGCTGAAGTAGACTTGACGGCGAGAGTTTCTTGGCGGGGCACCGAGGTCCCGTCAGGTGTGGAGTATCGTCTGGCCAAGTTGCTTTCCCTGGGAGGTTGAGCTACTCTAACTTTCTGGAGCACTTCTGCAAACACTGCGATTTGATGGGTGGTTGCGGGCATTGTGGTTTAGAGACGACATCGGCTTCCCTTTCGAGTTCCTTATTATTTTTATTTGTCTCAACAACTTCCCCCCCACCCCCACCCCCAGCCCATCACCTATGTCATTACTCTCTGTAAGTTGGGACCATTCAGTTGGCGACCCCGAAGGTTTACCCTTTTGACAGTGTTTTATTGACGCTCCTTTTGAAGAAGGTCGGGGTTTCCCCGGTGGAAGCGTTGGCTGCTGGCGGGCCGCGTTTCTTTACACTCAAGTTTCCAGATTGCGGTTTTGCTTTGAAATCTGTTTTATTTTATACTTCCACACACCCTAGGAAATTTAACCCACGGTAATTCCAAGACTTTTGGTTTAAAAACATGGACCGTATAAAGTGGATTCAGGATCCCCGATTTTATAAACCAAATCTACGTACGGATTTTTTCCCCAAAATATTGTTATTTCCAGTATTACGAACAAAATGTTTGTGAATCTCTGGTAGTCAGTCTGTTCTTTAAAAAAAAGTTACACGTGATTTAGAAGTTTCCAAAGCTTTATCAGCAATGGGCATTCTTTGCAATGTTTCTATGAATCTACTTAATTAATAACTTTCCCTTGTGTGGGTGAGGGCAGCATCAAGATCTTTACAAAAGATTTTAAAATCTACTAAACAGACTGTGGAAAAGATTCGAATTATGACTTTAATTTTGCACCAACAGCTATATAAAACCAAAGTCAATATGACCATCTTGAAGTAACTGTGTTATATTTCTCAAGTTGGCGTTCCCCATGAACACATCAAATTATTCGGTGTTTTGCTACCTGCTAGAAAGTTAGTCAATATTTTAAAATTGATGTAAAAGTTTAATATAAGCTCTTCACAATTTTCAGTAACTTGCGTGTAACAAAGCATTTTGCACTTTTCCTATATCCATTAAATGCGCAAGAAGTCATTCATTTCTGATGTTATTCGCATTGTGACTACATTTCGGAATACTTTCTAGTATATCATTTTGAACGATGGAGTTGTTAACTGTAGGTAATTTAGTTATTGAGGCCTTCAGTTTTAAACCAGCCTTCAGCCACACATTTAATACTACATTCTTTGAGGAATCTACCTTTTTATATTTAAAAAATGTTATTTTAAAGGACAAGTGCTCCAGGAAAAAAATGTAAAGTCTTTTAAATTTAAGAGGGTGTTGGTACAGTGGTTACTATATTGAATAGAGAGAACTGATCTGTTGAATAAAAACAATTTCCAGCATCTGCAATATTTTTCTTTTGTTCTGAGTCTATTACATATATTTTGTTTTTAAACAGGACACCTCAGCAAAAATAACATTCATGCCCAGTAATGTGTAAATTTTGATCACTGTCACTTTTTTAAAGAAAAGACTTTAAAAGACTTAAAAAACTTCTTTTAAAATAAGTTCTGCTTGCTGCTTTGTTCATTTAAAAAATGTATGCACAAGAGAAAAAAATTGCATCAAATGATCTAAAATGCATTAGATTGTTTTAAAAAAAGTTAATTTTGAAAGGAAAGGTGTGGAAAAGACATGAACAGTAAGTGGCGGCAAGTAGAGAATTTGATTTTCAGCGCTCAGAGACAGTTGTTTGTAAACAATAAAGAACTCCAATTATCAGAGCTATAATATAAGTATGCAAAGTTTTTGACCACTTAAAGGAACATTGGTGCTTAGTCTGTTTGCTTCATCATTTTAGACTGTATACACTAATTGATGTGGCAATGCCAAAAGAAGAACGTGCTTGCTGCACTGAAGTGCAGTGCTGAGGTTTATATGAAAATAGACCCACAACAAAACCACAACTTCACTGATTGTCACTTAAGGAACTAAGTGGTTTGGCCTTCAGAAATGTAAAATATTTAGAAATCAGCTCAAACTAGGGATCTTCGTTTAAAAAAAATGAAAAGGGGAAAATAGGCTTTAATTGGGAGAAAACATAATGTTTTTGGTTAAAAAATGCAACTCAACACTCTTTACATGTCAATGTTGCCTGTCATGGGAGCTAACATCAAATTGCAAAATGTAATGTAACTACCCCAGTCTTTTCACAATATAATAGATGTTTAATTTGTAGATAATAAGGAGCGACTGCAGGAGGATAAATATACTAATGACGACTGAACCTCCCAGCCTGCGGACTTTTCCTCTTGCTGCAAAATTCACTTTTTGTAGCACTTCATTTTTGTTTTTCAAACTGATTTTCTTTTTGCAGAAAAAAAGTTACGTATTTTTATTTTCACTGAGATTGATAAGGAAAGATGTCAGGCACCATGGAAGATGTAGGATTGACGGTGACATGGGTTAAAGTAATTTAAAGCTTCTTTTCGGAATTAGCAGTGTGGTAGAGCAAGGAAACTGTACATTGGATGATTTCCAACATAAAGTCGATGCAAGAATATATAAAACTTGTAGGCTTCGGACTGAATTAAAATGTAAATCTATATGTGAAAATTATTGCAAAACTATAATGTACCATGCTTAGTAGTTGAACACTACGATAATACACAATGTAAATTTCCTTAAGTCAATCAGTCAGTTTTTACATTTTTGAGAAATAATCTATATTTTACTAAATTGCCTTTTATTTTATATTTTACCTTGCCCCGCCCCAACTGCAAATGGGTTTTATGGATCTGAATCCTGTTGCAATACAAAACAGCAGAAGGCAGATCTGAACTAGTGGCATCTGAAGGCCACAGCAAAGGACATCAATGTGGTGACATAGTATCACCACACTGGCATCCCTTGTTCCATGCATGCACACAACCAAGGTCAAATACTGACTCTAGGTTTTCATTCACGGCTGTATTGTATTTATATTCACCTCTTAAAACTCACTTTAGTCAGGATTGAGTTCTTTATCTTGGAATGAATTCCAGAGTTGGCAATTTTTGCCATATTTACAATAAGCACTTTGGTGCAGAATTGATTTCTGAATTAACTAATGGAGGATGGTGAAAATGTATTTTAAGAGATTTCTTTCTCCTCACTATATGCTTTGATCAAATGAAATCTTAAAGTTTATCTTAAGGAATTTTAGAACTAAAAGTTTAGACTGAGGTGAAAAGTAACAGGAATGTTAACCCTTTTAACACTTTATGAAATTAATTTGTTTAAACTGTGTTCAGGAATGAATAGATTGTCCTGACTTTCTCTCCCCAACCTTTGAGACAATATAGGAGGAGACATATATCTGCTTAGGTAGTCATTTAATAAATTTGAGCTTCATTATTTGTTTTGGCAGTTTGAAAATCTCCTTTACAGGACAGATTGTTACCTACGTGTAGATGATTTTAGTAAAGGAATTCATTTAAGCTTGAAGAATTACAGGCCAGATGTCGTGTGGCTGGAAAAAGGTTGGTAAATGAAAATTCACTTTAATCTAAAAATCCTCCAAATGTTCCCACCAATGCAACATTTTTTCATTAATTTATATCATTAAGCAAAATCCCTTCCAGCCTGAACTGCTGTGGCCTAGTTTATATAATGAAAATCCACAACTTTATTCAGCAAAGAGAATGTAAAATGCATACTATTTCAGAATTTTATTTTCTGCTGTTAAAACAGATTTTGCATCCTTGTCATCGTAAAAGTGATGCTACTTTTGTTTTATTGTTTAAAAACACTTTATGCAGCATTTGGTTTAAACAAAAGAAAAAAGACAGATGGCAGTTTTGGTCAGAATTTTTTTTGTGGGTTTTTATACTAATGTATTTAACGTTAAATTTATAGTTATTTATCAAAATGTATGGTTTTGACTAGTTAATTCTAAATGAAAATAATGTACATTTAAATAAGCATTTAACAATGCTTTGTTATTGTTTATGCTGTAATCCCTGTGAGTAGTTAACAGTTTTCCCGAGTCACTTTTATGTTATTGATTAAAAATTGGATTTGAAAGGTTGATAATGATCACAGTTTCCCCTCTGGATTTACAGATTTTTAATGTATTTACTAGTTGGGTAAAGGGGATGGTGAAAATTTGTTTTATTATTATTATTGAATAAGGATTGCAAATAAACTACTTATTAATAACTATTCAATACTTCTTATGTGGCATTATCTGTACATAGATTCAAATAATGCGTAAGCGTGTTTTTATTTTTAATTTTTGTGCACAAGGGCACAGCTCAATTTGACATTTCTTGTGAAAATAGCATGAATTCACAATGAAGAATATGCAGATTTTTTTCTGACTGTACAGACTTGCTGTGTTTGAAACCATCTTGTGGAGGGGGGGGGGGTTGTCCTCTCTTGCTTTGCACAAAGCCCCCTCGTACGAGCTGTTGATTGGCATTCTAGTGTGTGGAATTTGCCAAATAGGCGGGCTCATGCTGGCTACACCACATGCAAAGGGGTTGGGGACGGAGAGTAAAGAGATCTGCATTTTTTTTAAAGCTGGCGAAGGTTAATGAAAGCACCCATGCTTTAGTCGAGGGATCTTTCTCTACTGTTTTGGGAAAGCTCTTCATAAACAAACCAAGCACACGCAGGGAATGTCTTGAATATTGGCAAGTGTTCTGGACGTTACCTACATGGGTGCATTCAGTTATGCCGTCGGCATCTTTCTGACTGTTCCACACAAAGAATTCTCACTGTACATGGCATAAATTTTTCTAAGTCCAGCTTTGAACAAAATACTGTGCTGGTCTGAGGTTACAATGGTATTGAATCAAATCTCTTATTTAAATGAAATGTCTCTTGATTTTCCAATTTATTTTTCATTTGTTTACTCTATAAGAAGACAATTCTAATGAATGTTCAAGTGTGATGCTGTTTCTTTTGTCCGAACTTCATTTTTGCTTATTTCTTTCTCTTCTGTTTTATTTTACTTTTTTAGGATGAATTCCATCCCTTCATTGAAGCACTTCTGCCCCACGTCCGAGCCTTTGCTTACACATGGTTCAACTTGCAAGCCCGAAAGCGAAAATACTTCAAGAAGCATGAAAAACGCATGTCAAAGGAGGAAGAGAGAGCAGTGAAGGATGAACTGCTGAGCGAAAAGCAAGAGGTGAAGCAGAAATGGGCATCCAGGCTCCTGGCAAAGCTGCGCAAAGACATCCGACCTGAGTATCGAGAGGATTTTGTGCTCACAGTCACTGGGAAGAAACCTCCTTGCTGTGTGCTTTCAAACCCAGACCAGAAAGGCAAGATGCGGCGAATTGACTGCCTGCGGCAAGCAGACAAGGTCTGGAGGCTGGACCTGGTTATGGTGATTTTATTCAAAGGTATTCCACTCGAAAGTACTGATGGTGAACGACTCGTAAAGGCCTCGCAGTGCTCTAACCCTGGGCTGTGCGTGCAGCCACATCATATAGGAGTTTCTGTTAAGGAACTCGATTTATATTTGGCGTACTTTGTGCAGACACCAGGTAAGTACATTTTCTGGAAGCATTTCTTCAGAATTCCTTATAAAGCTACATTTGAATTTAGTTTTTGTGAAATGGTTATGCTGCATGTATCCTCACCTTAAATGTAACCTTACATAAAGGTTGTCTTGTGTATGTACTTTTTATCAAGTTAACTTTCTTCTGCATGCTCTTGAAAATAATTTAGATCCTATCCTGTTGCAAGTGTAGCCTAAACTTGTTAAAGCAATCTGTGATCTTGATCAGCATTTTTGTTTCTTTTGTGTAATGGTCATAAATGCTCATTACAGGCCGGATCTACAAACTGCTGTTAAACCCTCCAGCTGTGTTTCTCACGCCCTTCATGATCAAACCAGCATTCTCTTTCTTTCCTCCCTCTCCTACCCTTCATAGCCCAAGATGGAAGATGAAAATTCCCATCAGAATTATATTTAGTTTACAAGTAAAAAGAAAATTACCATTATTTTAGTGTGGACGTGTGATGTGCAAACCAAAATATACAGAACACCCGCAACTGAAAAAGCATGACCAAAAGTTTAACAATTTGGGTCAGCCAGTGCTGGCACAAGAATTATGCCAGCTTGGGTTCAGCAGTGGCAATCTGCAGCTAAGAGTCTTGTGCTGTGACTTGTCTGTTGCCTAAGTGAAGTGTCAAACTTTAGATTCTACACACTGCTTATAGTGGCAGAATAACCTAGTATATGGCTGCTCTCCACCAGCTTCCAGGATAAAGTTCTCATGTGTTCTTTTTCAAATTTTCTTATTTACAGGTACACCATGAGAACAGGGATATGTGTATATATGGTAAATACAGGTGGTGGTTATAGAAAAGTTAATGCGGAAATGTTTCCTGAATATTTAGATTTTATTTCTTACGTTTGTCACTCTTATCGAGTAATTCTAAAGTCTTTGACTTCTTCCTGTTGTGACCATATCATTACAAGTCACTGGTCTTCAGAATAGCAAGTACTTAGAATACATACCATACAAATTTTACTCTCTGAAGTCATTTGCAGTTTCGAATCTGTTGTTTTCCTGAAACGTTTTGCTTTTAGGAAATATTTATGTGATTGTCACTGCCACCTTTCGTGGTTTTGTTTGTCCTAAGTCTGGAGTGCTTTGCCAGGTTAAAACCTAGTCGGCTTTATGGTCATTGGCTCTGAAAATAACAGGGAGAATTGCTGAAGGTCCAAATGCATTGGAAAATATATTCTGTTCCATTCACACATAGCATACTACCTTTTATCTCAACTATGAAGTGGCAAGGAACAGGTCAGTATTAACCTAAAATGTTTACTCCAGTGTTCACTAAAATAAGCAAAGTGAAATGCACACAATGCTCTTAAACAATATGTATTTTTAAATTAGATGTTCACTGAGAGTTGTGCACTAAAAATCTACTGGATCCAATTTTGGCCTGCTTGGAAGGTTCAGGAGTTTTCAATGGACTGAGCAGCTGCCAGTGCTGGCATAAAGCAGGAACTCTAAAAAGTGCTTTGTCCAACATGCCAAAGCCAACATGGGAATACGTGGCCACTTTTTTTCACTGATGCTTGGCTCTTTCCTGTAGTCTGATTCTGAAGTGCCATGTTTTGGGGAACAGCGATTATATCGCTATTCGTTTTTTATTCATTTAATCAAACGATTTTCTTCTAAGATTGAAAAGAGGTGTTTTCTGATATTTTCTGCAGATAACTGAACTTTTCAACAAGTGCTCAATACATTGAGTGGTTAAGAAAACTATAAACCTTTTCTGCAAATAAATTTAACAATTCAGCAATGCATAAGCCTTCTGAAATTAAAGAAAAGCTGTATTAACCATGGCAACTAATTACTGGTAATAAGAAACTGGTTGAAGTTTGGAAATATTTTGCTGTGAATATTAATTTCATGGACAAAGTGCAATTGTAAAACAAAAAGCAATCACTGGGAAATCTCAAGGTACAAGCATATGTAATTTTAAAACACATTTATGAAACTGTAGTCAATAATTGTCTTTGACTTTATTATTTTCTTCTGATGTACTATTTGCTTTAAAAGTTGTTAAGACCTGAATTCAGGGATTGTTTGTTTCCAGTTAATTTAAATTAGAATTGCTCCAGAGATCCTCAATATAGAAAGCATCAGAGCCTTGTATCTAACCAACTGTTCTGAATTTTCTAATTGTTCAGCATAAGAACTTAGTTATAGGTTAGTAGGAGAACATTCTAAGACTATTCTGGGGAATATCCCCTTTGTGGAAGAAGTGTGGGAGTGGAATAATGGCCACAGTGTAGCAGTCAGGGGAAAAAGCACGATGTTTTAATCTGTTACGAAGGATTTCAGAGTTGTAGTGCTATTTGATGAGGTTGCATGGGATATAATATAAAATTATCAGCAATTTTAACAGTCCTGGTTTTGGATGTAAAAGACTTTTGTGATCATGCAGTGAAAAGATAATTGAGAGCTTTATAACTATCAAGAACATTTTTCAAAGATTAAAATAATTCGGATTTTAAGTATTCAGGAATGATCTGTTTTAAGCCAGTGTTTGCTGCTACTTAACAACACGCAATAGTTCTTGAAAAAACTGTTTAATTTCAGATCTGCTAGAGAATTAAATGTGGTAAAGAAATAAGATTGAATGGTCCTATGTGATCTAGTTATCCTTTGCATTTAGTTTGTAATTAATAGATAAGCTCTTTGTCAGTCCAGTGTCCCATATACGTATCGCGTTAACCTTAGAACGATACTGCATTGGAAGAAGACAAACTTTCTTTTGAAAAAGTGCAAGGCACAATCTAATTTATGGTCTGCACCATTAGCAGCTGACCCAGGTCAGAATGGCATCATTCCAGGCACGTGTAAGGGTCATGACATAAGTTGTTTAGGTCGTGACCCAAGCCAACAGGCATTTGACCTCTTAGATAAACGGTGATCTTTGCTTATTAGTGGGCACTCATGCGAGTGCTGTCTTCAGCTCGTCAGTATTGTTGTGACCCACTGCCTATGCAAACAGTTTGTGAAGAGGGAATCTAGGTTGAAATAGAGTCCGAGTTGAGCGAATCCTCCATAGTCAAGTTTAAGTGGAATGAAAATTTAGGCCTTGAACTTGCTGATTTTGTTTTTAAATCTAAGTTTCTTTCAAAGTTTTTTTTGTTTTTGTTCCTAGCCTCTGTTTATTTTTGTATCTCCTATTAAGTGGAATCAAAGCAATCTACAAAAGTGTACATTGACCTTTAGTAACAACAGGAGTTTTTAGAGGTGAACATCAAATGTAGGCTTACTTATCATCATGTAACTCATTTTAATGTAGCTTTTTTTTACAAATGTTGGTCCAATTTACCCAGTAATGCTTCTACTCATTTCTTTACTCAGCAACAAATTGTAAGATCGATAAATTGGATCAAACTGAATAAAAGAGCTAATAGATCAAAATTAATCTTTTATCTCAGTTCTTATTTACTTACCATGTCGATTCCATCACTAGATTTACTTTACCTAACCTGAAAGTCTTTCCTAATGCCTATTGCTATCTTCAAAGAAGAGACATTTGGCTAGATTTTGGAACAATGTTATGTTTGAGCAGCATCACCGGTACTAAAATATGCTAATTAGAAAAGCTAAGCTGTTTTATGCAGTTATAAATCATGAAATTATTTCTGGACCCATACAAGCTTTCTACGTTCACAATTAGCAATCCTAGAATACATAAACATTGATTACTGTGAAGGTTGGAATGAGGGTTCAGAAGTGATCAGAAATGTTAGTGACAATTAAAATGAAAAAGCCCAGCAATTCAAAATATAAAATCTATACCGAACGTGGAATTTCTCTGGGAACAATATGCTGTAAGTTGTCACAAACCGTAGATCTAGAGAGTACATGTTCAAGATTTTCAAGTATAGTGACAATTTAGATTAAGTTATTTCATGCAGAGCACGTGGAAAGGATTGCTTGTGGAGGCACATAGTGTGTGTAAAGAGAAAAGGAGAGCAAGAATGATTGAATTGTTTTTCTTTTGAGGACGGATCAGACTATAGAACCTTTTCCAGTCTCATAATGTCATTTGTTCCTTTGTGAGTGATTGTAAATCATTTCTCAATTAAAATTGCAATAATATTATTGCATTATTTATAAGAGAATACCATGCTTAGTCAATGACAATGTACTTCTTTAGATTTTGAAATAAATGGTGTTGGGAGAATTCCAGCAATTTGGATTGAGAATGGAAAACTGAACATTTTGCAGTAATAAACTTTTTAAACTCTTGAACTACACTAGTTTAAACTTGTTATTCATAGTTGTCTCCAAAACTGCAATATAGCTAAAACAAAATTTTGACAAGGAAGAACACTTAATTATTTTTAAACCTACAAGCGCAAACTGTTGGACCCTTGTTATATAAGTCATCAACAGCAACATTTCATCTGGTCGTAACAAAACCTTGAATGTCTAAAGGGCAATTTCCACCACTTTTCAACGGCAGCAGTTTTATATTTCCCTTTCTTTCCATGGCATGATGAATAACAATAATTTTCAGCTATTTAGGGTGAATGTGGTAGAAACCACAATCTTTGTTGTGGTCACTGCAGTACACAGCAGGGCTGAACATTTCACTTGGTTAGAGCTTTGGCTTTGCTGCTGGGAGACCCCAGCCACTTGGATTGGTGCACATTTTGACATCAGCTCTAATCCACTTCTGCTGCCTGTTACAGATGCAGTCAGTGAATGAATGTAGTAGTTTGGTTTTGGAAGCTGTTAGTGTTAATATTTTCTATTGAAACCCTGGCAATAGTTCTTTAAACTTCAGTGGTTTTCTTTTAACCAGCTGCAGCAATACAGTCTTCGTTGTTGCATTTTCAAGCCTTTTCAAAAGCCTAGCTTCACTTTCAAATCTCACTTTAAATAAATTAATTTCCAAAATGATCTGTAAATGGATATAGCTTTGGAATCTTGAAATTTAATGTATCAGCTTGATAACTGAATTTATTTTGCATATATTAGTCCTTTTGAAAAGAGGTGATACAGGGAAAGGTATATACTTTTTGATTAGATTTCTTCTGTAATTCTATAAACATTCAAATTGGCCTAACCCCCCCACCAAATATGCATCTTTTCCTTGCTTGGTAGGTTAATTTGTTGGTTTTATTTATTCTTTGTGTTCATTCATGCCTGTGGAAGTTTGGGGGGTGGTGGGTACAAAGGTGTTAATCGAAGAAGTGGGGCAGATGCTTTTGTCACCACAAATTTATCAATACAAAATTTTGTCCTGAAAGAAAACTTGTGCCAAACTGTCCTACATCCGACATATTGAAACTTTATTCACCTGACACGCCTTTTGTTGCTTCAGGCTGACCACTTTCTGAAGATTATATTTGTACACCCACACAAGGCATTAATTTGGAAATCCTCTTGATGGATTAAAGAAACTGTGGAACAAAAGAGAGCCAACAGGAGAAAAAAAATCGCGAAACTGGTTTGCAGATTTTTTTGTTAGCGACCATATTTTTTGTTTGAGGATAGGCAATTATTATTCAAAGCCATAAAAGATGAAGCCATTCTCATCTTTTAAAAAATACTAAGTAAATGTTATTTAAGAAAATCTTCTTTTAATGTTTTCAAGTATATTTTTATGGGCCTGTAGAATAAAGCTTCTGCAATTTTGCCATTATCTGCTTTGATTGACTTTTTATTACAAGCCTTGAGAACTCTGTAGAGTGTGTCTACGTGATGGCTGACTGGTATTAAATGTATCCCTTGTAAGAATACAAAATGGATACTGTTTCTTTTTATAGAGACAACATCTCTTTTGTTGAGTTGCATACAATAATCAAAGTCTTTTTTTCCTTCATTTGCTGGCTTTTCATAGACCTCAAGCATTTTTTCCCCCCAAAACAGCTTTGATTTTCTTAATTTAAAAGAAACAAGATGAAAATCTTGGTTTGAGATTGAACCCCTTCCTCAGAGGTGAGAGGGAATATTTTAAAGAGGTGGTCTCACCATTACTGTCCTTAAAGATTACATTCCTAAAAATAATTGTAATTAATGTTTAACATATTTCTTGATCATTTGCTTCCTTTTGCATAGTTCTGTTAAGTTTGAGTAAGCAATAGGTCTTTGATGAATTGTTGCAATGTTTAGCTCAAAGGAGTCTGCACAGTTAAAATGATGGTGAGTTACGCTTGTATAATGGCTATGGGTTTCTGCCTGCCGAACCTCCTATCATCATTTACCGAGCAACGCAGTACTGTTGTGTCTCCCATTGAAAGAATCCATGACATTGTTCATGTTCGGTAACACTATAACCAGAGCCTTCAATGAATTTAGCAAATTTGCTTTTCTAGAAAAAAATTAAAATTGGAAAGTATTGTCTTATATGGATCTTTTTATAGATAATAGGTTGTAATATTATTTAATATCTCATTTTATACTGACAATAAAGTTGACGAATTATACATTCATGTTGAATTATATCATACCATGTTGGTTTCTGTTATGATGCAGTGCCTGACTATAACAGCTGCCAACTAACATATTATGTTGCCCATTCGAATAGTTAAGAAATTCAAACATTTGAATAACTCTGTTTGCTGCTTAAAGAACTTAACTGCAACGCTAGGTGCCGAAGCTTTACTTTTCCTTGTTGTGAATTCTTTATTTAAAATTAGTTTAACGTGGTATCGCATTTTGATTTCTTTTACATGAGTTGGTTGCATTGATGTGCTCATGTATTGGCACATCCTGACTTTACTCTTCTGTGTGACCGACTACACAGCCAACATTTTTTTTAAAGCTTCCTCTATCCCTTCTTGGCAAATGGAAGCTCTAGGTAGTCATGCCATAAATGTTGGTGAGAACAATATGGTTTAACGCTTTTGGATTTGCTAAATGTTGACACTCCTAGAAGGAAAAAATGCAACAATGATTGGCATTCAAAAACATTCAGTGGGACATGTATATTGCAATTAAAGAACAGAATAATGTGAAGGATCAAATGGCAATTTCTTTAATACAGTTCTAATATTTTAACAAACTCACTCTGTCCGGCAAATGAGCTGGAGGGATCTTCAATCAACTTTTGAGTTTCATTCCACAAATCAGTAGAGCTTGTTTAAGCGGCATGTGAAATATTTAATTAAACTGGGATTTATTTTCACTTGTGTCCCAATGTCTGTTCTCTGCCCCTTTTCTTTTGTCTGTCTGTCTATTTCCCATCAATCCAATTACACCCCGATGGCTGTGAACCTATACTACAATTCTTTCTCCAGATGTTGGCACACAGCATTGTGGGCATTGACATTTTCAGTAGATTTTCCACCTTAACTGCTCCTTTATAATTAATTGACAGTAAATAATTTAGCTTATGCCCATCGCTCATTGCTCGCTCCCTTCTCCCGCAAATTCCCCCACCCTAACTTCCCATTTTACAGGAGGCCTGTTTCTATTAGTTGCTCCATCTTGTGGTCTAACTGAGAACCAGCAATAAAAATTGTTTAATGAGGGTTACGGGAATAATTTAAATAGAAGCTAACTTTACTCTTTTGTGCAACTGGCTTTTTTTTAAATCTCCCAATCTTTTGGTAATTGCAAACACTAGGTAGTTATCTATCATCATTCACTGTTTGGTTAATAACAAAATGTGCACCATTTCTATGAATCAAAATTCAATGCAGTTGTTCATTTGTATGTTAAAATATTTAGGTCAAAGCAGCTGTTTTAAAAAGTCCATCACTTCAAGCCTACTCCATTAGCTTGATAGTGCAAAGAATCCATACCAAATGTTTTGAGGTTCTTCAGTGATGTTTCAGCAGATGGAAAACTCTTCAGTGAGAGTGACCTTCAGAATGGATGCAGCGTCAGGTGGGGCAGTGGGGAGGGATTGTGCAGGTCAGGGGGAGCTGTTGATGAGGAGGATGGGTTTTGACGTGAAGGATGCTGGAAAGCAAAACTAGAGTTAGCTGCGTCGGTTTATTTGTGTTTTTGAGATGGTGGGGGGGTGGTCTCAGCTCAGTGAATCTTACTGACTCCTATTTTACTGATACATTGATTAAACCATTGTGATAGTGATTGACAGAAGGTGGCTCTGTGACAAGAAGGAGGAGGAATATCTTTTAGTGTACTGAAATTGAGCTACTTCAATGGAATTCTGTGTTTAAATTTAACACCTCAACTCTCCCCCCCACCCAAAGCATTGGAGCTCAAGGTCATTCTTTCACCAATGTCTGATGTGGGTCACTACTTCAAAATAAGTTAGTTAGGCCCAGTTGGGTTTGCCATGGATGTATCCTTGGTGCAACATAAAAGACAAAACTCAAACAATCCTACTTACTAAAAGAATTACTTGTATGGGTAACACTGAGGAAGCAAAAATTCAATAAGGAGTTAGAAAATAATTAATGTTATATTTTAAACTTATTATTTAAAAATTTCTTCCAGAACTATTGTATTTGAGCATAATGTTTCTTGAATAAGTAACTGTGGTTTCTAATGACATTGACAGTCTTCTTCAAAAAAATGAAGGCTAGGTTTAGCTAAACTGAGTACCAGCACTTCAAGAAATACACAATTCTCAATATCAGAAACACACATTAGGTAATGGCCAACTTTATGCAAATATTAAGATAATTATTCCACTAACAACTGCATGCTTGTGCTTGTTTTTTGATGTGCCTCAACACCAGTATTGTTTCCAGTGTTCAGCTGCTAAGTATTATGGTAGGAGCTTATTCTTTCTTAGCACAAACCTATGGAATATGGTTATAGAAGTGATGTGGGTAGAATGAAAGTAATATTTATTGTTGGCCATTGTCCCTTGTGGTTAAACTAAAGCTTTTGAACTACAGAGGCCTTCTCCGTGGGTTTTGGTGTTTCATAGTGGTTAGCTTTAGAGTACACCATTAAATAACTCAGACATTTTCACAAATGGCAGTAAACCAAACCCTAAAATATATTGTATTATTTTCTATGTTGCTTTTGTTTTGGTTCCAAATATGATGTGGGATTAAAAGCTGCACGTGTTCCCACAAATGACCTAATTGTTTCTTAGTATGCCACATGGAATTTGAAAACTTTTTCAACTCCTCCTCCTTCTATCAAGGATACAGATATAAATCGGACATGTGGAGTGTCATATATTCAAAATGCTAAGACAGTTGCTGCCCTTGCTGATGTTTATCATGTCCACCTGGCATAATTCCAATGGAGACCAATAGAGCAAATATAGTAACTCACTGTAAAAATTTCAGTGCTGCAGTCAAATGTTTTAAAAGCTCCAATGAGTGAAAAAAGTAATTTTTGAATATTTGTAAGGGTCATGGCTAGTAACATTAATAGCGATTATATGTTAATTTGTTTTTTTTAACATTTCAGACATGTTGATGACCACACTGAGTAGCAGTGAAACTCTTGTTACACATTTACTATTGTTACCTATTTAAAGAACTTGAAAACTGAAAGAAAAACTTTGAACATAATATTTGAGGAAGAGCTGTGAGCTATTTTTGCAGTTTTTAACTAAGTTTTTTTTAAAAAGCCTCCATAGTTATGAAACTGATTTTCATTATAATTCTGCACCTAGCGTACCCTTTATCTCCACCTCTTTCAGAATCTTAGTATTTTCCCTTAATTTTAGTTATAATTCAATCAAACCTACATCTCTTATAATTAGTACCACAAGATACCTCCGTGGAAGTGGATGTCTGAACTTTTGAGGTAATGTATAAACAGTTTGACATCACTGATTACTGACAATTTAATGCTGTCTCTTTAATTGAGGAAAGTTGCTGATAGCTTTTATCATGAAAAACACACAGGTTTCCAGTGACAATACTTTACATTTTCTTCCTAAGTACTTTATTGCATTTATGCAGATTGGGCCTATTGAGTTATTGTTTTGGAGGATTTGCATCATTTGTAACTTAATACTGTTAAAATGGATGAACAGATTGCTATAGGATGTGTCTGGTGTGGGTGCTATCACTGTTCATGACAGTAATGGGTCTTGTGTTTTGAATGCTTTGGAAAAAGAATTGAACAACTGGACAATTCTCATGAAAGTAAATCCCTCATAAAGAGTATAATTGCTGTTTGTTGCTTATCGGAGAGCAAATTAGTATAGTTTTCCCATGTTAGTTTGTTAGGCCTGATTATTTTTTTAACAACTTGGAAAATAACCTTTGGTGTCTAGATTGGATTATTTTGTCACTGATTTGGCACAACCAATGTACACTTTTTTATATATATATATAGAACCAGATCATTTTTCATCAGGGAATGGAGATGTGTGGCGAATAGAATGGGATTAATGCAGGATTAAAGTAAATGGGTGGTTGATGGCTGGCATGGTCTCGATGGACTGAAGGGCCTGTTTCTGTGCTGTATCATTCCATGACTCTATGGACATAAAATTGCTTATCAAATGTAATAAATTAATTGTTCCACAGAAAACACCAACAATTTTTACTGATTAAATTCTTTACTCATCCATTCCATTTAAGTTACTTCTTGTGTGCAAAGAGTTAAATAAAAATATCACACGATTAAAATTATTACTTTTTATTTAACTGTTTCCTACACACAAAAAAACAGACCAGTTAGCTTCTAGGCTGACATATTAGAATGTAGTTCCATTCAATGCTTTCCCAAATGCAACAAGGATTTTTCTTGATCCCTTTTTCTTGTTTAGTACACAGTAGAATTTTAGCTATAAATCAGGACTAATGTGACCTTTTCAAAAAAATTGCAATGTTTAATGTGTGGATGCATTGTCAATATTATATATCAAAACCTGATTAGTTCTTGTTTATTGGAAAATAAATCCTCTTAACTTCCAGCGGGATTATACATTAACGTGGCTAAAATTAATATTTGTTTATTTCATAACTGATACATTTCAGTTTAGTCAATAAAAGTGATACTTTGAAGATTATTAAATATGGAATAACTTTAAATAAGTAAAAGAGTTTTTGCTCTATCAACAACCGTGTTCTCCGAATCCCTTTATAAAAATACCATTATCTTTAATAATATGCTGTAGAAAGAAGAGCATAAACTATATAAAGTTGTGGGTAACTTGCCCCCTTTCAGTTACAGTTGAAAGAGCCATTACACAAGAGCTTGTTTAAAATTGATGTGGAACAGGGACCGAAGTGAGAGTGTCTTCAGATAGGACAGATCATTTCCTCCAGCGTGCCTACTGGATTTGCATTTCCACTCCACCAATTCCTTGAGCTAGTAGTTTTAATAACTGGATAATGTGCTGTTATTCTGTCCATTTCAATTCTCAGTAACATTTATGCAGTATTATTCCAGATCTGTCTTTGTAAAGTTTAATTTTGCTGGTGACAAAGTGTGAACACTTAATTATTTTAAAGACCATTGAACCCTCTGTTCCCTTCACCTATAGCATGTGAACCTTATTTCATTAACAGCATGTTGCTCTGCTCTGTATCATTATTTAAAATGTAGAACATTACAGAAAATAATAAAAGCACGGAGCACAGGTCAAAGAACTGCCACGCGTCGAAGATTTTCATGCAGGAGATTAATGAAAGATGAGAAATGGATACATTAGTTCCCATTAGGTCATATAAGAAAATATGTGGGAGATTCTTATGAGAAGTAGGAGACTTAGCTGAGTTGAAAATATATTAGATATTTTAAATATCATATTTTTGAAATATGGTTAAAATTTCTGCATCCTCCAAAGGTGAAGCACTGCTCAGTAGAACCACTAACTTCGCTGATTAAAAGGGAAAGATATGTTATCACTGTAAACACAGCAGTGTGTTTGACCGCCAAGTGATGGTTGAGAATGTTATTTTTCAGGATGACTACTTTCATTCTTCTCACAAACTTTAAGTTTGTTAGTTCCTCAGTAAACTGAAATGTTCCCTGTTTCCCAAATGCTGATTTGAAAGAAATGTTTTGACTGTTTAGATTTTGCTATTATTGAACTCCATGTTTCATTTTGTTTTTTGATGTGAAGTGAACTGTAGAATCATTTCAGCAAAGGAGGAGGACATTTGACCCATCAAATCTGTGCCAGCAAACACAATCCCATTTCCCTACAGCCTTGCAAATTCTTAATTTCAAATATTTACGTGTTACTTTAGAAAGCTGCCGTGGAATATACATCCATCACACCTTCAGGCAATGCTTTCCAAATTATGTGCATAACAAGTTGTTTTTCTTCATGATGCCTTGAAACTTTTGCTGATTGCTTTAATTCTGAGTCATCTGGTCCATGACCCCTCTGCTATTGGGAAAAAATTCTCTCTCTCTACAGATTTTGTGAACCTCTATCAAACTTCCTTTGAATCTTTTCTGCTGCAAGGAGAACAACCTTAAGTTCTGTAGTCTGTCCTCATAATTGAAAATCCTCTCTTCTGGAAACATTCCAGTAAATCTTGTCTCTGCTCTCTAGGGCCTTCAGAACCTTCCTAAAATGCGGTGACCAGAATCGGGCACAGTACTGTAGTTGTGGCCTAATGAGTATTTTTATAAAGGTTCAACAAAACAGTGTTGTTTTTTTAATTTATGCATGTGTTTATGAAGGCCAGGATCCCAGATGCTTCATTAACTGCTTTCTCAGCCTGTCCTGCCAGTTTCAAAGATTTATACACATATAGGCTGGCCTTGGTGTCCTTGTGAAATCTACTACTATCCTCCCCATTGCTTGCCACACTTCCGAGCTGTGTGTAATCCATAAATTTGGAAATTTTACCCAGCACAAAAATGTCTAAGTCAATAAAATATATCAGTCAAAGCAAGTGTCCATGCACTGATCCATGTACCACAGTCCATGTCTCTGCAGCCTGATTGAAAATCCACAGGATGACTCGGTGCGTATTTCTGTCTGTAAAATAATTTCTTACTTATGATACCTCTAACCTATTTATTCTATGGCCTTCAATTTTTCTAACCGTTCTTTTGTGCAGAATTGTATCAAATGCCTTCTGAATGCAGCTAATTGAGCTGCTACCTCACAGCTCCAGTGAACTGGGTTGAAAACTGACCTTCGGTGTTGTCTGTGTAGAATTTGCTCATTCTCCCTATAACCTCATGGGTTTTCTCTGGGTACTTCCGTTTACTCCCACGTCCCAAAGACAGGTTTCTAGGTTAATTGACCACTGTAAATTCTCCTACTTTTTAGGCAGCTGATAGAATCTGAGAGGTGTTGATGATAATATGGGGAGAATAGGTTATCAGGAACATTGGCTTGCTCGGTGATCTGATGGGCTCAATAAGTGAATTGCCTTCCTTCTATGTTGTAAAGGAATATGATAATGAACTTCTACCATTTTAAAAAAACTCTAGTTTTCTCTCTAGTCAGTACTGCTTTTAACATACAGAGAGCAATATTCCTGATAATGGGCAACTGCACCACCATCCAAATTTCCCAACAGATTGAAAAGAAAAATTGGAATTCATTTACTGAAACCAATAACATGAATGTTTGTCAAAAGATTTCCAATTTATCTTGCGCAGTGTATTTATATTATTTATCATAATTTAATATTGTAGAAAATTGTGATTGTGTTCACAAAACTGATGTTAAACCCATCACTCTTGGAGTTGTCATGTTTTGGGTTAATGAGAAAAGGTATATGACTTGGCTAAGTAATTGACAGCAAATAACCATTTAAATATTGTTTATTATTCTGTATCATCAGAGCAGTTTGAGATTTGTCAAAATGTGCAATAAATATTTAGAACAAATGAACATTTCAACAAGATATAAAGTTCATGTGCTTCGGCAAGCTTGTTAGTATGTGACTCGTGAAATGGCACTTCAAGTCCACAATTTTAATATAGAAAAATATGTTCTTTAATAAATTATATTGATAATGAATACAACTCAATTTGTTAAGGCCCACAAAATAAGTAGAATTACATTCAAACATCAGACATTTTGGTTGTACCGAAACATCATCTTATCATGATTTTGATTAAGAGGTACTTAAAATGTCATTCAATTCATGCCTAACATAAGAAAATGATTGTTTCACATGTCAATTTACAACCTTCATATCTCTACACACTATTCTCATGTTGTACTGGAGCACTCAAACATTTTTTTTAGTGAATTCTTATTTACTCCTCACCTGGCGATCAGTTGAAGGCTTGTGTTGATCTGACTTGTAGAACCATCTGTGAAGAAACCAAAAGACAGGCTTTAATTTAGCATTATTGTAAGTAGGTTTATATTGAAAGACCAACAAATATTTCTAAATTTCAGCCTGTTGGAGAAATCCTAATTGCCTGGCTCAAAAGAGGAACAGTGCTGACAGTTTGTTTTAGACATTGGGAATGAAACCCCCATTTAATAGCAAAAAACAAACTGCAATGTCGACAATTTCTTCCTTCCCTCCCCCCTCCCCCACCACACACACTTACTGCTCGACCCACTGAGTTCCTCCAATAGTTTGTTTTTTTGCTCCAGATTGCAGCATCTGCAGTCTCTTGTGCCCCCATTTAATAGGTTGTCTTCACTAACCCCCAGTGAGCTGCAAAGAGATTTGTACTGTGTATAGAAAGAAATCATCAGCCAGTGAAAGGTTAAGTAAACCCATGTGTACAGTACTGATTTAAATACAGTTGGAATTACTTGGCACTGGAAAGAATGTTCCCATTGATTGGCATCGATTGAATGACTTCAAATCTACCCACAAGACGACTCTTTGGAACAGCTTTGGATTGTTTCTATGGTAACTGCTCTTATCCAAGCATTAACATTATGTTTGGGTCAGGAAGGGGAAAGAGAAAATAGAGACCAGTTGATGGAAGTTGGTGGGGGGGGGGGGCGCGGTGGTAGGTGGAGAGGTAAGTGATGGGGAGGGCAAGGAGAATAATTTTTACGTGTCTATTTATCATGTGGAAACTAATCGTTTGTCCCATATTTGATGTTTTGAAAGAGAAATGCTTGGAGAGGGGAAGATGCATAAAATAATCTATTTCATTGACTGACTTGCTGTTAAAGGTAGTTGATGAAATTAATTTCTTTGGATTTTTTGCAATAATTAAGAATAAAGATAAAATTGCAGTAAGGTAGAATAATGTTTTTTGCAAGATCATTATTGGCATTGTGTGGCCATATGAATCACAGGATAACACCAGCAGCTATAGATCTAGGCCTACAAAATAAACCTTTATATCCTTGGTGTAAATATACAATGTTAAAAGTGAGTTGTTAAGAGCACGCAGCTGTTCTGTAGCTATCCCAGTTCTTGTTGATTATGTAATACGTGATGGGTATAAAAATTCAACAGGTTGTAGATACTCAATTTAAATTGAACATTTCACGTGCTGTACCCCAACTGATGTCAAAAAGAGAACTACCATACCTAATTTTCTCCTTCACTCTTGGTTTCAGGGTTCAGCTGTTCTTTTCTGCTGCAAGTCTGAATTGGATATGTTGTCACATTCAGATACTATTTTTATGTATCAGATGAGAATCACTGGCCAATTCAACATGCAGAGTGTCAGATTGCTTGAATCACTATTGTCAGCTCCAAAAAGCATAAATTTGCCCTTGGAGTATCAGAAAATATCTGAATCTAGTGGCATTGAATACCTCTAAAACATGTTAATTTTTTTAATGTAGTTCGGATTTGGGATATATACCTATTTGGTGTTCTAATATATTTAATCCATCCTCGTCTAATGTTATCTATTGCCTGAATGGTTTCTTTGATGATTGAGGCATGAAAAATAATTTTATACAGATCTGATTTCCTTCCAGTATTTTTAAGATTCTGCGAGTCAACTAATTAAGAAAAAACATGCTTAATCTTAGTGAACTTGTGCCTATACATATTGCTTATGTACATTGCATTTTTAGAATGTATATATTGTTTGAGAAATACATTTATATCACAAATAGAATCAATGACATTGTTTTATTGATGCTCCTTCATAGATCCTCATTGTCACAAGTGGCATTTGCCATATGGCTTGAATCATTTTCTTTCCATGAATTTAATGTTTTGTCTTCAGGTTGCATATGGGGCATGTCACATAATACAGGTGACTACAATAATTTGTATCTATATCTTGGATATGAATGTGTCATGGGCATCTTGGAAGTAATTTAGAACATTTTGTTTTGTTTTTTTGTTAATTGCCTTAACTAAACATTCCACCTTATCAAACTTTTAAAAGTAGATCAGAAATGAAATGCAGTTAAAGTTAGAGCCAGTGATTGTAATTTAATTTGCAGTGCTTTTTTAAAAAAGAAGTGGGATTTGGATTCAGCAATCATTGATATTTCTACTCCCTAGGCAAACCTCATTTTTATTTCTTCTGGGGTATCGAGGGTTATATTTCTATTACACTTTTCTGGGGGAGGCATTCATACAAGCTGAAGCTAGTCAAACCTTAATGGGTTGGGATTTTTTTTTCCCCATTTCTTAGCAGCTTCAGCTAACATCTGAGAATAGACTCTTTGTATTCAGATGCCTTCTAACAAGACGCTCATTGTCTTAAGCCTTTGCCAGGAGAACGCGAGCCACTGCACAGCCTTTATTGTGCAGACTTTGATTGTATTTGAACTTGATGAGGGCTGCATTTGAATTGTAGTCAGACAGTTCATCTGTAGTTTTGCATAGGCTGAGAACTAGCCAGAAATTGCCGTGTTTGTCTAATTACCTCTTTAGATAAGATGAGGTGGCGGGGATGTTGTGGGGATGGGTGGGGGGCTGAGGGCGGGTATAGTTGATGAGAGCTGGCGGTAAGAAGATAGTGGGGAGGAAGCGTTAATTGAAATTTATCGTATAGTGTGAGAAACAATGTGACTGAATTACTATGGGAACTTCTTGACTTGTATTCTGATCAGAATTTTGCATTAAAGAATGGTGGTGTGTTCAGGTTTGCAGAATACATGGTAAATTATTCTCCGTCATTGTATTCCTTAAACATTCCCTGCACCTCTCCCTCCCCCACTATCCCACCCCATACACTTAAAAATATTAAGACCACATTGAATAAATATAGAACACAAGTTATTTTGGTCAATGCATAATTGATAACATTGATATATTGGAGCTTGGCTCTGCTGCAGGGTGTTCGAAATATTATTGACTGCTTTGAAGTATTTCAATATTCATTTTTTCATCCTGTCTTCCCTGCCACCCTAACATTTCAGCAAAATATCAGCTACTCTATGTGGCATCAATTGATGCCACAGGAAGCAGCGGCAGCAATAGAAGTGCTGATCCTTGTTCTGTATTCTTCTGTGGGACTTGGGGGCATGGTGGTCTGTGTGAGGGGCATAGCATGGTGGTGGAGATGGGAGGAAGAGGGGAGATGGGCGATCAACTTGTTAAGGTTGCAACAGCTGTTTGTCAGTCAGTTTTCGTTAACTCATTCATGCCTCTTGCTGCTGATAAAGTGTCAGTCTTTTGTACGTGTAAGCCACCAGTAGCTTAAGAATTTGGAGCTGCAAAGCACAATGCATATGATTTTAAATGTGAAGACTTAACTTCAGTTAGCAATGTATTTTCAAATAAGAACCCATAGGTCACTTGGTACAGGCTTTCTGTGGTAGTCCTACTGATGATGCATTTTCTATTACTGTTTTTCTGAGTTTGAGCATAAATTGTCCACTTGCTTGATATGATTCTCTTTGGGTAATAATGTTATCAGGTTGAGATGTGACTGAGTATTCTATACCAAAATAGATTTTAATTAGATTTTACCTCCCATTCTCTTGAAGTAGTTCAATCCAAAATATGGTAAGTAAGAAGCAATCATGCTGATGGCTTAAAAATCTACATAGACAAAATTAAGAATTGTCTTTGCACATGTACAAAAGTGCATTTAGTATTATGTATGATGTTGTAACATAGAATGAAAATATTTTTTGAAGTTTGCATTAAAAATTAATTTATCAATTATTTATTGTTAAAAGCATATGTCATGAAAATTGAGTAAAATCTCATTTTCCCAAACTACCTGAATTTTATCAAAGTAGTTTCTTTATGTTTTGCAGAAAAGGAGATATCCAAAACTGCCAGCACTAGGAAACTGATTAAGTGACGTACCTAGGTCTAAATCAAAGAATCAAGCACTAAGGCTTTTAGCAGCTCCATCTGTTTAGACAGCAGCAACATTGACTGTGAGCTGCTTTTTAACTTCTCCCAGTGAACTAAAACAGGATCATGATGCAGTCCGAGTCCTGATTTATTCAGCATTGTACGTGTTTAAAAAGCAGCACTTGGGCAGATGGAGCTGCTAAATGCCTTGTTCTTTGATTTAGAATTGGGCAGATACTTCTGCATGTACAGCTTGATGGTTGCAGTCAGAACAATCAATACACTGTAAAACACAATCAACAGAAGAAATGTAAAAGAGCCTCTACTTGGTCTGTAATGCACAACACTTGGAGACTTGGACATGAAAAGATGCTTGGCATCCCACAATGCAACACAGTGCCCACAGCTGCTGGCATTTGGGAAGAGAGCATTGGTACATTGTGTTTCATGTACTCCAAAAGACTTCAAAATTAAGGATCGCTTTACAGATTTGCAGTAGGCTGCATGAGCAAGACTTGAGTCCATTATTAGCATTAACTCTTTCCCACCTACATTGTATGCTGGTTAGGATTTATCATTGAAGTTCAGAGTACTCAAAATAATGCTGGACATTTACACAGGAAAGTTCTGCATCATTTCTAAAGGTTTCTCATGAGGCAAGTTCTGATTTTCGCGAAGGATATCTGGGAACACATTATGTTTCACTGGAGAAAAATTTGAATAGATGGATTATTTGGCATTGACCCTCTTCCAACTGTACTACTTTCTGACTTAAGAATGTAAGAGTTAGAAGCAGAAGTCAGGAAAAATGGCTGCTCCTCCATTCATTAAGACCTTTGCTGATCTTTTTTCTGCATGCCACTTTCCTACACTAACCCCATTATCACTTTATTCCCTTGATAAATTAAAAAACTGTACATCTTTGTCTTGAATATACTCGATGACTATGCCTCCACATATCTCTTGGGTAGAGAGGTCCAAAATTTCACAAGGCATTATTTCTGTAGCCAGCTCCTTCAAAAACTTATGAGACAATTCATCAGATCTTGGGATGTTTTGGTCCCATTAATTTTTCCAGTACTAATTTTTTACTAATGCTAATTTCTTTAAACTCTTCATTCATTTGACTTCTGTAGTTCACCGTTTCCAGGAGTTTTTGTGTATTTTCTCTAGTGTCAGGCACAAAAAACATCTGTTTACTTTCCTTGCTTATTTCACAGTACAATTTCTCTTCATTCAGGAACGTACATTAACCTTGGCTAATTTTTTTTTATCTTTGCACATACCATTAAAAACTTTTACTGTTTGTTTTTATATTTCTTGATAGTTTTGTATTCCACCTTTCCTTCCCCTTTCAGTGCACTGGTCCTCCTTTCTGAAATATTTTCAATCCTCAAGAATACTGCTCATTTCGGCAATCTTAAAAGCATTTTCCTTTGATCTACTACTATATTTAACTTCTCTTGATAGTCACGACTGCACTATTTTTCCTGTTGGTTTTTAATGCTTAAAGGGATATAAATTGCTTGTTAGTTATATATTAATTTTAAATGATGGGCATTACTTGTTTAATATTATACCTTTTTAATGCATTCACGATCAAATCATGTCTCCTATCTTCATGGTGTGCTTTATTCAGATTTAAAACCCTGCTTTCAAATTGGACTACACCACTTTCAATTCTTATGTAAACTTTTATCACATTATGATCGATGTTCCCTGAAAGATTCTTGATAACCAGGTCATCAATAACCCTTTCTCATACTAAATCCAAAATTGCCTTTTCCTTCATTGGTTCCTCAACATGTTGATCTGGAGTACCATATTATACACCGTTTGATTATGTCCCCACATCATTACTCCTAACTTGGTTTGTTTGTTAATTCCCCGTTGACAATTTTTTAACCCTTGCTACATGCCTCTAATGTCTTGATTAATAATATGTCCATTATCACTACCACCTCTGTTTGGAGCCTATAGACAATTCTCACCAATATTTTGTGTCCCTTTGCTGTTTCTTAGCTCCACGTATACTTGATTTTCTGAGCAAAGATCCTTTCTCTCTGTTGCCTTTATCCTATTCTTTAATACGAGCACTTCCACTCCTCCTTTTCCATTTTGCTTATCTCTTATAAAAGTCAAGTATCCTGAAATATTTATAACCAAGCTTTTGTGATGGCCATTAGATTTTACCTGCTTATTTTCATTTGTGACATTTATTCACCTACATATCCATGAATGCTTCATGCCTTCAGTTAAAGGACATTCAATTTTGCCTTTGTATTATTTTGTTCCCTGCTTAGACTCTATTTGGAGGTATATTCTTAAGTTTGCATTGTCATTTCTTGACCAACTCTGTTTACTTATTTGCTGCTTGTGCATTGTCCTTTCTCCTTAACTTTCCAAATTTTCCCTTGCCGGAAGCCACCTTACACTAATTACTTGTGGGTTAAAGGTCTGGAATGGAGTTATTTGCCTTTAATGGTGAAAGAGGGAAAGACAGCATTAATTTGGTCTTGTCACAAATTATATACCCTGTTAGTTTTTGTTTGCTCTATGCATATTTATTGATTTGAGGCAGCTTGAAAGAAATAAGGTTCATATTCCCTTCGAATTTGATCCAGGTGATTGAAGGGACATACACATGAATATAAACAGGTGGTTCCCTTCAAAACTGAACTACTTATTTGCAAGTTTTAAGACACCATAGAGAGCAATACAGGAGCTAGTGTGTTTACTTGAAACCTCAACAAAGAATGCTAAAAGATAGATTAAAAAAAACAATGGGGACGTAAGATAGACAACTCGAAGTTAGTTATACTCATTTTCTTCTGTTGTTTCAATGAACAAAAATGAGAAAGTGAGTCTTTCCTTGTGTTCTGGCTAATATTTATCCTTAAACTAAGATCGCGAGAAAAGATTATCTGGTCATTATCTCATTGCTGTTTGTGGGAGTTTAGTATGCTCAAATTGTTACATTTCCAAAATTATTACAGTGCCTACACTTCAAATGTACTTTGCGATATCTTGAGGTTGCTAATACATCCAAATACTGGTGATAGTAAATGACATGAGTATTATATCATTCTGGAAGATATTTTGGGATGCCATAGAATTCATTAAAAATAAGCATGAATAACAAATGTCTGGCAAAGGAGATGAAAGTAGAATATAAGTAAAACAAAAATGACCTGAGCTATTTGAAAAACAACAGTTTGATCTAAGTACTTGATCATCAAGCCATTCCGCCAACTACTGAGCAGCTAGTTCAGCAACATATTGGTATGTGTAAAATATGATGATAGTACATAAATACATTTAATTTAGTTTTTCCCATAAGGTAAAATTAGTTTGGAATCACTATTTATAATTTTTGCCTTAATTGACATGTTGGTAGCAACTTCTAGGCCCAATTCTGCCTCAATACCAACTCTGTCAACACCTCTACTGGCTTTGAATTGTGAGATTGCTTGTTAGACTCCAGGATTAAATGAGCAGAAATTTCCCCCAAATAAATATTGTGAAAACTGAAGCCATTGTCTTTGGTCCCTGGCACAAATTCTGTTGCCTAGTCACTGAGTCTGTCCCTTTCTTGGCAATTGTTTGAGGCTGAATCAGACTGCTCTCAATCTTAGTGTTGTACTTGAACCTGAGGTTATAACAAGGTATCTGTGCTATCACCAATGCCACCTTCTACTTCAGTAACGTTTGATTCTGCCCCATTTCAGTTGATCTGTTGTTCATTTGTGTATCTTAACCTGCACGAATTCATTTATTCCACACACTATTGCTTGCTAACTTGCCTCTTTGGCTCCTCAGAAGAGCTATGTCTTAGTTATTTCTGGTTAAGCTCTGATTCTTTTGCATTCTCCCCCAACCGTTCTCTGTTAACCACACCTCCACCCCCACCCACCCCATTGGCTCAATATCCCTTGCACTATCTGAGCTCCCCCAATACTGATAGCAATGTGTACTATATTAAAATAGTACTGTTGGTAATAAACAGAATATTTGCAAATAATGGGTGCTTATACTTTTAATTAACTTTTGGTTTTAATTTTGAATAATACTGACATTAACTGTATCAAATAAATGATTTCAGACCCCTGACTTTATCAACTTCAGTGAAACCGAATGTTGAGAGGGGAGAGCAGTGGATGGGCAAGATGACTGTGCCTATTTAGCACGAGGAGCCAAACGCAAATTTCTACTGCATAGGCCTAGAAATTGAAATGCTGTTTTTCGCTTCTGCATCTGAAAATAAATTGCAACCATTTCGGAGTTAAATTTCACCACTCAAGGAACTCAACAGGAGATTTCCAGTTACAATGTACCTTTCATACCTGATGCAATTTCCATTTCTGTTGCACGTGGCACGATGTAATTTACTGTGGACAACTCCTTTTGGGGCACTGTGGGGCACTAAATGAAGTTTTCAGGGGGCAGATGTGAGTGTAGTCACTATTACTAATGAGAAGGTGCTTGGGAAGCTGAAAGGTCTGAAGATAGATAAGTCACCTAGGTTCCTCGCTCCTGGGTCACCTATCAATGGATAGACTCCACCTCAGGGTTCTGAAAGAGGTAGCTGAAAAGATTGTGGAGGCATTAGTAGTGATCTTCCAGGAATGGTTCCGGAGGACTGGAAAATTGCAAATATCACTCCACTCTTTAAGAAGGGAGGGAGGCAAAAGACAAGAAATTATAGGCCAGTTAGCCTGACTTCAGTGGTTGGTAAAATGTTGGAGTCCATTATTAAGGATGAGGCTTTGGGGTTCTTGGAAGCACATGATAAAATAGGCCAAAGTTAGCATGGGTTCCTAAAGTGGAAATCTTGCCTGACAAATCTGTTGGAATTCTTTGAGGAACTAACAGGCAGGATCGACAAAGGAGAGTCAGTGGATGTTGTTCCCTTGGATTTTCAGAAGGCCTTTGACAAGGTGTTGCACATGAGGCTGCTGAACAAGATAGGAGCCCATGGTATTACAGGAAAGGTACTAGCATGGATAGAAGATTGGCTGACTGGCAGAAGGTAAAGAGTGGAAATAAAGGGAGCATTTTCTGGTTGGCTGCCAGTGACTAGTGGTGTTCCGCAGGAGTTGGTGTTGGGTCCACTGCTTTTCACGTTATATGTTAATGATCTGGATGATGGCTTTGTGGCTAGGTTTGCAGATGATATGAAGATAGATGGAGGGGCAGGTCGTGTTGAGGAAGCAGGGAGTCTGCAGATGGACTTGGGCAGGTTGGGAAAATGGGCAAAGAAGTGGCAGATGGAATACAGTGTAGGGAAGTGTACGGTCATGCACTTTGGTAGATGGAATAAAGGCATAGACTATTTTCTAAATGGGGAGTGAATTCAGAAATTAGAGGTGCAAAGGGACTTGGGAGTCCAGTGGAGGATTCCCTAAAGGTTAACTTGCAGGTTGAGTCAATAGTGAGGAAGGCAAATGCAATGTTAGCGTTAATTTCCAGAGGACTAGAATATAAAATCAAGGATGTAATGCTGAGACTTTACAAGGCATTGGTCAGACCACATTTGGAGTATTGTGAACAGCTTTGGATCCTATATCTAAGGAAGGATGTGCTGGCATTGGAGCGGGTCCAGAGGAGGTTTACGAGAATGATCCCGGGTATGAAAAGGTTAATGTGTGAGGAGCGTTTGATGGCTCTAGGTCTCCACTTGCTGGAGTTTAGAAGGATGAGGGGGGATCTCATTGAAAGGCCTGGATAGAGTGGACGTGCAGAGGATGTTTCCAGTTGTGGGAGAGTCTAGGACCAGGGGGCACAGCCTCAGAATAGACGGAAATCCCTTTGGAACAGAGATGAGGAGGAATTTATTTAGCCAGAGGGTGGTTAATCTGTGGAATTCATTGCCACAGATGACTCTGGAGGCCAAGTCATTGGGTATATTTAAAGTGGAGGTTGATAGGTTCTTGATTAGTAAGGGCAACAAAGGCCATGGGGAGAAGGCAAGAGAATGGGGTTGAGAGGGAGAAATAAATTAGCTATGATCGAATGGTGGAGCAGACTTGATGGACTGAATAGCCTAATTCTGCTCCTTGGTCTTATGTTCTTTTTCTGATGTTGACCATTGCCGTGCATTCCCAGGAAAATTGGATCTTGACAGCATGGAGCTGAATTGGGGCTGCACTGAAATGTCCCTCACTTACCTTTGATAATTCATGCACTCCTGCCCCCAGTCACCTTCCCCATCAACCTTTAACACTTATACACAGAACCAATACTGGCTCTTTGATCTCCCTCCATAACCTTCCTCCAAAACCCTCATTTTTTTGATTGTTTCTGAAGGAGTTTCTAAACTTCAGCCCTAGAACCGATTCACTCCTCTCAACAGCATGTTCCCCATTCCCCCCCCTCCCCACCCCACCCCGACCCTGCTCACTGTGTGACTTACCTAACGCAGACCTGTAGGTAAGTCATGATCTTTAGTCTACAGTTGGCAGTGTTTTCTCCCTCTCAAAACTGTCCCTCCTGGAAATAGCTTTGGTGGCACTGAATCACTTGGGAGGTGAGACCTGCACAAGCTAGACAGATTGCACCTGAACCAGAACAGCTCCAGCATCCTTGTGGGATGGGATTGTGATTTTCTGGTGCTATATGGAAGGGTTTAAACTGGCAGAGGAATAGGGCACAGAATAGGTTGACAGTAGGGAGTGAAGAGCAGCCAAATATAGAAAGAAAACTGAACAGAAGGCAGAGTGTATATTCACTTGATAAGGGACATGGAAGGAATGCAAGACTGGATTGAATCTATTTTAATGCAAGAAAATCTGACAAGTAAGGCAAACAAATGAAAGGCATTGATTAACACATGGGAATATGATATATTTGCAATGACAAATATTTGGTTGAAAGTTGGCAGGATTAGCAACTCAACATTCCCAGGTATAGAACCTAGAGGTGTGATGGGAAGGGGAGATGGAAGAGAGCAGGTAGCATTGCAATATTAATCAAGAAGTCTATTTTGCAGTAGGGAGGGAGGATATTCCAAAAGGTTCTTCAAATGAGGCCCTGCTCGCCAAATCCTGTTTCTTTTTGAATTCTGCTCAAACTTCCTGATTTTCCAAAATCTCCATTGCTTTCAATTTTGTAGTAGTGGTAGTTGTAGTAGTTGCTTTTAACTTTATAAAACAATATTTTTTGTATTGAAAATATTGTCAACTAGAATTTGAGATTATTACTTTTCAAATTTTTGTACAGTAACCAGAGTTCTTTATACAACTGATTTTGGAAAACATTATACTTTCGTTGAAGATGGTTTTGCATTGCATGTAAGGGTTTCAATTAGAGCTTTGTCTTTTCTTGATCACTGTTGAATAAAGCTTGGGGGCCTTTTCATTCACCTGAGAGAATAGCCAGGACTTTGGTCTAATATCTCATTCAAAAGCTGGGATATCTACCAGTGATGAGGTGAAGTAGCAACCTACTTAAGTCTTGGAAGTGAACTCTGACCAATGGATATTTGTCATTGGTTTCATGTGCAAAACATGTTGGTTGGGTGTATGCACATTGAATTCCACTTCCAAAATATCCCCCCTTTGGTTTGGTTGTGAGAGTGTTACTATGAGTAAACTTGAGTAAATGAACTCAGTTATTTTGTAAACAAAATATCAACCCCTTAGTTAATACCTTGCTGTGGTCTTTGTTCCTCTCTGTCATACTCTGCTTGCAGATAACCTTGCAAGGTATTTGGAGGTTTTCATTTCTGAGAAGATACATCCTCTCCTTTCCAAATCATATTGGTTAGTCACCGTTTGCATAGCACCTGATTGTTTTTAAATTTGTTTACAGACACTAGAAGAGCAACTGATGGATAGATGCCAAATATAATTTCAAATCGGAAATGCAGGCTGGATTTAGAATAAAACTTCCAGCCCACAATGATGGGTGACACTGTTGACATGCCATCATATCTCATGCCTTTATGTTTTTGAAGCAAATAGGACATATGGTGGCCTTCTGTTGTGCAGTTTCATTCTTGAGCATTTCCATTTTGCTTTTGAGTTTTAATAATTAATTATATTTTCGCATAATTTTTTTCAAGGTATTTGAAAACAAGTTTCTTTTACCCCAATCAACTTATGGTGGTGATATACTGTGTATAGGAACATTTCATTATAAAAAGAGAATAGGATCAGTCCTTCAAGCTGCCCCAAAACAAAAGGGACACAATAGTTATAAATATTTCAGAATTGTTGACGAGCTATTTGGACAGAAAATAAAAGGAACTGAACACATTACACTGGACAGCTGCAGCGGTCTGTGGGGAAAGTTGGTACAGATGGTAGTAAAAGTGGTAAAATAAAGTGCCTTATGGCTGCTGAATAAAAAAAAGAGAACGAGGTTCGTCGATCGAACGTAAGAAATTTGTTCCCCTGGGAGAGTTTCAATACTCATTGGGCCAAATTAAGGAAAATATTATAGATGACAACGGTCCTGTTGATTTTTTTTAATAAAAGAAAGCTGGAAATTCATTAGTTAATATTTATTCATGAAAAAGCTGAAGACCATGGTAATAGTTTCCTAATAAGGGTTACAATAATAATTTACACATGTTTTTTTAATCTGTGTTTATGTGTTAGAGAAAGACAGAAAAGTGGAGCTGATTCAAACTCAACACCTGTTTTATTTTGTGGATTATGTAATAGTGTAGTCTAGGTCCTGTTTAGTTGCACAGTCCTGCTGAAAAAGGCATCTCCACCTCCTCTTCCATTTGACTAAGTTTCAGACTTAGACCTATCAATAATCAGATTTTCTTGCTATGCTTTATCTGTTTGGAAGATAATTCGATTATCTTTAGCATTTTCTGTTTAAGCTAAAGGTACTACAGAATACTAACCACTATTGTAATAATTTGCAGCATTTTTACCGTAGTAATTTCAGATGAGAGGGGGTAAACTCTGTTACTTTACCAATGCATATCCTGACACAATAGAACAGAGAACCAGGAGGCACTAAGACGATATGCACATGGAATTATAAAATACTATATATACTAAATGATCCACAGTACTTAAAACAAAATAAAATGAATGAAAATATTGTGTTAGTTTATTAGGGCATACATCACCATCTTTTCATCAACACAAATTTCCTGAAGGTAAATGCATTTTATGACACAATACTTTTGATTGACAGTATGCTGGCACCTTTGTAAAGGCTAAACATCTACAAAGGAAATTTCCTGTTGTGTGCACATTGTACATGATAAGAGAAAGCTACAGGTAAATGTAAAACAAGAAAATATTGGGGGTCTGATGAAAAACAGGAACCACATGTAGACCTCTTCATGTTATCTAAAAGCCCCTAATTTGTATTTCACAAATGTATCTGTGCAGATGCCAACTGATCTGCACATAGTTTCTTTTGGAGAGATGCTTTTGTCACCAGTGGAGGAAGTTTCTAGTATTAATTGAGGGTGTTCCAGAAGATGCACAAATCTAAGTTACGGAAAGATGTTAGAAAAATGTTAGGAAAATTCCTTTTCACTCACACTAACTTACAAGCTGACTGACATACTTACATGGGAGGAAATCACAAGCAATCTTGTAAACCTTGCATTGATTTTTTTTGAATCACTACAGATCTAAAACTCGCTCATTTTACTTTTCTCCGCAATTCATCAACTGCAGCCATTTCAACCAATATGGTAACCCATACTAATCTGTGGATTGGCCAGTTGGGCACTTATAAGTGTGTGCTTGTGTTTTCTCCTTTTGCTGTCCCAAAGCTACCCAACTCACCTTGCTCTGGCTTGGAATTGGAACTAAGCATTGCTGACCAGTGCCTAAACCCAGTCTTCAGTTAGGTGAGCCAAGTGCCAGAAGGAGTTATGGATCCAGAACTGAAGAGTTCACTGGAGCAGATGGTACACCAGTGTCTTAATGACTAACATGAGGATGAACGGAGGACTACTTTACTTGCCAGTACACCAAAGAAGATCCAACTTGTGTTTATCAGACAGTTGGGAAAGAACCTGAAAATATAATAGCAAGTAAGTTCAAGGAAGGAAAATACTTTCAGAAACAAAGCAGAAAAGGAAATCTTGGAAGAGTTAATGAGTCCAGTTTAAGCAAGGTTTCTCCCTGACTGGAGATGCTCCCATCCTTAATTGTAATTGCATGTGAAGTAACTTTCCATGAGCACTGGGACAATTGGGGATGTTACAAAAATAAAACAGATGGAGCAGATGGAGTTGAGGGAAGTTGTGACATAAAATGAAGAAAATGAGAAAGAGTCAGTGACTTTGGAGCAAATGATATGGCCAAAAGAGACAGTAGTTCTGTTGGCATTGTTTTACCGGGCTGCAGAAAATGTTGAGTGTTATTATTCTCTTCATACTCCCTGGTAATTGTGATTTAAAGGAGGTCGTGACACTTTGTGCAAGAAGACATTGTGCATTACACTTTGTGTGAACCTTACCTGAAACCACAGTCCTGCGTGCTATTTTGTTCTCGAGTCTCACAATGATTAGGATAAAGCTGTTATGTGGCTCTGATGGACATTGCAGGCCAGGTAATAAATTAAATCAGAGTGATGTTCATTCTGGGGAAGTTGACTTCTATTTCTAAATGGAAGTTATTAAACAGAAATTTGTATCATAGTAATTATAAGAAATGATTTAAAAAGCTTGAAAATCTGCATTGTTTATATATCGGGATGCTTTGGCACATAAGTGAAAAGATCCAAGGTAGACTGAGCAGAGGGGTGCTACCTAAATTACCCTTGGTAAGGTCACAACAGATGTAGTGTATCATGCAAGTGTTTTTTCAGCATCAATATGCTGTTCTATTGTGGGTAATGCAGTGTAATCAGATCAATACAACATTCTTTTTACTCTGCAGAAAAAAATGTCCTCAGTGGGGAGTCAAAATGCCTCTGGAGATAGGTTTTCCCAGTTGTCAACCACCACCCCCCCCCCCCAACCCCACCAATCAAAACCCAGATAGAAATTCAAGCTCTCAGCATAATTGCACTGGATTTTCAAAGAGGTGGCTTTGCATTGCTGGGTCTCTAGAAACAGAGAGAATACTGCCGTATGTGACTGGACTAATTGGTGAATTTGTCTAGTAAAATGCTCCGCGTCACACAATAGGTGAGAATTCAGTCCGTCCGTCCTTTTGGTTCGAAGTGAACAATCACTTTTCTTCAGGCTAATTAAAGTGCTTGCAGATTAGTCGAGCAAAGACGAACTTGAGCTCACTTTTTAGTGCAGGGATTGAGAGCAAATGTATAAACGAGTTCTGCTAGTTCTGAATAGTGGGCTGTATAAAAATGCAATTAGATTAGAAAATTATTAAATTTCATAAAACTTATATGGTCTATTTTTGTGTGCTCTTAATTGGGTGATTAATGTTAGACTTGTTTCCCTGTGTACAGTCCCTCTTTCCAGATGGCAAATGGTAGGTCCCAACCCTCTTTGTACACAAAGAGGTCATGGTTCAAAGTCAAAGATACAGAGATACCACAATAATCAATCATTGGAACTTGCCTGCTTGCTGTGACCAGCCAGGCAAAATTGAGTCTCTTGTTAGCATCAAAACTACAGGAGGGCTTGTGTGTTTTTCCTTGTACATTTTAAAGAAAAAGTGAGAAGGGGGACCCCCTTACACATTTTACTGTAATGATTTGTAGTTGAAAATTATGAGGAGAGCATTTGGCTTCCATCACTATTCAGAATGGCAGTTAAAAAGACATTCTTTGCAAGTCTTCAGTAGATAGCTTCTCATTTCACTCTGCGCAGCATGCTGTTACTCTGAGCTGCTTTACTAATTAAATTCAATTGCTATCCATTAGACTGATGGAATGAGAAGAATCTACAATGCTGCTGACTCAGTGCAGGTCTATGTGTCCAGATACAACCTTCAGTACACTGCCACCAATTCATTCTGATACAGCTATCGTCATACAGTACTCTTGCCCCAGGCTTCAAAACAAAAATAGTGGCATTCCTAATACCTTTCCACATTACACCACATATTTAGTAATTATTTCTGATGCTTAGGCCATTTTATGCCCTATGCATGAAATACCTCATTGTTGTTAAATCTATTTTTCCCCACAGGTTATTGTGTGTATTTTTCAGAGTAACTTTTGTTGATTTCATGGTACTGTTCACCTCATTGGGGTTCACTATGTAGCAAAGTTCTCCATTCTATTCCTGTTTAAAGGCCCAAATATAATCGAATACCACATTTCCAAATGAGAACAGAAAATAAAATCAATGAGTGGGTGATGGCTACTCTTGGAACTGTCCATTAGACCACTGAAGATTGACTTTGTCAAAGATATGGTGAGAAACTACCTGGAAATGGCAATTAGAGGAGGAAGCAGTTCTGATGAAAGGTGATCAACATGAAACACTGACTTTGTTTCTTTTTTCACGGTTACTGTATGACTTAACCTGCTATACATATCCAATATTTTCAGTTATTATATCATGAAAGCAGGATGATATAGTAAAACAATGGAATAACAAATGGTAGTTTTCATTTAAAATCTATTTCATGTGAACCTGTCTTGTCTCCACAAGAGCAGAGTAAATCCTCCATGCACACCACTTATGCCAGTAGGAAGAGGCCAGCAGGAAGGTTAATGACTTGAACTTAGCTCCCAGGAGATGGCGGCAGTGAAAGGAAATTTCAATGACCTCACTAGAATAATCATGGTAAGAATCTGGCTTCTAATAACAACTTTTCTCTTTACACCTGCATTACCTGCAGCTTCCTCTTGAAAAATGCATTCCCCTCCTTCTCTTTAGGGGAATTACTGAAAAGCACTCCACATAACCCTTAATTCCCCTACTATTGCAAAAATCTAACTGCGTCTTAAATATATTTAATGAGGTAGCCTCTACTGCTTCCCTGGGCAGAGAATTCCACAGATTCACTATTCTCTGGGAAAAGCAGTTTCTCCTCATCTCCATCCTAAACCTACTCTCCCCAATCTTGAGGCTATGTCCCCTAGTTCTTGTCTCACTGACCAGTGGAAACAACCTTCCTGCCTCTATCTTATCTATCCCTTTCATAATTTTATGTTTCTATAAGATCCCCTCTCATTCTTCTGAATTCCAGCAAGTATAGTCCCAGGCGACTCAACCTTTCCTCATAGGCTAACTCCCTCATCTCCAGAATCAACTTGGGGAACCTCCTCTGCACCGCCTCCAAAGCCAGTATATCTCTCCTCAGGCAAGGAGACCAGAACTGCACACAGTACTCCAGGTGCGGCCTCACCAGTACCCTGTACAGTTGCAGCAAACCAACCTTTTGCAATTCATGCACAAGCGCTCCCGAATCCCTCTGCACAACAGCATGCTGCAATCTTTCACCATTAAATAATATCTGATCTTCTATTTTTCCTTCCAAAGTGGATGACCTCGCATTTACCAACATTGTATTCCATCTGCCAGACCCTTGCCCACTCACTTAACCTATCTATATCTCTCTGTAGACTCTCCCGCATCCTCTGCTACATCTACTTCTTGGTTATTGCCTGTGCCACTGTAATGTTATTATTTGGTGGCCTAAAGACAACTCCCACCAGTTATTTTCTCCCTTTACTATTGCTAAAGGCAGGCACGGTAGTGTAGCGGTTAGCGTAAAGCTATTACGGCGCCAGCAACCTGGGTTCATTCTGGCCACTGTCTGTAAGGTGTTTGTACGTTCTCCCCGTGTCTGCGTGGGCTTCCTCCAGGTGCTCCGGTTTCCTCCCACATTCCAAAGATGTACGGGTTAGGAAGTTGTGGGCATGCTGTGTTGGCGCTGGAAGCGTTGGCGACACTTGCGGACTGCCCCCAGAACACTCCACGCAAAAAGATGCATTTCACTGTGTGTTTCGATGTACATGTGACTAATAAAGATGTCTTGTCTTGTCATTGCCTATGTTTGCTGCACGTGCAGTCTCACTCCTATTTAGAGAACCTCATTTCCTCATCATGTAGACCAGTTGAACTCCACTGGCATATTTTCGAAAACTTCTCAGCTGTGTGACCAACACACGTCCTTCCTTGCAGAAGGATGTTACTATCGGGCAGGAGTTAGTAAAAGAAGGATGCTGAGCTCACCTGTGCACCCTTCCCCTCTGGAGGAAGGCGTACTTATTATCATGGGTAGGGGAAAAAGTCATGGGCATGGTATGTGGCAATGCTGGAAGAAATGTGAACTAATATGACCATGAGGTTAATGAGGAAAAGAAAGGGAGAATAAGAGAGCAATGCAGTGAGAAACATAAAACCAGACTGTAGAAGCTATAAACGTGCAACTAGGAGAAGATTAGAAGTTAGTGTCTCCCTTACAGACAGAGACATAAGAAATTTATTGTGGAATAAGGAAATGGCAGAGAAATTAAACAAATGAATTTTGGGTCTGTCCTCATAGAAGAAGACACAGAAGACCTCCCAGTAATGGTGGAGAACAACAGAATCCGAAGAATTTGAGGAGCTGAAAGAAATTATTACTGATGAAATAAAAAGAGCATCAAAGGAATTATAGGATCGAAATGTTAAAAAAAAAATCCCCAAGACACTAGTGATTTACATTGCTATTTTTGAAGGAAGAAGCTTTGGAGATGGTGGATGCATTGGTTGTCATCTTTCATAGACATGATATCAGTAGAAGGGAAATTGCTCGAGCCTGTTATTAAGGAAGTGGTAACAAGCCATTGATAAAAATAGGACTGGGCAAGTCAGCAAGAAAGGACCATCTTGTTTGGAAGATCTGTGAATAAATTTTTAACCAGCAGAATAAATAAGGGGGAATTAGTGGATATGGAGTATTGGGAATTTAAGAAGGCTTTCAATAAAGTGTCACACAAGAGCTTATTAAACAAAATTTCCTCATCTAGAGAGCAGTGCGTATCTTTGGAATTCTCTCACCAAGAGGGCTCAGTCAGTCAGTATAATCAAGACTGAGATTGGTAGTGTTTGTGATATTAAAAGCAAGGAAAATAAGATATATGCAAGAAAGGTGTGGTGAAACCAAATTTCAACCATGATCTCAATGAATAGTGGAGCAGATTTGAGCAGCTGTATAACCTAGACCTTTTTCTATTTCTTAATACTTGCATTCCCTTTTTAATTGCTATGTACACACTGCACATAAAACTACAACTGCTTTTAGCAGCCAATCACCTCTCCGCTCTTGTCATCTTGGGTATCTGAAGATAACTTTGTTAATTCTAATATTTAGTTCTTTAAGTGTTTCCAATGTATTTCCAGTATGTTTACAGAGAAGCCCAATCTAACATTGTCTGTGCACCACCCATTAAATTGGAATCTTCGGTGCTGGGATGAATTTTTGGGACATGATCTTTGCAAAGAATTTGTTGGAGTAGCAACCTATTGCCACAATGGATACTGCCAGCACACTTCTCAGTGGAATGACCATATGTTCTATGTGAAGCTGCAGCATCACATCGCTGCCAAATCATAAGTGTTTCCAATGCATTAATAGGAACTAAAGAAGCAGGCTGGTATTGAGGAATTATTCTGTCTACAACAGTCATGAGTCTCCACTGTTAAATCCAATTTGAGAATAACTTATGCATTCATGCTGGTTACCTCTACTAGATGCTCTGATATTTTGCAAGCTGTAACACAGAATTCCACACAAATATTTTTTGTGAGTAAAAGCAAGTGCATGATGTGATGTAATGTAACTAACTTTCACTTTACCCTTGAAACTTGAATTTCTTAACAATGAACTTAATTAGGAAAATATGTCCTAAATATGATTATTTTGCTGGCTTCACACGCCATCCACTCCATTGTTTTCTTTCATCTTCCTTGGGGAAGGATATGCTTCTGCACAATATCTCCCAGTGTTATGTTATGACTAAGATGAGGAGAATGCTTGAAATTCTTAGTGTCTTATATTTACATTTAACGAATTGTGATACCATATCATCCTTGCATGAAACCACATTGCCTTTTACCATTAGGACTGTTAATCATATTTGCTAAATTCAAATAGTCACCAGCACCAAAATCCACAAATTGCACGTTCCACAAATTAAGATCTGCGGTGCCACTGATTTATCATTAGAATACACATGACATTGGGAATGATAATGTATCCTTTTCTTTTGTATGCTGGAGCAGAATCCCAGTGGTTTTACAGAATTATTTTCTTACAGGATCTAATTTTAATTTTACCGTGTGCAAACACCAAAAAGATATCTTTGTATTGACAAATTTTGAGAGGAAGAACCTGTAAAGAATAATTCTAAATGTTGTATGTGAACAGATTTCCTTTCACCATCCAAAAGAATGCTTCATTTACAGTTTTTGCACTAGCTGTAATGAAGTGTAAAAATTAACATAGGAGTGAGTATGTATGTCATAAAATTAGACAAATAATATCATAAAAATGACTTATCTATTAATTCTCCAGATAATAAATTGGTTGAATCTTGCTCAGTTTTTGATCTAGAAATGTTTAGGAGTTCGAACTGCTCAATGGATCATTTGGTAACTTGCTGTATCATTTAGTGGTTGAAATGCAGATTAGAACAGATATCATTAATCCAGAAATTTTAATATTGCAATTATGTCTCAAGATGCTTCACCCAGTGTTAACAGTTAAAAATGCCAAACAATGCCAAGCCAGACAAGGAGATATTAGATAAATGACAAATAGCCTAGCTGTCAATAGGATAGTGAGTGATCAAATATGGAGATGAGTTAGAAACCAGAGTTAGAGAAGTGCATTTACTTCTGAGGGTTACAGAAGAAAGGAGGATTACTGAGATGGAATCACCAGCTTGAAACAGTTTCATAAGCAACAAGATCAACCTCATGTTTTCCATTGGTTCTTTATAAAGCAGCGTTCTGGAAGCTGGCTATGGATTGCTCATATTCATGACTGAAAAAAAATTGTAATACGGATGATGTGTGTAGATGTATGCATTGAAAGAAGATTTCTACCCCTCTATGTTATCGTAACACTCCTGGTGTTAACTGTGTTCATTTATCACATAGAGCTGTTATAAACAGTTAATACAATTTTTTTTCTTCTCAGATTCTCTTGTTTTTCTATATTTAAAATCTAAGTTGCATTGTTATTTCTTGAATCATGACAGATGGGGTAAATAGTTCCTTGGTTCCACACTAATATCACAACCTCATGTTGAAGGGTAAATTGGTATTTTTAATCTGAAAGTTTTTCTTTGTAGTTAAGAGTGTATAGCAAGACTAGTGATGTTTTCTTCTTTGCTTAACCAAACAAACACTAGAGCAAACAATCATTCTCATTATTCATAATTATGACATGATCTAACAATTCAGCAGGGATATATGGATGAGTAACAAGAACCAAGAAGTAGGACATTTAGTGAACATCTGAAGAATGTTTTTATGACCTTTTGAGCTCTCTTGCCTACCTGGCTAAGTCAATTTGATGGTTTCTCATTCTGAGAGTTTTTGGGTGTTTGAGCATTTTCACATGTTTAGCTTGCTTGCATTGCTGTCCTAAGACTTTACACTGTCTTTTAAGTCATAGCGCAGAAATATTTTGAAAAGATCTTCCAGTATAAACACATAAAATAGAATAAACCCTTTACAGAGAGAGGCTTGTTTCTGTTGAAAAGCATCTCAGCAGCACCTCGTCTCACGATCACAGTGAGGTTTTCTCAAGCCACATGTCAGGATGGAAAAGGGACTGGGTATTGTTGCAGGTGAGTTCTGCCCTTTTTTGTTTTTTGCTACAGGAATATTTCCCTAGTCCTGCTGACATCTGCATGCCGTGAAACAAACAAGCAATGTATCTGCCTGAAATAAGCCCCAGCTTATCTGCAATGTCTGTTGACCACGTTCTACTTTGCAGCTCCAGTGCAACTGACCTTTTGAGAAGCCCTGCCAGTGGTACATAAATGGACATAGCTGGCCACTCTGAGAAGCCAACAAAGATATTATTTGAGGAGGTAAAGGGAGAATAAATATTTCTTCTGGCCTCACCAAAAGGTTCCTGCCAATTCTCTTGTGCCTCGTTTTCACCATCCCAATTGGCCAACTTATCCCCATCGTCCACCAATTACTTAACAGTCTACTTACTCTGCTCCATTCCTACCCCATCCCAATGAACGAGCTGTCAGATAGCACTGGCAGCTTGTTTCAAAGGTTCAAATTAGGTCCAATCATGAAAATTGCTCAAGCTTCTTTTGCTTCTTTTATAGTGTGTACTCAAAATAAAAGTTAGAGCCTGTAGTTTAGAGACTGTCAACATGAGAATGCTGGGTAAAAACTGGCAGGTCTATCACTTCACCAATGTAAAACTTCTTGTATTCCAGTGCAGTGAGGCGGGGAAGCACTTTGGATACAAAAGTATGTAGACTTGCTAGTGTCATTCATTGCTGCCAGCTCATAATGGTAAAAAGAACACCAACCATAGTCAAACTAGTAATTCCAATGTAAAGGAACATTAAATACAACAGTCTGGAAATTACTGAGTGATATTAATGAACAAAACCTCAATGTTCATTTCTATTTTCTCTTCTATTGTTAATTGATTTAAAGCAAATTGAAATTAAGATAACTGAATGAGGTTTTGATGCTCAGCATTTGATTTATAACATCACACACAAGAATTTTCAGTTTTTTATTTATAGTTAATACTTAGTGATTGACAATGGAATTGCAAAATACTAAGAGTTGTGCTTTGTTTGATGGAAACAGGAAAAACAGGTGTACTGTAGAATCAATGGTTAATTTTATTAACTTAATAGTTTAATTGAGGCAGTTGTGAACTGAAAAATATTAATATAGAACAATATTAGATAGAATCAATATGGAGAATGAAATCATCATTTAAAAAATGTTGAAAGAAACAAATTTCAGTTTTCAGAATAACTTTTACTCTGCCCTCATTAATATAATGGGCCATAACTTCTTTGTCAAGTAATTTAAAGAGGCATTGAGCAGGTTGGGGGGTGGGAGCATGCAAAATATTTATTTGTTTTGCATACTTGTGTTTTATCACACAATATTTGATTGACAGGTCTTGAAAGCTTGTATTGTTCTGAAGTGTCCCTGATACCTGTTGGATTGTGAAGATGAAAAGGTTTGGAACATAATGTGTGTACAAGCCAAAATGCATTAAATTAATTTGCTAACAAGTTTTCCTCAATTTGTTGGCATTGTGTAAAAATCAATTAGCTGGTTTCTTTTTGTTAATCAACTAGTATCAGCAAGCTTTCCAGAATGAATTGATACATTTTGATAAACTTCTTTGATGTGGGCAAGCAGTGAATAAACTGTCCTCTGCCTTTGTGTTTTGTAAATGTTTTACCATGTGAGGGTTTGATAAAAATGGAGGCTATAGTACCTATTGATTGGAAAAAGTATAAAAGTATCCAAGTTTATGATCTTGTGGTTATCATCAGAAGTTTTTAAGTTTTGTAACTTGTAATTCTTTTGTTAACTTTAAAGCAAAATACTGCAGATACCAGAAAGCTGAACTGTCCAGCAGATCATAGCAAGGACCATAAATCTGAAACAATGCTTCTACCTTCCTTTCTCCACAGATGCTGCTTGGTTTGCTGAGTGTTTGCAGTATTTTGTGTTATATTTGTGTGTTTCACTCTTTTAAACAATATTTTCATAGAGTTTAATTTATATTTAAGAGACTTGCACAGAAATGACTTTGAAGAGCTTTCTCTTTTGGGGCATTTTAGCCACTTGTGTGGTCAGGTTGACTGGTCCAGTTGTTCGTGCACTGTGTTACACTGCAGGAGGTACACCAAAATACAATTGGACCAAGGGTGGGAAATGAAGCAGTGTGGTTCCATGCAGAAGAAATGTGCCACATTGGAAGGAGAATGCAATCAGTTTCAGCTGAAAGGACAGGACAGGAATAATAAATCTGTTGATACTGCAGAAAACAATATGCTGCTCCCCAAAGAAGGGTGATAGGGACTGATTGATGACAGCTCAAAGGATCACTGACTAACTATAGCTTGGGGATTATGGATACCTAGCACTGCCTTGTCATTCATGGATAGTGATGCCAACAATTGGTAGTTTTTTTTAAAGTCAGCTCTGTGCTTTTTAAGTATTGATGTTTCCTTCTCTTTGTGTAATGTAATTTGTTTCAACTCTGCCTCGTAAAGTTACAACGTATATTAAAAAGTTTCACAACAGAGGAAGGAGAAGCTATATTTTGTTCTGCTTATGTATAATACAGTATTTTAGTATTGAAAACAAGGTGCGATTCATAACTTGCCAGTTATTTAACTTCTTGACTTCTATCAGTTAGAGAAAAGATGAATGCTTGTGATAGGGAACAACATTTTTATTTCTATCATCCAGAAGGCAGTGTTATGCTTTCATGTTAACTATCATCAGTCATATAATACATCTTCTACTCTGACATGAAATTTTATTTTCAGCATCTAATGAAGTACTCAGTTATTTTGACAATTGTTTAATTTTCCTAAATGAAATAATTAATTGAGAATTGAGTAATGCTTTGTCTAAATTATCAGAATTTAGTGTCTTTGGCTCAAATCTACTAAGAACTTAGGCTGCCTCAGCTTATTTCAAATAGAAAGCCAGGTAAATCTCCCTGGTTGATCCCCTACATGGCATTTACCACATTTTTTTTCCAAGGCCAAAACTGGATAGGAGCCGACTATGACAAGGCAGGGAATGGATTGCAGTTTTGAGCTTTGCTTCTGTTTATAGATAATAATTCATTGAAAATATTTATTAACTTTAATACTTCCATACCAAGGTATAAAGAAATGGGGAAAAATTACTTTTGTCATCATGGCTAGGTGAGAAAAGTTCTTTCTCTCAAGTAAAGAAGACGTGGGTTGGAGCACCACTCTAGGATTTGAGCATATAATTTAGGCTAAAATTTCATTGTAGCTGAAGAATTATTTCTTGGATAAATTGTTAAAATGCCTTTAATGCTTATTATATTGAGAATTAAGAATCATATGCCTGTTTAATGAAGAACATTGTTGTTCTCTGAATGTCCTGGTGAACATGCATCTCGTTAAAGCTGCTAAAACAACTTAACTGTTCATTCATCTCACTTGTGAATTGTGGGATCTCACTGTCCACAATTCTACCTAAAACTGGTGACTAAGGTACAAAATAATTTATTTCAATAATATTGGCAGTGTTATTGAAATAATTGAAGTAGATGCTCACACCAGCACCACACAGCAGAGGTACCTAATGGAAATAATCGGAGTTCACAGTGACCCCCATCTGCTGTGAATGGGGAAAACAAGAGGCAGACTGAATCTGAAGATTTGAGGAGAGACAAAAATTTTAATTGTTTGATGGGAAGTGTATTGTGATTCTTGATTCCTCTGTGATCAGTTATGTTTGGTTTTGTTACCAGAATGTTTCAGTGGGCCCAGAATACTGCTTGGTAATGCCTGATGATGTAGATTCTGCTCTTGGGCATATCCAACAGAATTTCTCGATAGCTTGGTATAACCTCTCCATCCTGCACAGCTGTTGAGATGCAGGTGTGATGGGCTACAAAAAATATAACCTCCCACTCCACCTCACCTTCACCACTTTTCTGCACTGGGATTTCAAATTAATTTTAAATGGGATTAAAAAGATGGATTTCAACCCAAATTCCAGCCTTCTCCACAGTCAGAATTTCAGAATCTTGTGATGTGATTTCTTGGGTTTGATGACTTCTAGTTATGAAACCAGTGGACATCCTACTAAGTAAGTTATCAGTGCAAAGTCAAAACCATTGATATGCTGGGTCTTCCTTCTTCCTAGTGTGTATGATGTAACAAGAACATTTTCTGGCTGAAATTTGATGGCTTGTGGCCTCTTAATGAAGTGGCAAGGGTTCCTGTACGCAGGCATTTACCAAACTTCCTTGTAGGTCCCAGAAGTTAGATGAAGCAATTAATATGTTTGGCATGTCAGATATTTTAAAAAATAGTGGTAAAGGATGACAAATTTTTAACAGTAGTCTCTATGCTTGTTGAATATTAGTTAAAAATTACAGTTTTTTATTAGGGAAACCTTGACAGAAAGAGCAGGTTAATTAAGAATCCAGCAATCTTGCAGATACTTAAATTTGGCTTAACCCCAAAATTGGTCTTTTTAAAAATTCCTTGTCCTCGTTTAGTTTTGCATTCATCGCTGGTCAGTCTTGATACACAGCTTTGAGTGAAAGTTTCTTCATTTGCATATGAATCTCTATTCAACAGTTAATGTCCATTACAGACAGAACGCTCAATTCTTGTTTTCTGTAAGCCTGTTGTAAAATGTCGGTCTGTCACTTGCAATATAAAAAAGCAAAAATGATGGCATTTGTAAAAATGTTATCACCTCATAAACACAAATTGTAAAGACATGAAAGCGATCTCTGCCATGCTTTCAGTGGGAGTTAGTACAGCTGCCTTTTTTAAAAACACAGTTGTCCAGATTCCCACAGCTCACTACCAATAGACCAGTTTACACAAGCATATTTAATTCTCAGTTCCCCAAATTAACATTTAATTTGCATAATATGTGATGCTGTATACAACTTGGACTTGCTCAGGAATTTAGATCCTTTGCAAATTTCTTCAAAATGCTCTTGAAACTTCAATAATTAACTTCAAACTAGTTACTTTTTGTCTTTCCAAATAAAATTAAGTCACAGTTAACATATATTCATCTATTGAATGAAAGATTTATTATTAAGGCCAGATTATTACCATTCTCCAAAGTCAAGCATTAGTTGCTACATACTGTGTTCATAACAAACGTGACTGTTCAGGACAAATGAGTGCTCAGAAATGTTTCTGTATTTTGTACGATTACCAGTGCTGGATCTGGGTCAAAGGTCAAGCTTTATAGAAATGTTGTTACTGTTGCCTGGAACAGCTTGTCAGGTCTAGGAACTAGTTAGTACTGTATGGAGGACTGGATTTAGTTTATGAAAACAAAATAGATTGTAGAAGGCATGCCGCCCTCTAACTTCCCCCAGCCCACCCAATTCCACATGGTTTCCTGGGGCCATCACACTTGGCCATCTGAGGGCTTAGTTGTTGTGTGTAAACTCGTCTTCAGAAGGAGGGAGTATTGACAGCTACATTAGCATGTTATGCCGCTGTTCCACAATCATGCAACCACATGACTGGACGCCATCATAGGATCAGATTAAGTGTTTCATACTGTTAGCTATGAAGTGCAATGTACCACAGGGCAATACAGTGATTGAAGAAAATAATTTGTAAGTCAAATAAAAGCCGCCTTGAGAATAGGTCACAGGAAGGATACCTTGGTAACTTTGAGGGTTGGTATACCTGTTTGGAACTATATAGCTTGTAACTCAGACTTGATGTTTCAAGACCATTGTTAAAAATCCCCAAATCTAAGACAACAGAAACAGTAAGGAAGATGCAGCCCTTATCAACCATGTGGCTAATAGCAAATCAGACACCAAATGGCCAGCTTGGAGAGTAGGCCGTTATTTAGCCTTTAAAGCATGTTCCAAGTGGTTATCCTGGCTGCTTTCTGATCCTGAATGCTTTTGGTTTACAAAATGTCTGACCTGTCAATTGCAGAAGAAGGTTCCAAACTTCTACTGCTCTTTGCAAATGGAAGTATTTATAGTATCGTACATAACAGGAATAGGCTCTTCAGCCCCAGTGTCCATGCTGACCATCAAACACCCATCGAAATTAATCCAATTTAGCAATAATTTCCTTCAGATTCCCCTAATCTCTTATCCTTTACCCTAAACCTATGCCCTCTAGTTTTAGATACCTCTACTTTGGGGACATGTCCTTACCAAGTTATGAGGGGCATAGAAGGTATATCTTAACCAGACCCCCTCCCCCACCACCTCAGCTAACAGTATTCCAGAAAGGCCCATTTAGTTTATTAGTCAAGTCCTGGATGCATCAGGCAGCAGAAATTGTCTCTCTTCATCAGGCTTTTTTCCTGCTACACCTCAGGCAAGAAATTCGATTTCCTTGAAACAGATGGAAGTGAATTTTGAAGGCAGAATACAATGCTATTTTTGCACTATCAAGCAGGGTAAATTTCTGGGCATTACATTTTCTTTGTAGAAAGCTGAGGATGCTCTTGCATTTTCTTTAAGAAAGCTTATAAATAACGGAACTGTTTGGACCTCTTTTGGCCTCCCAATCTCTCTCAACTCTCGTCTCCTAGGAAAATCATGACAGCTTCCTCACTCAGGCCACCAGTTAAAATAGCTATGGGAGTCTGTTGATTCTCTTCAGCTGAGAAGGCCAATAATAAATGTCATGGTTAGAGATTTGATAATAGTATCAGTATGTTAAGCCAAACAATTTTTTTGTCGCTGTCTACAGGTGTAGCCTTAAACGTATTGCTGAAGAGAAATAGTCAGTTGAGCTAACCATTTAAGTGGCAGGAAATGGAATTTAGTACAGGTAATGTTGGGCTGCAATGACATAAGTTATTGGACTTAACAGCCAGGATTTTGAATTGTTGATCCAGAGATGGTTTCACATCCCACCAGGATATCTGTTTATTACAAAATTAAAGATTCCTATATAAATTTAAAATTTCAAGACAAAAGCTAGTTCCTGTAACTGTAACCATGGATCTCCTGGATTGAATTGTTAATAAAACCATCTGATTCATTGATGTCCTTTAGGGAAGGAAATCTCTCATCCTCACTCAGTCTGACCTAAATGTGGGTCCAGAGCCACCGAAGTGGTTGATTTAACTGTTTTCCCATTCAGGATCAATCAGTGATAGACATTGAAAGCTGGCATTGCCAGTGATGCCCATATCCTGTGAATGAAAAACTAAAAAAAACTTGGAAGGCATGTTGAATTTTAACTTCATGTTAATGATTTTAAAACAATATGGATACGAGCAGAAAAAGTGGGAATTTTCTATCTGCTAATGTGTTATTGTTTTCTAATAAAACCACAGGATCTTTTCTATTCACTTGAAAAGACAGTAAGAGTCTCAGTTTAACTTATGACAGGTAATGGCCCCACTGATTCCATAACTAATGCTTCTTGGTCTCCAGTGTGAGGTGACAATTATCTCATGATTCAAATGACCATTCAACACATAAATGAACAGGCTTATCATATCTTGCTGATCATCGTGTATTCTATTGATTATTGACATTTCAATGGGTAATTTTAGAGTTAATTTATGATTTTTATTTTAATCCTTGCTTTATATGATTACTTACAAAAACTGTTGCAGTTTCTAAGTAAAAAGAAGTTTTAAGAATAACTATTTTGCCATAAAAACCCGTTAATAGAATAGGACGTTTAAGGAATGGAATTCTGTCCTTCAGACCTAAGGCACTTAAAACGTTAAGATTTGTGTTCAAATTGGATTTGAGATTACCATACACTTGGCAGTTTCAATTACTTTTATTTAAAGTCAGCAGAACAAAAGGCTGTCTGCAAACACTTAAATCATTGTGGTCTATTCTCAGGAAAATTGACATAAGTCGCTTGAGATTCAAGATTTGCAGGACATTAATGGCTAAGGTACCAACAAGATTGGTTCACATTTTTTTAATATATATTTGCAAAAAAGAAGGTTGCTTATACAAACTGAGGGAAAAGAAAATGTAAACATTAATTATTCACTCCACTTTGATAATAGCCTTGGGTTATTGCCTGTAATTTTTGTTTTGTTTTTTTAATGAAGGAAAGACATAATTATCTTTAATTTGTTGTTTCTTTTCATTGGAAGTTGCCGTTTGTGTTTTAGTTGGAATAACTTTGACAAAAAAAAGGCACAATTACTGTCCAACCTCCACTCTCACTGATTTGTACATATATGTTTGGACACATGCCAGCATTCTCTTGATGTCATTGCCAACAAAGTTTTTGGAAAACTGGCTTTATTCTTTTGCAGTCCAATGAAAAATTATCCCGTTAATATGTTAGATGTTAACTGGTCAGTTTAACCTTAGCTATTCTGAGTTGGTCCATAACTGATGAACCCAATTTATGCTTCATCTGAAGGGATGCACATAAATAAATGGTGGAGTTGAGAAAGGAATGAGACAAAGCATCTCAGCTAACAATAGGCTTTAAATATTTTACTGAAGTCATTTCTTTTAACATGGTAACAGAAGACTAATATTTCCACCAAATGAAACTGCTCAATAATAAGATAGGAAATAGCCTTATAGATTAAAATGTTTGGCGTAATCTGAATACAGGTATCAATGCTACATTATTATAAATTGAAAGAAAAATGACAAAAAAAATTCAAAAAGCTATACTTTCATAAATATGGCATGTGTATTCTATGAAAATTGTGCTTAATCCACTCATCTGCTGAAAATTTCAACTGCATTGCATCCTTTAATGGTAGATGGGAATTACTTAATTTCTAAATTTCTAAATTTCTAATTTCATACAGTTGAGTTTTAAATAAAAGATGGGCTGGCTTCAACACAGCACATAGCAATTCTGTGTGAACTTTGCATTTTGCTTTTCATTTTCTATGCCATTACTTGCAGAATGTTGAAAAGAAAGGAGGTTTGTTCGTTACTTGACCTGTGTTTTAGAGATTCTATTTTTCTTGATCTTTTTCCCTGCAATCAAAAGGACAAAAATACTCAAAGAGATGGTATGTAATAGTTTCCTCTCTTAGTTTTAATTGGCAGCCACCATCTCGCCACTCCTGTGCCCACCGAACCCCCAACCCTCTTCTCACTAAGTCAATGTGCCATGGTTTGGAGAAGAGGGATGAACAATTTTCAACTGTCTAATTTATGTTCAGTTTATGAATTGAGTCGTCAAGAAAATATGTCCCCAAAATGGGGCCTGTGTTTTTTTTACACGTCCGCAGCAAGGGAAGAAATTGTAGAACTATTGATAATAGCCTTTTATAAAATATCAGCGCTTTCATATAGCATACATAAATCATTCCGAGGGGCAGTTAAGTACCGTAAATCCATTAGATCTAATTAGGTACCCATGACCTATAATTAATTATGCTTTCCAGACACAATCTCATTAATATTATGATGTCATGTCTTGAAGGCATTCTTAACTGTTAGATCAAAACACTTCAGGCAGTGAAATTTAGAGAAAAGGTACAGGTGAAACATTTCGTCAAATTATAATTCAATTTTGTAAAGCTCACATGAAAGAATCCTATTTTGACTGATCACAATGGGCTGCGAAAGACTGGATAAAGGATTCACAGGCTGGGTTTCAGCCTGGGAGGTGTTAAAGTTAGGTTGACTTCATAGTGCAGGAGATCATGGCTGTGATTCCTCTTTGTACAAGGATATATCAGTAGTCATGCCCCAGATACAAAGAAACTTTATGGATGTACATTTTAAATTTAAAAAGCAATCTTGTTTATTGTATATAAATCTGCGCACAATGAGGACATTCCTTTGGGACTTGCTGATGAGGAAACAAACAACTAATTGGGTGATAGCTAATCACTGTTAACCTTCTCATTGCATATCTTGTTCTACTGCACATGATACAGCTTTTTAGTATCTGCTTTGTGGATATATAGTATCACAGAAGGAGCATCAGTAAAAGAAATATAAGTCAGCAATGTTAAATAGTAGTGCCAATACTATATTGGTCAAATCACATTATTGCCTTTCATAAGTTTACACATTGTGTACAATATGGATTATATCAAGTATAACCTCAACTCATCTCAACCAATGGGCTTTGAATATTTCAGTAAGATCAATTCTTTTAACAGTGTAACAAGTTACTAATATTTCCACAAAACCAAAACTGCTCAATGATGAGATCTGGAAATAGCCAGACGGGTAGCTGGTTGAAATGTTTGGCACAATTTTAAATTTGTAGGCTCTCCTGTTCTTTCAAAATGAAGAAAGGAAGAAAACTTAACTGAATTATTCTTCCCAGTATTGTGATGTCTCACTGAACTCTTCAGCAAAATCACAACTTGGGAAAGCAATGACTCTGTAATCTGCTCTAATAAATACTAATTCTGGATACAAAGCTTTCGTCGTGCACTTTTGGCACTGGTTGGTTTAGAAGTTGGTTTAGTTAACAATAGGCTACACTTTATTTTCCTCTGTTTTGGTCTCATAATTTTAAAGTTTTTAATCAGTGCTGGATTTTAAAAATTCTTGAATTCTAAGATTTATTTTGCTTTGGTTTTAGGGATGCCCCTCCATTTTCTATAGCCTATCTTTTTTTTTAAATGGGGTGGTGGTGATTTAGCAAATTTAAGAGCAACAGCCTGCATTTTAATGATTGTTAAAACTGTAAACATAGAATGACCTGTTCTTTTCTAACCATCAATTAATTTGAATATTTAAGTAATGAGTTGGATTTAATATTTTAAGTGGATCTAAGCAAAACTATTTTTGAATTTTGTATTAGCAGATTTTCTGGTATTTATTTTCTCCAAAAAAGGGAGAGAGTCATTAATAGCATTTCTATCCGTTCTCATTGTGAGGGTTTTTGTGATCCCTATTGTTGTAAGCAGCTGTGATTATGTCCAGTAAGTGTTAAAATATTTTTGAAGATCATTTTAGTCTGCCTTGGATTTTAAGATTGCATCACTTAAAATGTATCACTTAAATGTTGACTACAAGGACTCAGAAACCAAGATAGGTATTTTTACCAATGTTTGTAGATGCCTTAAAAGAGACAGTAGAACTTTTTGTTGCATTGGTCTGTAGTAATGCTTTTGACACTTCTACTGTTGAATCTTATAAAATTTCAACAATGGAGGGTGATTCCAAATGTAGCAATTCTGATTACCAGTCCCCTTGAGCAATTGTGGATTCGCTAACATATGATTTTAAAAAAAAACAATATAAAGGGGAAAAAAAATCCTTTTAAAGTTTCTGGTGCATGCTCAGTATGACTGAGTTTCTGATGCACAGTAAACTGCACCTAAAATGTTTCCAATAAGGGGTTTCACTTAGTACAAAATAGTATGAGATTTGGATTCTAATACTGTGCAAAATGAATACCATATATTTTTTAAAAAAGATCAGATGATAGAAAATTAATACTACTAATGCTTATTGTAGTTTTTTTAATGCATTATCTGATAGAAATGAATAGATTTTCATGTAAACATTGGAAAGCAAAAATAGTATTTTTGATTTTATGCCCCAACTTTACTTCATCTTTGATTTACCATTTACAAAAGAAATGATGTCAGTTTGCCTTTCTACGTCTTCTAACCAGGAACGCAGCTTTGGCCTATACTATTTGCAGTCTAGCTTTTGATCTGCGTTGCAGCAGGTGTAAATCTACTGAATAAAACACACACAAAATTGTGGAGTTTGTGTTAGTATGTAATGAAATAAGGTGAAGTCAGTATAAATACAGGCTAAAGAGATTTTTTTTTGGAAAAGTTAGCACTATGCAGCGGTAAAAATAAAAAACAGTGAGCCTTGTTCTCCTTTCTTTGTTTTGTTTGCCAAAATGCACAGTGCAGTACTGGGCATATCATTAAATTTCCATTTCAGCCTAATGAATGCTAAGAAGGGGGAAGAGAGATTATATTTTTATTTTTTTTTAAGAAGATGCACAATTAACCTTTAATGAGGTTAGATTCCCTGCATTGAGCATAGTAATTTTAGTTTCTACTCACTATTCCTGTAGACTTTTTGAAATACTGATGGATACTAAACTTCAGATGAGAAAAAAAAGTATTTTACTGCCAAGCTATTGTGTTTGTGCAAAGTTAATTTTGATTTTTAAGGTAGATTTAATAACAAACATGTGGTTACTGATAATTCAACAGCTGCACATCTTCAAATTTGTTATTTTTGTGTTTATTTAAATACAAAATAAAAAGGTTCAACAATTGAAATGTGGGAAAACACAATTCCAGCAAGCTTCAGCTTTTATTTTTCGCTGCTATTTATTATATCTCAGTCACATATACAGCACAAAATTAATTGTAATCAGAACAAATCAAGACAGTACACACTTGTTTAGTTTTTTTAGCTGTAGGCATATTTTCTACTTAGTAACTTCATGGTACAGGTAGGTGTAGATTGGTATGTTGTGTACATGGTGAGTGTGACTTGGAGCACAAAGAATCTGATCTAGGTCAGAACACTATTGAGATAGAATTAAAAAATCTAAATTGAAGTGACTATTCTTGTAAATGTGGAAGAAAGACAATGTATTCCTTGCAGGATGCAAATATAAATTTAGGATCATTTTGGGAGTTCTGTAATTATGAAATTGAATGAATGGAGGAAACACTTTGTAAACAGGAAGATTAAATGAAAAACAATGGAAACAAAAAAAAATCACACCAAGTACCAATGTGGTTGAAATAACATGCTCCTTACCTCTTCTCCCTCCCACCTACCTTTCAATTTCATACATTAATGATTCTGAAGCCCTAATGCTCTTCACATCCTGACCACTTTTTAAAGTTTTGAAACTGTATTCATTTAACCCTTTACATTTGCTGTTTGTCCATGGAGGAAAAGTTGATAAGTTTTCTCAAAAAAGCAGCTCATATTTATTTCGAAAAAGAATGAAATGCTTTAATTCTTTTCATAATGCATCTAGCAAGATGAATTCTGATGTAGTAAAGAAAATATAAAATGTATTATTGTTCTTCAACCTTGTGCATTTATACACATTTATTTAAGCATGCTCATTTTGGTATAATCCAATGTTTTGGAAACATCAGGCTAAACACGTTTATTGGCTTTTGAAAGTTTCAGGTAAATAGTACTTTTTTTAAATAATATTTTTGGCTTTCAAGAATGTTTATTTTCTTTTACTAATTTGCAATAAAGAGGCCACAGAGAAGGGATGTGGGTTCAGGCAACAGGATCTTTTATGTTACTTGAGTGTCACAACATTGGACATAATCCATCTGATTTGAAGTGGAGGTATTATAGACTGTCCGAACCTTTGAGTTTATGGGTCATTTCCACAGAATTCTCCATTATTTGCTAATTACAGGCTTACACATTATTTGTTTCTCAAGCTTTTCCATAGCACCCATAATTGTTGAAATCAAAAAGAACTTGAATTTGTCACAAAGGGGAATTGATATTCCAATTTTCACTGCACCTTGTGGTCATAATTCATGTATCTGCCTGAGGTAGTTACAAGTACAAAGTACTTTTATTAATTTGTTTAATTGCAATGAGTTGTCTTTTCCATTGAATGCATTGTTCACCGTTAGAGAAAGACTAATCTGATTTCTTCCCCTAACTAATCAGCAGGTATTTGCTGTTCAAACTACGTTCAAACATACTGAAGATTTGATTTAATTTCTAGAATTTTCTGATGATGGTCTTAAAAGATAGACTGAGGAAATTAATTTGAATCACGAGGAAGTTAAATGCCTTTTATTTAAGATTTAAATGGTGTGTTTTTAAGGGGCCGTTTGCATTTATTTGAATGAATACTGTTACATAATAGTCATTCCCTATCAAATATCAGCTAATTTCAGTATTTTGTAGTTTACAATAACTTATTGTGTTTAAGAAAACATTAAAATTGAAGATGATCAAGTGTGAAAAATATATTTTACATCAAAGAGGCTTTTACTTCTGTGGCCTGATATTAGTTTTAGAACAAAGACCAAATCAAATAATTCTGCAGCGCATTTAATAAAAAGCAGGTGTTTGAAGTGGCTCCAGAAGACAATTTAAACTGAATTTAATTATTAATTTTATGAGTAAATGTGACTTGCATTTGGATTGTACTTTTTCTAGAAATTATCTGCTGGTAAAAGCTGCTTTGTGGATCACAATTCCCATTGATATGGGTGTGTGACGTTAACTATTTTTCACAGAAAAGGACTTAAGTTGTTCAACCAACTGCATTTGATTTCTTATTTTTGCACAATTATTTATTTTATTTCATGCAAACATCCAAACTAGGTTAGAATATTTAATAATAAGTGGGTAGTGTAATATGATTTATGTATGCGCCAAGGCATTCCATAGATTACGGGAACATAACTTTTCACAATCACTTATCTTAAATAGACTCTGTTTTAATGGTACATTTATATATTAATCTCCTTATCTAAATATTTTTTTATTGACAATGATTCCTTGTTAGTTGACTTGGAGCTAAGATAGCTTTGTGTAATTGCTTTCTTGCATTTATTTTAAAATCTGTGGTAAAAACTGAATAGGTTCTTTATTTGAATTGATGTGTGCAGTTTAATTGTTCACTCATTGCATCGAGCTGCTTCTGAATGCTTTGAGCCACGTTGTTAGCACTTTATATCCAAAAATAAAAACTTGGATAATTGCTGCATGCATTTATGAAGTTTTTAGGTTTGCAATCTATGGAATGCAGGGTATTATTTTGTGGAAAAATAATTAGGGATTTATTCATGAAATTCTCAATTAAATAAAATGAACTAGTGCAGTGGTGCCTCGGCTAGTTTTGGTAATATGTTTGCATTGCTTTCTTTTCAAAATTTCTTGGGCTTAGTTACTTTTCAGTTTGATGTAGATCTTTTATTTAAAGTTAAGTTTTTTAAAAGAAACTCTCTTGCCTGGGCCACGCTATTGCTATTTGTTTCGTACAGCTTCCCTGTACTGTATTCTGTGGCTTAAGCAGTCAGACCTCAGACATAATCCAGCTGTGCGAGAGTAACCCTGGAATGGGTACTCAAGGCAGTAGGGAAATATTTTCTAATGCCTTTTTTTAAATGTGAGATTCATACATTGCATTTCTTCAAGTTAAGATTTTTTATCAGGAATGCTGTTATAAATCATCCATGATTGGTATCATTAGTGTGTTTCTATTTCAAGACATAACACACATTTTGTAATAGGATTCTTTGCTATTGTGTGTCAGTCTCATATATGAAATGTCTGGAATATGCTGTAATTCAGATAAATAGCAAATGTGTTTTAAGTGTAGTTAAATAGAAATAAATGTATATGTTACAGTTCTGACTGCGGTCCTTTTTGTATGGCACATTTATAACCAAGTTCCTGTACTGGAGAAAGTAAAAAAAAAAATGGGATTTCAAAAAAGCTAATGTTTAGATCTTAACACTGAGCCAATGTCAGAAATCTTGCATAAACAATTGATGTGTACAGTGCATACAGCCCTCTCGGGCAAAGTTTTTCCTTTGCCTTTTAATCTGCAGTTGCCAATGTAAAAATGTTGCAGTAATTTTCTGAATCAGGGGAAGAAGTGGTAAAATCTTTTAATTCTGGAATGTTTTAATTTCCCAAATTACACTCTCTCTGACTGTTTCCTGAATACCTTAAATTTAGCTCATCAGTGTTAGCAAAATATTGGAATGAGGTCTTTGTATTACTCTAAACTGTTCATGTTCTCTGAATAAAGTTAACATTCCAAATTGTTTCTCACTGTTGTTAGTTTCCTGTAATCCTTTATCCCCCACAATAAGATTAGAATTAAACCCTTACAGCAATTGCCCACTCTTACAATTCTCACAGTTAGCTTAGTTTACAACAAAATTCATTTTGACTTTGACTCATAATGTTCAACTTTGTTTATTAAGGAAAGAAAGTATGCTGGACAAATATTGTTTCTTGATGTGAAATATCTTCAGAATTTAATCGCCAGCAAAATATTCAGAGATTTCTGAGTGTCATATAAGCTGTCAGACCACGTTTGAGGCTGCTAGTTGTCAGGCCTATTTGCTATGTCACAAAATACAACCTGAAGATGAAGGGGGGGGGGGGGGGAAGGTAATACAATAATATGAATTATTTACTTCTACGTTTCTGTTATTAATCCAAGATTATATAGTAAAAGTTGACTTAATTAATTTAAGCAGAATACATAATGGTATGTAAGTATTCTAAGTGCTATCATGTTGTTCCAAGGTAGTTTTGATTTTTTAGTTTTGTAAGTGTTTAAACTGCTATCATTGTAATAAGTTTGGCTGAACTTTATTAGAAATTGGGTTGGATTAAAGGTTCCAATCTAATAATTTACACTGGGCATCCATTCCAGCTTTCCTGCTCCAATTTAAGCACTTATTTTTCCAGTAAAACAGGCTTCAAAATCAATGATTCAAAGTTGCATTTAAGCTCAAAGTCATAGTCTCACACACACACACACACCCAGAACAAAAACACACAAACACACAAACACCACACACACACACACCACACACACACCACACACACACACACACACACACCACCCCCCACCCCACCAGCCACCCCCACATCACATCTGATACTTAATCCATCATCTTTGTTTTCCCCAAACATCGTGCAAGCTGTTCTTGATGATGTTGGCATGGGTTTGAAACTGATGGTCCATCTGGATAGCGTGAATGTGGGCCAGGAAGAAAGAGAGATGAAGAGGGTGTGCGTGGAAGGACAGATAACACTCAGCTGTCGGAAGACCCTGCGGTACTGTCACAGTCTGGCTGCCAACATGATATTTGATGTTGCAAACTTCTGCTTCATTAAAAATTGGAGACTTATTTGCCATCTTTAAATTTAAAATAAGCATTGTTCACCAGGTTTTGGGAAAAGCAGCTTTATTTCCTTTAATGACAACACTAATGTTTTAGGTAGTGGAGTAAAAAGCTCCTTCAGCACAGTAGAATGCACATTTAAATCCTTAAACAGAACATTCTGTGTTGACATCCACAACCAACCCTGATTTATAGTTTTGAATATAAAATTAAAACCATGCCTCAAAAATTGAAAAATTAACCTAGAGGACAATCACATTTCAGGATAAAGACGTGGCTCTAAGATGGGAAACAGCTTAAGGGACAAGGATTTCAGAAAAACATTTTGAAAAACCGTATTTTTTCTGTTTCTATTTTTTTCTAACAATTCACAGTTGATTCTAATACAATATCATATATCTTACAAGCATATTGAGATTTTTTTAAAGTTGTAAATATGTTTGACAATAGTGCTAACAATAGGCTAAATTTAGCAATGTTATTTAACAGTAAAACAATAATTCCCAGTGAAGAGACAGTTGCAGAATAATACCATGGAATAAAAACAAAATATCTTAAATGAACTACTTTGATCTACCTTGGTATGGGATTAACTGTTACTGCTCTTTTCATTTTTTTTTGAAAATGTGCAGTCAGTCTTTGGTTGTAAAATGTAAGCCTAAGTTTCTGCAAGGCCTATTTGAAATGGAAGTGAACGGGTCCAGTTTTGCACGTAGTTGTTATTCATAAACAAGCTGTGCCGAATAGTATGTTTATATTTCATTATCAAGACTGATGAATTGTTTCTTAACCCTTTTCATCCTGCCTTGGCCAGCAACTATGCCAAAGCTCTCATCCCTTTCAGTGGATCTGGGAACCTAGCCAACCTCTGTTTGTCTTCAAAGAACCCATTGATACTTTCTAATGCGTCTTCCAAGACATGTTAGCAGATTTATAAATGGAGGTGTGTGTATTGACATCATGGTGCCTGGTCCTTGAGATTTTTGAAATTTAATTAAAAATTGTGGAAGGGAGATCTCGTTGCAAAGCCTGGTGCTGCTGCTGCTGATCTTGCATGTAGCATGAACTAACCCTGCTGACCAACACCATTGTATTCGAGGGAGCTGTCCCTTCAGCTTGGAATACATCAAAGTTTGCCCTCGAGGTAATAGTGCCCCTTTAAATGGGTTAAAATGGAAAATGATCAATTTGGTAAGACTAGCAAGATCCATAGAGCTCATTGAAAAGAAAAAAATATCATTAGTGGTTGAATACTATTTTTAAATTTGTTGTGGATTGTCACTTTTAGGATTGGAATAATTTGTGATGTTCTTTTACTCATTGCTAGCACCATAGCCCCTCTGTGTTGCCTCACCTATATGCCTTAAATATGGTTCTAGTTTCCATGTTAGTGGTCTTTGTGTCTTGATCCAGCTAATCTTCCTTTTCGACTCTGTTAGTGCTGGGATGCCTCACTCATGAGGAAGTATATTGTAAATGGCCCAAGACTTATTTCATCTAAAAATCCTAATACCTATCAGAGTGGATGATTTTCATTTTTACACATTGCAAAAGTAACTACAGCTCAAAAAATAATCAAATGACTGTAAATCACTTTGAGAAGTCCTGAGGTCATAAAAAGCATAAAATGTGGATCTTTCCTTTATTCTTCTCAGCCTGGGCTGCACTGAATCTCAGATCCCTGAGGTAGAAGGTATACTTCTATATCACTGCATTTACCAAATCCCGTTATTGAGAATTTTTCTTTAAATTGACTGTAGTTTCTGTTTGTTTATTTTATTTATTTTCTTTGTGTTTGATGTCATTCAAGGAAGAAGTTCAATTACTATAGGTTGGTAGGAAATTTTACTTTTTAAAAGGCAATTGTTTGCTCATCAAACTGTGATGAAATAGAGGAAGAGAATTGCTAAATCAGAAGGCAAATCCTTGCAATCTTTCTTTTTGAATGCAAGGCCCTTTGGACACTTCAGGAACAATCTATTTCACAAAGTTCCTGTCTGTGCTAATTTTAAAGAAGAGTTAGAATGCTGATTTTGCTTTCCCTTTACTAAAATTATTGAATATCAGAAATTTCTGCCCTAAGGGGAACATACATAGTAATGTTTAGAATATTATGGCTCAAAAGATTACTTTTGTTGCTTGACTATGGCTTTTTGTTATTTTTAAAATTTGTTCCATCTTGTGTGATGGAGAACATATTTATACATTGCAACATTTGTGCCTGGTTTAAAAAAGTTTCCCAGATGCATGTAACAAGTATGGTATTTTCTCATTTTTGTTTGTGTATCTTTTTTAAAATCCATTTAAGATTTTTAAAATTTACTTTCAGTTTATGGGAGGCTCTGCATTGATTCTTCATCTACCCTCCTTTACCCCATTTCTCCAGGAATTCCACTGATCTTGCTCTATACTTAAAACTGAAAACCAGGCTCAACAGAATTAAAGGTCACTATTTTTTCTCCTTAACCCAAAGACATTGATTTTTCTCATGAGTACATCTGCTTTTTAATGTCTTTCCCAGGTGACCATTCTCTACCTCAATCAGATTTCCTCTCTACCAAGTGTAAAACTCTGGAATGAGTGTTGGCATGTTATCTGTAAGTTGTAGTCAAATCTGACCATCCACTCCCATGTCACACTTTCATTCGGAGTCGAACTGTGTCAAATTTCTGATTCTACCACCAGATACGTAGACACCAATTTTGGTGTCTCTGTTACTATCCTCGCTGAGATGGGCTAACTCAGCATAGAGCAGGTAATGAACCCAGGACCTTCTTGCTTGTACTATTCAACTGCTGAAGCCAGCTGAGCCATTAGAAGAGCATAAATATTTCATGTAGTCCATATACAGTTTGTAAAAGGTGGAGGCCCAGAGGAATTTTCAATCTCATGAACCCAAGTCACTGCTGGTCCTGTGATAAGTACAAATCGATGGCCTAGGGACTCCAACCTGTGGCCATCTGGTTAAAAAGCTAGTTCTGAACTCTCAAAGCTACTGGGCTGCCCAAAGGGTATGAACAGATTTCATCTTCTTTGCCAGAAGTTGAATCTAGCATGATTTAAAAATGATTAATAAATCTTTAATTACCACAAAGCGTATCAATTATTAACAGATTAATTGTACATAATTATGACATATTCAGCATTGTAACCACATAAACATGCTCACAAAGTGCCAGATCTGGAAAGCTTTCATTCTAATGATGTATACAAGTTTATAACACAATTCTAAGAAATTTTAATGATTCTGAATAAATGAAATTAATTTGCTGAGGAATTACTGCAATCATGCAAACAACTTCAGATGGGTAAAATAGGCTTGGAGAAAGTAAATTGGAATTGACTTACCTTTTGTCGAAAGACCATGTCCCTTAGCATATGCTGGAACAGCACTTATTTTTCCCAGCTTTCAATGGGTTTTATTTTATAAATGAGTAGCCTTTGGGAGGAAAAAAGAGGAAATTAATATGGGGACAAGGATGAATTTCGTAAGGTTGCTCTGTGTTAATGAAGTATTATTTTGGTACAAAATTGTAAACCATTCTAAAAGAAAATCCTTGTGATTTTGCCTGAAATCTTCTTCGTCACTATGTATTATGCATAGTGACCAAAGGAAATCCCCCACCCACCACACCATTTTGATTATGTGAGTGTCCTATAATTACTATTTTGGCCCTTTGCAACTCAATGTTCCTCATTCAACTGCCATGGCTGAAGAAGAACCACAACAATGCCTTTTTCCTTGAGTGAAGGGTCAGTTTCTGGGGGAAATATCACAATACTTCTAAAACAGTTTTTTCTGGCCTGACTTTTTCATGGTGGGTTCTACTGTACCTGACCTGTTTATAAAGTATTTTTAGGAAACACCACGAGACTTGCTTGCTTTGTTGTTGTTACTGGTTTAGTTCCTGAAAATAAGTGTGTTTTTGCAAACTGACTGATAAACAATGGAGAATGGAGTGCACAGCATTTGATTCTGTTTAATACTATTTTAAACCAAATCTGTTTTAAGCTTGTATAATGACACATTCACTCAGCAGAAACCCAGTCCATTAGTTCAAAGGACTTCCTTGCTTACAAAAAATGATTTCTCCTGTCATTGTGGTACGATAAGTATTATCTTTTAATACAGATAGTCATACTCTATTCTGAAAATATAATGAATACTGGAAGTTCCCATACAGGGGGATAGAAAAAGCACCCTTAAAGTATACGTGTATTTTTGGCAACATAATGGAATGGAAAACTACATGCTAATGGAAAATATTTTTCATAATGGTGAAGAAACAAAGCTATTGTGTTATATTGGCATAGTGATGTAAAAAAGATTAACCTTGAAAGTCGATACACCTTACTATAATAACAACTTGAGCTATTGTTTTTCTTTTATGTAATGAGCTGGATTGTCCTGTGTTTGGCCCTGCCCAAATTAGCTGCCCGTGGTGCCTATTGGTCCACACTAAGCTGATCCAGATACGAGGGGCTGACTGAGCGGAGTCTCCGTACCTGGATTCCTCCAACATAGCAGGATCAGCTGTAAATGCCCCATCTCCAGAAAGCATGGATGGCCTTTTTGACACTTGCAGCTGTCAAAGACCTTTGAACTATATGCAAATGCCACTAATAATAGAAAGTTTAAACAGAGATCAAATAGAATTAAATAATTGTAAAAAAATATTAAACTTAATTAAAACATTATGGAAAATAATTGAAGACATTGAGATAAAGAGAAGTAAATAAATCACAAGCTGAGTCAAGGGCAGTGTCTGCATTCCAACAAATGAGGCAATGCTACTTATGCCTGTGTTAGTAATCCACCACTGAACCCATTCCCATTCACGCTGAATCCAAATTTTAAAAAATCACCTCAGTAGATATAAAGTTAAATTTATAACCACATAGCAAAATGGATTGGCTGCCATCAAAAAACAGTCTGAAGTTCTACACGTTAGTTAGAAAATATTCTGAACTGAATATAGTTAAGAGTACTGACACCAACATAGTCAATAGTGTGTTGTTAAACTGATATAATCTGATGTGATTAAAGTATTTGAGATCTTGCAAAGAGTTATATTACTGTGGATTATTATTTTACATTGGCTAGCTGGAATGAATAGTGGAATCGTTGTTTTGATTGGCTTCTAGACAAAATTAAAATATCTAAAAGGCAGGAAGAAGACATTTTGAGAAGTCATTCTAATAATCACTGATTGGACTTTTACAAAGCTCATTTTAAGGAATTTAAAGCTGTATTATCTTCCTTTGCTTGATTCCATAGTTCAGTTCCAAAACCATCAAAATGTGTCATTTAAAGCCTCATGTGAATGGCATTCTGTCGCTGTTTAATAAATCGAGCTCTTATGTGACATTTATACTGCTGCTGGAATGAAGGCAATTTTGTTTTAATCTTAAACCTTTGTTGCTAAAACTTTCTAAACTTTTCATATCCATGCTGTAATGAAACTGTCTTTATGCTATTCAAAAAGTATCATCCATAGTTGAAAATTTTGAGTCTCTCGTAACTGCAGGAATTACCATTTTGCATTTGAGGATTGGGAATGGGGGTTAAGATCAAATAGATTTTTTCATTTCATGAGTTAACTAGAGAGGTAAGTAGAATTTTAAAATAATAAATCTTAATGCTTTCAATTAGAATTTCCTTCTCCCCATCCAATTATCTTCATCTTCAATCCTGCCTGGTCTTAGATTTAGTTTTAATCCAACTGGTTCTGGTTTCAGGCCTCAGTTGTCCTGAAGACTGGTAATAGGAGCAATCCTTAGTGTAGTCTCAATTAGCTTACAACCAGTGAGAATTGCAAGTTTATTACTATCCAGGTCTGAAACTGTCCGTGGTTATTCTGTCAGTTTGTGAATACAGTCCTACATGCCTTCCCATTTTTTTTTTCTGGTCTTGTTGTTTTGAACTGTTTATAATGTCTTTTTTCCTTATTCTTAAGGAGTAAACTTCAGAATTTTTATATCACAGTGTGAAAAGGAAATATCAAGCCATGTATGAGGTGCAACATGGCATAATTATGAAATTGCAGCATGCTGCTAGCTATTTAAACAATGACTACAGTGAATTTACTGTTTGAAGCTGTATAAACTGTGGATAAAATCCTTCAAATACCCCACTGGAATTACTTTAAAATATTGTATTTTTTTTCTATTTGATCGCTTTTTAAAAATAAAGCTTCACCTCTGTTAATAATTCTAGCTTGGGTTCCACTGTCAGTTTAATAATTAAATACATAGTTCTGTGAAATAGTAAGCAAAGCAAGGCTAGATGCTTCCAGGATGATCCTCGATCTGCAGTAAATTCATCCAGTTCAGCTGCAATAGCATTGGGGACAAAATAGCTTGAACCAGTATAGATGGCATAATTCAGTTAAAATATAAATTAGCTCCTACTGCTCATTACTGTCTAGCATTGTCAGAACTGGGTGCTGTTGCGCTGGCTCCCCGTTGCTGAATAGTTTGCACCACACTTTATTCTGATTCATTGGCAATGAACACCTGTGGAAAACAATGAGCACGGGAGGCAAAAAGCAAGGAAAATTCAAGCCCACATCATTTTTCAGCCAGAAAGGCAGAGGGAAGGTGCTATTGAAGAACCTCATCAAATTGAGGCAGTGCACCCTGTAAATGGTACCCACTGCAGCAATGGCTCACTCGTGGCAGAGGGAGTGGTTTCAGGGTAGTGGATAGAGTGCTAATCACGTAGCCTGCCTTGTCTTGACGGTGCACGTTTCTAGTTTTTTCATTGGAACTGCACTCCTCCAGGCAAGTGAAAAATATTTTGTCATATTCCTGAAGGGCAGCTCACTGATGGTGGAAAGGCTTTGGGAAAACAGAAGTTGAGCTATTCATTGAAGAATAATCAGCATTTGACTTGCGCTTATAGTAACATTATTTATTTGGCTAGTCGAGTGAAATTTTTAATCTATGGTGAGATCCAGGATGTTGATGGCAGGGGATTCGTCAGCAGTAATGCTGTTGAGTTTTAAAGAGTGTTGGTTGGGCTCTCATTTTTGTGGTCATCTTTACCTGGCACTTGTTTGCATGAGTGTATTTATCAGCCCACTTCTGATTATTGTTCAGATCTAGTTTCAACTGGGTATGGATGCTTCATTATTCGAGGAATTACAATGGATCCAAACATTGTTTAATGACCAGCAAAATCAGTACATCCAAGCCTTTATTGGATGGAGATTTTTGGTGAAGCAGTTTAAGGTTGTTTGGCCTAGGGCATTGCTCTTGAGGAACTCCTGCTTTTAAGCTACAGCATTTGTTCAACATTTATCTTTCTTACTCAGCATGATGGTACTATATAACACAATGGAGGGTCCCTTCTGTTGATGCCAGGCCTTTGCCTCCATGAAGTATTAATTTTAACAGAGACATATATCTGTGGCAGATAGATATATCTGTGGCAGATAGATTGGAGAGGACAGGGTTAAGTAGACTTTTCCCTTGTAATGATTCTTTGATCTTGTGCTACACGCTCACCGTGGTAACCATGCTCTTCAGCACTTGGCCAACTCAGTCAGTGTTGGTGCAGCGTTTGTATGGAGGAAGCATGAAGGAAGTCCATAGTGCTTCTCCCACATTGTGTTCAACATGGAGTAGTGCTGATGTCTTCATGAGGTGTGGATTCAATGTCGACAATTTCCAGGGTCATCTTTGTAACTTTGTTGGGTCTGTCCTGCAGGTGGGATAGTTCACACCCAGGGATGGTGCTGGAGGAGTCTTAAACATTGGCTGAATAGTAATAATCTGAGTCTGTCTTGGTCAGCCTATTGTTTGACTTGTCTAAGGGACAGCTCTCCCAGTTTTACAATGAGTTCCCAGATGCTAGTGATGGGATTTGGCAGAGTTAATCGGTTTGAGTGTGCCTTTGTCATGTTCAGATCCAATGCCTAGGTTGTTTTTTTTCACTATTATGTTTTTTCATAATGTCATATACGAGTGGGTTATTGAGCCATTTTAAAGGGCATTTAAGGGTCAGTTACAATGTTATTTGTCTGAATTACATCTCTGCCAGACTAGATAAGGATAGTATGTTTCCTTTTCCTGAGGATAGTGGTGAACTGGAGGTGTTGTTCATGACAATTCAGTAGCCATTATTAATGTTGCTAACTCTAGATTTATTACATTAATTGAATTTATTTTATCAGCTGCTATGGTTAGATTTGAACTAATTCTCCAAATCATTAGTGCAGGCCTTTGGATTATTAGTCCAGTAAAGTAACTGTTTATGCTATCATATTCATGCATTTTTAATAACATTTTTTAAACAATGTGGCATTGGGATGACTGTATAACTCACATTGTTAAACAGGGTCACATTATGAACATTAATATTAGTAATATTTTCCTAATTGTTCTAAAGCATATTTAGTTCAAAAGTTTTTAGTGTTTAAGTCTAAGATGGTAAAGTGTTTATATTATAAAATTTAGAGAGTTCATGTGGTTGGGGCATGTATGTGAC